>NC_036443.1:6840333-7451924 GCF_002775205.1 Xiphophorus maculatus | reverse complement strand
AACATCGTGATTGATCGTTTTGAAAATATATTTTAATAGATTACGGAATACTACAGCATCTCTTACATTGTCTATGAATAAAAATAATACAATCTGCAGATTTCATACAACTTTGATTATAGCATTTCCGTGGATCGTTGGGTCACACCAGCCCTTATGTCACTGCTCTGGCTTCCTGTTTGTACAATGAACTGACAGAAAAGAAATTTGAAAACTTGCTGATGTTACATAAGGCAACACATTTTCTTGGGGCTAAATACATTTCTGAGTTGTTGGTATGAACCCAGTTGCTCCAGAAAAAATAAAAAAATAAAATAAAATCAAAACAGTTTGTTAAAACACCTTTAAAAGTGATCTTTTTTTTTTTTTTTAAATAAATGGCAGTATATTCACATAAACTAGAATTACACGGGTTATTAGAAATCTCAACATCAGAGCCATTTTTATGGGCATTTCAACTTTTGTTTCATTCTGTTTTGGCCCTGTTTCCACTGAACTTGTTTGACTTCAAAGTTAATGACTTGGTGGAAAGAGTGAACTAAAATTATTACCGTTTTGGCAAAAATAATTGGCTTAGCACGTCTTATAGAAATTCTTTTAAAATGTTGAATTTGATAATACAGTTCACCTACTGGCACAGAGTTGGTATTACAGTATTGATGTTTAAATTCCACAGCATGGACACTCCATAGGATGTCAAGAAATTGAAAGTAACTGAGCATAATACCCAAAAGTGTTTGAGCAGTTCAGTCAAACACTATTACTACAGGGTTTTTTTTGGCACAGCTGTTATTCTACACTTATTAAGTTATTTACATTTCCCTTTTGCTCAACAAAGTCTTTTTTTCTTGCTCTTCGTTCAAAAATACCGGGTTTGGTCTCTCTCCTACCTGAGCTGATTAACAAACTCCTTATCCAGGATCTCAGTCTAGGTGAACAGCCACGTCTTGGCAGATATGCATTTGTGTCATCGACTTTTCATTTTAAGATAAAGGACCGAGCAGTGTGGCATCCGATATTTAAATCTTAGGATATTGTTTTATAACTGTAATGAAGTTTCTACCAAATGAATGACATAATCCAGGCGCTCGCTCACTCACGTCGGTGCCAGTTTCTCCCCAATCAAATGATTCTTATCCACCCTACTCTCTAGGAAATGGAAAACAGGACGCATCAGGCCTGATGGCAATCCTTGATCGCGCTCCGGTTCGCTTTGATTTAAAGGCTGCTTGTCAAGGTGCCAACTACACAGCAATTGACTAAAAGCTATGTTGCTCTGCAAGCTTTGACACTTTTCCAACTGAACAAAAACATTATCCTCCATCAGTGTGTGCTTTAGTTTAAAGTTTGTGAAGCGAGAGGTCGCTTCTGAATGGTGAGACTGTTTTAGCTGAGTGTTTTCATAAGCTCTATCCAAGGTCAGTATACTGTGGCCTTCAAAACTTTAATTTTATCTGTTGCTTTTTTAAACAGCATCCTATAGGACCACCTACTTTATAGAAATCTAACCCTGGCGTGCCCTTATCGAGAGCTGGCCATCTACCAAAAGCAATAACCAGCAGACTACCAAGTACGTTTCGGGGTAAACAGCGTTAAATGTGTTCCGCATTAGCATCGCTGACAAAAGATATACAAATCTGAGAAAAATAACAAAACAGGAGATTAGAGTTCCCGTCAGCTGTCTCTGGTTGTTGCCCCTCCAGCATTGGCCTCTTTAGCTGCGTGAAATACAAATGACCACAGCGAAGCCTGCCGCACACGCATGGTTTACATTACGAGTCGACACGTCGCTCCGCACATGCCCTGCAGCTTCCCGGCTTCTCACCTCAGTACACACACACAGCAGGAGCACGTTATTGCCGACATTTGTTCATTGCCAAATATATATATATATATATATATATACAGCCAACAGATGTCCGAGTTGTTTGTAGATTTGTAAAGCTTCGGGCTTACAAAGAAGCTATGGGCGCCGTGGTCGCAGGCCTTTGAGAACGAGGTGAAAACTCAAACTGATCGGTATCTGGATGGTAAACTGTGAGCAGCCCACGCTGAACACAAAACACACACGGATTCTTAGTCATTTGCAATTCATCTGGGCAAACAGCCTGATGTACTTTGACCCCGCTTCTTAATTCCAGCCTCACCGGCCAGCTTATCAGGTAGCAGTAAATCTCAGACGAGGCAGATGGAGTCGCTTTCTCATGCCATACTGACTGGTGTCCCACGACAAGGTTCAGGTGCTGCTTGCTGTTGTGGGGGTGGAGATGAGGACTGTGGGGGTATTTCTTTCCGGGAGATGCAGGAACCAGGGTATCTGTCTAATCGGACTCACAGATGAGCCCGTGTTGCGGTCTCACATGTTCTGGCCTGGGTCCACTCTTGGTGCTCTCTCTAAGTGTGTGTTTGTGGGAACAAAGGCCCTGCTGTTTGCCTGTCCACCAGTGCCGCTGTGGTTGCTTTACACCTGTGCTTGGCAACTCTCCCAGCACCCCCATCCCTACAACACACACACACACACACATTGCCCCACTCTAACTCCCTCCTCCCCTTCCACTCCCTCCACCACAAAACCCGGTCCACTTTAGTTCTCAGTTTACATCCTGCATTAGCTTTTAGTTCTGCACTACAAAGAACAATACATATTCAACAGCCGTATCAGGTCGGATAATGCACATGCGAACCCCCTCGGGCAAATCTTATCACTTATATCAATATGGAAATTAGATAATGACACATTTTATTCTCTCTTCCGCCTGACATTGTTTTTTAATTTTTTTATATATATATATTTTTTTTTTTGCAAAGTCTTGCACCGCTTTTCTTTAATGGAGCCTTGAGCTCACAAATTAGGGCACGGCTAACTCCTTTTTAAATAACATTTCCACTGTTTTTGCACATGTTTTTCTGAACTGATTTGCTGTATTATAAGTTGCCTGTCTTTTTCAATGTTCAATAGAATGAACATTATGTATAGTTTTGAGTCTCTTGGACTGTGAGTTTGATATGCGTATCTCTAAAACCAGTCATTTCTGTTACAGTCTTGTACAGTATTTCACTAACACTGCTAAACTTATTTTTCATATATTGTTTTTAACATTTTAACTTTTTTTGTGTGAACCAATATATTTGTTACTGGCCTTACACCTGAATCCCCCCCTTTGAGGGACAATAAAGGCTGTTTCTACTCTGTTCTACTTCTATTCCATAGTTGTGGAAGTGGAAACCGCTTACGGAAACTTTCAGGAAGTAGATTCTAAAAAAAATGTGCCACGTGTTTGTGTTCACCTCCTTTTACTGCTACGCTAAATACAACCATCAGGGGACACAGCAAACACATGGAGGAAGGTGTTTTGTTCTGATGAGTAACTTTTTTTGGGCCACATCTAAAACCCTACCTGTGGGGGAGGAAACAAACGACGCACATTACACTGTAAACACCATCCACTTGGTGAAACATGGTGCCAACGTCACGTTACGCCGGTGTTTTTTCAGCACACGAGAAGGAAGACGGTCAAAGAATCACCTTAGTAGTACTAAAATGCTAATTTACGACTCAAACAGAGATACACTATTGTAATTTTTAGTACATTTTCAGCTAAAGAAAGAGGATCAGACTGTTTGTGGCAGGCTGCTGGTAGAGAAGTGCCTAATGAGCCAGGATCTTTGCAAAGCTGTCTGTTATGTGAAGACACAACATTGAGATTAGGAGACTTTTCCCCCTGAATGATTCTTGTGGATAATTAAGGTAGCAAAAAAAATTAATAAACAAATAAAAATAACGGTTTATAAATTAGTGCAAAAGCTGCCAACGTCCCAAAATAACTTTTGACACGTCCTAAAAAGTATGTCTGGCAGCTTGAAAGCAAATGGCAAAGAAATAGAGAGAGAATTAAGACTTTTGCACGGTACCACAGCTCTGCGTCTGCTTTGGTGGAATTCCCCCTTTGTGAAACTGGAGCCCCAAAAGGCATCGGGGGAGCATGAGGGTTAGGCTAGATGATGGGGGCGTCTGAGACCAGCAGAAGCCCACTTCTCTTTTCTGGCGGAGTCAGCATCACAGGTGTTAGTGAGCAACAATGCATGTGTGTGTTTGAGAGCAAGCGAGCCGTGTCCAATCAATGACACCCCGCATTGTGATCATCTATTGTGGGGGGCGAGACTGGTGCTCAAAGGTAAACACAACCAGGAATAAATTGTTGGTAACCACGGAAGAAGCGTTGGTCGGAGATGAGGAGGAAAGGAGTTGGAGGCGACATGTGAAACATAGCATCTCCTTATCCTTACTGGGGGGCTTTGCTCAATATTTTTGTTTCCACAGTAACTGTGTGCAAAAAAACAAAAGTGAGGTAGAGAAATTTTGGCAGCAATTCCTCCCTGTGACTGTTGCTAGGTAAAAGACTTTTATCTGCTTGTCCATGTTCACACTGGACTCCTCCATTTTCACTCCCACATAGCCTCCAGAGACGAAAAGAAAAATGTAGATTAAATCTTTTTTTTTGGTTCATAACTTCACCACAGTTAATCAACAGGCCTTGCAGGGTGCTGCATTTTTGGGATATTTCCCATGAATTATGACCAGGCTATCAGTCCGCCAGCTGTACCGTGGAATTTTAGTATTCAGAGATGCTATTATTCTTATATGAATACATCTCTCTCCAGTTGTCACAATGATTTTACTTCTGTATGTGTGGATGCTCAGAACAAAGGGACATCGTGTAAAGCAGCCCCACTGCCCCTTTCCCTCCTCAGACCAATTCAGTGTGGCGAAATGGTCTAAATCAACAACCCCATGCAAACGCATCTGGTACCACACAGGCTTCCTGACAGGTGGGCAGCTCTCTAACCAGTCCACTTGTGCCTCCAAGTGCCCTCATTTGTCCCCTGTAGAACAACGAAGGTGCTGCAAACGAGGAAGCTGTTTGAATAGGAAGTTGTAGAAAGCGGTGAGGATGGGAGGTAGAGTAGACATTGTTGCGCTCTCTTCACCAGTCCAGAAGTTTTGGTGTCTTGTCAGTGTAACATGACAACGACTCGTTACTGTCCTGTCACTCAAGACAGTAACGTGTTCTGAATGACATCACCAGCTGCTGGCAAGTATTGATAATCAACCTCATTTGCTTTTTCCACTCCTGTTATAGTCACGAAGTTGAGCAGAAATGTATGGGCATTTTTTTGTTTCTGTTGTTAAACTTGTTCTGTTTGTCTGTTAGTTGGTTCAATCGTATTTTTATTGTCTAAAACGTAAGAGTGTTTTCTTTTTTTCAGTTTGAAAGGCAGTACCTTTTAAATCAGTTGTACTTTGGTGCTTTTGTGGATAAAACATACAAACCGTTTAAGACTCCAGGTGTGGAACGGAGATGGGCATGAGTTTCTTCATACAAGCTCTTTTAACAAGTTTCAGAAGATGCTTTAAACCCAGAAAATGGACAAGTTGTGCCTTAGTAATGTTGGTAAATTTAAAGAAATATAGAATTGATAGTTGATTTTGATCACATATCCTGGATACAAGAGATGTGATGGATGGATGGACGGACGGACGGATGGATGGAAAATATAATTTGGAGAGCCCAATTAACGTAACAGTCAAGTTTTTTGGACTGTGGGAGGAAGCTGGAGTCCTCTCAGAGAACCAATGAACGCACAGGGAGAACTTTCAAGCTTCTTGCAAAAAGACTAAGTACAATTCAGTTCTGCTAATTCATAATTTAGAAAACAAACAGATCCAACGTTTGCACATAAACACTTGGTCAGTTTAATCCAATCGTATAGACAGATTCCAAGTCACGCAGAGACATTCAAATCCAGTTCCAGTTAAAGTCATGGTGGCTATCATGGTATACTTTGGCACAATGTCAATGTTTGTCTAAATTAAGCTGCAACAAATCGCTGGTTTCTGGGAAATGAAGCACTTATTTAAACAAAGCTGTCCTTCAACAGGTCCAGTACCACACCACCCCCCTTTTGCCCTCCCCACATTCCACCAGTTTCGTCACCTTCGCTGTCATCATATGGTCCTGTACCCGTTCCCAGCCCCTCTACAAGCCTCTAAAACCTCCTAACATCAGTTTCCATAGCAACCAGAGATTGTTGTGGGAAAATGTAAATGAGGTCAGGAAAATATCCTGGATGAAATGAAATTGTTCCTTCTGGCCTTAATCATCCATGAGGATGATTGTAACCACAGTAGAGGCCCAGTTTAAATAGTTCTGGTGACAGACACAAAAGCTGAAATTGAGAAAATATAATATCAAAAATGACACTGGAAAACCTCACAAAATGCAAGCATTTTTACAACAAAATCTCAGCCAGTTCCATTCCACTCCAGCTCAAAGTTAATTGATGCTTTGTGTTTCCATTCCTGTAAAGGCCTCTTCATAAGCTGATAGACATTGGCAAATGAAATGTTTCTATAAAAGTGGAGGAGAAGAGGCTTTGTTTCTCTTAAAGATGTAAAGGAGACCATATTCCTACATCAAGGGTATTTTATATCCAATTTCCACTGGAATTGTTATCCTAAGATAATTGGACCACTGATTGAATATTGGCAAGGTGTGTAACCTAGATGGTTGTATTTAAATTTAAATTCACATTTAAATGTGAGTCATTTCTGAAGCAATGTAACTGGTAAGAGAACTGGCTTGTACAGTGGACAGAAGAGTCGGCCCACTTTTGACCACATGTACATCCTTCTGATCTTCTTCGGTTTGGTGATCTGCATCAAGTAGGTAAGGAGTTGTGTCGTTACCTTCTGCTGTAGACGTGTTTTATTTCTTGGGCTGCTGATTTTTTAATTACTGTAATTTATTTTTTTCCATTTGTGGCCTAACTAGTAGCACAGGAACATTGAAAGGGAGAGTGAGAAACATCTGCTTGTACTACTACTATTTTAATAGTGTTATCTAGTAAAATAGCCTAGATAACAGGCACACTAACTGTGGAGTACGTCTGCAACCAGACTCGAAGGTAAACTTTCTTAAAAGCTAAAAATGTCTTTGAACTGATCCTCTAAAGTTTGTGAGTGGCAAACGTTTAGGGAAATTCTCTGAGATAGAGCAGCTCATTGTCCAACTGGTTCACTGAGATCTGCAGGCTTACCGAAGGATTTAGAATATCTAGACATCCAACGTAAAATGTCTCATGTCTGTTTACAATAACGCACCTTGACTTAAAACGATAAGCCTCGTGAGCTTGAATCTATCTCAGCTTGTTCCAGCATGTTTCCAAAATTTTAGGAATAAAAATCTAAGGCGTGATTTGAATCCAGCCTCTTTCACTCTGATATTCTAAAGTGGAATCAGCCACTCGGGTCTAATTTAATTTCGGTTTAAATCCAGCTGTTTTCTAACAGGTTTGTTGGCGAGCGTTATTGAGCATTATGAACATTATCCTGTCCTCAGTGCACCCCTCCGCTGCACCTTCCACATTCAGCTCCACCAGACTAGCGACAGAAACAATTAGCAAACATCTGGTGGAACCGCGCATCTGCTGAGCTTCTCGTGCAAACCACGACGCTCTTAAAAACAGTTGTAAACAGCTTCATTGGAAAAGCATTGTAGTGATTGTGTGCTGAAAGGGGAGTGTCAAAAAGGGCAGAAAATACCTAATACACCCCTTTAAAACCAGTCACACAATCATGGAGAGGAAACAACAAACGCGGAAGAAAGTGTGCTGATCAATTGAGAGTCACAGATTGACTTTTTGGGTTGTATACAATACACCATGAGTAAACAGAAACTTAAACTGGATATCAGGCTGAACACATGGTGATGCACACTTGACATCTGGTCAGAGTTGATGGGAAGATAATGGATGGAGCAAAATACAAGAGAATCCTGGAAGAAGACCTGAGTTGAGACTTGGGGCAGAGGCTCCTCCCAACAGGTCCAGGACCCAAAATATCTTAAACATAACATCCAGAGCCAATCACATCCAACCTGACTGAGCTTTAACAATTTTGCAAAAAAAAAAAAATAATAAATTCACAAAACATTTGTGAAGTTTTCAAATGGGCAAATTTAGTTGATATTGCACTGCAGTAAAACGTGGTTCTAACATATAACATAACATATGTTGACACGTATCAACTCAGAGGTTTTGAATACATATTCACTCCACACTATTCAGATTTCCACACGTTGTGCTCGTGTATCGCATAGTTCCTAGAACTGATTGAAGCCGTGGCATGTGGAAGTGTTCGAGGGCTGATCGTAGTTTTGCAAGACGCTGTGTGCCTCTTCGCTTACCGTCGGTTCACTGCGCATCTTTGCTTCTTCTGTCAACATGTGCAGGTGAGAAATAATGTGAAATGTTCCACAGTCCTTCAAAAGTTTCTCAGGCTACGCGTTCCGCCTTCCAACCACCAGATTAAAAAAAAAAAAAAAAACTCCTCATCGCCACCACCACCACACCTTTAACACACCCGCTCACACCGGCGCGCACGTACGTACACACCACAACTGAAAGTTGCACGTGCGCGCGCGCGCACACACACAGCTACATTCCAGCGGGCGGAGTCGGCGACGCGCGCAGAGGCCGTTTGTGAATGAGCCGCAGAGCGCAGCGGCAGCCCTCAGAGCAAGCTGAGTCCCAGCCAAGCGACGGGAGCAGAGCAGAGAGGGGAAAGAAAAGTTTTTTTTTTCCAAATGGATTTCCTCGGTAGAGTCAGACATTTGCTGCTCTCATATGTACTCATGAACGGGATATTGGTTACCTTCCAGGCTAAAGAAGGTAAGAGTCCGCTTAAATAACAGCTACGCTTTCAAAAATAACAGCTTTGTGGCGCTGAGGGGAAAACACGCGTGCCATGCGGGGAGTCTCCTTGCAAGAACTTTAAAAAGAGCAGGAAACATTTTTCCTTTACTTTTGCAACTGCTTGAAAGTTGCAGAAACTCTTGATTTGAACTTCGAAAACAACAACAACAAAAAACAACCTCATAAGTGTTGCTTGGTTCAACTTGTAGCTTATCAGTCTGCAACCTATTATTCCTAAGTGAATTGCGACTCTGCTTGTGCGCTCCTATAACTTTGTAACAGCAGCAGGTGGGGAGTTTCCACTGCGGAGTTAGCTAAGCTTGATGTTTTCTTGATCTTGCCTAATTCACCCAAAGGCATCCCTTTTGAATGTATCGGATGTTGCTTTATCTGTCATCTTCCCGCACCTTTTTGTAACGGGGGTCAAAGTTAGTCAACAACACAGAACACAGATTTCAAGCAGGCTCAAGCAAAAAGAAAAAAAAAATACTGTTGTAAGTTTTGCAAGTGTTTTTGTTTTTGATAATTGATCTTGAAGTTGTGTCTCCACAGAGGTGCTTTTGGATATGAAGGCAGCCGGAGGAGAGCTGGGCTGGCTGACTTGGTCCCCAAACCAGGGAGACAGGTCTGGGGTGAGTATGGTGCTCTTTGCTTCTCCTCCAGCTCCCACGTCTCCAGTTGTAGGAATTTGCCCGAGGACAGATCCGCGTGGAGAAAACTTGCAGGAAGGGACTCACTCAGCTGTACGGAGAACATTTTACGTAATTCTCTTAAAATTGCTCCCTGTATATGTACATATGTGTGTGCGTGTACACATGTGGGTTTTCTATAAAATCGGCCAGTTTAAGCCTTCTTGAGCTGGGATCGACGAGGCAGTCAAGGTACCCTATCAGGAGCTGCCTCCAGAGCAAGTCTGGGCTGCTCCAAATCACATATAGGCGGATAGAATAGCTGCTCCTTCTGAACTGGGAATACTTGTGGCTTCTTGTGGTTTCGAGGCTCCAGCTCCAGAATTGTATGTTAGAGAGCAATTAAGTTTTAAAGTTTGCAGCATGTGGTACCTCTTTGCCGAGAGGAGGGGCCTCAGACGGAGCGAGTCAAGCCAGGGCTACCTTTTTCCTTACAGCAGGGGAAAATGTCTACATTTAGGGATGAATCTCTAATGCTGCGGTTGTCTCTTTTACCATGAGCGGAGCAGAGACATGTGTTGCCTTCTTCCATCATGTGGTTGCGGAGTAATTGACCTGTCAGCCACATGCAGATTCACTGTAAATAGCCTCATTTCATGTGCTGATGACTCAAGAGCATGTGCAGGCACGCCGCTCAGTGGTTCACTCGACTTTCTCAGAGATGTGCAGCAGCTCGAATGGTCCCTCTGACACATTAGTTTCACTTTTTTCCCCTCACTAATACGTTTCAGATGTTTGCTGGATTATTTCGAGTTAGCCTTACGGGCCGGTTGTAATAAAAGGACGGGGGGGAAATGTTCCACCAGGTTGTTAGCAGAGGTGTACATTCTGCTGTTGTTCATCAAGTTTATATGCAGACCCACACACTTCGCCAGCAAAGCACATTCCTTTAATTAATGGCACAGTGGCTGCATGCAGAGAGCCAACCGCAGCTTCTGCCTCCGTGGGGGCCGTTTGTTTCTCATGAGCCAAGGTTAGAAGTTGCTGTCACTTCTTCTCAAGCATATTTGTGGCAACATCCAGTTTTCATGCAGCAATGCTGCCTGGGAAGGCTGCCAGCAAGTGTGAGAGAGACTGAATGGGAAATAATTTTGTCTCTACGCAATGTCAGAAATGCATTGTCAACCAAAGTCCTTTGTGTTCGCGATGGTTTTAGGCTTTGGAGATTTAGAGAATGGATGTCCATGTCTAAAAAGAAGTGCTGTATTGATGTAAAGGTCTGTATTTACCCTCGTGAAGAGCCAGGGAGTTCTCTGCACACACTCTGTTTTTGTTTCCTGCTTCAGATTACAGTGGCCGAACCCTCATGGTTAAATGGTCGCTCCTTTATTTAGCTATCCCCTTAGTTTTGGTTCAGCCCCACATGGTTAGAAGCAATCCAGCCTTACTACCTCTAACCTCCTTCGGTTTTCGTGGTTCTGTTTCAGTGGGAGGTCACCCAGAAAACACTGAATGGCTCTCAGTTTTATACCTACTCCATATGCAACGTCGACGAGCGCGAGCAGGACAACTGGCTGCGCACCACCTTCATCCAGAGGCGTCCCTCCGTCTCTCAGGTCTTTGTGGAGCTTCAGTTCATTGTGCGCGACTGCAACTCATTTGACGGAGCCTCGTTGACCTGCAAGGAGACCTTCAACCTCTATTCGAGCGATGCGGATGCAGACGTGGGCACGACCTTCCGTAAAAGCCAGTTCAAGAAGGTTGCCACCGTCGCTCCAGATGAGATAACAAAGAAAAATGATATGCGCATCAACACGGAAACGAAAGTTGTGCAAAGCTTGTCCCAGAAGGGTTTCTACTTGGCCTTCCAAGACATCGGAGCCTGCATCGCTCTCCTCTCTGTCAGGGTGTACTACAAGGCTTGCCCAGCCACAACAAAGAGCCTCGCTTCGTTCCCCGAGACGGTAGCTGGAGGTCTCAACCAGCAGCTCAAGAAGGTCACTGGGAAGTGCGTGGACAATGCTTACAGCGAGGATTTACCTCGCATCTACTGCACTGCGGACGGAGAGTGGGTGGTTCCAGTCGGACAGTGCCAGTGTGATGCTGGATTCGAAGAGGTTGAAGACACCTGTCAAGGTAAGAGAATGGCCTTGAAGTGTCTTATGTGGAAGCGTTTTAAATCACCTCCGGTTTTGTTACCTTTTGTTCCCTTAGACACAGACAACTGATGATCTTTTGGTTCAGTAGTTCTAAAGACTTTTTAAAAGTATTTAGAAGTTATCCTTAGGGCTTTCTTGTTTTTTTTTTTTTTTGCTATCTCTGGTCCAGACCTGTCCAAACATCCTTGTGCAGCCAACAGTGGAGGATAAAAGAAGTGCCATGTCTGAAAAATATTTCTACTACAATCTGAAAGTGTCTTAAAAACAGACAGAAACCAGTTAAGACCTAAAATATACCTCATGCTTTAGTTTTCTGTTAGCTTTTTGAGAAAAAGGATTCTTGACACTAAACCAACATCTGTAACACTGTACTATCTTTGATAATTCTTGTCAAATTGAACTGAACAAAAAAAAAAAACAGAAACAAACTGTGTCTTCAGGATGAACTTTTATAGACATAGAAAATATAACTTTTCCTTCCACATATACATAGTTAATGTGTGGTTAAAAAGTTTATAAAGGTGCATACAGGGTGGTGTGGTTGATCAGAAAGGTTAACAAAGCCTGACTTTCAGTTCTTTAAATTTGTTCCAGCCAAATTTGGATGGAACAACTAAAAATGTCCAATGTCCATGTACTTCTCTGGGTTCAATAAAGACAACGAGTTGCCAGCCTAAAATTAAGACAAGTCCACGGACATCCGGTATTTAGAAGGTTTGTAGTAAAGTTGCTTATTTAAATACCTGATTTCTCTGCTAAACCATCTGCTTTTTTTAAGCTTAGGAGCTTCTTATGGTGAAACAATTCATACATCACAGCCAAGTTGCAAAAGACGTTTCTTTAGAAACTGTCTGGCTTTGGACTTGAAATGACTTAAGAAAAAAAATCCAAGTACAAAGTACAACTCTGAAATACTTAAGAAAAGCTTCAGCAGCTATTCATCAAGATCATCAGAAAAGATTACAAGACAGCATGGCTCCTTTGTAGGAGATATTTCACTAGAGGAAGAATGACTCAGAACTTTGATCTGTACTGTACGCAATCTTGTCCTGGCAAATTTGATGCGCTTCCATTTTACTGCGTTTTTTTTTTTTTAAAGCTCAATCTATCTTTGCTTTAATTACCTGGGGTTATAAAACATACCTGTATGACAAATATTTATCACGGGTGCCATTATCATATCTCAGTGGAATTCTGCCCTCGGCTAACACCAGCTCCCCCCGCAGTGGGAAGAATGCCAAGCCCTTCTTCAACATGTCCTGGCGTAATCCCTGACCCGAAACTGATGCGAGTAGGAAATGTGCATTTACCTTTCGGCTTTGGCTCCAATTAGCTGTTCTCTTTTAACAGTTTGCAGAAGCAAATTGTAAATGTTGGCCTTTGGTGTTACAACGGACGCTGGACAGCATGCTGGAAAATGAAGCCTGGACCTAAATTTTGGCCAATTGCTGAGCCGTGCGCTTCGGCCGCAGCCTGTTAGCGTCAGATCGTTCCTCGTCGTGCCCAGTCATTGAGGCGGCCTCCATTTTTAACGGCTCCATCTGCTCACCAGCCGAGCTTCAACCCACCTCCGCCCCGTCTCTACCCCTTGTTCTTCCGGCTCCCTCAAGCTTCCTTCCTCCCATTCGAGTGTCAAAAACCTTAATTCATTCTTGTCAAATAAAAACTTCTAATTGCAGCGTTTTGGCTGTGTGTGTCTCTCCAGGTTGAAATGACATAAAGTTGGAGGGGACAGGAAAAGGAAATTACGGTTAATTATTGTTGCCATAATATTATTAGAAAACATTTTTGTTCTGTCTTATTGTTTTGACCGACAGCTAAGGCAATAAATGTTCTTATTTCTGACAGATTTGAATGTAAACTAATTTCCATTCAACCAAGAAGTTTGTTTTGTGTGGAAAATGAGAGAGGCACAATGTAAAGAAAACAATTTTTTTTCGTAGAAATTTTAATAAAAAAATTCTAAAATGTATCATCCCCACAATAAACACTAGAAAATAGTTTTAGAGTTAAACCGTTTTTATAATTGCTGACCAGCTTTCCACTGGAACTATTAATTTTGGACTTTACTGTATTTGGCATTATTTGTTCTATCTGCATTTAAGCACATTTTTTTCAGTGTAGTTCCTATATACCATTTATTCCTAAACATTAGTTTGTTTAGGGAAATGTCTTAGAGCTTGTGCTTTTAACTAGGGGTGCACCGATTTTAATTGGCACAGATTTTCAGTGATTGGCCAATACCTGCGTCTTATCCACCGATCTTATCTACTTGGCAAAGATCTGAAAATCAACAATTGTCCTCTTCTGCTCTCCCATGAGAGAGGTATGAATGAGAGAACGGCTCATGAGGTCATGTCTGCACGTTTGCAGCTAACAACAGTCACACCACTGTTACCAACTCGACGACTTTATTTCTATATTTAGCAACATTTCAGACAAAAAAAAAAAAAATTGGTACTGGCCCAAATCGGAATCGGCAGGTCAGGCTCGGTAATCGCCGAAGAGTCGGAAAACCACAATCGGTGCATCTCTGTTTTTAACGAAAATAATTCAATTTGCTTTCGCATTATATGACACAAACAAAATTCAATATTGTATGTGAACACAAAAAGGTCCGTAGAGTTTTACTTTACTCAGCAACGTCTTGCTCTGCTTATCTGTTACATATCCCGAACCCTGGTAAATGAGTGTCTTGCTCTTTGACATCTCTCGGTGCATAATTTAGAGCTTATTGCATCAGGTGATTTCCTGTTCTCTCGGTATCTTCTGCTCTCTTATCTCGACATGAGCTGGCTTTGGCAGAGCAGCCATAACTCAGGCCTTTGACTTTGTTCTGTTGTCACAGTTGCGCTTTACTGTCTGTAAAGGAGACCTTTATTGTAGCGAGGGAATACGGCTGATCAAGGAAGCAGAGGAGTGGGGGCTACTGTGCGGTGATGGATTAGCATCTTCAAGGCGGATGGGAGGAAAAAGAGGGAGGAGGTGAAGCTGCCGAGCCTCACTGACTGCTCATGACATGCAGACCCAATCTGAGCCCCTGTGCTGCCGGCTGCAACTATCTTTTTATCCCTCAACCCACCGTCGCTCCCCCTTTGTTTTCTCAAACACACCGGCGCTGCAGCTTTTGGTGTGTGTGTGTGTGTGAGAGAGAGAGCGGCGTGTGAGGGCCTGTTGAGATCTGCTCCGCGACAAAGCACACAAAGCCATGCCGTCAACCCCATGCCATGTTCCTCCTTCAGTCTGTTCTGTTTTCGCCACACACTCTTGCACGACTTGAAAACAGAAACATCTTTTAATCATAGTCTTAGAAAATAAATGCACACACGCACGTTTTGACAGCGGGTGTAAAAACGTCCATGCTGACATGTCCGCTCTCCTGCTTAGATTCAAGCTGGATAGGAAAGCTGAGGTTTTCCGCCATTGGGTCATTTTTTTCTTCCTTTTTTTTGGTAGCTGCGGAAGAAAAGCCAGGTGAGATGATTAGGGAGGACGGCAGGAAGGAATGAGAGGGAGAAATAAAGCGGGGGCTTGTGTTTAGAGGAGGGGTGTGATGATTTTTTTGGGGTTTTTTTAAGCGGGGAGAGGTGAGGAGTGGAATGCAAAGGTAGGAGAACAATGAAGTGCTGTGTTTCCCCGCGAGGCCGACAGATTCCACCTCCTCTCCCCCACTTTACTGGTACATTCCTGATCAGTTTGCTGAGACGGAGCCTCCCAACATTACTCCAGACCTGTGGAATTCCCAGTGAACGCTGGCGGTGATG
Organism: Xiphophorus maculatus; assembly: GCF_002775205.1. NCBI lineage: Eukaryota > Metazoa > Chordata > Actinopteri > Cyprinodontiformes > Poeciliidae > Xiphophorus > Xiphophorus maculatus. The sequence goes on along the minus strand of NC_036443.1, from coordinate 7,436,618 downwards.
GGAGGAGAGGGGGCTGGGGTGGTGGGGAGGTGAGGGAGAACAGGTCCGGGTCAAGCCCTCACATTAAAACAACTAAACAAACAGAATCCCACCCACCCCCACAAAAAAGAAACACACACACCAGGAAGATCCCCGGTGACAGGTCCGAGATGCATGAGGACATGCGTGGATTTAGATGGAAATGAATCACAGAGCTGCAGCGCCGACCCAGGATGAATGGTTCCGAAGGCTTAAAGAGGAATATCCTACAGACACATAGTTAATCATTCCCCCCCCCCGCTTCTTTCCTGAACGGATGGCTGCTCTGGGGTAAAACAACCACAAAAACTTCCACTGCGGTGTTTTTTTTTCTCTTCTCCATATTTAGGTTGAAATTTTCCATGTTCGGCCATGTTTTCACTCAGTTTTATAACTCGTCTTCCCCGTGGGACCTGTTAAAGTAAAGATCTGTGACTTCATCTGGTTTCTGTCTCTGTCTCCTCTTTGCCTCTCGGTGCAGCAGTAGTTCTGGCGGAAGGATCACTTGTCTCTCAGAGCTTCTTTCTAGGGTCTTATTTTTTTCTTCTCTCCCGCCCCCCTCAAACATTTTTGCCTAAGTGTAGATTGTTGTTTGAAACTGTCTTCCCTGGTGTTCACACACACACGCACACACACACACACACACACACTTGTCATTGGGCGAAAATTCAAAAAAGATAAAACCGTTTCTGTACTGCGAAGACGTGTAAGAGCTTTTCAGGTTGTAAATCACAAACAAGTGAATGTAGCAGGGCACAAACTGGACCTTTTGTTCTCTGTGATATTACAGATGGTGTTTTTTTATAAATTCTTATGCACAACCATGATACTCACGTGATTGATGGAGGAACTTAAACAGGCTGTAATTACAGCGTCTTGCAAAATTATCTTTCACGTTTTGTCACACCACATTGCATTGACTGGTGGTTCTGGCGTGGCAGGTCGGATAATGTGCCAAACCAAAACAAAGCAGTGAGTTATTAAGAAATAGAATATTGTTGGTGTGCATATGTGTCCAGCCCCATCAATAAAGCGTAATGCAGTTAACAGCCTGCCGGAGGTAAATAAGTGGTAATTAGAGCTCACCTATGTGTTAATGACAGTAAATCCAGCTGTTCTGTGAAGGCCTCAAGTGTAAGAAAAAATCTGTGAACAAACAGCAGCGCGAAGACCAAGGAACAAAGCAGCAGACATGCCAGGGAGAAAGTTTAGTTTTTTTAAGCAAACTGTGTTTGCTTAAAAAAAACCCCACTATGCCAACCTCTGTATCTGTATGGTGCAACCGCACACTTAGCAAGACGTGGCTGTCTAAACCAACAGATCATGCAAGCGGAGCATTAATCTGAGAAGCTGAGGCTTGTGGTAACCGTGGAGGAACTGAAAGGCTCCAATGCTCAGGTGGCAGAGCATCTCTTCGTCATGCACTCCACAAATTTGTCTTTTACTACCCTTGTGAAAGAGTTGCAGGAAGACCGTTGTGCATGTACACGGCAAACTAATGGAACGCGGTTTAGTCAGGAGAGACTGAAGTTTTAGTTTTCGGCCTGGGTGTAAAACTCGGACCAGGGGCACGTCATTTCCACGCTGAAACATGGCGGTGGCTCCATCATGCTATGTGGGTGCTTTGTTTTTCAGCAGGAATAGGGAAGCTTGTCAGAGTAGATGGAGACATGGATGCAACTAAACTGGAACAGAGAGTGTTAAGGGCTGCAAAAGACTGGAGACTATGGCAGAGACTCAACGTCCAGGAGGACATACGGTCAGATCTGCAACAGTGTGTTTTAGCACAGCTTCATAACACGATAGAATTGCAAGCCACACTTTTTTTTTTCAGTCTTCCAGTCTTCTTCAATTAAAAAAAAAAAATCTAAACCATATATCCTTTGAAATCTATGTTACAATTAAATGCTTTGTGTTGGTCCCCTAAAATCCCCCACCCAAAAAAAACAAACACTGGAGCTCGTAAAACGTGTAAGTGGTATGAGTTCGGGCCAGTTAATAAACACTTTATTGACATGATTTAAATGTTCTTTCCTCATCTGTCTTGCCGGGACATATTTCAGTCCTTAATGTGAATTTTCCATCTACTTTAAAATCTGTTGCACAAACAAGAATCTATTTTCACGGAGAGAAAATAAACAGTGAGCCTAAGTGGTGTTTAACTTTAAATAATTTCCACTTGTGACTCACTCCGTTCCCTTCCTTCCCCTTAATCCACCCTGGCACAATGTAATGACTGCGTGTCACCCCTCATCTGGATCTGCACCAGCTGATCCTCGGCTTTATTTCTGTTTAACTGTCCCGGGCCCACACCTCGCCAGCTCCCCCTGAAGCCTCGGCAAGCAGGCCGTAATCCAACGCCATGGTTGCACAAGGCTCTGTGTATAAACGAAGACACGGTTTGGGAGCGTGGAGCGCCTGCTCTGGCGCTCAGGAGAAAAGGGCCTGGTCGGTGGACCGACCGTCCCTCTGGATTCCAGTAAGGCCGGAGCTCGCCAAGCAGCTTCCAGTAAGCAATTTTCTCCTCTCCCACTCCTTCCCTCCGTGTCCGTGTCGCCAAACTTGTCCTCGGCTGATGTAAGAAACAGTTGGTGACTAAGCTAGCATAGCTACACGCTGTGGCGAGTGATTTGTATGGGTAGTAATTGACTTGGGTGTGTTTGGTCTTTTTCAGTGGAGTAAGTACAGGTTCTGCTGGCTTTTTCTTTTTTGCCTTTGTGTAGTCTCTCCTGCCATCCTCTGCCCCTCACCCCACATCCTCTCTGTCTCAGAGGACTCTTTTTGACTATTTTAGCCTTAATTTTCCGCCTCTCATCTTGTATTTATTTTGTAATTTCTTATCTCGGCACATTATTCCCAGGATTATTTTCGCAGCGCCATATGCAGTTTTCTCCAGAGACACACACTGTTGTGCCACCAGCCCCCCAAGTACAACAAGATGCAAACATAAAGCGTTTCCTTTTTTTTCTCCTTCTTGTTTCGTGTTCACATTGCTCATGGAATCACACGGAGGCTGTTGTTTTTGGCCAACATGCAGGTCATGAATATGACACCAGAAGACTTTAAACATCCCGTTTCACATAGCCCTGATGGGACTATTTAGACTGTGTACGCTCACAGTATTTCTGTCTGATAAAAACAAGTCTCACTAAGTGACTCGCAAAAATAAATAGGGGCAAAATCTGAACAATGCTGCCAATCGGGGAACAGTAGCCGGCTGCTTTCACATGGTGGCTAAGGCGTAAACATTTAGTTGGAGATACAAATGAAACTCTAGCCATTTGTTTGTGTTTTTTTTCTTCTTGATGAACTTGACAGTCGATGCGAGAAATTGGGCCGCCTACAAAAGTCTTTCACGTCAAGGATAGAGTTTTAAATTAAGGCCTGCATCCGAAGCCAGTGAGTTCATGACGACTGAAGAAACGCCTTGCGCAATATTTCGTTTATCTGATGTTATGCATGCAAAGAGACACAGCAGCACTCCTGGAGATTGCAGTGATTCGATTTAGCGGGCTTAAGGTGGATTTCACAGACTGAGAATCATCTCACTCCACCCGGATAATCCCTCCCATGCTCAAAATTTTCTGCTCCACCAATCTTCCCTTGATTCTCAGCCTCTGCAGCTGGTCACAGAAAAGCAGAGTCACTGCCTTATTGGACAACTCTGCAACACAGTTTAGATAGACAGGTTTTTATTTTATTTTTTACTACTTTGCCTCTGAAACACCACTGAGATTACTTTGAAAGATCTAATTTCTCAGATGTTGTGCCAAGTAAACTTATGACTAGGGAGCTGATCTTGCGGGAGTTGGTTAGACTAATAGGGGTTCAGTTGGGTTGGGGAGGAGGGGTGGTTCTTTCAGGTGATGACATGCTGTATCTTGTTAGGCCACATTTTTACTGGGGAGTACAGTGCCAGTTATTAGAAACAGCAATCAAAAAAACAAAAAGAAAAAGTCAATGGAGTCTGTGATTATCTAGTGTTGATAACAGAAAACGGTACAGTTGGGGGCTTGGGAAAGTGCAAACACCATGGTGAGTGTGTCCTCCAAATAGATCAATTTGATTTTCTTTTTGATTAGATTAAATCTGATGTGATGGCAGATTTAGGTGAGAAATGTTCACCTTTAGAAACATTTGGTCTCAAATCACATTCTGAATGAAGCAGCCAGATAATAATCGGCAGCTTAGAGTAAAAAGAATCACAAAATAGATAAAAACCCAAACCTATAGAAACACACAGAAACAGTAAAATAAGTGCAAATGTAAAAAGTGTATAATTTTGTGAACAGCTCAGCATTGTAGCAGCTTGAGGCAAAAAGCGTGTGGTAGCCTCGCAGGCTTTACGCTGCTGGAATACCACTATAATGTACAACACAGTGCGTCAAAATTCACAGACTGGAGTAAAATTTTTACACTATTATTACCTTAAATAAAAGTACAACTATTTCGAGGTATTGGCATAAAAATGTAAAGAACATAATCTGATTGCTCTTCAAAATTAAATGGAATAATTAATCCTATGGCTTAAATAATGTAAGTAATTTTATTTTGGAACATTTTTTAAATTTTAAAAAAATGTTATAATCAGCAAAAATGTAGAATAAATGTGCAGTAAATTAAATAGTAGTTACTGAGTGCTTAGTGCACATAATACTTTACCTTTTATTGTTCTAGTTTTTGTAGTTTTTAGGTCATCTACTCCTTAGTTGAAGTTTCAGTCTCCACACATGGGCCTTACTTTAAAAGTTAAGCATTAACCATTTTAGCCTTCACGCGTGCATGTGTGTGTTGGCTGTGCCGTGGAAGTCGGGACATATTTCCTCTTGGTGACATTCCTGAGCCTGAAGGCTGTGTTTATGTATGTGTGTGAGTGTTTTGGTGGGGTGAGAGGGGGGAGTGCAGAGCAATGTGAAGCGCTTTGTGTTGTACTGCCGGTGTGTGAGGTCAGCACTTTCCTTCCCAGCAATCAGTCAGTCATGCCCCCCAGCGCAGCCCAGCAAATACACCCACCCACCGTTCACTGCTAACAGGACGAGGCCTCAGCGGAAACCGGAGGTCACCTAATCCCTCAGTGACTCCCCGACCCGTGGGCTCAGGGTTTTTCATTGTCACTCAACGCTGCGGTCTCACTCAGCTGCTTTTCATTTTGTTGTCCTGCCTGATAAGTCGTTTTGTTTATTGGTGCATTTGGTCCTGTTCTGGTCACTTCCCCTCGTCAGGAAGTTGATGGCTGTCAGCATTCAGCCTGTTGGCTCGGGGAGGTGTGGTGAAATGGTGTTGCCTTTTCCACCTTGTAGTCTGGAAAACGATGCAAACCAGCACAGCTCTGGTCTCCGGAAGCTCTGAGTCAACCCGGGCTGGCTTCATCAGATCCTTCCAGCAACGATTTTAAATCTCCTTGTCTCCTGTCTTCACTCTGTGTACCTCTCTTCCTGTTACTGAGTGCGAGGAAACTTAGAGAGTGAGAGGTGAAAGGGGATCAGGGAATTTATTGTGTTTGTTAACAACCCTAGATGAAAGCTTGGGTGCAATTGTAAAACAGATGTAATACCTTCACAGCTGCTCCATTGGTCAGCTAATCTTTTTCACTAATGCCCCCAAACCCCCTCCTGAGCCACATGCCCACACATCAGCCCCTACACCTTTATGGCTCCTTGTCTGCCCCCGCCTCCCCTTCTCTACCTCTGTGACCTCTGGCTCATGTTACCCAGGCCTCCTCCCCCATCAGAGGCCCCCTCTGTTCCCTCAATCCAGGTACCCCCGGATTGCTAATTACTTGTTGTCACCCTGCATATAAACACACAGACATGACATATCTCCATTTCATGCAGGGTTTGTGCAGTTTGGAGATGAAAAGAGAGGTAGTGAAATAAATGAGGGCAAGGACAAAGCCAGGCTCTTTTGCCCCCAGAAATGACCAGAGATCTGCCCTGATACAGATCTGACACTGTTTATTTCTCGCTTGGCTTTATTTTTACAAGATCTCCTTCGCTCGCTGGCCATTCCTCTAAGTCTAACCTTTCTCCCTTTCCTTCTCGTCAGTGCAAGCATGTGTTTGTTTTACTTGGCCAATGACTCTGTGTAAAGCCACGCACAGTTTAACTCACCCTCAGGCAGACACGACCTTTCTGCCTTCTAAAAAGCTCAGTGCCGTATTCAATTGTCAGCCCCCACTGCTCTCCCTCCCCATTCTACTTATTCGTCTTGTCCCGGGGCCGATTTCTGTTGTCAAGCCACCATGTTACCCATTCATCCATCTATACGACTGGACATTCATCACTGTCGGCATCTCATCCGTCTTAAGTTCTGCCGACACACCAGTGAGCCCTCAGAGGCTCTAGAGCCACTCCGGCTCCCTGAACGTAACAGGCCCTTGCGCTTATTCTCTATAAACAAACACGGGCCACTCAAGACACACAGGGCCCCTAACATGACAAACAGTTCCTTGTTTGTAGCAAGTGGGCGGGGGAAAAAGGGCCACTCTTACTTTGTTAAATTTCTCAACTGCAAAGAAGGCCAGGCACTTTTGTTTATGAGCGCCATCATCTCAGTAAACCCTTTTATGGGATTTGTGCCTGTGTTCATGTTGTGTCAACACATTTCAGTTTCCTTTTTGGTTATTATTCTGTTTCTCGACTCTTAGCCTCAGTTCTGGTTACTCTGTTGCTCGTGCTACCTCGTGCCTCCATGCTTTGATTGGCTGCTTTAGGAAGGAAGGCAGCGTCAGCCGCACACTTCCTGTTTCCTGTTGTGTCCAGCAACAATTCCAAAGCACCCCTCGACCTTCTCCGTGGAACAAGGAAGCTCGCTTTCCTCAGACTTTTCTTTTTTGTCGAGGAATCCTCTCGTTAAATACCCCAGCTGTACTGTCGCTGTGACTCATATTTGGAATATTTGAGGTACACAAACCCATTCACCTTTACCACCAAAAGGTTGGCTGGAGCTTAAGCTATGCAGTTCTAGGCCTCCCATTGGGTGGTGTGCACTGGAATGCATCTTGATTATAGAGGGCGACACACAGTGTAAGGCCATCATCTCCACAGGCCTGACCACTATGCATTGCAGCTTGCACTGTAACACCAAATAGAGGCGAGTCCTCCTCTATTCAGATGCCATGTGGCATTTCAGCTATTCCCATCTGCAACGCCTGTGTGTGTATGTTTTTCCTTTCAGCTTTTGAATGGCATGGCATTCTCCTTGCCTGCTGGTCAGTGGTGAATAGCAATGTTAATGGGTTAGCTGGGAGGAGAGAAAGCAGGAGAGCAAAGAATTTGGGGATTACATAGAAGGAGAGGTAGGGAAATGAATCAGGGTTTTGGGCAACAGCTGTTCCCCCTCCTCAGACCAAGAGTTCATCCCGGCATGTCTCCTTTCTTTCTTCAGTCCTCAGCAGGATACAGTATCCCCCTCTTCCTTTCTTAGCCCTTCTGTCACTACTTCCCGCCTCTCTCCTGCCTTGCCTGTCTTCTGTCCTGTCTGCGTTAATGAGTAGTCGTATTTATAAGTGAAACAGCTGCCCAAGATAGAACTGAGATGCTGTAGAGAGACGGAGGACTAAACTCGGTGCAGGCCTATTGGCCAAAGATCCATACCCTTCTTTGTGCAGAGTAATTTTTCTTGCCACAATTGTTGTCAGGCTCTTTAGATAACACACCTCCTCACATATGCTCTGCGTCAGCTCGGTGAGCCGCAAGTTTATAAAAAGCCGAGCAAAGTTGAAGCGAGGCTCATGGTCAATCAGCTAAATCCCCTTGATATGACTCAAATGGAGCTGCAGCCATGTGCTTTCCGTCTTCCATGTGGTCACTTGTGGCTTCCAAATGAGCTTCCCCCGAGCAAGACGAGCCGAAGGGCAAGCTAGACGGTATCACAGCGCGAGTCTGATATTGTCTTAGTCTTGGCACTGCTTTTTTCAATTAGCCTCTTCAGGAATCTGACCTTGTTTGCTTATCACTGACTGTCTCAATGCTTTTCCCAGTCAGTGTCAGTGCTGTATGTCCGGCCGCTCACGGTGAAGTCCTCATTTCATTTGGCTAACACGATCTGTTCCTACAGCGCCTAATCTCTCTTTTACCACAGTTTTCTCAAATTCCAACGTCTGTTTCCTCTGACGCATGTTCATTTAACTGCAGTGGCATTGAAATGTGTATCTATGCATTATGTGTGTAACTGAACCGAATGAGCAGAGGGACATGAACAGGTGACAGGCTGTGGACCTAATCCCTCTCCTGATGCCACATTGTGTCCAGTAGTGTGCTTTGCATACATGTCTGTGTATTTTGTGCATGCACACGACTGTGGGTTCATGTGAGCATTGCATACACAGGCGTGTGTGTGCGTGTGCTTATGATCATCCTACGGTGTGAGCAGCAGCCCCAGGAATGCTCTTGCAGAGTTAAAGGGCAGCCATCTCAATTTCACCCTCCTTGACGGTGCGCTCTCAAACCAAATTTCACACTGTGTTAAGTTCATATTTCGACATTTCCTTGCACAGCTGGGTATCCTACCTGCATTTCTTTATTTAGAATTCAAAGTGTGAAATTAGATGTCACCTTATCTAGGCGATGCCATTTCAAAGTATCCATGTGGATCGCTGAGAGAAAGAAATATAATAGACTGTTGGGTGCTAAATAGCACTGTTTGGTTGCTCTCGCACCTTTTCTTCTGTAGTTATGAAAACTGACTTAGGGTTTCGGAATGTCGGAATACTGGTTGTGTTTCTTGAGACAGAGACAGTAAGACAGAAGCAGCGGAAGAGAAGAAAGTGTGTGAAAAAGTTGAGAGTATGAGTGGCAGCATGGTAGGAGCTGTGTGATTGTGTTTCAGGGTTTGGATCCAATGAGCATCATTTTATTTGTAATGACCAGAGTTTTATTGAGTGGTCTGAACACTGTGCAGACTCCTCCTGCCTTGTTTCCCCCCTACATCTCTCTATCACCTGCCTAAATGTGGTATTTAGCCATGACACAATTAAGTGTCCCCCCGACCTCTACGTGTTGCTCTCAGGGGTCAAAAGTTCAAAACATTTCAAAGAGGCTTGAACAATCTGGAGAAACTTGCTTTGCTCTGTGCCATTTAGGATGCTGCCAGAAGTCCCTATTGTCTTCTTTGGCTGATCATTTGCTGTGAATGTCTTTTTCTCCTTGCAGAGTGTCAGCCAGGCTTCTTCAAAGCTGAGGCATCCAGGGACAAGTGTGAACCCTGTCCTGCCAACACCCAGAGCCAAAACCCCAGGTCTTTATTCTGTGCCTGCATAGATGGCTTCTACCGGGCTCTTACAGACCCCCTGACTGGACCGTGCTCAGGTGAGATTTGTGCAGAAATGAATGCTAACTTCTATAAATTACTAGTTATACTAAAACGTAGAGAAACACTGAGAAAACTTCTGCTGATTGCAATCTACAGAAGTTTATGCCAGCCAGATACTAGCAACATGTCCATTACAAATGTGTGCAAAACTTTGGTGGTAGTCCACTAATGACGATTAAAAAAGAAACGCAATAAGTACTTAAAAGAACATGCCGCGCCGTCATGCTCCTACCACTTCCTGTTGTCTTCTTCGTCTTTTTCTGATTGTTGATCACGTGACTTGTGTGATGCAAAAAAAGTGTTTCCATTGCAATTTAGCAAAAATACATTCATTTCGATGTAGCTGAAAAATAACCTCATCCAAGTGCAAAAACATTTTATCCAAAACAATGAATTTTTCACGAAATTGAAAAATTTCAATTTATGCAAATTTATTTGCGCAATTCCAATTTGCACAGTTATATAGTCAATTCAAGCGCACACCATACACTCCAATAACAAACAACAGCTTAGCGATTCTGGCTTGCATTGCTGACAACACTCTTTACTGTAGATGCAGATACAGAAGGAGGATGTTGGATCTATTAGCCATTTTCACCATAATTGATTGAACTATGACAGCTGTTAGAAGCAACAAGAGAGAAAAGACACATTTCTACTAAAAGTGATTTCCTTTTGACACTAAATTTTCTTGTGTAATTGGATTTATACAGAATAAAATGTACTCTGACCATTATCATGATTGTGAAATCAGTAAATGAGTTCATTTGAAATAGCATTTACGTTTGTAACTGTTGAGAAACAAACATTATTCAGAAAGTGTCTTTGGTCTTGTATCTACTATATAGTCTATGTTTTTCTGCTCTGTCCCTGTTAGGCCTCCCTTCTGCCCCTCGAGGTCTGGTGGCCACTCCCAACTCTCTTACCCCAGGAAAACTCCTGCTTTCCTGGCAGCCCCCTGAACACACCGGAGGTCGAAGCGACATTACCTACAGCGTTGAGTGCCATCGTTGGGAGGGCTCGTCACACCTGCCCTGTGGAGAGAAAATTCGCTATGACCCAGCGAACACGGGCTTGCTTGACACGAAGGTGTCAGTGAGTGAACTGGATCCTTACTTGAACTACACCTTCACCGTGGAGGTGCACAGCGGCGTGTCTATGTTTCCTAGTCAGGCAATGCCGCGCAGTTTCAAGCCGCAGTCCTCTGCCGCGCTGAATACATCCCTTCACTACACAGGTGAGTGCTGGTGACATGAAGCAGAGTTGCGATGCTATCTGTGCTGCAGTAATGGCTGATGCTATCTGCGAGGTAGTGACGGCTCTGCAGTCCGAATGAGGCCTGGGGAGGGGAGTGAATTGTCCATTTTATCGTTTTAGAATTTTAAAATTAAATTGTTTCCTCCTCCATGTATCGTCCTCAGACCCACCCAAAATTACGTCAATGCGTCTGGTCGAGCGGGACTCCACCAGTTTGTCGCTCTCCTGGGACGTTTTCCCTCGTCCACGGGTCCAATCCCAGCCAATCCGTTATGAACTCGCCTACCGCAAAAAGGTGTGGAAACTTTTTAATACACCCTGACAGCACACAAAGATTTTAGAGCATAACTTCATGTTTACATTTAGTCCACATGGCATGATTAAAGCTATTTGGAAATGCATTTTGCAGTTAATTTTAATGGACATGCAATTTGAATGAGTTTCTGATAACTACTTTAAAAAATAAAGAGAGGCTTTTTAATAGGTGCTACTTTAACGCTGGGGTTATTGGTGGACTCTTCTCTTTTTCCTAGGACAATAAGATCGACGTAACTACGTATGTGGTGCTGAAGCTGGAGAAAAACTCTGTGCAGATCAGCGATCTCTCCCCAGGCACAGCTTACCTGGTCAAGGTCCAGGCCCTGGGTGATGACGGCAACCAAGGAGTTTCCAGCTTGGAGGAACAATTTGAGACGCTGTCTGAAGGTGCGGGGAGAAACCGCTCTAGGAAAAACTTGCTGGCTTTGTTTGGGAATCGTCTCACTGATTTATTTTTCTTGCAGGTCACCTTAACAAGACTGCAGTTATCCTTGCTGGGGTGGTTGCAGGAGTAATCACGCTGGTCATTCTGGTCGTCATCCTTTTCCTGCTCAGACGGTGAGTAAGCGGCCCAGTCTGCCACTTTCCCTCCTTCTTATTCTGTCCCGATAATCTGTCACAACACGACATCCTTCGCTGCCTTCCTCTCTCATTCTTCTGCTTTTCCTTTGTGGGGCCTCCAAATGCCCTTTGCATTCACTCTCTCCTCACCTCTTTCTTTCACTCTTCCCTTAGCAAACCGTCTTTTCTCTTTATCTGGATGTGTGTGCCAGCACTCACCGGGGAGGAATTTCTGCTGAATGTGTCTTGTCATTGCGCAATGGTTGCAATCTACCAAGTGTTGGAGCCTTTGAAAGGAAATTAGACATGAGTGGCACATTGTTGTCGATAAGAGGCGCTCGCTTCTTTTTTGTGCGAGGCCGTGGGCGCTTTGTGAGGGTGACCCAGGCCTGTACTGTAGCAGATTGCAACCACTTCTTTCCCGCCTGCTGGCTTTCAGCCTTTGAATTGGCTCAGCAAATACAGCCCATCGCCAAGGCTTTGTCAAAGAAACGCTTCTGTCTGAATGAATGCATTGCACCAGAGGTCTAAAAAAAAGAAAACAAATCTGGAAAATTTCTTAAAAAGGTTGCTGAAGTTGGGTGCTGCATGGATCGGGTGGGTGCTGCTACGGCTATAAAAGCCATAGCCCTCCTAGCAGCTGTCCTGGGTTCAGTATTTGTTTTATTTACTGCCACTCGTCCCCTTCTCTCTCTCTTTTTCTATTCTGATCATCATCTCCTACTGATGAGTAAAAGGCCTACCTGCAGTGCCGCAGTAAAAGATGTGTATTACAAAAGTGTTCATAACTGTTAAGCTTTTCTATGTTTTGTCATTTTACAACCCCTGTATGGCTTCCATTGAAACCATTAGAAGTTTGGTTCTAATGGTTTTCACCCCACACGAGTCAGTGCTTTATGGAATCAGCTTTTACAGCATGTACACCTCCAGTTCTTTTGGGGTTCGTCTCTACCAGGTTTATACGTGTAGAAACTGAAACGTTTGGCCATTCCTATTTGCAAAATGACTCAAACTCAGTCTGACTGAATGAAGAACGTCTGTCAACATCAGTTTTAGTGGTGTGTTCAGACCTGAAAGTTCAAAATTAGACCAGCATTTGTTACATTTTCAGCTTGTGCAGTTCAGTTTCACTCAGCACTGTGTCAAATGAACCAACCAAGCGCTAATTGAAAAACCTGGCCTTCTTCACAAAATGTAAACAAAAATGAAGTGCCGTAAAATTTTAGTGGCTGTAAGATTGCTTTTTTTTAATATCTTTGACTTTGACCCAGAATGCTCAGTACTATAATTCGCTTCTTGGTTTTGGAGCTGTCTCCGGTCCGCTTGCATTCACATATACAAATCGCACCAGAGTTCACTTGAGCCGAACCGAGACCTGGGTTTTTAGGCAGACCAGAGTTTGATTACGCATTCACACCTCCCCCAAATAAACTGGGCATTCTAGAGAAACAAACTAAAGTTGAATTAAAGAAGGCTGGTGTGAATGCAACCTTAGTCTTCCCACAGATTCTCGGTTGAATAAGTTAGGTCGGTACTTTGACTGGGCCATTCTAACACAAGAACATGCTTTGATTTAAACCCTTCTGTTGTGATTCTCTGTAACATCCTCAAGATAATTTCCCAACTGATAGGTTTGCAGTACTGCCTAGTGCAGCTTCCTTATTCCCTCTGAAAATAGGCATTCCCACAACATCATGTTGCTGCCGCCATGTTTTGTCCTTTGAATCTTGCGTTTAGGATGATGTGCACTCTCAATTTTCTGATAAGCCTAGAAATATGTATGCAGGGCAAAATTTTTAATTTATCATCTGACAAAAGTACCTAATTCCGGATGTCTCATGCATCGCCTACACACAGCTTTAAATTTCTCTGCAAATTTGTATCTTGCCTGTGTTCCTTGAGCCTCATGCAATAATATGATCAAACAAACCTCACAGCATCACTTTCCTTTAACTTTATACTTACAGTATCTATGTAGGCCAAGCAAATAACATATCACAATAAAATCTCTTTGATATATGGTTGTATCATGACAAAATGTGTAAAAGTTCAAAGGTTTGATTTAAAAACTGTGTGTTGCTGTTTTTTTTTATTCAGAAACAGAAACACACATACCAGGCAAGGACCAGAGGACACCTACTTTTCAAGTCCCGGTAAAAAAACAATTATATTCTTGAACTCTCTTTTTTTTGCATTTAATTATATTTGTCTTTCCTCATTTCTTAACATGCAACCATCTTCCCGTGGCTTGCAGAGCAATTAAAACCACTAAAGACGTATGTGGATCCACATACGTACGAGGACCCCAACGTAGCCGTCCTCAAGTTTGCCACCGAAATCCACCCGAGCCACATAAGCAAACAAAAAGTCATCGGAGCTGGTGAGTGACAACCCTGCTGAGTTAATCTGCGGTGGGGCTTAGATTTAAAATCTTGAAAGGTCTGTCCATTTGCACACCCCCTCCGCATCCCCCAAAATATTCCCTGTTTATACTGCACACCAGTATAAACAGCCTAACAGGCTAATGGGCGGTTTTTACTTTGCTGAGATTAGGATCTATCTGGCTTTTTTTTTCCTTCTTCTTTTTTCTCACCCGACAAGCTGAGAGATCTTTTTGTTCTGCGGTTAACTCTTGGCGGTGACATCTTTATGTTTTGGCCCAAGATGACATGAACATTGCGCAACAGAAATGGCTGCAGACACACAGTTTTGAAAGAACATCACAACACCTTCCTGGGGCTTGTTTCAACGTTCCCATTGAGGATACGTTCGTTCAAGTGCGACCACCTTTAGCCTTTGAACCAACAGTCCATTTGATCCCCCCTCCACCCCAGCTCCCACGACCAAATGTCCCCGTTCCTTCTCATGTGACAGCTGATTCCCATGCTCCCACACAACAGGTCGTCAACTATTTACACAATGTTGCTTCTCTCTTTCTTTCTTTCTTTCATTCTTTCTTTCTTTCTTTCTTTCTTTCTTTCTTTCTTTCTTTCTTTCTTTCTTTCTTTCTTTCTTTCTTTCTTTCTTTCTTTCTTTCTTTCTTTCTTTCTTTCTTTCTCTCTTTCTTTCTTTCTTTCTTTCTTTCTTTCTCTCTTTCTTTCTTTCTTTCTTTCTTTCTCTCTTTCTTTCTTTCTTTCTCTCTTTCTTTCTTTCTTTCTTTCTTTCTCTCTTTCTTTCTTTCTTTCTTTCTTTTTCTCCCTCTCTCTCAACACTGAGCCAGAACACACCTTGGTGGGAGCGCCTCAGGCAAAACAGCCGCAGAGACTTCCTTATTTCTTTTTGTTGCTCTGCCAAGCCCTGTGGCTAGAAACTTAAGAGAACCCATCGCACCAATATATACACACATGTTAATTTCAAATATCTTTTCTAAATCAACTGTCCAAATTATGATTTAAAAAAAAAAAAAATTTTCCACCTACAGGCGAGTTTGGTGAAGTTTACAGAGGCACCCTGAAAGCGCCTGGGAAGAAAGAGGTGGCGGTGGCGATAAAGACGCTGAAGCCCGGCTACACGGAGAAGCAGAGGCAGGATTTTCTGAGCGAAGCCTCCATCATGGGACAGTTTTCCCACCAGAACATCATCCGTCTGGAGGGAGTGGTGACCAAATGTGAGGCTTTTTCTCCACTTAGTTTTTTTCTGCACATCTGTTATAGGTCAGTTTGGGCTTACAGTTTGTTCTGCTGCTGTGCAGTTAAACATGCGATGATCGTGACCGAATTCATGGAGAACGGAGCGCTGGATAGATACCTGAGAGTAAGACCAATATGTTTTCCATGGTTGTTTTTTTTTGACATATTGTGATTTTTTTTCTCACGTTTTCTGAGAGTATTTACCGTAGTTATGTAAAAAAGAAAAAAAGACAAAAACAAAATAATTCTCTAACTTATTTTTGCATCAGGACCATGACGGGGAGTTCTCGTCTCACCAGTTGGTGGGAATGCTGCGTGGCATCGCCGCAGGCATGAAGTATCTTTCTGAAATGAGCTACGTTCACCGTGACCTGGCTGCCCGCAACATCCTGGTCAACACAGCCCTGGAATGTAAAGTTTCGGACTTTGGCCTTTCCCGGGTGCTTGAGGACGATCCTGAGGGGACGTACACCACCAGCGTAAGTACCTGCTTTGATTTTCTAGGAGTTTTGAGGAGTGAAATTCACTTCAGTTTGGTGTCTTCTTTGTTCTTCATGATGATGTTTGTTAACAAATGTTTTCTAAAAAATCCCTGAGGCTTGTAAATTATAAATAATTTATTATTATTTATTATAAATAATAAAATAGTTGACTCATGACGGCAATCGGTTGCACAATTTATAGAACATCGCCATTCCAGTATTTTTGTGTTTCCATTCTGATATGAGTATTTAAATATCTATCGATTAGATAATACAAACATCTGCTAGTGTACAAATCATGTAATTACTACAATAATTACATATAGTAACTACTATATGTAATTGCTATACATGTAGTAATTACATTCAAATTTATTTATAAAGCACTTTTGAAACTGTTGAAAGTGCTGTAAAGAAGTCAATAAATATACTGTAACAACTTTATCCCAATAAAGGGCAATTGAGTTCACAGCCAACATAACAAAAGAAAATACAAACAATCTCATTCAGCCATTTCAGCTTCAGAACAATGTCAGTGCAAGAAAGACTGTAAGACCAAAAAAAAACAAAAAACAGGACAAGCTCTTTGGCTGCTGGGTAACAGAGTTTAAAAGCCCAATTCTTGAAGGAATACAGGAGTTTGAGCATTGTAAATTGTGGTCATTGCAAGCATTTACGTGGATCTTTTATTTTTTTTACTATCCTCTCTGACTCAATGGTTTTCCTTGAACAGGGAGGTAAGATCCCCATCCGCTGGACGGCCCCGGAGGCGATAGCCTACAGGAAGTTCACCTCGGCAAGCGATGTGTGGAGTTTCGGCATTGTCATGTGGGAGGTCATGGCGTTTGGGGAACGGCCTTACTGGGACATGAGTAACCACGAGGTTAGTCTTCATTTCTCAACTCTTTTAGTCAGGAGATCATTGGAAAAATTTAACAATTTACCAAAAAATAAATAAATAAATAAATATCGTCTGCAGGTGATGAAGGCCATCAATGAGGCTTTCAGGCTGCCAGCACCCATGGACTGTCCGTCGGCCGTCTACCAGCTGATGCTTCAGTGCTGGCTTCAGGATCGCGCCAAGAGGCCGCGTTTCGGAGACATCGTCAGTCTGCTGGACAAGCTCCTGCGCAGCCCAGAGTCACTAAAGACCATCGCAGACTTTGATCCACGGTAAAAAAAAAAAATTAATCATACCAAGAAAACTGCCTTTAATTAGATGTCTTTTCTGGTGATTATTCAATCCCGAGTGTATGAAGTTCTTTGAAACGAACTTCCTTGAAAAAACTACGAATCAGGAGTTTTAGTTTGTGATGAATATAAATTCTATTAATATATAAAGAAAATTGGGAATTTATGGAACTACATATTACAATAAAATAATAATACTGGAGTAGTCCAAATTGGGTGAGGCTGCAGAGTAAAAAAGTTAATACACGCTACACATGTCCCTTTTGTTTCTGATTCTGTGAATGAAAGCATGTTTTGCCTACTGAGACAGAGCACAAACACCAAAGACAGTGAGAAAGAACAAAGAGATGTCATCCTCGTACCTTAATCACGTCTTACCGCGACTCCCTCGACCGGTTTTTCTGTTTCATCACCAGCTGGTTTCCTGCACAGTAATTACAGACCTCAGTCATCTGTCTCTTGTTGTGGGAAAGCGTGTAAAGAATTATCATTAACGTTTAGATCTGCTCCCTCTCTTTTCCCAGGGTTTCCATCCGCCTGCCCAGCACCAGCGGCTCGGACGGCTCCCCCTTCAGGTCGGTGTCCGAGTGGCTCGAGTCCATCAAGATGAGCCAGTACAGCGAGAACTTCACCCGTGCCGGGGTCGTCACCATGGACCAGGTGCTGCAGATGAAGAATGAGTGAGTGCCGGTGTTGGTGACAACACGTCAACTTTAATATGGATTGTGTTCATTTTTTTGATGCGCATTAAAAAACAAAAAACAAATGATAAATAAAAAAACAAACATAAAAACATAAAGTAAGGTACTTAATATATTTGTTTTTATTAGTTAAAACTGCAGTATCTAACTTTTAAAAATATACTTTTGAATATTTTTTTAAATTGTCATTACATTGCAACACTGTACTACAAGAAAAATTATTTACAAAAACAAAAGAGCTCCCAGTGCTCTCGCTGGCAGAAATACACCACTCAGTCAGAAACAACCAATCAGAGCCAGGAGGAGGGTTTTAGTGCTGTCAATCACCTCCTTACCCCTTTGCTCTTTACTAAGCTAAAGCTGGTTCACCACAACACAGCCTGCCACAAATGCTAAGGCTAGCTAGCATATCCATCTATAACAGCGGATAAACTTTGTTTTCCACCATTAGCACATTGAGCGGCGTACAGGAGGTTGATTGACAGCGCTAAGACCCTCCTCCTGGCTCTGATTGGTTGTTTTTGACTGAATGGTGTATTTCTACACAATAGTAGCTCCGGAGTTGGAAGAACTTTTCACAGATTATCTGCCTCATACCGTACTGCCACGACGTGGTGACATTTTAATAAATATGGGGGAAAAAAAACATATTTTTATAAAAGTCACATACAGGAGTTTTAAGGAATCTGATTAGCTTAATCAGTTAGGTGTGGTTAAGCTAACTGACTACAAAACAGTATTTTTAAACTGTTTGCAGCTTGAGAAAAATTTCTAATGGAAAATCTAACGGAGTGAAGGAGCGGTGGGCACATTTTGTGGTGGAGTTGTGGTTTCTGTTGCTCTTATTCAGCTGCGCCCTCTCCATTCTCATCCTGCCATCAGTCCAGACACACATAGGCCAGCACTTTTGCCGGAGCCCTTAAAAGCCACCAGTTTTGCTTGTCTGGGTCAGAAACCTATTGTGGCTTCTCCAACATTAAAGGAGAGCGGTGTAGACTACAGCCAAGTGGAAAAAGATCGACTTGAAGCTGAAATAGATGGAACTTCTCCGAAAACCTAAAAGGAGACGGAAGAAGTGGGCTTGTGTGCCCCCTAAAGTTTTCACAGTGCAGTTTAAGGGAATTACACCTTCCATGATGTGTAGGAGTGCTGCAGGAGGCAATTTACCCAAACAGGCGCAACCGTTGGGGGGGGGGGGGGGGTTGGTGAGGGAGTCTATGGTAAAACACATAATTTAAGGTTCCTTTTGAAGAATAATGAAGGCCAGAGAGTTTCTAACCACATAGCTAAAAAGAAGCCACCTTTTTGTTTTTTTTTGCCATTGCACATGCTTAGGTTTGTAACTATGAGAACAAGACAGGATGAGGTTTAAAAAAAAAAAGAATCCCAAACTGTGTTAGACAGAATGTAGGAGCACTGTAGAAAATCCCAGGACAAGTTTGACTCGTTTATAATTTTAGAGTTTCATGCTTGTCTTGTTCTAAGGTGGTCCTAATACCAATTGTTTTCGTAAATTAGGCTTTTAATATGTCACATTTGATTAATTAATTACATAAAAAATGAAAAATTATCGAACAATTAATCACATTGTCTTTTTTAAATAAGTCGGAATGTTTAAATTGTTTTTCTGGTACGTCTGTAAATCTGATGTGCAAACGACATCCTCAAACGAAGCTGCTTTTCTTGGCCCAGAACTGGATTAAATTTTGCTGCAAAAAATGATTTGATGGAACGTTACAAAGACTGCTGTTGTGGGCAAAAAGGAGTTAGCCTATTGGCTAAGCTATTCAATAAAATAGCATCTCAATGCAAAACATGTTGCAGTAAAATGACTTTAGGTTATTGCTAATGATAACTTTCCTGCAGTTGGTTAGTGACCGTGCTTACAAAATGCAAACCACTAGCTCACTGCTGCGCTAGCAGCTCCTAACCCACAGCGTAATATCCAATTGGATAATACTTTGTGAAAAAATTAACTAAAAATGTAAAAATGCTAAATCTCGTGAGATCTCGTGCCACGCAATTTTATTAAGCTCCAAACATACATGTAACCAACTCTCCTGATCCTCGTGAAGACGGCCGCACCACAGAGCCGAGACGAGCCCTTTTGAAGTGCTTGTCGTGCAGCATGGTGTGATTTTTTTGTTTCCATCTCGGGGCATCTGGTAGCACTCTCTGGAAACCACCAGTCATTTACGATCCACCCTCTGCTTCCCAGACAAAGTGATTCATGGTCAACGGGGAGAATCCTCGTTAAGTAATTAAAGCTGTAATTAAGGCTTTGACTCCAGGCTGGTGTTTATGCAGGGCTTTTTGCAGGTTTCGCATGTGCGTGTTTTTTTTTTTTTTTTGCAAAGCGAAAGCCCCACCAACACTCGTTTTATCGTGGAAGATGAGTTAAACCTTTGGCAGAGAGCGAACTTGGAATGCGCCCCACCTAGCTGGACCGATTTAAAAGCTCAACCTGAACGTGTTCAACTCTAGGCTGGCATTTCATCACTCTAAATGAGTCAGTGATTACTCCAAGACTTTGGGAGGCTGGAAGGATGCATGTGGAAACTGTTGGAACGAGGCCGGGGGGAAAATATGTGCGCAGCTCTTCCTCAACACCGTTCTGTCTCTCCTCCACAGGGATATTAAGAACATCGGCGTGCGACTGCCTGGCCATTTGAAGAGGATAGCTTACAGCATCCTGGGCTTGAAGGACCAGACCAGCACCTTGAGCGTGTTTGCTGTGTGAACCTCTGAATGAAAGGGATGTGAAATTGGACACAGGCAACCCTTTGAACTCCCAGGCTGAGCTGGAGCATTCTGCGGGGACGGCACCGAAACGGCAGAACCAGGAGAGAAATGTGCCAAGCTTTGGGCCAAATCAATCAGACTCATTTACTGTACCTTCTAGAGTTCCTCATTTTTTTTGCCCACAGGGAAATGGAGCACATTCAACAGATGTGTAACGTAGAACCTTTTGATATTTAAATAGCTATTTTTGTACTATAGTTGCCTTGAGTACGGAGACGATTCGTTGCTCATTCACTTTCGTCCGTTTTCCATCGCCGCTTCAGCTCTTATGAAATTGCACCCTGAGTTTGTTACAAATGAACATTGAGAACGTTTGTAAGGGCAGCAGATTCCAGTTAGAGTTCAGATTACGGTGGCGATGTCTCTGAGTCTCTCACTGATTGGCTCTCAGGAGGATGAAATGAGCTTGAGCTAGTCCAGATTTAGGGTAAAAACAAAAAACCAAAAAAAAACAGGTTGTGAATGTTTCTGCTGGTCCTGTGCAGAAATGAAGCTATGATCTTATGGGTGGTGTTTATATACAAACAAAACAAAACAAAGAAAACAGGATGATTAGGTACTTTTTTTTTTTTTTACAAAGCAAGTTTTCTTTTTTTTTATTTCTCTTTCGCAATAAACTGTTACATAAAAACTACAACAAAAACATTTTATTAGAATCATATAATGTAGCACTTGGAGCAAGTCTCATATTTGTCATATGATTGTAAACATAAATGGGCATTCACAACCAAAAAACGGACAAACTATTTGTGTCCTCTGAACCATTTTGCCTCTTTTTGTCGGGATTTCGTGCAACAGACCAACACAGTGCTTTGTAGTGGAAGGCAAATATAAAAAAAATTTTAAAAAAGAAAAAGCATTCCCACAGCATGACGCTGCCACCTACATGTTTTACAAGGAAATGTGTGTTTCGAGTGATAATTATTATTATCCTCCAACCTCACAAAGTTTTGTATCTAAGCCTGAAATGTTTTTTTTTGTGGTTTTTTTGCTGCCATAGCGACCCGATAGTCCCTACTTTTACCTGATTACTGAGTTTCCTACATTGTTTGGGGATAAACTGTAAACAGCATTTTATATGACTATCTGGAAACAAGTGGTTTTGACTTGCCACACTTCCATTAAAGCAAGATTTTAATGTGTCTGGTAAAAGCTGTCATGTCGACAGATTCTCCTCTCTGGGAGTTGGACCTCTGCTGCAAATGGGTTTCCATCCCATTTTGTTTTATGACCTAATCTCGCTTTAAACCTGGCTCTAACTTCATCCCAGACCCGTTTGGATTGGTCCGAGTCAAGTCAAGTTCATTTGTATTCCACATTTCAGCAACAAAGGCAGCTCAAAGTGCTTTACACCGTAGAAACTTAAGTAGCTGATTATGAAACAGGCAATGAAACGTTACATTTTGTCAAATGTTATCATCCAAATCATGTAGCAAATATACATTAAACATACTAAGGAATGTTCCAGTTATCATGGATCAGAGGCAGCTCTAAACAGGTCGGCTTTTAGCTTCGATGTAAAGGAGCTCTGTGCTGTTTAGGGTGCCGTTGGCTGGATTTTATTTCGAGACATCAGAGTAAAAATGGGCTCAAAAGGTTTAAAACGTTCCATTGTTCTTCCATTTTGCAATAATGTGCTACTTAGTGTTGGTCTGTCACGTAATATCCCAGTCAAATACTTGTAATTTTGTGTTTGTAATTTGCAAAAATGTGAAAAAGTCCAAGGGTATTAATCGCAAGGCACTGCATATGAAAGTCAAGACTTTTTCGGAATTGAAACAAGCTGGAATTCTGCAACACTTGTCAAAAATAAGTGAGAGTCAAGAAAAATACTCAACAAAAAAACAACATCACCGCTGAGAGATTTTAGCTATAGTCTGTTTTGCAGTTTTACCATTTTGCAAGCGTCCTTATGAACATTCAACCATATTTTGAGTGAGTTATTTACAGATTTAAATGAAATGCTTTAAGAATGAGCTGCTTGACTCATTCCAGATGTTTAAAGAACTTTTTAAAGTGCCTGTTTGTGGAAGATGAACACCGGTCTGCCTACTTCTCTTTAAATAAAGCGACTCTTCTGTGTAGCAAGTAGTTTGTAGTTGAAACCCCCAGTGCTCTTAATCCATGACTGCAAATCTTGTGTGTTACTGATGTACACCTTCTTTTACTTGAATTTTTACCTTGTCGTTAAATGCGTGACTCTGTTGTAGCTCGCAAACAAATTGGATTTTTGTTGTTGTTTGTTTTTTTAGTTTTTTAAAAGGATTTATTTTTTGTTAATATCTGGGTTTATTGGTTGGAGTTGCGTTTTGTAAATTTTGTACAATATCCAGTATCAATCATATTTTCAGACTGCTTTTTTTTTGTGTGTGTGTGTTTTTGGTCTACGCTCATGACTTCCCAAAACTTCCTTCCTCTATGAGCAAACTCCTCCTTCCTTTTTGTCTGCTGTTTTATGCTGTATTTAATAGTGTATTTATTTTTGAACTGTTATTTATTTATCCTGATAAACACTGAGCTGGGTTTGTAATCGGAGGTTGCTCATTAAGCCTTAATTAAAAGAAAGAAAAACACAAAGCCATTTCCCTCCTCTTTGTTTTTTTATTTCTGATCTGTTCATGCCTGTGATTGGATTTTTGCCGAATAAATAAAGTCTTAAGCTGAATTCATCAAAGGCTGTTGTATAACTGTTTGACTGCAGGGCGGACTAAAGGCTTGTTTATTGTATTGACGGTGCCAGGATGTTTATGCTTCCACCTAGACTTGTCTGCAACACAGCTGATTTTAACTCGGAAGACGGAATCTGACGTAAACCTACGAGTGCTTCGTTACATCCTGAAAATGAAACAATCTCACCATGCAGTCACACACAAGTCTCACCGCTGACAGGCGACGTGTGCAGAGGCTCTGGCAGCAGCTGCTGTTGATGTTGTTGCAGCCAGTTTAAATGGCCTGATCTGAACAGCAAAATATTTCAATAAATAGCACTAAAAACATGTATTTCAATTTAGCATTCAAAATATAAGAGGAAGTTTATCATTTCAATGTCGGGAATATATTGATGACTAGGTGATTAGCTTGGATTTGCTGAGAAACTGATCTTTTTACTTTTAAAATGAGCAAAAAAAGAGATTTGCTCTTCAAAGCCCTTTAATGAAGTCTGGTACACACTTACTACTTAAATTAGTACTTAATTTATTATTTTTAGTACTTAACAGGCAATCTTATAAAAACTTATAATTTGTCAAAATTTCATTTTGTCAGGGAATTCTTTTTCTCATTGCTGTTTCATCGATATTGTACTGCATAGAATATTGTTCAAAATAATTCATGAAACGTGAGAGTTAAATATTTTAGAGATAAGATTTATTTTGAAAGGTAACCTAAATTCAGTTTTTATTTAATATATCAAAAATGTGCAGCTTCCTTTACAAAACAATACACTCTGTGAAATGTTGCGGCTTTTATTTTGAAATATATCTTTAAGCCGTATTTTGAAAGGGCAACATAAATCCTGTTTTATGCAGAACTACCTTTTTAATAATAATAATAATAATAATTAATAATGTTGTGACACATACACTAATATAAGTCCAAATTAATCCTCACTGGTTGAGACCACTCAGAAATGTGAAATCCATTTACAATCAGTTATTTTATTTTTTTTTTAAATCCTTGAGTTTACACAAAGTGTGAAATTCAAGGCCACATGAAGGAAGGCGTCAAGGAAGAGTATTTTGAAGTATAACGTGTTTGAAGTAAATCCGAAACAGATTTGTCGTGAAATCAGAGATAACTGTAGCCTCCTTAATGAAGAGATCCAGAGAATCTGATCTAGAGATGGATTCGTTTGCAAACTCTCTGACTCGCCCTCGTCTTCATTGTGCTTCCTGTCCTGTCAGTATTTTCTTACCGGGTTCCCAGGCCTTTTTAAAACTGTTTCAGTGAGAAGCCCCTTTCAGAACTGGCAGATCTCCAGAACCGGTGACTAATTTAACTGGAACATTTTCAATTGTAAACCCAGCATATAAACAGGATTTATTTAAGGCGTTGTTTTCAGGTACGGATGAGTCATGAAACATAAAGCCCGATGGTCTGTTGTGACTAATGCTGCTTTTTAATCTAATGGGTTAAAAGTCGTGCCAGAGCACATCGCAGCTATTTATTCTTATGTAAGATTATGTTTGCTCTTGTAGCAGCTACATGGGGATGTAAGGCGTTTATTTTCTAAATAATCCAAAAGGAATGCATCCGTTTGAGTGTGTGTGAATAGGAGACGGAAGGTTTTGAAAGAGGATCGCATTTTTTGCGTGTTGGGTTGGCTTTCCTTTCCTGTAAGATGAAGTCCTATCTGTTTCCTTCACTTCTTGTTAAAATGACCAAGAAATGACTCAATTAGCTGTCATTCTGGCTGCAAAGATTAATTTAATTCATCCAAATAATCTATGACAAACTACTTCTTATCAGTTAGAAGCATTGCTCTCAGGTTTGCAGGAGAACAAATTTAAAACTATTGTCACAAAATTATATGTGCTCGAGCAATTTTTTTCCCTATATATCTCCGGCAGAGTGATGCTGCTTTCGCTTTTTTTGTTTTTGTTTTTGCATGCTTCCAGCACACGGCTCACTGGATGGATGGATGGACTTTTTGTCACTGCAGCTAATATTCACCGATATTTAGGCAAGTCAGAAATGCTGAATGCTGGAAACTTCTGATCACACTTACAATAAAGCAAAAATATTTTCCTTTTGTTATATGAGTGCATTTTCACAACATGCAATAAACAGGAAAAAGCTGCAGAAGTTAAGCATATGCTGGACAATGCAAGGAGATGTAAAGAGGACAAAAGATACGACTGTGGTTAAAATTTTATTTTGCTTTGAGAGAAATTAGGTTATGACATTTTATATGTAAGCAAAATGTTACTATGTCAGGCTATAGTTCTTTTTTAGCAGAGTAAAATTCAAAAGTATTTGGGAAATTTAATGTTGTGGCAACTCGTACACAACTCTCTGAAAAACACTGAAAAACCTAAAGTAAAGTTTACTCTGTCCGTTCTTGTGCAATATGTTGATCATGTCTAAGGTGCAATGATTCAAGAAAGAATTGGACCCAAAACTCAGACCAATACCCAGGAAGAGTGACAAGATGTTCACTGACAAGCTGCAGAATGTGCGATGTAATCGACAGGTTCTCCTTTACTCTCTAGCCAGACTCTGCAGAGCAAACAAGAAGTTGAGTGGCTCGTTAAACAAACTGGGAACATTCCAGGAGCAGGAAGTAAGAGATAACCCAGGTGGTTTCCCAGGAACTCCTCCTCAGTGAATCGGACCACGAGAAACCTGCAACTTTGGACATCTTAACTGCAGAGGAAAACTAGATTGTCCATTTACCGGGGATGATTGCTTCACCCACAGGAAGACTCTACACATGGAAAACTGGAAATGATGGTGCAACTGCGTGGAAAAACTCTGGCAATGGGTTAAGACAAAGAGCAAAACACAGGAGAATCAATGATCACAATGTCCACAATCCAAAATTCAATGGTCACAGAAAAAAAATCCAAATCAGCAACACAGCAGGCAGACAAGGCAGAACAAACCCAGAATCTGAACGGCAGTAATCAGGGACCGGGTAGATGAAGCAAAGTTTAGCTAGAAGTGATGGTCAGGATGCAGAAAACAGGTCAGGTGCACAATCATGAACATTGACTTGGAACTAGAGTTTAGATTTATGGCCCTAAATTCAGGCCAGAATTGTTTCTTGATGGTCGGGTTGGGTTGGGCTGGGGCTTCTGTAGCAGGTTTAATAAGCCTGCAGTACATACAGTACAGAGAAAAGCACACAAGAATGACCAACATAAAGTTGTGGCTAATCTAATTAACCTACTCATAGGTAGATTAAGTACTCCTTCACTCACTACTTACTATAAGTAATGAGTGAAGGAGTGGACAGTCTAACCTGTTGAGAAAATAAAGAAAGTAAGCAGGGTGCACTCAAACTGCAGTTACAACAAGCAACAAGATGGATCTGGAAGACGCTAAACAAAAAGCTAAAAGCAGGAGAAGTTACACTGCTTACTTAAATGCTGGTGTTAAAATAATATGTCGGGTTTATTTTGGGCCTGTAATTAAAGTTGATCAGTCAAGTCGGATCGGGATCAGAAACAATGCCAATGGGCTCAGGCCAGGTTGTGTAGGGTTGTTTTTAGACCCGATCTAAACTCTACTTGGAACTACTTCAGGTTTGAGACATGGACGATGACAGCAGTGAGTGAGTCCAGAGCAGGAGTTTACATAGGCGGCAGCACAGAAGGCAGCAATCAGCGGCTAGCAGGAGTGGGAGGGGCAGAGCAAAGGTGCAACACAAAACACGACAGGAACAAGGAAGTCGTGTCATGGGGTAGGTATTTTTCTCATATCACTAAACCGCTGAAACACATGGAGGTTACGGGTCTTACTCCGAACCCCTGACAGGAATGCAGTATGTCAGCCAACACGTATAGCGTCCTCTACTTCACTGGCACCGAGTTCAATTTCATATTTCAAGAATCACACCTGCTGGAAGGGCAGATAAAATGGAACCCCACAGGAATCCAGCAGGTTTGTACACGCCACGCGCTCCCCTCCCGTCTTTACCTTGACTCAGTCTGCTGGTCTTATCTCCCAACCCCCTACTCCCCCCCTCTGTAACCTCCTGACAGGGAAATCTCTGCTGCCTTGTGTTCTGAATAACCATCAACTTTGACAGATTGGTGCGACTTACACAGCCTCCAACGAATGTCTTTAGATAAGAGTGGCACACTACAAGGAGGATCGTCAATATGGAAGGATTGAACCAATCAGCTACGTGTTGCAAGGCAACACGGCCTTCGCATGGAAACGTTTTGGATTTGCCACTGAGTGTCTTGTGAGCCTTCATCCTTGACTTCCAGCTGGCAGTGTGTGTGTTCTTGCCTCTGCTTTGTTAAACCAATAGGATGCCCAGAAATAGTCCTGGCTTTATGTGGCGACTGTAAACTGAGAAAGCCTTCCACTATTTTCCATCTCCAACCATCCATTGCTCTTGATGTTTCGCAGCACGTGAATTTTTTTTTTTTTTTTTTACCCTCTTCTTCCGTCCACAATGGAAAAACAGGAGCAGCACAGTTTAACTGATGATTGGCCCTGTTAGGATTTATGCAAATCCCCATCCGAGTGCATCAAAGCGGAGTTTGGTTTTCGTCTGTGTCTTCGCCCTGTAATGGGATTATCCTTGCTCCACAAAGGCTCAATGTGTGGAAGTTTGCGTCTTGTCATTAGCACTGTAAATGACAGAGGAACACGGGGAGGCAGAGAGAAAGAGCAGGAGGAGAGATGGAAGCCTGTTGATGATGGTGGGAGTACGGAGAGAGAGAGGGGGGTTAGCTGGAGATTTGAGCCATACCAGAGCTTTACAGCAGGCCACAATAGCATGTGTGGTGATTGTGTTGAAGGCTTGGCGTCCGGGGCCAGCCTCCCCCTCTGTGGACCGTTGTATGTGGGGGCCCGCGGCTTTTCCCTCCTTCTTGTGGCCTGTTAGATGTCTTTGTTCCCCATGGCGGAGGCCGATTGAGAGAAGGAATAAGGGAAAAGGGAAAACATTACCACAGCATTGCTCGTGTATGACCTCTCTCTACACCCCTGCCCTTGGGTGTTTTTTTTTTCCTCTTTTTTTTTTTTTTTTTTACATGTTTTATTCTTTTCTATGTTATGTCCTTTTGGCAACCCTCAGTGTCACGCGCGAGTCTACGAACTGGCAACGCTCAGGAATCTACATCCTGGCTAATTTTAGCGTTGGGTTCCTGACCAGAAAACACATCCTCCAATTTCTGTCTATATCGGTCCTCCTGCTTGCGTCTTTCCGTTCCCGTTTCTCTCGCAAGCAGCCTGAGGCTTTTTCTTTCTTCCTTTTTTTTCTCTTTCTTTCTTTCTTTTTTTTTTTGCAAATTATTCTGCGAACTCACTCTCTTCGGAGACCCTTCATTTTCTGAATTTCACCGTATTCTCGAGATGAGCCATGGCCTTTCTACGTCCTGACCTGAGAACCCGAGAGGCAGCCGAAAGCTCCTCTCCATGCCCTGGTCTGTAAAATAAAAATAAAAAAATAAAAAAAAGCAAAACAAACCGACCTCGTACTGCAATGAACTTCTCAAATACTATAGTAGGGAGGAAAAAATAATCGTCCCAGCATCAGGCACTTCCTTCAGGCCTGCTTGCCGAGAGCTGTTTGATGTCACCACAGACGACATGAGGGGGAGCGGAGAGCCGTAACACAAGCTGCTGTTGACACAAGCTTTGTCTCCCAGCAGACAGTTTGTATGTTTTCAAAGCGTCCGCCTAACTCGCTCCACATTACTGCTGATGTCACCCGACGCTTTAAAAATCGACGCTCAGGTTCTCCGGAGGCTTCGAACAAGAAGATTATCGGAAAGAGCTTTACAAATGTTTACAACTCATCGGGAAGGCGGTGTTGAGGAGATAAATGTGCAACAAGTTGAATTAAACTATTTAAGACAAAAAATATTTCCCGTTGAAAATGAGAAATGTTCATATATGTAACAAAAAGAAGGCACCTTAAGTTTTGAAAAAGGGGGCTGAGTCTTCAAAATGGAAAACACAAGAGAACATTTAATTCAGGTGAGTCAAATGCAGGTGGATCAAGAAGATAATTGCTCACCTAAAGTTATTTAGTTATTTGAAACAAATGGGAGCTTTGATCATCAAGGCTGGACAACAACAACACATTTAGGCTCTGCAAGAATGATGGGAGGTTAAAAAAAAATCTAGAAAGATTGCAGTTACAGAAAACCAACCCATTTTCAGTACATGTTTAAATAAATGCTGTGGATTAAAAGATACTCTTATCACACATTTACAGGTACAGAGTAAAATAATGTACATGTTTTACTTCCACTAGCTAAACACAGACTTGGATTTTATAGGGAAAAAGGAGAAAGATGAAAAACGAAATAGAACAAAAAATAAAGCAAGCATAAGACAAAAAAATGGAAGAAATTAGTAAGAAAATTACACAAAAATAAAATCATTCGAAAAACAGGAAATGGGCAAAAAGAAACAAAGAAAAAAGGAAACAAAAGCATTGGAAATCTTTGACTACCTGATGGGATTTTTACATGGCAGAATCACAACAACAAAAAGAAAAATGACAAATTATGCACATGGATTTTGTATTTTCTTTTACTTTGAACATTTTATGCTTTAACTGTAGCTGAAAAATAGAAAAACCGAAAAGAAAAAGGAGCAAAGAAATAATTTACGAAAAGGAAAAAGTAAAACGAAACCAAAAGAGAAAAAGAAAAAAAAGGACAAAAGCTAAAACAAGGAAACCATTTAATCACACAACTCCCACAAAACAGACCTTTTGAAAGTCTTAATCTGATTTTTCAAACCCATCTTGTTTGTTGTTTTTTTTTTTTTTGTAGGAAGATGTGTGAGTAAATGACAGACATTGAGAGGTCTGAAAGCTTGAGACATAATCCAAGACAGAAACGGCGCGCCAAAAATGTGTCAGAACTGAAAACAAAAGGAAAGACAGAGCCTCCAGCAGCAGAGCAAAGATAACAAGGATAATGAAAACAAACATATCTCTATTTTACACTGAAATGTTTGAATACCGACTTGCTGGCTGAGATGGTTGAGTGACAACTTTTTGTCTGTCTAAACAGATCAGCAGCTCTACTCTGTTCCTGTGAGAAGTTCACCGCTCCAGTATTAAAACAAGAAGTCTTTGAGGAACAAAAGAAGTGGAAAAAAGAATTATTGTTGACCATTTGTGTGATTAATACCGGGGCTTTTGTCACTCACATAAAACACAAGCCCACTGCAGCCTTGATTCCCTCCCCACCCTCCTTTTTTTTTTTTTAGACATGTCACCACAAATGTCTGCGGCAGAAAGTGACTTTCTGCAGACGCTACCTGGCTCGCTGCTCTGGAACTGAGTCCAGGAAACGTGTGAATAGTCCATTGTGTGAGTAAAGCAGGTCGCGCTCTGGAGAGCTGACAGAGAGGGATTGAGCCTCCTGATGATGATGATGATGATGAAGTTCTTTACCGTCTGCCTTTGTTTTACTTTCCACTTTGTTTGTCAGGGAAGCATAAACATGTACAAAGAGAATAACAGTGATCATCATAGATGAATTGGTGGCCTCCGCCTCCAGGCTCAGTGCACCATAAACACAACTCCAATTTCCACAGCAACTAAATCCAGTTGTGAAAACACATTTTATTCGAAGATGATCCCCCTGCATGCTGCTTGTATGAGCATGTAACTCGTCACAATGTCTTTTTCATGATTTTCTACATGTTTTCATGTGCAGGGGCAGAGTTAGTCTATTTGGGGCCTGGGGCAAACACCGTCAGGGGCCCATGGTTTCCACCAGTTTGAATTTTTTATTTATTTCTCTTTTTTGTTGAACTACATGATGTTTATACTCTGTGTATTTATTTAATCACTCATTTTCATTTAATGAAAACAAATAATAAATGAACACATATGTTTGTTGACATAAACAAGTGTTTATGTCAACAAAAGTTTTCATTCAAGACATATGTACAGTACAGTACACACCTTTCTAATTCAATGGGTTTTCTTTATTTCCATGACTATTTATAAGGCAAGAAATCCCACTTATTAACCTGACAGGGCAGGTTGACCTATGAAGTGAAAACCATTTCAGGTGACGACCTCTTGAAGCTCATCAAGAAAATGCAGAGTGTGTGCAAAGCAGTAATCACAGCAAAAGGCTGCTACGTTGAAGAAACTAGAATATAAGGGCTATTTTCAGTTGTTTTACACTTTTTTGTTTAGTGCATATTTCCACATGTTATTCATAGTTTTGATGCCTTCAGTGTGAATCTACAATGTCAATAGTCATGAAAATAAAGGAAACTCATTGAATTAAAAGGTGTGTCCAAACATTTGGTCTGTACTGTATATGTACGCAAGAGTGAAGAATTAATAACGTATTTAAGAAATTGACTGGAAGTTCATTCTTGTCTTTTTTTTTGAACAGATCTTTGTGAAGCATGTTTTAAGCTTCTTAATATTTTTATTTATTTATTTATTTTTTTTGCATTCCTCATGTTCACCTTGTTGTGCCCCTTGCAATAATGTACCATAATGTACAGTTTGTATGATAATAATAATAATACAAACTATGCAAGTTTGATTATTAATTAATGCTAATTAATTAATAATCATATTAATTATGATTATTAATAATCATGATAAACCTTTGATAATAATCAAAGCGTATTTTAAAATGAAATAGTCTTTTTTATTTCAAATCTCTCAAAGAGATAAATTATTTGAAAATGTACTTAACTGTACTTACAACTTGGGCCGTGCCATTATTAATAATGAAAGAACAATGAATTCCTCTGTCCAGAATTTGTACCTGGTTCATCTTTTCTGCACCGGTTTCTGTCCCTTCATGCTAACTGCTGCGCTTGACCGGCACGGCGGTTTGTTGAGGTCTTAAAATTCGATTTGGGTATCCTTTTCCAGTTAAGAACATCATCGCCACTAACAGCATTTGAGAACAGATCTGATGGAATCTGGGAGAGAGTGGCAAGTTTGAGCTTTAAGGAATCGAAGATAATTTGTTATTTTCCGACTGGGATGTATTTGAACACTCGGCTCTCCTTCGTACTTTTCAACTACAGCAACCCAAAGATCCACCCAGAGTCAGATGTGTGATTACTGAAGACTTCTTAGTGCTTTGATCATAAATGCTGCCTTTACACCATGTAACACCATAATGAGGTTTTCATCTATAATCACATTGCTCTTCCAAGGTTAGGCAATATATTACTTTGAAAAAACAAGGAATTCTGAAAAATTAAAATGAAAGTAGATGTTCATTGAGGACAAACAATACAATTTCTTTTTTTGTTTGTTTGTTTGTTTACCGTAGCTTGCTGTGTATTCAGCCTCTGGGTAGTTTTATCTGTTACCTCAGCTCTTTTGACATAACAGTGTCTTGTTGCAGTTTAAGTTCAGGTTACAGATTTTATGGATTCCTCAGTGTAAGAGCAGAGACCTTTTACAAGCATGAGAAGTTACCAACTTGGTCAAATTTAAATAAAGCTTTCTTCTAAAATTAAATAAAATTAAAGAGCAGTATAAATACACAAACTGCTGTAGATGTTAAGAGCCATTTTTGCTTCTTGCAAATTATGAGGAAACTTAAGGGGGTTGGGGCAGCTAATGTAAAATCACCTTGTGCCACACTTTCCCCACTCAGTTTCCAACAGACTAGTGGCAGCAGCAATTATCAATCACCTGGTAAAAACGTGAGCTAAACATAGGAACTACTTCTAAGTCCAACACTATTAAGAGTGGTTGTAAACGGCATAATGAGCAGCACTGTTGTGATGACGCGCTGAGGGCAGCGCGTCGGAAATGAGCAAGAGCTTCTTAAAGAGACAGAGGCCAAATTTCAAGGCATCAAGTAATGAAGATAAATTTCGTTGCAGTCATTTTTGATATATGGCGCATTTTTAATACAGCGGAAAGTAACATAGTTATTTGATTTTGCTATGTGGCTAAAAAAAAATACATAACACCACTTTTTCCTGATGGCTCCTGACCTTTGACCTTCTCTCCAAACCAGATTTGGACCTTTGAATATGACATTTGAGAGTAAAAAAAAAAAAAAAGACCCAAAAGATTTTATTTACTTTGGAACCATGCTTCGGCTTCAGTGTTAATGCCCCCAGATAAGATCTTGAAGTCAGAGCAGAATTTGAACACCTTACCTGCTCCACAAAAACAAAAGAAAACAACAACAAAATCACTCCCAGCCTTGTTTATATATTTTTTTAGTCTCTTTCTCACAGCAGGCCGTGTCTCTTTCTCTACCGCTTTTATGGTTTCTTTCTTCTGCACAGCTATTCTTTGTTTTGCCCCCCCCTGTCTGCCCTCAGTTTCCGCCTGCCTGCATATGTTTTGGAGGCCATTAATCGTCCCCTGCACAACATGCACCCCAGCAGATAATTACAGTCATTAAACCAATTAGGAAGCACATGGAGGGGAGGCCCTGAGGCCTCACACTCCTGTTCTTCTCCAACAGGACAGCCGAGGTGGTCCGCCGAAGCTCTGGCAAAGCCTTCAAAAAAGAGCAGGGAGTGAATTACTTCAGCCCAGCTTTGGATTAATGCAATTTCCTGTTGGTGTAGCCTTGAAAGACCTTGCCAACTTCGCTGCAGGCCAAGTAACCAGAGCCGTAGGGCAGCAGAAGTTCTGTCCCATTTTGAGAATTTGTTTTATTTTTATTTTCTTTCTCTGGGGCGTAGCAGCCACTGAGGTTGGTGTCATCAAAATATGCTCCTTTAAAAGTTAAAGAGGATACTTTGGGGCTAAAAAAAAAAAGAAATCCAAAGAGGCAGGAAAGGGAGGGAAGGGCGGTCAATCTGCAGACAGTGGTTTTCAGCAGAGCCGGTCTATCATGTGATTCAAAGCTAATATTATGGTTTCATTGTGCCTGACACAGTGGGAGTTCTGGCAGAGCAGGACCGTAGCACCGTTTACAGGCGATCATGGTTCCTTAGCTGTGCAGACAGATAAAGGTGGGACTTCCCGTCTTCGTCCACATGTGCAGTCAAACCAGGAGACTCTCACACTTCCCAAAAAACGACTGATGAAGCAGTTTTCTGATTAATAGAATGATAAACGTAGAGGCCTGCGCCTTTACACTCACTGTACTCTCTCAGTCTGGGAAAAACTACCAAGCAAGACTGTGTGCATTTTATTGCTTGCTTTTTATGTATTTTATTTTGTTCCTATCTCTCTCGTCTCATTATTTCCTCTTTTATCTTGTATTTATCCATTGTTATATTACTGCTACTTTTCTTTTTGTTTCAGCTTATAATGTCCTCACGTTCCTAAAATACTAACCCACGTCATTTTTTTTGCCAAGAGAGATTTTATTTATTTATTATTTTTTGCCTGAATCATCTTTTGGGGGAAAAAAATGACTTAGTCCATTATAGATAAAAGACTGCATCTATAGAAAAGCGTCAATATTTGTAATTTTATTTATTGTTAAAAATGAATAAAAACGGTTTTATTCATTTAAGTTCAAAAATAACAAAAAAAAGAAACAGTTTTCTGTTCTATCGCTGCGAAGCAGCACTTGATGCTGGCACATGTGATCTTCTGACTTCTTTCTGGTCGTAAACAGCGGGAGTCATGCAGGTGTCCTCTCCTGACTTACTGACGGCATGTAAAAGTGGATCGCACACAGAAAGACAAACATATTAAATACTTCATGCTGAGGGTTAGATCGTGGGACACGTGAGCCTAATGGGGCCCACCCGGCACTTTCGGCCCCGTCGATATGTGATTTTAGAAAATGGATATGAAATGCGATAGGTTCTTAGCCGCAAAGGTCACCCTTGGCTGTGGGGAGGTAAAGTTTAAGTTTCTCCTCAATTAAATAAGGAAGCGAGATTCTCTAAAGCTTACTGACAGGTTGAGCCTTGTCAATGTAATCCGCAGACAAAAGAAATATAGAAATGACATTTCTGTGGCTTTAGTGGCTGTTTAATGGCTTTTCAGCACAAAATACTTTCCAAGCAGTTTGGTTAAGCCAGGATTAAATCTCCCCAGATAAAGAAACAAAAGCATCATGTTTGCTTTGGAGACATGTGTCTGCGTATCCACCGTTTATGCATGGAAACTCTTTCCCGCACTGCCTTGCGTACGTCTTCATAACCCTTGATGTCTTTCGCATTTTCTCACATTTCAACTAAAAGCCGTATTTTCATGAGGTTTTATTTGATAGATTCAGGCAAAGTCCTGGATAGTTGTGGAGTGGAAGGGAAACGATCCACTCTTTACTTAGTATTTCTTTTATATAAAACCTTCAGAAAGTCAGGTTCATTTGCACTGCACAAGTCATAAAGGACGTCTCAGAAAAGATGGAGGAACAGGAATAGGAGATTCATAACAAGCATGTCCAAAGAAGAAAAGTAAGAATGAGGAAAAAAAGATGTAAAATACCAAAAACAAAGGCTGGCTGTGGAGCAGTGGCTGCTGGCTGTACTGTGGGGTGTGCATGGTCTCCCAGTGACTGCATGGATTCTCTCTGGGTACTCCGGCTTCCTTCTACAGATAAAACAAGAAAACATCCATGTTTAGTTTTCACACTAAACATGCAGTCATGGTTGTTGTGATGGACTGCTGACCTCTTCAGGGCGCACACCCCGCCCCCACCAACAACTCTACAAAGACAAGCAGAAAAAGGAAAAACAGCAAGTATAATAATAATAATAATAATAATAATAATAATAATAATAATAATAATAATAATAATAATAATAATAATAATAATAATAATAAGCAGATGAAGTCATATTTGATCTAAGTAGGAAAGCGATACTTAAAGTCCAGTCTTCATTTACGCCAACCTTTCCTGCTGGTCATGTTTTCAGGGTATTCCTCTGAGATCTGAGGAGTACAGGAACTTTTTTAAGTGTCAGAACAGAGTCCAGAGCTGCTTCATGAGCTCAGAGGAACAAATGGTTTTATAGCTGACCAGCAACTCTCGATGAGATTTTTAAATCTACACTTTTGCAAACAGAGAGCCTCCACAGTAATTTAAAGACTGGTGTAATGCGATCCACTTTCCTTGTTTTGTCCCCCTCCCCCCAGGAATCTGGCAGCAGCATTTTGAATGAACGGCAGATATTTAATTGATTCACATAAAGACTTATATATTAACTATGCTGCAATAAGCTAAATACAAAAAAAAGAAGAAAAAAACAAACTGTTTGTTATACACTTCACAAATCTGGCTTTAAATTAGTGATTAGGAGGATGACTGTGGTCAAAGATTGCAAGGAGTATCAAAATTAAACAGATTTTTATTTTATCTGGAGGTACTTTCTTAATTGTTTATATTGTTTTTAGATATTTTTATATTCTTTTTGCTGTAACAACACAGTATCAATAAAGGACCATTCTATTCTATTCTACATGCAAAAAGATGAACTTGATGTGAGGATGCTTTTCTTCAGTGAAAATGGATAGAGCTAAATGTTGTCAAAGATAAATCCATACATAAATTCAGAGTATGAGTGATGTGACATAGTAACCCTTCAAGAGGCGGAATAATGTATTTTTCAAGCCTATAGTGCCATTTCATAGCACAATCAAGTAATTATGTCACCTTGAGTTGTTATAAAAATACAGTATATTTTATTTATTTATTTGATATTGTGACAGACACACAATAACATAGACACACTGAGTAAGACAGTATTAGGAGGTGAAATAGTAATAATAGTATAAAATAATAAAACATGTTATTGATAACATATGCAAAATCATAAATATAAAGCAAATTTAAAAAATGACAATAAAAAGCAAAACATATATTTGATATATCATGACTTAAAAGAAATTTGATTTCATAATTTAGCAACTTGAAATTGGGCCTCTGTATCTTTAAGAAGCTCCTGCGGTGTCTGAGACGCCATCTGTCATCACAACACTGTTTCTCTATTGACTCTTTAACAACGTTTTTACCAGAGTCACACTGAGAAGTAGCTCTTTAATGAGCTCAGCAGATGCGTAGATGTGTTTGCTAATTGCTGCTGGCTAGTCTGAAGGAGACACAGGGGAACGGCGCTCTACGAGGCAGAAGCTCGGTAGTTTGGACACTGCAGGTCCGAGAAGGAGCTGCGGCTTGAAGGGTGCGGCTAGGTTCACCCAGGCGTTTTTTGGATAGCTGAATGGTTGCCACGGGAGACTAAAGGATTTCTCAATCATGCATGTTTTTGATGAGGGAATAACATTATAACATGACGCTTAAAAAAGTCGATTTCACATATGAGTATAGGATATCTGCCAAAGACATATTTCACATATGAGTTGATGCTGACTTTCGCACCAAAACTGAACAGACCAAAAGCAACTGATTAAGGCCTGGCTGTGCATTACCCTCAACCAGCCATCTTCCCAGGGCTGATTGCTGCTGACTGTACATTCTGCAGCTTCAGCGCAGCCAAACCCCGTAGAGGTAAATAAAGATTCTCCTGGAGTAAGTACATTTTTGTCAGCGCCCGCTCACCAAAGGCAGCAGGTCTGTACAGGGAAATGTCAAATAGGAAATTTAATGCATGGGTTGGGTCTATAAAAAGCACGGTGGTCTGTCAGCTTGACCTTGCTAACAAGACAAAGTTTCTCCCTTCCAGAAAATTCGTTTCCATATTTTGTTTAGACTTGGCCGTCCCTACACAAACACACGGTGGGGGGAAACTAAAGGTCCACAGAAGCCAGAGTAAACTTTGTTTGTGATAAGAAAATGGAGGTGATCACATTTGTTTTCCATCAAAACCTGACAGTCGAAGCGGAAAAAGAAAACCTCGTGCCTCGTGGAAACTTTGCTTCCAGCTCCTGGAGGACCACAGAGATGATTGTTGCTGAATGGTTGTGGCTTCCCACTGAGGAGCATCACAGACTAACGAGGATGCTGAACATTCCTCCCACTGCCTTTTTGGTCCTCGACGGAAAAAATACGACTGACGCAAAAAAACAGCATCTGATCAATCTCAAGGTTTATTGTACATGACGGGGGCTCTAAAATGACCAGAGACTGAGTCACACAGAACAAATTAAGAGCCATTTCAAAAGTGCACAAGGTGTTAGGACAGGGTGTCCATAAGACAGAACAGGGACACATGGACGCTTCATGATTAGCTGACAGCACTATGATGGATTGTGCTGGTTTATTCAAGGTGAGAGGCAGGAGTAAACCCAGAGGAGGCTTGTGAACACTTCATTCTGAGTTTACTAAATTATTCATAAAACAATTTTCAAAGCAGTTTTAAGCAGTTTGTTCTTTGTAAGCCCTAATAGAAACCTAAACACTTCACTGAACTCCTTCAGAAATGTTTGTTCCAACCGTGACTGTAAAGGAAATCCATTTAAAAGTGCCTTTTCAAGGTACAGTAACTCTCAGATGTCTTTAAAAGTGAATTTTATCAGAGCTGCACGGACAGCTCATGTTAAAGCTTCTACCAATCGAGAAAAGGCATCTATTCTTCAGTTAAACTGAAAACAAACACATTTACAAGAAGGAAAAATGTAAAAATTAAACAAACAAAAAAAAAGGTGTAATGACCTGCTTGTGTGAGAACATCCTCGATCGAATGCTTTGTTGGATTCAACTTCCCCACACCAAAATAGGGCCAAAAGTTCGAAATGGGAGAAAAGAAATATCTAAAAACTTTGTCTCTGAAAAGTAGTTCCAAGCTAATTTTTTCAGTTTCAAAATTCTTTTTAAGTTTCGGTTTTTCTTTTGAGCAAACTTTATACCAGTGCCAGAGCATTTGCCCCTCTTCCTCTGGACAAAAAGTGCCCTTCTGATTTATATTTGTTGTTGTTGTTGTTGTTGTTGTTGTTGTTTTTTCACATGGGACTTTCTAATTTCAACTTGACCTATTTTTATATTTGAGCACCAGCCTCTGAAAACATCTGTGCACGCCAGCGCATCAGGCCAAACCGTGACATGTTCTGCCAGACGTTACCCTGGACAGGATGTTGTATATGAAACGCTGATCTTCCGGCACACAGCTCAGCTCTTTAATTTAAACAAGCACCGACTGAATTTTCAGCATTTTTTTTATTACGATTAGAAAAAATGTCTTCATTTAACAATTTGACTGTCCAGTTGACTGTTGTCACTGCATCACAGTACTGAGAATGATTTATTTTATGCTCTTCTGCTGAGCAATTCCATTGTACAATGAAACATTTCATGACTTATTTAGTTGTGGCTTTAGTGAAGGATGCAAATTTAAAGAAAATCTTGTTAGGACAGTAAAACTGTATTTGTGGTTCATCAGCTTCTCTGCAGTTAATAGAAGGTGTGAACTCAAACAGACTGAATCCTTAAAATGAATCAAGAAAACATCTAAAACCATATTGTTGCTTTTCAAAAAATATATATTTCACACTTTTCATTTACTATCCAGGATAAATGTAGTTTTGAAAAACATTTCAAAATTATTTATTTTCTCCATAGCAAACAGTCATTTTGTTTACTTAACACTAATGGACCGCATGCACTTCTATCTTTCTACCAGCAGAGGTCAGACAGATCCTGAGCTTGTCCTGTCGTTCTGTCAGTCAGAGGCGCTTCAGCATGAATCGCTGAGACAATGAACAGACTCAAAGACGGGATTTCACTGGAATGTTTCCAAGTCGCTTCAGATTTCCGTCATAACAATTAGGAAGGTTCTTTGATTTCATGCACAAGCAAGGGCATAGGGGTGACTCAGCATGTTCTGGGATAGTTTCCCATTAGTACAGAGAGATTTTTCCAGAGTTTCTTGATGGTTTTCCTGGGTTAGGACATATTAGGTTGGATTCTCCCTTTTTCTTTTCTTTTTTTTTGTCTTTTCAAAGTTTTCCCCAACGGAGTACAATGAATTTCTGAGGGGACCAGCTTTTCTTAGAGGTGCTCTAGTGTTTTGCAAGTGTGTACCTAGACTAGAGGTTTCACAAACACTCCAGGGATCATTGGTAGCCCACCATAAAGCGTTTTATATCTGTTTACTCTTTCCCATAATGTCTTCAAAGAGTCCCAGATGGCGACACATTTTCTGAGGGATTGCCACAGAGTGCTGATGAGGTCGTGGGGTTCGCTGAGGTTTCCAGGAACCGGAACGGCATCACATCCGAAGCTGTGTTTACTGGTGCAAAGGGGGGAGAGAGGGCTGCTGAAAGACTTGTGAGCTCAAGGAAACCAAGAAAACATTTCATCTTTCACTTTGGTCGCAGGAAACTGAGAGCTCAGATTAATCTGCGTAGGTCAACAGAAATATCAAGCAGGTTGCCATCAGATAAACTAAATTAACTGTGGAGAGTTTGGGCGTTTATTAATGTTTGCTGTGAGAATGATTTAATCAGATCTAATCTCTGTAATCACTACCAGTTTTTCCAAGGCCTTTTTCATTATTCCCTTCTGTGAGAATTTACACTTTTCTGTCATGATTCCAGCCCTTCAGCTCTGCCTTGACTGTGCTGATTACTCATTTCCCTCACCTGCTCCGTGCTGCTCCCTATTTAAACAGCTGCTCGTCACCAGCTAACTGCGAGATCATCTGTCGCCACTGTCACAGCTTTCAGGCTTTGTTGTCTCATGATCCAAAGAGTTTTCTGGTTTCTGATTCTGCCTGTTTTTGACCACAGATCTTTGCCTAATCCTTCTGCGGTTGAAAGTCCTGTTGCTGAACCCTGCCTGTTTCTGACCCTGCCTCCTGCCTTCTGGTTACTGGATTTTCATTGCCTGAGACCCTCCCGTGCATGACCCCGGACCGTTTCAAGACTCAGCCTCTCGTTGGTGGATTTTGTCCCTGTCGTCTGTTTGTCCCCTGGGCCCCCCCAGACCTCCACTTGTCCATTTACCCTCCCCTCCCCCGGCTGGACTCCTGACCTCTGTGGATCCCCCATCCCTGACTCCACCAGTGTGACCAACACCCTTCTACACCAATTACTTTTGTAATAAAACTTTTGGTGAAACATCCTCTTGTGGCTGCGTTTTGGGTTCTGGCTGATTCTGCTTTTTACATTACAGTTTCTTCTGATTTCTGCTCTGATTGAGAAATGGTCTCTGGCCTCGCTTAGAAAGGGACATTAAACGCGTGGCTCACATCTTTTCAGTAAATTCCTTTAAATAAATAGGAATTTACTGTCTGAATGTCGACCAACTTCATCAACTCAGACCTCCAATATCTAACAAAATGTTTCCTTTTTTCCTTTCCGACTTGTCTGGCCAATTACTTTTGGCACAAGCTGCAGAAGCATGGATGCGGTTACCACGGCAACAGGATTTTCCTTCACCATGGAGGGAAAGGTGCTGTTGCTCAGTGTGACGTCACCATCAGCTAAAACGCCAGGATAGGAACCACCAGAGCTGGGAGAGGAATACAGATTGTGTTGCATGTTGTATTAGATGGTACGTCACAATGTATTTGGTCCAGATTTAAGTCTAAAGTTGTTGGAGATCCACTTCTGTCTTCAATGCTGCTAACGTGACTGTATCAGCTTCATCATGTAGTCATAACACTTTTAAGCTGCAAGTGAAAATTTGCTGACATGATAAGAAGGTAAGCAATTTGGCAAGTAGAAGTCCTTGATGGTGAAATAGATGTCAAGATGTCTATTTCTTCAATAGTCCGGCAAACTTAGGAGCAAACGTCTCAGGGGGCAGACGGAGAAAATGCATAAATTAAACCAAAACCTGATGCATCAACAGAAAGACCAACAGCAACCTCCTATTGAACATACAAACTTTTTGGATCACGGCTGGACCAAAACAAAGAGCTTAGCTTGGACGATGACCAATACGGACAAAAGAAACAAAGATGTTCAAGACAACAAACAAAACCCCTGGAGCATTTTTGCTGAGAAGATAATGAGCAGCACAGGGTGGAGGTGTGCTAATTAGCAATGTCGGACCAGATTAACCAGAAAGCAGGAAGCCACTTTTGAGACGAGGAACCTGACTGGGCAAATGTTGCGAGGACACAGAACGGTGTGGGGCACAACGTTTCACAGCACGAGGAAGAACATCAGGGTTAGAGGTGAGACAAACCTAGAAACAATTTACGTTAAAAAAAAATTCCACAGAATGAATCCTTCTGCTTTGGAAAATAAGAAGTGGTTTCTTACGCCGACGACAAAAAGCGATTGCAAGGAGGCACGTCTGGTGTAGTGAAGAACAAAACTGAAAAACAGGCAGACAGTGAATAGGAATGCACCTCCTTTTGTGTTTTTCTAAGTTGTTTTCTCCCCGACCGCATTTATAAAATAGTCCCAGGAGAAACCTGCAAGGACCAGAAACAGAACAATAGAGCTACATGTATGCAGGGACACCAAGCTGAGATATGAGTCTGCAGCACCGAGAGTAGAAATGCTTCTAAATTACTCAACGAAACACACACTTCATTGTTCGCCTCATCAAATCTTATATCGCAGTGGATACAATAGCTAAACTCGAGCAGTGAAATAATGTGTTGTTATTACTAACATGAATCCTTCAGAAAAGTAAAGGAAGAAGTCTCAACACAGCAGTGGAAGCAGAATGTGGAGATCTGACTCCTCCAGGGTGAAGCATGGTGGCGGTAGGGTCATGCTGGAGGGGGATTTTCTTTAGCAGCTTATCAGTCTTGATGGGTGGGACTAAATACAGTCATAGAAAAACTGTGGGAGAAAGGCTTTTATTTCAAAATACGTAATGCAATTAATCTGGATTATGTAATTAACACTTTAAACTTTTTAGATAATTCGCATGCACTAACGCCCAAACATCGACAGGCCTTGTAAACAAAAAAAAGAAACGAAGACAACAAAAATATTTTTACTTCAACTTGCATTTTTACTGGTCTGGTTGAAAACAAAAACAACAACAAATTAAAGTGAATATAAGACCAAGAACCAAAACCAAAACAAATCTTGAGAGCTACCAGAGCGTAAATAAAAGGCAAACCTTAAGATGATCAAAGTGACCTAGCAAATGTTTTATCGGCTGCTGAGCTTGGCGTCCTTCATTTAGCCTTCTTCATGCCCTCGGCTCCCAGTGAGGTTGTGATGGATACAGTAGCATGGAGAGGGAGAACACAGTGGGAGGAGAACAGGAGACAGAAGGGGAGGAGATTCGCACTCGTCAGCAAACAGGCACTCATGCTTTCTCCCCAATTTCCTCTCTCTCTCTCTTTCCCCCTCCTTCTCTCCCCACACTCTGTTAGTGTCACTCTCTCACCTCTTTTCTCCCATACAGAGAAGTCAGCCGGTGCATCAGTCTCCAGTTCATCCAGCGTTCGCTCCCCTTTCCTCCCCCGACTCAGCTGATACTTCTCCTGCCTCCACCGCATCTTTTCTCTCCTCCTTCTCCTCTTTTCCACTCTTCCTCCTCCTCCTCCTCCTCCTCCTCCTCCTCATCCACCATGGTGAACAGATAACCAGTTGGCCGCTGCTTGTCAGACCATGGGTGCCTGCCTCTGCAAAGGTCACAAAGGTCAGTGTCAGAGCCCACCTGTTTGTGTGTGAATGTGTGAGGATTTGCAGGACAAGTTGGTGGATTTACACATGAGGACCGCAGGTGAAGTTGTACGTTAAGTTTGCGAGAGTTTTGCTGACACCCGACCGAGACGGAGAGTGTCAAGTTTGGCACGTCGGAGTTGACTCTGTTACGGGAGCGATTGCTTTGAAATCAGAAAAGCCTGCTCTATAACCAGCAGTCTGAAAAGCCATTATGTTCGGCCCCATGACAGCTTTTCTTTCTCAAAGCAATCTGTAGACTTGAGGGCAGCAGGTTGATGACTGAGGGAGAAAAACAGTGAGAGCCTCATCTGACTGTCATCCCAGATTTGTCAGGACTTGAAGATGTGACTCGAGTTGCAATTTTCTCTTGCAGGAAAAAAAAAAAGGAGTGTTTTTTTACGGATCTCGAATGCTGCTCGACTGTAATGGTTGGGAACGTTTAAGAAGAAACA
This sequence comes from Xiphophorus maculatus, assembly GCF_002775205.1. Lineage (NCBI taxonomy): Eukaryota > Metazoa > Chordata > Actinopteri > Cyprinodontiformes > Poeciliidae > Xiphophorus > Xiphophorus maculatus. The sequence goes on along the minus strand of NC_036443.1, from coordinate 7,392,800 downwards.
GGAGTAATGTAACCGTGTAATCCAGAGATGATCACAATTTAAAGCTCGTTTGAGGTTTGAGGTGTTTTTGCCGCCTAACATTCAGGATTACAATCTCCGGCATTATTTTCGGGCGGATTTTGTGTTGTTAGCTGAAAGAAAATAATTATAAAAAGACTAATGTTTTTATTAGAAAGCGCCCCTTTCAAACAAGGTGGAAGGTATTGAGCGCAGATGCGCTTTGGAGGCAGGCAGCAAGGAGACAGACAGACAGATAAGAACAACACAGCAGGAGAAAGTGTGTGTGTGTGTGAGAGAGAGTGTCAGTCAGAGTGTGATTTAAATCTACAGAGACAAAGGATTGGTTGTGGAATAATGAAGGCGATTTCTTGACCTGCAGACTAAGGCTGCAGATCAGGGGGGATGTGTGTGTGTGTGTGTGTGTGTGTGTGTGTGTGTGTGTGTGTGTGTGTGTGTGTGTGTGTGTGCGCGCGTGTGTGTGTGTGTGTGTGCGTGTGCGTGTCTCCATCAGTGTGTGACTGGAAGGGTATCACCTGGCTTTCCGTTGCTGCGGTGTTTCCATCGTGACAGCCGATTGTCTCGACGACATCACCCACCACCCCCTTCCCCGCCCCCACCCTCCTGGGAAACCCCAAGCATGCGTTTGTATTCCTGAAAGTGTGAAAAGTGTGTGTGTGTGTGTGTGTGTGTCTGCTGACCTTTTAAATGATGTCAATTCTCCATAGCACTGACCGCCACTTCATTTCCTCTTGTCATTCAGATGAGCCTCATCACCATCAATTATGAAGCAAAGAGGCAGAGCGTGAACTGATGCAAAGCTAAATATGCAGAGGGGCCTCGGTTAAATGGCACTAAGGGGATTTAAAGCTCTCTCTCACACACACATGGAGCCTCTTCCATTATGTGTGAGCCTCACTTGACCCCTGGACTTGTATTATAAGTCTATCCAACACCAGTTATTTATTTGTGATTCCCCACAGAACTCCACCTACCATCATCATCGCTGCACCAGACTGAGGAAGGTCAGTCGGCTCCCATCAAGGTACGACTTGTCTGTGTCTGCGTATGGCTAATATCACGCTTTGTTAGTGTTCACAAATGTACAAGTCTCGCTGTTTATCACACGTCAGATCTAAAAGAAATTGATTTTATCCTAAGAATGAGTTATACTTTTCAGATCAGCTCAAGACCAGATTTCTATTCCTTCACATGGTTTATTTTTATTATGCTTTTGTTTATTGATATCCCCATTAGCGTCAGCGGCCTGCTGCATCAGCTATTCTTCCTGGGATCAGTTTACATTAAAAAAAGACAGATTATGTTTACAAAAACCTCACATTACAGATGAAGTTTTAAAATAACACATTCTATTTCCCGTCGCTTTTGAAGGAAGGCACAGTCCTTAGTTTCAGACAGGAAAATGGACTCGCACCTCAGTTTAGCTTATAAAGGTTATTTTTGCTGCATATTCACCTTACTAACACTTCCTTTTGGATACCACTGAAGGCAGCTCAGGCGCCACCAGTTTTAAATGAATAATTAAACAAGTAAGTAAATAAAATGTAGCCTCAGGCGTCACATTTTGGTTTTCCAGATCTCATGTAAACGTATGAAGGAAATTCTCTCTCGCCGGCCGTTTGTCAGAAAAGAGAGGAGGACAGACGCGTTTAAGCTGTTTGGAGAGGGAGGAGGTTCCCAGATACAATCAAAAGGAACATGATCGCCAACCAATCAGAGAAGGGCAAACCTACTCTTGTCTAAAAGAAAAAAATCTATCTGTAATCAAAAAAAAACACTGATTATGCTCTAATATAGAAAAACAAATCCAGACCTTGCACTTTCTTAAAATCCTTGAAGTCTTTGCAGTCAGCTCAAGAACATTCAACCAGAGTTAATCATTTAGGAAAAGCATTTTATCTTTTTGTTCTGATTGCACCAACTCGGGTGTTGGGATCGCGCCTTCTGTCGTTAGCACCTGATTCAGGCTGAGTGCGAATGCCGAAGACTTCTGGCTGTTAACTTCATTAACATTCCTGTTTGCCTGGAAGAAAATAACACGGCAAACGTGTGGGTTGAATTGTGAAAAGGGAGGGGAGATGTGAATGTTCTTCTTGTGGCTCTTGTTTTCAATTACAAAGTTTGCTGTTGTTTTGTGCCGAATCCTAATTTCTCCTTTTACGCACAGATTTATACACCTACACAGACCCTCGAGTCTCCGTAGCGATGTTGTCCTCCGTGGCTCGAGCTCACAAACACGGACAAATCAGAGGCGACGTAGGGTTCAGGGTCTTTCCCGAGGACGCATCAGTATGCACTGTGAAGAACCCATTTCACAGCTGCATTACTTTCTGTCGATAAAAAAAAAAAAGAAAACAGCGCAATTATGAAGTAGAGGGAAAATAATACATGATCTTCAAAGTTGAAGACCAAGAACTGCTTAATCGCTTTGCTGTGATAAATTGGCAAATAAAGCCCTGATGTGTGACTTTTCTTTGGAAGAGTGGTAAAAAGGCAAGTAAGAGCAGATGAGGCCAACATTTTACTTAGTGGCTTGCATTCTAACTAAAATGATGGAAAACTATGGCTAACATCTGACCATGAACGCACCACCACTTTTTGTATTATGATGTGGGGTTGAATCATTTTTTTTCTGAAGAAATGGGGAAATTAGTCAGAGTTGATGGAAAGATGGAGGAAAAACCTCCATTCTTCCATAAACTCCAGACTAGGGCAGAAAAGAAAAGACAAGTATAGAGCTAAAATGGAAGGGTTAGAGCTATTGTTGTAAGAATGGTCCATTTACAAAGCTACAAAGTCCAGACCTATATCCGTTCAGGAACATATAGTTCAACTTAAAAATGAATGCTTACAGCAATTTGAGTGAAGTTAAGCTATTTAGCAAAGAAATAAGTGTGTGTGAAGCTGGAGGGAGAAAATCAATGCTTTGCCAATAATGATGGGCATTTATTGTATCGTTTATCACTTATCGTGATACATTTCTTATCATGATAATAATTCTGATTCATTGTTGTCGTGAAAATTCCAATTCATTTTGTTTAAGAAAAACCCAAAACTGTTCTGGATGGTAATTTTTACTATTGTCTCCTATGTTTGTTCAATGAGAGCATTGATAAATACCAATACATTTGAAAATACTATTAACTGCAGTGACTGTATTTACAGTATTTGTGTTTGTAGGGATATGACTGAGATCACAGTCAGTTACTCAAAAAATAAACAAATAAGTTGATATCACAATAAAACTATAAGTCCATATTTCTCACCTTTATTCGTCAAATCGCTCTTATAAAGAACTTATTCCAAATTCAGTTCAGGATGAAATGAATCAATTCAATGTTGAAAGTTAAACTCACAGCTCCGGCTTCAATTGTCTCTTATCAATTATATCATGTATAAATTTAGGTAAAGATGTCACTCAACAATTAGCATATTGATTAGCATATTAGCATAACATATCAATTTAATCCTGATTGGGTATTTGTAACCTCTGCTTTGCCAGCATATTTACTTTCCTATCTGTCTCTCTCTTGCCTCATGTGGTGCAGGATGGTCAGAATCCTTCCAACGGCACAGTGGCAGATAAGTCCAGTCGCTATGACATTGCAGAGCTGGCTACATCCTCTCTGATAGGTGAGAAACACAAAAACAAACATGTCTGATTCATGTTGTGCGCTGCCTTGTAAATCCATACCAGGGGAAGTAACCACAAGGGGTTGGAAATGCAATTTTCCTCCTTCCTTAATCTTTTTCTCTTACTCACCCAAACACCATCTTCAATTGGATCTTCTGTCTTTGCCTTCGTGTTTCTCTTCCTGATCTCATGTTATTACATCCTCTTCTTCCCCTTCCCCCTCCATATATACAGCTCCTCTCGCCCTCCAGGAGGCTCGTTATTTTTGTTAATGTGTTACGCTTTGATGAACTTTTCGAAGCGGAAGCTCCTTTATTAGACTGACAGAGCAATAATCAGCGGCATAAAACCCTCATGAATAGGTTAGACGAGTACATCCAGGCGCACGGCTGAGAAGATGACAGATTCAATCCAATAAAGTGCGTTTAAAAGGCTTTTTAACATTTACTCAGACATAATCAACCCTCACAAACTGCTGCTGCGCTTTCAGGTGAGGCGTGACGGCTGCTGTCAAACAACAACCGCGGAGCTTTAACACAAAACGACGATGTTAGTGTTTTCATGCACTTTCACTTTTATTCTACTCGCTATGCAAAGTCATTGTCTCATATGTGAAGAATTATTTCTACAACTTCAACTTTTCACATTATAACTGCAAACTTTCGTCCATTTCGTTGGGATTTTATATGAGAGTCCAAAGCAAAGTAAAACGTAACTGTAAATTGGAAGGAGAGTGACGAATCTATAATTTTATTTTATTGGTAAAATCTGAGGAGTGTAAATGTTAATCGTATCCGATGCTTTCTATGAAAGAAAAGCCTCCACATGGCATGATGCTGCCACCGCCGTGTTTCACAACAGGGATGGTGATATACTGTAACATCACGTTTCCCTGATATGTTGCTTTGTTTGTTGCTTTTCCAAGTCGGAATTCATCTGAGGGCATTTCTAATTAATTCCCCACATCGAGTTTTGCTATTAACTACATTTTACAAAGGTTTTTATTTTACAGGGTGTTTTTAGTTGTACTCGTATGGTTTTATTAGTTCAAATAATCAGTGTGTTACAATTGATATTAAATGTTTACCCACAAGCGTAAATGGGGTGTCGTCTTTGAAAGTCACATTTTAGTGTGAAGCAAAACCAGGCTTTAATGTCTCCCACTATAAACGCTTCAAAGTCACATTCGCCATTTAAGTTTGAGGATCTTGCTGGATTTTTTTTTTTACATTTTAGTTTTCCTCATTTACGTAATTGTCTAAACCTCAAACAAACATGCCATCACTTTTACACCCTTCGTCTTTTCCCCTCGAACATTTGATTGAATGCCAAAGTCGTGCAGGTGCAGCTTCTGCAGCATGTTTTGTTTGTACGTAAAGATATATCCACATAATGTAATATGCAACTAATTTTACAAATGGCCCATCTTGTAACTATTTCAGTTTACTTCATTGAACTTCTAACCTGTACTTACTGCAGTAGCTTTGATAAACGAGTCATTAAAACATTTCTGTACAACCTGTGGGGGTCATTGTGGACTACAGTAGAACCAGACATTACCAATCAAAACCACATTTTTAAGTATAACTCTAATATTTAGCCTGTATGGTTGTAAAATATTTGTCGCTTGCTTACTTTCAGCCAAAACGGGTTCATGCCCCTACCATCACATTTTTAATTACTGATTTTAAGAGATAAGAAGTGTTCTCACATTGCCATTTTCCTTCAGAGTAAATATTGTAATATTGTCAGAAATGTTATGTTGTCTTTCTTACAGTTACATTTTCATTTAGCAGTTTTTTCCCCCCTGATGGTCCTGTACACTAGAACCTAACATAATTAACATCAATATTAACCTATAAATGATGACTGCCTGGTGTCCGTAGTAGGATTATTTGTGTTAATGTGACATTTAATGCTGTTCCAGTGGAACAGGCTGAAGCCCAACATCGTCAAGCAATGGCTTAGTTAATGTAATTGTTGCTTTTGAGCTGGTTTACATCTCAGGCTGTGTGTCCAATAGTGTTTAGGATCCACTTAGTGATAATATTTGCTGAACACTTGATCGTATCAGATCAAGGCTGATTAAAAACCGTGACCTTCACAGCACTCGGCTCATGGCAGCTAAGCTAAATGAAATCAAATTCTCTTTAGACATTCTAGACAGCTTCTGGCTGCAGTACTAGTGCGCCATATACAACCGCATTCACCCAGAGAGACTCAGTTGCATAGCTTCGATCTTCTTTGAAGCTTTCTGCAATGATTTCTGGATAATATTAGCTGGAAATATAAATAACATTGTTATTATTCATAACAATGTTTGAGCTAATATTGGTGATAATACAATCTCTGCATTTTAGGCAAAGCTTTAAAACCATCATGTATTTTTTTTCTAGTTGTGCAGTGTGTTTTCTGAAAACAGGGAGAAAATATTGTTGTTTTTTACTTTGCCATTTATTTACAAGACTTGTGAACCATTTGGGCTGCAGGATCCTGATACAAATATGTAACCTGTAGATGTCAAGTTCTCTTTCAATATGTATCAAGGCATAAAAAGGTTGATGAAAGTTCAGGTTAGAACATTTTAAATACATACTGTATATAGTGTTTACAACACTTTCTTTTCAACTGTATATAGTCATGGGGCTCATGAATGGTACATCGATTTAATTTAAATTTAAATTTCAAGACAGTTGGCAAAAAAAACTCATGACTTTAGTTTGGAACAAAATCACCAAACGTTGGCAATGTAGAAGCCGAAGAATCAGGCTGAATCTGAACTCATGAGGTAAAGATTTACATGCTGATTCATCCAGTTGAAAGGAAGAAGTAAGGATGAAGGTCTGAGCAGAGTATCTTGGAGGTCTGACAGCTCCCACAAAATACAATAAAAAAAGTATTTTCCTGTCAGTATTTGAGTAGATGTTTTAATTTAGCTGCTGTGTTTTCCATCAGCACTGTAAATATGATGCACACAGACTTTTCCTAACAGTAACTCTTTGTACAAGCGAGACGTGCAATACCACTGCACCACTGTCTCACTTTTCAACACATAATCAGTCCGTGTTTTTCACTCTTGATGGTTTAACTCCACTACAACAATGTAAATGTTATTTTGAGGACACGCCATTTACAACTCTATTCAAATCCTACAGGTCAGTCTACACTGACTCATTCTATGAAAAATGATGGCGGCCCTTGTGATCAAGGATTTTCATGAGCTTTAACGTGAACTGTTAGCAGGGGACTGTCATCCAGAGGATGTGGCGGAGTAAGTCAAATACGTGATTGTCAAACTACTGGAGGTCAGAAGTTACGCTTACAGACCTGACCTTCGACTTTGACGACCAGCAGAAAAGATTAGGAACAGGAACCATGCACAAATCAAACACATTTTTAATTAACTATCTGCACCAGCTATTACAGGTTTGCATTTTGATGATTTAATGACATATTTGATACAATTTCTATTAAATACATTGAAATAAATAATTATTTGCTCAATGGACCGTGTAATTAATGATTTAATTGTTTGTTTTATTTTGTTCCTATTGAGCCTCCATACACCAGACATACAGTACAGACCAAAAGTTTGGACACAACTGTGTGTCCAAACTTTTGGTCTGTACTGTATGTTGCAAAATCGTTATGGCAAACATGCAGTGGCACCATGTTCCCCGTTTAGCTATGAATTCCTCTCCACAGGACTCAATTTTCTTGAGAGTCGAACTAATTCTGCAGAGTTTCAACATGAGAGATTCATTTATCATTCATCACAAGCAGGCTCACACCAATCTGTCCTCTTGAGACTAAACTTTGGGGAAAATGACAAATCTCTAACAACATAGAGATGTAATAAGGTTTTTGTGAGGACTTCTCAACTATATTCTTATGAAACGGTTAACAAATAAGCAGATTATGCAGTGCTGTTGACAAAATACTAGATTTTTGAAAATTGCAGACACCTGCGAGCTGATTGGCGTCTTTCTAGTTCAGACGCTTGCAGTCATCAGGTGTTTGCAATCATCTCGCATCCATTAAGACGTTGAGCACAGAGCACCGTTATGCTTTGACATGTGGAAATGTTTGTTTTTGCTTCACTTCTTAGAGCATCTTCAAGTCAGTTTCCTGTCTATGAAACAAACAAAAACCAATTTATAAAACGAGGAAAACGTGGGGGGCCTTTTCTGGTGCGTTCACGAACTGACGCAAGCAGATATTTTTCCTCAACTTGTTTTCACTCAACACCCCTAACAGAGCCGTCGCCGTGTGAAAGCGGGGAGAGGCAGCTGTGGGTGACACAATGCGCGATAAAGCGTGCTGTGAAAGCTGCAGGTATTGAGCTCAAACGAAAATAAAGTGGCTGTGATGTTTATCTCAGCTTCCCAGCACTGAGGCAACCAGCCTCCTTTCTTTAAGTTGCCCATTTCCTGCCATTACACTGCTGACATTTTTCCTCCCGTTTCCCCATCGATTCTTTTTTTTTCTTTTCTACATAATCAGTTCTGTCTCTTATTTGACCTTTTGTCTTTTCAACCTTTGCAATGTTTCCCCTCTGATATGGCTTTAATTTTCTCCTCTGAAATATGAGCAAGGCGTCCTGTCACGTTCACTTCCGCTCTTCATTTCCCCGAGACCTTTCTACCCTTGTCTCCTGTGATTACATGAAAGGATGGCTTCTTGTTGTTTTGTCCAGTGATTTCAGCAGGTCATGAATAACACATTAATGTCTGGGCTACAGGAACACAGAGAGACTCAGCTTGAATGCAAAGCTGAAGCAGATGATTCCTCTCGGATGTTTTACGTTTCAATTGAAAAAGCAATGACAACGGTTCTGTTATATTTGTTTGCTAATCTTGTAACGGTGATTCTTCTTGGAAATATTTCATGACATTTATTTCCTCTATGCAGAGAAAAGAAATGATGTGAAAGAGTGACGAGGAAATAATTTGCTAGTCCAAATGTTTTTTTAAAAAAAAAAGGTACAAGAAAATAAAGCAGTTTTTTTTTCTTTTTTAGTGAACAACTGAATGTTTCTACTCCTTCCGATGTAGAAAATCATAAAATATTGAGAAGGCAGAATTAGAAACCAGCCTGACACTTTGGGCAACAGTATCACTCAGCTAGCCTGCGTTCAGGGTATCCATGGTAACTGACTGTTGCCTTGGCCGTTGGATGGGCGCAGTTTCCACCATTTTTTTATTCAGTTCACTGCACCATGTTGAGGTGGATATTTATTGTATTGCTTACTATTCAGTACCAATTTCTTTTCATGATGAGAATTTTGAATTATTGTTCTCACAATAAATTTGAATTAGTGATTAAAAAAATTCTGTATTGTCAGGATTGTTATTTTTACTATTTTCTCATTAAGTTGGTTTGTTCGTTAAGGACATCAATAAATACCAATACATTTGAAAATATGACTAAATGCCATAACTGTGCAGCTTCGTGACACAAATCAGACCTTTTTTGTCCTAATAGAGAAGAATTTGTGTTTGTGGGGCTTTGGTTGCTGGGACACAGCAACACAGCTACCTAACAAAGCAGCAATAAATAGTTATTATTGTCACTTTTATCAACATCGCAATAGTATCACAAAATATTACGACAAAGCTTTAGGTCCGTACTGCCCACCCTGATATAAGTGTTGACTGACGGCCATATTTGGCAGCGTATTAGCAACCAGTTAGAGACACCGCTACAGAGTTGGTCAGGAACAAACAAACAATGTCTTCATTCTTAGTATACATACTAATTACGTGCTTACAGTGGTAAATATTTTTGTTTTGTTAAATAAACCTTAACAGAAACATTCTGTGGTGTTTCCATGCAGATTAGATTTGACCCCAGTTTGCAAAAAAAAAAAAAAAAAAAAACACATAAATGGTAGCTGTCTAGACAAACATTTGTATCTATTTGGTCTAAGATGTTTGTGACCTCTTAGTTTGACATGCACAAAATAAAAATCTGCCGACGAGTTGAGCTTGAACTGCACCAATAATCACACCCACCTACATCCACAAATGATGTATGAGATCAGACAAAATTGCATCGTGTTGCACAGAGATAAACATACACACGTCCTTTCTGTAGCCCTGTTACATAACTCTGTTTGTTTGAATAAGTGTCAAAACGGCATCCTATTGAGAATGGATTCTAAATTGTAAAAGAAAATGGGCAAAAGTTTTGTTTTCACTATTTTTTATGTATTCACAATGCATCTTATTCACACTTCATTTAGGAAACTGCTGCATTGTTTGTTTGTTTTTTGCCAGTCTTATGTTAATATTTATCATGCTATGCCATTATTTTTTCCCCTCTAAATTGTCAATCTGTATAATGGTAAAATAAAAGTGAAATGAACATAACATAACCCAACTGCAGCAGAAAACGTCTTCCCCTTCTGCTGTACCTCCCTCATCAAATTATCCACTTTGCTCCTCTTCTTGGCCAGCCTATCATTTTATCTAATAAATGCTATGAAGATGAATTTCTTCTTCTCTTCCTCTCTTTGTTTAGGCCTGGTGGCCACGATAAAGGAGCACATCACCAAGCCCACAGCGATGGCCCAAGGGCGAGTCGCTCACTTGATCGAGTGGAAAGGTTGGGGTGGATGCGGCGAGGGTGGAGGAAACAGGGCCGGGTGGAGCGGAGGCTGGAGCAAAGGAGGCGGCGGATGGGGGGCCGCGGGGACGGAGCTGCAGGAGGATGAGCAGTTTTATTCCCAAATGACAGATGAAATCAAGGAGGCCCGATTCGCTGCAGGTGAAGCAAACGGATGGGTTTAATTTAGGTAAAACAAAAGGTGGTCAAGCAGAAAGGTGGTGGCAGGGGTTTGGGGGGAAATGGGGGGCTCTGACCTCTCTGGCATTGTCTCTGTTTGATTACCCCAGGCCACATAGATCAATAACCCTAAGGGCTTCCAAGGACAGTGGCTTAAATCTACTGCGCTTATTGAATTTCCTCTAATTTGTGACGTCTGTTAGACCTTTTGAGAAACGACGAGGGGCGGTGACTCACGAGAAAACCGATAGAAAACATGTTTATGTTTTTGTTTCCCAGGCGTGGCAGAACAGTTCGCCCTGGCCGAGGCGGCGATGAGCATGTGGTCCATGAGCGACAACGTGGAGCAGCCGTCCACCAGCTCACAAGGTTGGTGAGTCACCACAGCTTTGAAGCCCTGAGACGTTTTATCAGGAGACCCTGCAAAGTTCACAGAATACAAATGAAGCAACAGATTAAAAAAAACAATCGCAGGTCATTTCTTCTCTAATGGCTTCGGCTGATTACAATCACAAGCTCGTTATTTGAAGGCTTCCATTTTCTCTAATAGATTTTTGAGTGAAAAGATTTTCACATGGATCGGAGGGTGAAAGAGTCTTTAAAAGCATAACTGGGTTTAAAGTTTGAATGAAATCGTGATTCTATAAATATTGGTCACGACCTTCCAGTTTGACACGCTGCAGAGCGAACACGAACCACACCAGCTGAAAATGTAACAAGCGTTGCTGTTTTGGACTCCAGTTGAATCTCCACTGGACTATCTGGTGTGAAAAAAACGCTTAGAGCCTTTTATGGGTTCTGCTTTTGGAGCAATTTTTGTTAGGTAGGCCGCTCCTGGGACCCTTCACCACTCTTCCATGTTTTCTCTGCAGTTCACTGAAAACAACACCTTCTTTTAAAAAAACTAATTAATTACTTAAACTTTACCTGGTGTTAAAATTTGTTTGATCTGAAACATTGAAGTGTAAAAAAAAGCAAAAAAAAAAAACAAATTTTTCAGCGCACTGTAATGATGATGAAATTCAGCCAATGCCACAGGAAAGATCACTCGTTTTGATGGCTGTGCTGAGTTTGTATTTATTCTCATTACTCAAAGTGCCGTTCGAGATTGCAGCCACATGCTGCTGTGCGACGAAGCGGTTCAAAGCGGTGCTTCTCACGCAAGCAATTTCACTTGCAAATGCAAATCATTTGAACAACCTGAGAAGCTCCAGCTGGGATTGTTTTCACCACTTATTTAATTTTTTTTAATGTATTTTTTGACCGACTCACTGACATTGCCGTCGTTTTTCAGCCGCAGAGGGCCACTTCTTGTCCAAGTATTTGCTCGACGGAGGGAGCGTCGGCGTGCCCCAGCACCTGTACAGCATTCACACCCAGACTTACGGCGACAGCGACGCAGCCAGCCTGATTCACCCGCCGCTGGCCAACTCGACGCTTCCCCCGGCACCCGGCGCTCAGCGGGACGCTGACCGTCCCTTTGAGGACCGGAGCGTGGCGACGGCGGAAGCCGCCGTCCGCCACGTCGACAGCAGCTCTCTGTCTGAAGACGACGTTTTTTACAACTAGGCTTGGGAACAAAAGACGCCGGTCACCGCAGTGGAAACGTCCAGGAGATTCAGCGAGGTCCCGAGCCTCGTCCACCAGCAATGATTGTTCTGTAAGACATTTCTAGAAGCGAAACTCTTCGATATGCTTCAAACGGAAGGATTTTAAAGGCCTGACTATAAATACTATTTTTTACATAAGCGAGGGTAGGCCTACTCTTCGTGTGAATGTACAGTTTAAATGTGACATTTTAGTTTTTTATTCCATGTAGGAAACAACTGGAGCTGAGCTGTAAAGAGTCGCTGTAAATATGTTGTTATAAAGCGTTGGTTTTAACATATATGGGACAAATATGGCTGCCTGGTTTTGTTGGTCATTTTATTTCTCCTGAATTCAGTTTAGTTCAGTTCATTTATATAGTGCCAAGTCACAACAAATGTCACTACAAAAACATTTTAAAAATCACTTTAATCACACACAGATTCCGATCCCAGTTATCAAAAATTACAGTATCTCAGAAAATCCAACAAATTGCATCGAGTCATTGACTTTTCAGCAATCCCTCACGCTGAGCATTCATGTATCAACAATGGAGAGGAAAATTCCCCTTTAACAGGAAGAAACCGCTAGCAGAATCAGAGCTGCTGCGGCTTACAAAAGGCAGAGAAGAGATGCACGAGAAACAGATGAACTTTACGTAGGATTATTTTCAATGTTCATGAAAGTAAAAAGATAATATAGCAGGGGAGGGAGAACAATGAGTTCAGTCCTCACTGTGAAGGACTAAAGAGCTGACCTTGACTAAGTGAGAATAACAGAAAAAAAGAAAAATCTGTCCTCTAAGATTTCTCAACTGGAAAAAAAGTCCTCCATCCAATTATCTGTCTGAGTCAGAAACATGATTAGCTATAATTCACACTTTTCCTTCTGAAAGCCCCCAGGTGCAGCGAGGAGAAACGGCAAGGTTTAGGAAATACAGCGAGGGAGGAAAGGAGCCGCTCACGCGTCATTGGTTTGTTGTTTCTGTATGTACGTCAGCAACCCTGCGTGTTACAGAGAGACAGAGAGAAAGAAAACGAGAGGGGGACGCTGAAAGGAGCGGTTGGTGCGACCTGTCATCGTAATCTTTCGAGGGACGTCTTTACAAAATGACGCTGTGCTGCGCATCATGGCTGCTTCCCCCCTGTTGTTTGAGATCAGACGGTCGATGCACTTGAACAAATGGTTTCCAGTGACTCACCACAGCCCTTCAGCAAAGTACAGAAGTAATCATGGTCTATTTCCCCTCTGCATCATAACATGTGGGGTTATTTAGGTAGCAGACATGACACTGAGAGGCAAAGGAAATATGTGCATGAAAAATATTTTGGGCAAACATTGTGAAAAAGTTTTAAACCATCTTTAGCATTTTTTTTATAAAAATTCAGATGAGAAATTTTCCTGAAATCTACTTTTGATCAACAACTTTTCCAGGCATCTTGAGGATTTTCAACATTTTCCACAGACTCATCTACAGACTGCGCGAATGTCGCTGGATCGGTTCAGAGTTGGAAAAGCTCATCTTATCGCGAAGGCAAGTAGGATGTTACCTCACAGACTGAAACATCTCTAAAATAATATGAGGTCTCTGCGCCCTCACAGCCACGTTCAGCCAAATAGGCAGAGAGGAAGAGTCCACAGCAGAGCACACCTCTGTCATTCACAACGCTCTGTCATGTCACAGCCAAGTCCTTCAGTGTATTTCATTGGGATTTTATGCAAGATACCAACGCAAATAGCACATAATTGTGAGAAAGAATATATATAATATACTTTATTTAAAAAATGCTCTGTTATGCGCTGTTCCATCACACAAATGTGTAGCACAACACCAAACACTGAGTGAGACTTGGTTATCAGAAGAAGAAGAAAACAGCACAGAGTTCATTGTGGCAACTGGTGAATAAGCTACTGAAATAGCCTTAGTGTTCACATCTGCTGAACATTATCACCGTGTGCAAACGTATTTATCTCATTACCATGTCAAACAGCACAGATCGCTGAACGATGTTGTGCGCTCTCTCGTTTCTGGACCCATCACCACTGATTATAACTAAAGGCAAAAAAAAAAAAAAAGCTTTAATGAATATTTACCGTCGGAGTCGACAGTTAATTACAGTTTTGTTGACGTGCAAACATCGTTACACTTGGGGAATGAAGAAGTGATAGCCTTATCGGATGTGGGCTTTGCCGCATGCTAATCGGAGAGAGATGCTATTCATGTGGGGTTACATTTTATGACAGGAAGTGCTGATCGCTGCTTAGATTTCCTTGGCCAAGCCCTCCAAAATTAGTTTCATCTGAAAAAAGAGAGAGAGAGAGAGTTGCAAAACCTTGATCAACTATTTGCTCCCTGATGATAAATGTATCAGAGGTCAGAGTATTTGCAGGGAACAGTAAAAATTCACATATTCCTCAGTAGTTCGTACCTCTGACCATGTGATCTGTCCCACCAGCTTTCCTCTCTCAGCCACAAATATGGTCTGAGCTGGAGCAACGCTCAGCATGTTGTAGGCCTGAAATAGAAGAAAAAAAACTACAGATTTAAAAAAAAAAAAAAAAAGTTGTTCGCATCATCATTTTCTGCTTATGAGAAAGGAATAAATCTACTGATGCGTAGAAATGTGTTGGTATTCCTCGTAGCATCTTGTGAAAACTTTACACATACATTTTTAATTGTTGTAACACAGTTTTGTAGTAAAAAGAAAATCCAACCCATAAATTTAGTCCATATGTGACAAAAAAAATCCTTGTTAAGAAATACAATTTCTTAAGTTTTTTGTGGTTTAAGGAGTTTGCATGTTCTCCCGGCGCATGGGGGAACAAATTAAAAACTATTTTAAATTTAATGTTTACTTTTTGTAAGCTTCTTGAAAAATCCTAGTAATTTTATCTTTCTGTTTACCTGGATCATAAGCATGACCCTAATCAGCCAGTCTTTTTTTTTCTTTTGTTTACCTCTGATCACTAGACTGGATTTTGTGGACATCATGTTATGATGTCATAACATGATGGAGTCAGCAAGAAAACAAAGAAAAAAACCTTAACAGGATATCAAACGCCATAGAAATGCTTCCATTTCCACCTTGGTCCCGAAGACCAAACCTAATAGACAACCTGTGATTTTAAGCTGTCCGTCTGTAAGGACCCTGCAAAGGGAAGACTGTAAAGGTGCTGAGGGTTTTTCTTAAAGGCCAGTATTTCTTAATATTTCTTCCCCCCCCCCAAAGAGGAGAAACCGTTTAACTTATTAACGAGTGTTTCTGTGTTTCAGGTTAGTGTTTTATGATTTTAACAGTGTTTCCGATGACAGACAATCACTCTAAAAAATATCAAGACTATATTGTCCTTTTCCTCATGGATTTCAGACTAAAATGAGGTTGTTTTCATCCATCCAGCTCCTGAATACGATTACTCATCTTTGTGCCATGCTGTTGGTTCTCAGAGTCCAGAGGAAAATGCGTGCCTCGTGCTAAAAGCTGCGCTGAGCTCTATCAATCTGCTGCTTAGTGCCCTGCTGTGCAAAGATGTTTCTGTTGCTCAAAGCCAGCTGCCTGCCTGGACCGAAACATGAAATGCAGCAAAAAACCCGCAGATTCTGGGAATGATTCTCAGAAGGCTCGCTTTGAGTCCCAGAGAAGATATATGAGCATAAATGAAAAACTGTGGGCAGTTCTATCAGGAGCAATGGGCAAAACTACTACAACTTATTGTGAGAAATGTGAAGAATACCCACAATGTCTGATTCAAGTGATGGAGCTTACACTCTTATCCCTAGTGGGGCTTCAAGGGGTGCTGCTGCCTGTCTCCAGAAGTCAAAGAGCAAGAGGCGTTTGTCCATGGGTACATCCTGCCTCTCGCAGGATGTACCCATGGATTAACGGGACAAATATCCATGCATGCATACACCCACACCTAAGGAGAATTAGGAGAAAGTGGGAGGAAGCTGGAGAACCTGCAAACTCTATGCAGAAAGACCCCGGGCCGGGAATCGAACTCAGGACCTTCTTGCTGAAAGGCAACAGTGATACCAACTGCGCCACTGTGCAGTCCGGAAATAATGCCCATTTAAAAAATAAATAACAAAAAAACCACATGTTCTAAAGAAAGCTTCAGTATTCTCTAATCAAATCCTGGGCTTTAGTAAATAGAGATTATTTTGGTAATCCTAACCGAACTGGTAATCCAGGTCAAAAAGTATTTGCCAACGTTTCCAAATGCAACAGGAAAAGCTGCATCTGATTTCATGTCAGAGTGAGAGAAAATGTCACGTTTCTTTTTGTACATCTTAAAATCTAAACTCCGCAGTAAAGTACTAGGAATCCAGGATTTAAAAAGCAAAGTCTGACTTATAGTTTTGGTTTTAGTGACGGGGACAAAAACATGGCTGTACTACACACTCGAACAACCAAAGCTTTGAGGAAACAAGGAAGATGCCGCTTGCATTATGTACTTTCTCTATGCTCTGCTGCTTTATGGCAATTTTCTGCTGTATGCACAGAGTCTCCATAAATGACTTGTTTTTGCTGTGTCTGTAGCCTCGCACATTTATTCAAATGACCTACATACGCTGAGTTTTTCATTTTGTTGTCTAAATCTGCAGTAAGTGTTTATGTGAACTCACGTCCCACAGTTCCAGCCAGTCTGCAACGTTAAAAATAGAAATGCAAACGCATTTTGTGTCTTGGCTTGATAAACGTGAACAATACTTGAAATCATGAGACGAACTGAAGAAGTCATTTAAAACGCATCCTGGTCATTTGTCACCATCTGATCACCAATCTGGGCCAGTCAAGGATCAGATCGACTAATTTTATGGTGCGTAGCGGCTGTTCAGAAGACGCCTAGCAGAGACTTCTGGTCTTCTTCCACACAGCCGTTACTCAGTCTGTCCTATTCACATCCAGTGTGTGGTTCTGCTCAGACACAAACCATGACAGGACCAGACTGCAACAAGGAATCGGGTCTGAAGAGACGATCATCTGGGCTGACAATCCCCCCCTTCCAGGATTTGCACGGGACCCTACACATCCTGGACACAAACTGTTTGGATTTATACCTTTTGATCAGAGCCAGGGATCGCTATTTGCTAAAACAAGCCACTATAGGGACTGTTTCTTCGCTAAATTTGTCTCTGCGATAAGCACTTACGAGTCCCAGAGTACACAGATTGATAATACAACACTCAACACTCTTCTTTAGTAAGAAAACTGTGCATATATACATATTTATGGGAAGAAAAAAAAAAGGGGTTTTTTGTATATTTTGTTTATTTCTACTGCAAATGTCTTTGCACACTTGAAATAAGACAAAGCTAACTTACAAGACTCTTCTTGTAAGTCCTTTAGGAGCTTGATTTTAGTCAGTAATTTGTTAATATTGATAAAAATGCACTGGTTCCACTGGCAGATTTCTCCACTCATTACAAAATATTTTGCTAATGCTAAATGTGAAATGATCTGCCAGTGAAACTAATGCTTTTTATTGTTGACTTAAAATAAACTCCTGTGCCTTGCTGATAATTTACGTTTAAGTCAGTTTTGTCTACTTGAGTGTACTAAGATATTTGCACTAGAAACTAGACAAAAATACTTGGTAAGATTTTGTGTTTTTGTAGTGTGGAATCTCAGACTCGGTCTGAAGTTGATTTAGTGTGTTATGCATCTCCTTACCTCCTGCACTGTGTTGTGAGGCGACAACACGACTGAGTTTGGATGTATGCTGCAAACCTCGTCCAGTCGTCCCTCAATGCGCTGCGCAAAAGCAAAAATCATCCAATTTGTGAAGTAGGATTCAGCCTCAGCTGTTCTCACTGACCTCTCGAAAGTCTCTTTTCATATATTCTTAAACTTAATCCTTGACCAAAGCTGTGGCGCAATTATTTGATAAGCAGCATTTACTTGTGAATTGATGTTGCCTTCAGATGGATGAGCTGTAATAAAATGAGTTTTTACATCAGACTCTCGGCAGCCCTGTCTGTACATTACGCTTCCGTCCTTTTTTTTTCACCCAAGGGGATTTCAAAGACAAGGATTGCTTTCTAAACAGCTTTCTCCGCGCTTTGCAGCAATCCCTGCGTTTGTGTGCACCCGTTTACCTGAGTCTGACAGCGATGCAGGAACAGCAGCAGCTCCGACCGCAGAACGGAGCCCAGAAAAACCTGCGACTCTGACAAAAACAAAGCAGAACCAAAAAAGGTAACATTTTCTTCAAAGGTGGTGTAAAAGTAAGGCAATCAGTATTTTGATGGGTCAAAAGTTCCAGACATGAAAATTGCCCCATTTGATTGCTGCTGAGAGGCTCAGAAGTCTATTTTCACAAAATTGTCTTCCCTGTGAGGACTTTCACTCCGCTGAACTGCTTCAGTCAATCTCGCAGAGTAATAATGACTTTCACATCACTTTCTAAAGAACGTTGTAGATTTTGTGTATGTAAGCCACCACACTTCTCCTGTCTTTGCTCTCTGTGGGTGTGGTCTGAGTCAGTAGAGTGTGTGTATATCTACAGCTCTTTGCGTACCGTGTGTGTCCACCACAGGGATTCGTGCTTCACTGCTGTTGCTGACAGCAGACTGAACCTCTGCTGGCCCAGCCGCTTTCTGAAGCTGCACTGAGTTCACCCCCATAACCTGCCCCAGGGGTGTGGACGGAAGCCTAAAAGGACACAAATTACATAAAACCTCAGACAAAACCATCTAGGGATGCTACAAGTGTACAATCAGACAGGAAAACAGAATATGTCTTCCACCCGTTGATTTTACTGAATTCAGATATTGACACAATTCAGCTGTAACAGCATATAACATATGTTATATTACATATTTATGTTTTCTTTTTTCCTTAAATAAAGAATAATGTGTAGAAAAACTAAGACAAATAGAGGAACGGGGCAGGGTAGGATTAAGAGTAAGTTTATACTTCTTCATGCCTCCTTTTCAAACAATTTGTTATTAAAAAAATTATACTATTTTTCAATGGTATTTGATTTGTGAATATGTTTGGAATAAATAAATAAATTAAATTGCACTCCACTTTTTCTGTAAATTGTAGGTTAGAGCCCTCTATCTATCTATCTATCTATCTATCTATCTATCTATCTATCTATCTATCTATCTATCTATCTATCTATCTATCTATCTATCTATCTATCTATCTATCTATCTATCTATCTATCTATCTATCTATCTATCTATCTATCTATCTATCTATCTATCTATCTATCTATCTATCTATCTACTTGTATATATATGTAGATAACAATAATTAGTATATTATTAATCAGTGAAGATGTGAATCAATAAAAGTGCTCTTTCAAAGCAGATTTATTGCAAAAATAATTTAGTTTATAACAATGTGTGACATTTGGTTTACAGAATCAACTTTTTTTATAGCTTAGTTTGCTATTCATTGATTAATTACTGAGAGACATGCTGGGACTTTGAGAGAACACATTTGGGAACATTTTATTCAATAGTAATGTCTGAACAAATGGCATTTTTATTATTACTTATCTCTCCTTCAGTTAACAGAAATGATCAACCGTTGGAGATTTGTTCAAAAAGAAAATATTTTGGAGCTTGTCATTAAATGAAAATGAAAAAGCAAGCATGCATTACTACTAATACTACTACTACTACTACTAATAATAATAATAATAATTAGTATTATAATAACTATAATAATAATTATTATTATTATTTATAGGTGTCTTTCTCGACATTCAAGGACAAAATACATAAAATCAATTTAAAAATACAATAATTAAAATAATCGCTTTACCTATGTGAAAGTCAGAGCACCTATCCTTTCACAGGTAGTAATAAACAACACACCTGCTGGCGTCAATCTAAAACATTTTGAAAGCATTTGCTGTTAGTCAAGTCTGAAAATAATGTAAAACAAATTAAACAAATTTCCACCTCAACCTCTCCTCAGCCAATAATCCAGATTCTAATTGGCTCTCAAAGTTTAGAATTGAGGTAATTATGGTTAAATTTGTCATTATTGAATAATTTCCCCTCTGGTTCTCCTTACTGTGGACGCGCCTTCTTCAACGAGGGCAGGTGCGGGAGCTTCTTACTGATAGAAAGCCCATCGTAGAAAGACGGGAGGTTCCTAGAGCGTGCCAGGGCGTTGGCCAGCAGAGTGGACAGGAGGGCAGGGACAGCGTGGGTGAACTGCCCTGTTAACTCCATGGCCAGTAGAGCCGGGGACAGCGTGTGGGTGACAGCACCAGAGTAGGCAGCTGCACCTGCAAGGCAGAAACAATGAATAACTGCTTATCAATGTTCAATGCAGCTTCCGCACAAGTATGGCAAGTTTTGTGTTGAACTGTTGGCTACATCATAAAATAATGCATGCAGTTTTATGCATCCAGATATAAAATCCATTTAGGTCTAAAAACATACAAATATAGAGGATAAATTAGACTGTTCAAATCTGTTGATCTAATTTTTAAATCTGCTTGAAGCAGATGAATCAGAAGACATATTTAACATGTTGCAGACTGTTAAATATACAACATTAAGAATGGAAATGAACATACTTAATGATTGGCTGACTGTCTTGGGTTGAAAGCTCAATACTTTATACACAGTCTTGGCAATGCGGGTAAATAATTCTTAGCCACTTTGACTATGGTTGTCAAACTAACAAGCATATTTTTATACTGCTGAATAATAGTGGATCAAAAGAATTTACCCCCCTTAATGAGTAAGTTTGGATTTTTCTTAACTGATCTTCTGGGAGATTGTTATAGGCAATCATTTCCATAGCTGTCAAACGAAGATGTCACATCGTACTTGTTAAAAATGTAATCAGTCCTCAGAGTGGTGGAAGCTAACAAGGCTGCTGTAGTCATGCTGTCAGACTCATAAGAGGCTGAAGTGCAAAGTCGGCTGATGTTACAGAATGATACAGTCTGAGTATCTTGGTAGATTCCACCTTAATGAGGATTTATTTACATTCCAAAACACTCACAGTGTTATGACATTTTTATTCTACAGGTAAGAGAACTATTATTAATAACATCTCAGAAAATAATATAAAAAAATGAATAAAAGTCGTACAGACAGACAGACAGACAGACAGATAGATAGATCGATCTTCATCTGGCTTTGTTTCTGATTTCTTCTTAGCGACAATAAAAATGTTTGTTTTTCATTGGCTAATATTTACTAAATTATCACATATTACTACTTTTGTCCATTTCTAGTTATTTCAGTGACAACTGTGGGTTTCTCAGTCAAAAACAGAGAGGTAGCAACAATTTTGTCCACACATGTATATGAGGAGCAAAGAAATATAGATTATATTGTTTTCTACCTGCAAGAGCATAGCCTCCAGGATTTACAGATGTCCACCGTTGTCCTAAAATATCTCTACCAGTGGTAATGTAGGCGACTCCCTCACCAAACAGACGACCCAAAGTTGCACCTGAGGAAGAACAAAAAAGCTCTCTGAGTTTTCACACACACAGAATATCTGGTGAGTTTGCACTCACCAGTTCCTGGTAGCAACATAAACCAAGATTTTCAAAAGTTTGTTTCAAATTCCATTTTATAACTCAGACTACACTTAGTTCCAAAACCAGCTGCATTTTTAAAGGTTTTCTGTCATTTTTACAGGAGTCAGTGGACTTTTCTCTGGCTGTATTAGACACAAATTAATACAGATTCATCCCTCCCCCACCTGTTGCTGCACACTTCCAGTCAGATATCTGAATGAAGGCTAGGAGGCTTCATTCAGATATAAAGGCTTCTTAGTCTAACAACATGTCATCCCCTTTCAAACATAACGGCCAAAAGTGTCTTCTGGTTTCTTTTTTTTTATCAAAAGATGATTTAAGCAAAAAAATAAAAAAATAAAATAAAATCTCTTTGGCAAAAAATGGCATAGGCCAATAAGACCATTTTACAATGAGGCTCCCCTTCTTAATCTCTAAAGCCTTTATCAATCACAAATAATTTATTATGCTTTAATTAAGGATGAGAAGGAGAAAAAATGTGCTTGTTTCTTGCCAGGCACTGAATCAGGAATGTTCACATATATATCATATCTAGAGTTGTAATTCTAAACATATTACACTAATTTGTAAGCACAATTAACATTTATAAACATATGTTTCTAGAATATAGTTTCCTTCTCACGCTCAATTAATGCATAATTAACAGTCACTAAGGGTTTTTGTAGAGCTTATAGATAAACGGATAACATATCTGCAAACTCTTTAGAGGAGCCTTATTGTAAAGTGGTACCCATTATTGTAGGAAGGTGACAATAAGCATTTGAAAATTACTGCTGATTTCGTGGCTGTTTCTGCTCTACATTTTGCTTCATTTCAGAATCACAATTTCATGTTGATGCAGTGACGCAAGTATTTTCACTCAAGGTTGTCGTACTGCGAGGATCTCAGTCTTGATTGGACTGCCAAACTTAAATCTAAACATGACCCATTTTTTTGTGGAGGGGGGGGATCAAGCTTGGACATCTTATTTAGGTTGTGTCCCGTAACTCACCATAGACAAACACAGGCATGAAGTATCCCGCTGGCAGAGGCAGCGTGCAGGCCAGGACCAACATCCACATCTCCAAATCAACAACAGAGGAACAAGACGGTTAAATCCTTTCGGCTCTGCTGACACCTGCGCCGATGACGAGTCACTCGCAACTTGCACATGTGGACGTGTGTGTGCCAACTCAGTTTTTGCTCTCATGAATACTGAATCTGTCTCATTTCCATTTGGATGCAGTATGAAGGAGACCGTAGTAAACAAATCCCAAACGAACTGCACTCAAGTGTGTGTTGAATGTGTGATTGAGAGGGCGTCTGAAATTCCTCAAAAGGAACAAATTTCTACATTTGAAACATTTCCTTTGCATGAAGGCGTGAAAAAGAGTGAGTAAAATCACTTCTTGCATCCGCAGCAATGGCGTCTAAATATTAGGTGTCAGACAACATTTCTGCCTGAAAGGTTAAAATGGCTTTTGTTTGCGTTTTCTATTGTGAAAATGTTAATGCCTTTATGCCTTTGAGGAGTTGGAAGGCTGGTAGAAAAGAGCAGATCCATAATTGACCTTTAAATTATTTGTACCTTCATGAGCAGAAAGAAAGCCAAGGGCAGGAAAATGGGGGCGCCTGACGAGCCCCAATCCAGCGTTCCCAGCTCCAGTCGCACAGATGCATTGTGGGACTGAGAGCTCCATTGTCTGCTGTCCAGGAGGGAAGTGAGGAGCTGCTTTGTGGTGCACTGATACACAGATAAGTGACATTTAGATTACAGTCTGGCCTCGACCAAAGCTGGTGTGGAACAATCAAACCCATAAGCATTTTTCCCTGAGATTTTTTTTGGCTGTAAACTAAAATTAATTTGGGGCGCATCCACCACAGATCAGCTGCTTCATGCTGTCCATGTTCAAAAGATTATACATTACACAAACACCCGTTATTGATCATTTGCGAAAATGTTTTACAAATGAAAATCTGAGAAGAGAGGGATGCACATGTATTCAGCCCTCTTCACCCTTTAAAGTCCAATTGTCACCATGAGTCACCTATTAGTAAATAGGATCCACTCGTGTGCGTTTTCACCTCATTGAAACTCCAGCTGGTCAGAAGTTTGTTAGAGAACAAACTGGAAATGGAAAGAGTCACGAAGGCCAAGGAACACATTTGGTGAGGAGGCTGAATAAATACAATATGTACCCCACACTTTCATCTGTAAAACAAACTTAAAAAGCACGTATCTTTCTCTAGATATAGAAAAATCAAAGAATACCCCTATTTTAAACAATTTACCCATAACAAACAATAGATCCAGCTCATTGATTGTGTGGCTCAGCTTTTAAATGTTTTTGACTCTCACCTTAGAGGCCAGGTATTGACCTGCAGAGTAGGGAAACGTCAGCGATGCCAGAAAGAAAACAACAAGACCAGAGTACAGACCTTTCCTGCAAAGAGGTTTTCACACAACACAGATATTTGGTCCTTTTTTTTTTTTTTTTTCAACCGTGAATCGTTTAGATGCTCTGTGTGTTCTAGAAAAGGAGTTAGTTGATGAAAAATAAATTAATAGTGTCATTATGATGCTTTTAAAAGACGCTGCAGGTGACTCATCGCTGCCTCACAGCCACATTGTAAAGAAGACTCACTCTGTTGTCAGCATCGTAGAGAAGACCCGATTCGTTTTGGTGAACTTCAGGATCCGGCGGTGGCAGAAGAGGTAACAGCAGCTCACAGCCCCGCACAGCAGCCTGTTTTCAGACAGCGACAGCTCAGAATGAGAAACCTGGGAGTCATTTTCATTCAGGCAGCAGACGATGATCGGAAGTCATTAGACCTGGGGAAGGGTTGCAGAGGAGGCCAGGAAATGATATAAAAGAGAAGGGGGGGAAAAAAAACTAGAACTGCTAATTAAAACTGAAGGAAAACACAGAGGACCTTACTCTCCGTGCGACTGATATTAATATTAAAATCAAATGTCAGTTTTTATTAGGCAGCCAAAGACAAATTGAGGTTTTGTTTTGTTTAGCTAAGCAGAAGCTGTCATAGTCAACTAACCCCAGCAAAGCAAACAGCAGCGTCTCCAGTGGGAAGAAAGGTGAAGCGGTGGGGAAATTGGTTCTGAACAACGCCTGAAGAGTCTCTGCAGACACAAAGCAAATCGGAATCAAAAGTCAGGGAAAGATCTAATATTCACTCACATTATTGCACTGATGTTTTAATGAAATTTACAGTTAGCCCAAATGTATTGGATAGTTTTTTTTCCCAGCTAATTGACACTGCAAGTTATTTGATTATTTACAACATTGCCGACAAGTGAACATGTTAAAGTGTTACATTTACCTTGTTCTTTGAAATAGGTGACTTTTCTGGTCTCCGTTAAAGGAATAGTTTTGAATTTTTGAGGTTCAGTTGAGAGGTTAGTTGGGTTGTAACTAGTAACATTTACTCAGTTATATTTACTTGAATAACATTTTGGAAAAATGTGCTCTACTAAATACATTTTACCACGCTGTACCATTTACATGTACTTGAGTAACATAAGTACTACTCACTTCAGCCAAATTTCTGGTTTCCTTGCCCACTGTGAGTAATTTCACATCATAAACAATATTGTTTTGTTCAAAAAACTCACCAGACATGCACACACACCTACAGTTTTTTTTAGTTTCCTACTGAAAGAAATAGATTTTTTTTTTTTGTAATTATGTCGTTTATGTTAATTATTTCATTTTTGGTCCTTAAAATACATTCAAACATACCGGCACATACATACAAAAACATTTCCATTTAACTGGTCCATCTGATGGTGCATTTCTTAAATATTAAATGGTTGATGTTTTTGATTGTTGACTCAGTTGCCTATTTGCCAAATACTCTTGAGTAAATTCTTGGATGTCTACGCTTTACTTTTACTTGAGCAAAAAATATGCTCAAGTAGTGCTACTCTTACTTGAGTACAATTTTTGGATGCTACCCACCTGGTTGTCGGTAATGTCTTAAATAATACAATTATACATCCAGAGTATAAACACAAACTGCAAAATGTACTGGTGTTTTAATGAAACACCCCAGGCAACTGGGGCATTTTTCCCCACTTGCCTCGACTCCTTTTTCTTTCCAGTTTAAATTAACTTTTTACAGTACTGCTTTGCATTCGTTCTTTGTCTGATCCCTCCATTGTTTCACCAGTTTGCTTCCTGCGGTTCTTTCTTTCCTTTCCCCAGCCATTATACGTTCATTTTTCCTCATTAAATACACCTTCACAATGATTCAATGATACACCTTCTGCTTGCACTTGGACCTTATTCAGTAGCACAATGTAACATGACTGAAAACATATCGCTTTCTACTTCCCTTTCTTGCGTGAAGGATTCTTTGTACATAACTTTGTTGAAACAAATACGGTAACAGTTTGAAAGGCTACAAAAAAAAGCATTTCCCTTAACTTTCAACCTCCAAGAACAACTAAACAGGATTTATACACAAAAAAGACACGTTCTCATTTACTGCTTATGCAGCTTATAACCTTAAATAACAGAACCTCAGTTCAAACACTTAGAACAGTGCTATAAAATTTGCTTTCTGAACTACAATCACATCGAACCCAGATAACACTGACGTTGCGTTTCGATTGACGGACCCTTCACCTCCATCACTGCTCCACATCGACAGCAGGTGGAAGGTCAGAGCCCCGCAGGCAGCTGAGAAGAAACATGGGCAGTAATGCCTCACGGCAAAGTGAGAGCTCATCACCTCCACGCTGAACAGTACACCTACACCACAAACAGACAAAAAGATATTACAAATATGTGCATCTATAGTGTTTTCAGATAGTTTCCTGCGTTGAGAGTCATGCATGTTTTATTTCAGGTACAACAACGCAACCTATTTTAATGTTAGTTGTGTCATGGCAGTGTTTTCTCTCACACTCTGGTGTCAAGAATTGGTCTGAAGGACAAAAACACAAATAAATAGACATAGAGGAAAAAAAGTTGAAAGAGTGGATTTAGAAAAATACCTTCTCTTACTTGGAGGGAGAAAGTATATTTTAAAAAATAAGATATTTTCCCTCCTTTTCTATAAATATATTTTATACAGAAAGCAAAGCTTTCTTGTTGCATATTAAGATTTGCTTTATCAATATTTTTCTAAGTCCTCTGGTAGTCTTTCCAAATTTGTCGATGTCTTGTGGCTGTTTGTCCCAACATCATTATCAGATGATTGGCCTTTGGTTCTCTGCCCAGGGCGCCATCAGGCCATGGCACACTCATTCAAAAAGAGAAAACGTTTTTTTCATCGATGACTTGCATGCGTCAATGGAGATGGGGCGCCCCCTTGTGTTTTTACAGCGTAAGCACTGTAAGCGTAGAAACGTTGCGTTTTTCATTAGTTTCACAGCATTTAGAGAACATGAGACAAAACTCTCGACCAAAATAAATAATACTTTGACAGGTGAGACCTGAACCGAAGTGCTCTACTATGAACACAGATTCTTTGCAATATATTGCAAACTTTTTTATAGACTTTTATCTGCACTGAAAAAAAGAAAATGGAGCTCCAAATGTAAAAATACATATGTTAATTTGTTACATATAAATAAATTAAGTTTGCTGAACTTTACTTATTTATGTTTTGTTTAACATGATCGCTTCAGGAACTTAATACATTTACTTGGATAAACTTAATTTGGTCACTTTACAAAATTAACTACAATTTTTAAGTTGGATCACCTGTTTTTTTTGTTTTTTGTTTTTTTTGGTTTGTTATTTTTTCAATGTGTTTTTTTTTTCCAAAGCAAAATAAATAAATAAAATTCTCATTGTGTTTTGACATTGGGACTACCTTACAATGAGACTTGCTTCAAAGCTGTGAAGTGGAGCACAGTGTAGTTACACCTGGGCTTATTGTTTCTTCACTGATTACAGAATACGTAAAAATGTAACACCAACAACAAAAACAAACAAAAAAACAAGAGTACTGTGCACAGTAGCAAGGCTCAGATGCCTTTCCTGCAAGAACCATCATAGTGTCAAATTGATACTGTGTGTGTTGGTTTATTTTGAACTCTATACATTTTTCAAAAAGACTAAATAGATGAGCAAATGCTGTGTCAATAGAGGGAAAAAAGGACAATTTATTAAAGAATCTGTTTTAAAATGGAACTTTAGGAACTGTTTTAAGCACCATGTAGTCACTGATCTATGAAAAACACCAAAGACAAAATCTGAGACATAAAGTATGTATTTAGAAGAAATGGCTCACTACACACAGTTAAGACACTGTGTGTAATCCTCCAGAAACAAAATAAATGTAAGATGCATTAAATTTATATGAAGGAAACCAATGCAGCACGTGCATTAAATATGTTCTTTACATCAGTTTCTCTCACCACTGATGGGCGCTCCGAAGCAGCTTGCTACTCCAACCGCAGCAGCTACAACCATCATCTCTGTTCCTGCCTCCTGGAGATGATACAACACTTGTTGTGCTCACTAGTTCTCATGCAGACCTCCACATCTACACAAACTAACTGCAGCTGATATTTCGTGTTTGCCCAGGCAGAAAACCATAACTTTTATTGGTGAAATATTGAGAAAAAAAATGGTGGGAAATCCTAAATGATTTCCTGAAAATCTGTGGATATACAAATTATATGGATTTACCGTGTGTACATATAGACTTAAATAGAATTAAACTATAGGATTTACACATTTGAACACATAGCTGGTTTTACCTTCTTTTTGCCTTCCATGAGTCTGCAAAGCCTGTCCAAATAGGCCCCTAACATGGTGGAAAGATGCACAAATGGACCCTGAATTTAAGAGGTTAAGAGGCAGAAAGTTGCATGAGTACATCTATATTTGGATTCCTGTGTAGAAAATTGTTGCTCCAAGTCATTACTTACAACTTTGCCAAGGAAAACAGTGCTGCCTGCAGCCAGTGTGCAGATAAGACCCAGAAACTTAGTGAACATATGAGTGAGAGACAAGTAATGAGGCAGTTCAATGCCGGACAGCATGGTTCTCACTTCTGGTATACCGGAGCCTGAGCACAAATAATAATGGAACATAAACCAAAAGGCAGAATAACGACCAAAAAGGTCCCACTAAGGGAAAAAACAGATTTAGCCTAAAATAATACTTCAGGGATTCTGAGAAAGGCAGGGACATCAAGGACAGTCAAAGAGGCTGAAACTAGCTTTGTAGAATATTTAGTTTGCTGATGTAAAGAGGTTTCTCCAAATTTCATGTCATAATCTTTCACTGGAAGAGAAAGATAAAGAAGAAGCTACTTAATTTTGCCGAGATATGCTATGTTGTCAAAAGTATTTGCTCACCTGCCTTGATTCACATATGAGCTTAAGTAAAAAAAATAATTAAAAAAAATGGCGCCGGCTCAGCTGGCTGCCTGCAGACGCAGCTCCTGTCGTGTGCTGTAACTGCAAAATAATTTCCCTGCTGGGATGAATAAAGTAATTCTTAAAAAAAGTGACATCCCATTCCTAGTCCATAGGGTTCAGTATGACTTTGGTCCACCATTTGCAGCTGGAACAGCTTCAACACAATACAGTAAGACAAGCATCAGTTCTCCTGGCATCCGCCAAACCCAGACTCGTCCATCAGATTGTCAAATGGAGAAGCGCGAGAACGAGCCTCCACTGCTCTAGAGTCCAGTGGCGGTGTACTTTACACCACTGCACCTGATGGTTTTCATATCACTTGGTGTTGTATGGTTTGGATGCAGCTGCTCGACCAGGAAACCCATTCCATGAAGCTCTCTGTTCTTGAGCTAATCTGAAGGCCACATAAAGGTTGGAGGTCTGTAGTGATTGACTCTACAGAAAGTTGGTGACCTCTTCACACTATGTGCTTCAGCATCAGCTGCCTTCGCTCTGTCAGTTTACGTGGTGTACCACTCTGTGGCTGAGTTGCTGTCGTTCCCAAACACTTCAATTTTCTTGTAATACTGACGATTGACTGTGGGATATTTAAGAGCGAGGAAATTTCACGACTGGATTTGTTACACAGGTTCCTATCACAGTTCAACGCTGGAATTCACTCAGAGCGACCCATTCTTTCACAAATGTTGGTAAAAACAGTCTGAATGCCTTGAAGCTTAAATTTGCACACTTGTGGCCGTAGAAGTGATTGGAACCTGATTCAGATAATTTGGATGAGTGAGCAAATACTTTTGGCAATGTTGTGTATAACAACATAAACACTAACATTTCAGCAACAAAGCCAGATTTACTGTGATTACATGAAGCTATGAAAGATTTTGACAGGAGTTATCTTGGATTTTTTTTTTACCTCAGTGATATTTAATTTTGATCAGAAATAGATATTTCTAAAAGAAACCAGATGACAGGAAAAATACATTTATTTTTCTTCTATTGCTGTTTTCCAAGACAATACTGTTGGTGACAGTGTTCAGACCCCACCATAGGTTCATGGAGGAATCCCTAAAGGGAGTTCCTTCAGAGATATAGGCAATGTATAGTAATTGCTTGTGAACAAACCTGTGGAGAAGGGACAGATGTTATGGGAGAAAGTTGAGGCAAAAGCAGAGATGCATGCTGGGTATAGTGTCCAGCAGAGGAACTGCAGCAGAACGTGGCCTTCCAGCTTCGCATAAAGCCACAGATGAGCTGAGGATGTAACAAAAGAGCACATAGTCATCCTCCTCTGCATTTCCATTTTGTATTTGCTCTATATTCAATTAATATTCCTCCTCGTTTCTCACCAATGAAGTCCAACCACAAATCAGGACTTTGTGGAATAGTGTCAAGGAGAAACTTGTTGTCGAGATAAGGATTTTCAAAATACTGTTTCAGTTTACCAGAGGTCAAGCAGGGACACGTTAAATGTAAAACAAACTTTCCTGGTCAGATGAGACCAAATATGAACTGTTTGAACACCTTTCAAAACACTTTGCGTAGAGGATAATTAACACTGCACCTCACCCTGAATACGTCATCCCCAAAGTGAAACATGATACTTGTAGCATCATAATGTCTGGATGCTTTTCCTCAGCAGGAACAGGGATGTCAATGAGACTTTATGGGAAGAGGGAGGGAGCAAAATACTAGAAAATCTTGGAAGTCAACCTTGTGGAGGCCACAAAAGACTTAAGACTAATTCCAGCAGGACAATGGCCCTGCACAGAACCACAGCACTGCAATTAATATTTTTGTTGTAAAAAAAAAAAAATATTGAAAACCATTTAAGCTTGTCTTTCTGCCTCACAATTGTGTACTGCTTTGTGTTGATTTGTCACATAAATTTCCAACAAAATACCTCGAAGCTCGCGTTTGTAATGAAAAAATGTGAATACCTTTGCCAGAAACCTTCTTATGCTGTCTTAGATTAAGAATCACAGAAGTGGACAATGTGTGTGTATGTTTGTTTACCTCGTAGCAGCTTTGCTACGCTGAAGTCCATGAGGAAACTTAGGACAGCTGTCAAAATGCCCAAAATGGCGAATCCATACCACTGAATCCGACAGACGCTTTCCAAACAATCTCTCAGCTTTAACAGCTGCTCTTTAAAGACAAAAAGTCATGTGACATGTGACAAATCGAAACACCTTTAATGTCTGCGCCACACAAAGATTTCATTTCTATTTGGAAAATTTCTCTCTAGCTTCTTGATTTGCAGTATGAAGCAGTTGCAGACTGACATTTAGGTAGAGGGCGACATGAGAGCAAACAGAACAGAATGACTGAAGAGACTTTTTCGCAGTTCTTGAAAAAATGTTAATGCAGAAAGATAAGTGTTAGAGGCAAATTACCATTGTAATAGCAAAAAAATAAATACAAAATAGAAGAAAGGAGATTCATGCACTCTGGTTAGCAAGGAAAATTGTGAAAAGAAACATTTGTGGTCAGAATCCTTAACTTTGTTATACTTGTGCATCAATTATGCATTTCAGAAAACATAATTAACCTCTTTTGACCTTAAGTCTATGTTCGGAAATTACACATTGACAAATCAGAAAATATTATTTCTCATCTTCATAAGTTTCATATTGACTAACTTGTACTTGAACTTATCAATAGCTAAAATGAAATATTACAGACACTTTTCCAGATTATTAGTCTTTGAACTAAAGATTTGCTCATTTTCCACATCACTAACCTTTAACATTTGCACGGGTTCCCTTGTACGGCTTCCATGAGTCCCGCAGAAGTGGGGTTATGTTATGGGATGCTTCTGAGTTATTTTCGTGCTTCTGGACATTATCTTCCTCCTCTGTTTCTATCTCCAGTGACTTGTCAAAGCTCTTCATATTGCCCTGAAATATAGTAAAATGCAGCAATAAAAATCCCAAAAATATATTCTACATGAAAGTGAAATATGAGTTTATGAGGCAGGTGGACTTACCTTCAGCTTGGAAGTGCTGAGTTCTATCATTAAAGTTGTAAACAGAAGTGTGTGTGGTGTAGCTGGGTGTGTATCTGGGTTGTGACTGACCTCCATTAAGGTGTTTGCATAAATGTGATAGAGCGGTCATGCTTGAAAGCGTAGCTAATATTAACTCTTTGCAGGAATATTTGAAGGTGACCTTCATTTAAATGCAGGATCATAGTCAGCTTGTATAGTTTTTCACAGAATTTTATTTCACTCTATCATCACTCTATGATTTTTACATATATAGAATGTTATATTGTAATTCCATCCATTAAAGAAAAATAAATATATTGTAATCATCTCCTTTTCTTAACACAGTTGTGTTTTGCTTTTTGGATCATTCGATTAAATATAATATAGCATGTGTTGGTTCATTCATTTAATCACTTTCAATTATTAAATTGAGAAAAGTGACCAAACTTTTCTGTATAAAAGTACTCACTTATTTGTGATCAAGGGAATGTGTAAGCTGTGTATTTTTGGTTTACAGCATCAATATATGTAAGTTAATCTTCATAAAGAGTTTTGTCCTCTTAAAATTCTTTGCAGTTTTAATAGCTTGTCAACTCATTTTATTCTGACAGATTTTAAGGTGGATTTTTTTTTTCATTTCCTGAATGTACAATTCAAGAAATGAATACAATACAATTCAAGAGTGACATCATCATCCTACTACGAGCCTGGAAGTCGAGTCGATTCAGTGAAATCAGCTGCTTGTTTGAATTTTTTAAAGCTTTGTCTCTGAGCCAGATCTTTCTCTTCCTTTCATTTTAGTTTATTTTATTTGTTTCTTCTGATGTTTTGCTCTTTTCTTGTCAGGGGGTTAAAATACAGACGGTGCCTTAAACTGATGGAGCTTTAAAAAGAAAAAAAAAAAAGGGAAAATATTTTAAAATTGACCAAATTTACTTTATTAGTTTAAAGCCAAACTTTGTGATCAGATCATCTTTAATATGTCGGCAATTTATTAAAGTATATATATACTGCTCAAAAAAATAAAGGGAACACTTTAAGTGTTAAACACCTGTTTAAGTGTTCCCTTTATTTTTTTGAGCAGTGTATATACGTATGTATATATATATACTGTATATATATATATATATACGTATATATATATCTATACGTATATATATAAAACTTATTCCAATACTTTTAGAAACACAGTCTTGGACATAAAGTATTATCCCTGCCTGGGCTTTTCCGAAAGTTATGGTTTCAAATACCTTTTTCTAAGAATACCCCCAATCCTGTAATTGTTTCACACTTCATAGGAAATCAAAGTTTAGCCTCAGTAACCTGTGGAAGGTCAATGTAATCATTGTTCACATCATTTGTCTTTTTTTAATGAGCTCCTAGCTAATGTTTATCTACCTCCGTTATTTATTCCATGTATGCTTTTAATTAGCACTTGTGCTATTTTTAGAGCCTTGAAATCAGCATGCTGTGAGCATCAGCCCTCTCACATCCATATATACAAATACACAGACAGAGAGAGAGAGCTCTTCTCAGTGTAAAACTTGTTTCCATGGAAGCGGCACACAAAGAGCGTGATGAAAAAGTAGTTTCTCTGCTGAAAAATAGAATGTAAATCCAATTCATTTTTAAACACCTTTCAGTCATTATATATATATATATATATATATATATATATATATATATATATATATATATATATATATATATATATATATATATATATATATATATATATATATATATATATATATATGAATATATATATATGACAAATGCTTTGTCATTTGGTGAATATCTATGGAACAAAGAAAGTTAGAAATTTAAATACAAACTGTACCTGTGATCACCCAAGGTTTTTCTGAGAGAGGGAATCAAATGGCATAAAAAAAAGAATAAAAGAAATGGAAAAATAAGTAAAATGGAACCCAATTTATAAGTTGAATTTAACTCTTCATTGCATTATAACACATATATGTGCCGTTTAAAACTGTCCATAAATTGAACTGCAACTGAGTGTCTTAAGAGGGGACAGAGGGATCTTCTGGCTCTGCAGCTCCCCTAGCGGTGACTAAAGGACATGCAGACTTTACACTAGCATCAGAAGAAAACATACAGTATTTTGTTATAAGTAAAGTCACTCAATTTGCTTATACCAGCAGTTTGATTTAGAGTAAGATATAGATTAAGGTTAGGCTAAGCCAAAAATTGTTAATAGCCCTGGTAATTTTAGTTTGTAAGTTTTTTTTTTTTATTTATTTTAAAACCTTTTTCTGTTTACAAAAAGAAAAATGAACATCTGGTGAATGGTTTGAGTGCTGTAATGTCAGTAAATGGTTTTCCAGTTATAGTGGACAACCACATAAATAACTTTGTTATTGCTTTCATTTCATTGTTTCATTACCGTTAGAGAGACGGTGGTCTCACTTCCTAACAGAAACAAACTTCCAAAAACTTCTTGAATGGAAAAGAAATTGTTAAATTAAATAAAACGAAAGAACTTGAATCTCACGTTGCTGTTTCTGTCTAGTATCAGTGCTGCATCACAGCTAACTCCAACAGGAAGCTAGAAAAGAAGCAGTTTGAAGCTCAAATGAGGTGTTGCAGGAGTCATTTGGGGATTTCTTTCCATCTCTTGCTTTTATTTCAGGACTTGTGGAAAATGTTGGTAGATGATTATTGGTGGATGACCATATATTGATTTGTTGTTGCTGTCTTACAGCAAAGAAGCTGTTTACACAGTGAATATATAAAATTGGGTTTTGGTTATAGAGGCATAACGCAACCCTGTATAAACTCTTAACTACATGGATCAAAAAACAGGGAGCAGGTGGTGGGCCAAACGAGTAAACAGCATGATGAAAAGCAACAGTGCTTGAAACATCACTTGTTTGGTGAAGGAGATAACATTATTTTGGAGCCCTGTGATGTTTCAGCTTTTTTTTTTTCTTTGTACTTTTTCTATTTTCCAAGAGAAGCAATTCGACTGCAAATTATTGCAATTTAAAGGGAAGATAAATCACATCTGACAGTGTTTGTAAACTCCTTTTCCTGAGCTGCAAGGCCAGACATGTGGCAGTTGGAGAGTGAAGGTGACATCAAAGCAGCTTGCAAGGACAAAGTGGTAAATGTAAAGCACAAAGTCATTTGTAGTTTGCTCAACTCAGTGTTTAATTTGAAGCTGAAACTGCCTCTAATCAAGAATGCACTGCATTATTGATTTCATGTAACAACATGCACAATGTGAGGTCTATTTTTAATGGAAAACAGAGCAGTGAGACACATACATGTTATTTCAATCCTACTCAGTTCGACTTGCTATCTGCCAGAGCTTCTTGATTAGATGGTTGTCAGTCTAGTCTAGGTTAGATTTTGCTTTTCATCCTCTGGATCAGATTTTTTAATAACTTTTATTTGCAATACAGTGGACCCCTGTACGGAGCTAAATGGGGGCCATAAAATCTGTTCGAAAGAAACTTTTAACAAACTTTTTGCTCATGACTTGGAATTATTATATGCCCTGTTTTAGATTGGTGAAGCGCTCGAACCTTCACCAACAACAGCTTATCCAGACTCAAATAGGTGGTTCACCAACTCTGCCCAGATGTGTTCTTGGCCTGCCGCAGATGGTTGAATCTCTGGTCACAGAGGTACTCAACTCAATGAGCCATAACAAAAAAAGTAAAAATGGGTGTTTGGAAGAAGATTTTAATTTCTTGAATGAAATAATTTTAAAAAAATCTTTACAAGCATTTTGAGATAAAACTCTAGTATGGAATATGGAAAGTTGTCAAAAATATTAAGGATCATGTAAGTTTACTAAAAACTACTTAAAGTTAGTCTCCATTGACATTATGGAAACAAGCCTGTGTGATTCAGTATTTTCCCCCAGTCTATTATAAGCCTGGCAGGCCACCACGCTTTACTTGTGCCCCCACCAGGCTAGTTTTCTGGGGGAAACCTCGCATAAGCACAAAGGAATGCATGTACACACACACACACACACACACAGACACACTTATAGCTTGAATATCTGATATCTGGATCAGGGTGTCTTTTTATATATCTTCCTTTTACTTGGTTGCTTTCTCATAAATGTTGTTTTCTTTTTTTTTTGTCCCAGAAACAATTGCTATCCACATTACAGTTTTATGTAATGTTTACTTTTGCAATGTTTACTTTAAGTATGTTTACTTAAAGTGATGATTTGGATCATTTCTCACAAAAAAACGTCCCTCTGTTTAGTGTCAAACCTGATTACAGAATAAATAACCTGGCATCAGCCGTGCAGTTTGTGTTTATTTCCACTCACTCCAAGATACATAATCTTAATGCCTTCAGGTGGCAACCACACTGGCTGCCTAGATAAGACGAACCTTTTTACTAAAGGTGTAATGATTTCGGGAGCTTGGCAACACACGCCTCTTGCATCTTATGATTTAGAGTGTCCTTGAATCAGGCCAGTTGCTATGATACAATCTTTTCTGGCTTTCCCTCCAATTGCTCTTTTCTTCATGAAATACAACAGGACAGGAGTTCTTGTCAAAGGCTGAGAAACTCATATTTTGGGACAGTTAATATTTGTGATTTTAATTCAATTTGTGTGTTTTCACATGTTGCTAAAACTAAATCAGGATCACTGACAAAGAAATACAACTTTGAGAACGTTGAGATCTTAGGATACAGCATCTATCTGTCTATGCACCCTAAGAATTACTAGGTAAAAAATGTCATTTTCCCCCAGCCTTGTCCTTAACAAAGGCAAGGCCTGGGAAGGAAACATAGCAAGGTTGGGTTTGATCCATCATACTTGGTTACACCCTCAAGAAATTATTTAAAGTGACTAACGTACAACCGAGTATTTTGAAAATAATAACCCAGAACCTGGATTTGTAAACAAGTCATAATTAAATTAAAGTAAAAATCCATTCATTGTCTATATACCGTTTAACCCTTGCAGGCTCACAGTTGGTACCAATTTCCAGAGGACAAGGAAATGCTCTGGCAGGATGCGAAGCCAGTAGCTTCATGGTGGAAAACAACGGTTCTAAGATATCATATTATTGTTGAACGTGACATTCAAACACCTAAACCTTACATAAACATACTTGTTTTGTTGTTTTATTGTTGCTATACCTACGGCCTGATTCCTCCAAACGGGAGATGAGCACTTGTGGAATGGATAATGGTGCGTTCCAGTTGTAGTCAGAACTGGGAAATTCCGATTCCCAGCCAGAAAAAGCACTTGCTTATGTAGAGTAAAGCTAAAAATAATGTTCCTAAGAGGTGTTGCGAACATTCTCAATGATGAAATCCTGACTTCTCCGACAATGTAGACTGGAACACTTTTACGTGCGACACGGAACACAACTCCGACATCGGAGGCAACAGAATCCATGTGCAACATGCTCAACATGGTGGATTCTGAAGAAAGAGGAAGCTTTTTCTAATCACACATTTTCACTAACTGGTTAAAAAAAAAAAACACCCGACATCTATCCCAGTAACATAACCCAGCATTTGTTTTAAGGGAATAACCCTGGAAATTTTAGAGTGAGTATTCTCAGAAACCATTCCAGCCTTTCTTGCTCGATAATCTCCCATCAAAGTCACATTTGTCAGCCTTTCATTTTTGCTCAGCTTTTGAAGCCTCTCCATCAGCACTCATCTGCGCCTCACTGGGAAAGCAGCCTGGTCACAAGCTTGACAATGTACTGGAAAATACCCAAAGGTTGTTTGGATTCTGCATCCTGTCGAGTCATTTTTATGATTCATGCACCGACTCGTTTTCTGAGATAATCATGGCGGCTATTGAATTTCTATTTAAAAATGAACAAAATAGCAGTCAGTGTGTGATATAAATGTGGGAAGCGTGACAGATGTTACTGATATAAGTGAGAAAAAAAATATATTTCACTCATAAATCCTTAATTTTCTGCCCACCTGATGGCTTGAATCTTAATGGTGGCTTAAGGTTCTCAAGATGAAAGCCACAGAAAATCAACAATATTCTTGCTGTTAGGGAACCGAGGGGGCCCGACATGTTCCCTGTTTGGGAGGAGGTGAGTTGCTAGGCTGGATTTAGACCCTGAGCAGGGGCCTCTCTGCTCTACGGTGATAAGGTTGAAATCAAATAATACTTAGTTGAGTGATCTGCAATGTCTGGTAACCTTAGAGCTATCTTCAATAAAGAGGCCTCTATTTGGCAGCAGGCACCGGGGGGCTTTTCAAAAATAATAATGGCAGATGTTTAATGACGGGTAGAAATCACTAGCAAATCAATGGAAGTGTTTGCCTGTCTTGAATTCTGTGCTGCATACGGCATAATGAAACTTCAAAGCGCGACTCGAATACACAACATCAGAGAGCCCATAAATGGATTTAAATGGATTAGCTGTCAGCGGCGCTAACTAGGAAAAAAAGAGCAGCGTTTCCTAATCATGACCGGCTGCACACCTCACGCAGATATTAATAGTCACCAAGTAATGTCACCACTAAGTCCTCTGTTCCTGCCTGTGGGCTTTGTTTTCAAGCACATTCTTTCCATCTTTGTTTTGCCCTTAACTTATCTGCAGAGATATGAGACAGGGCGTTCCCATTTAAAGAGACAGAGGAGACAGTATTTTTCCAGCTGATCTGTAGCAACTAGCCTTTAGAGCTGGTGAAGTAGAAACAGTCAGTCTTGTTTTGTGTGTAGTTTTGTCACACTGTGTTCAGTTTTTGTCATGTTACAGCAATTAGTTTATATAAAATTTACAGTTTATCTGAACTACAATTATTAGATTGTCTTGGGGGGGAAAAATGAAAAGTTCAGATTAGGAAGTCAAAAGTTTCTGATCAGTTCATTTGAGTTGAATTTGTGGATGTATTTAAGGACAATGCCTGGAACTCTGTTTTCTTGTGTGGCATCATGGAAACATTAAATAAAATCAGCCATGACATCAGGAAGC
This sequence comes from Xiphophorus maculatus, assembly GCF_002775205.1. Classification (NCBI taxonomy): domain Eukaryota; kingdom Metazoa; phylum Chordata; class Actinopteri; order Cyprinodontiformes; family Poeciliidae; genus Xiphophorus; species Xiphophorus maculatus. The sequence goes on along the minus strand of NC_036443.1, from coordinate 7,353,939 downwards.
ACGGGTGGTTCTAGACACAGGGGTCAGTGTCTCTATAGAGCTGGTCCTGGCCAATGATGTGACCCCTGTACTGAGTGGACACTAAATGCATTTCTTATGATGATATGTGCTGGCCCTTGGACCAATTAAATGTTTTACTTTTATGGTTTTACTTTACAATTATTTAAAAATTAAGGTTTTACAATTTTAGCTTCAGCTGCACTGAGACAGAATCACAGCTTTCATTTGCTAGATTAAGGATCTGCAACTTGCCACAGGTGGCTTTTTGGCTCTGTAGCTTATATTTAACAATGAGATATTGTCCTTGTTTTTGCTTGTCTGTTTCATTCTTTTGTTCTCTGCCCTCATGAGAAAAATGTGGCTCTCCTGTAAATTTAATCTCAGACCACCACTGTCAGAAGTCATTCTTGATTCCTCCTTAGGAGCAACTTTTAGATGTCTGAATGTTTTATTTATGTCTGCTTAAGTAAATTATATTCAAGTTTGACTGAAATTTCAGTGACCAGCCATTATGCTGTTTGGTGAAGCAGTTACTATGTCCTAGAAATTGACATGTTTTTAGTGTGAATGGTGTGAATTAACACACAGAACCAGAGCAAAAGGCCTCGTAAAGATGCTGGTTGAAGCGTTTAAGCTCGTCATTATTCAATGACTAGCAGAGACAGGAAGATGTAATTTCAAAATATACTGTATGCAGAGCGCTGTGAACGTTTTGTGTTTATATTTGTGATAACGTCTAGGTCCATTCATCTGGAATGGAACTTGATTTGTCTCAGAAGATCTGTTGAAATCTGTCACAAGCATAGTGTTTAACTCTACTTTGCCTCTTATAATTTCATCAGCTATGCACTATGCACCAAATATGCACAAAGCAGAATAAACAGTTTAGTTTTTCTTCAGTATGCTTTTTAAGAGCTAGTAAGCTCACCATCTGTTTTGACTGCCATCGGCTATTGTGTACAGTTTGAATCAGACCGGTGCATTAACTCCTGAGAATCTCTGTTTTATTTCTCAAATAAATCATACTTTACAGAAACGTAAACAAAGTTTCTTATTGTTGGGAACAGATCTGTTTTATCTTTCATTGCCAGAAAACGTCTTCTTCTCTGCACTTGGTTACGGTGATTTTATTTACATGAACGATTCTTTCTGAAACTGTTGGATGCTGTCTACCATAGTGCTTTAAAATAATAGTAATAAAATTAACCTATAGTGTATAACTGTTACCATCATACTTGACGACTATTGCATAAACAGTGCAGCCCTCATCCTGGAACCAGCTACAGCTCTGAAAGTCTCCAATCGATTCAGTTTTTAAAAGAAACCTGACAGTTTACTGGATGTGTTTTATTACTTTTTATGTTTTCATTTGTGTTTTTAGGGTTGTTGTTAGGGATGGATATTCATCGTATCATTTATTGTAATAATATTCTTATCATGATGAGAATTTTGATTCATGTTTGTTACAATAAATTCCCATTAATGATGTTTTTTAAAAAAACATCCTGTCTACATTGTTGTGATTGTTAGCGGTAGTATTTTTTCCCACTGTTTCTTCAATGAGGGTATTATTATATATAATTACATTTGAAAATATGATATGCGAGCAATTTTAGTGATTCAAATCACGCTTGTTTACGTGGCTGGGGTCCTGAAAAAACGTATTGCAAACGAATGTTTTGGAGTGCAGTATTTGTGTTTGATGTATCATGCAGGCTCAGCCATACAGTTACCTAAAAAATAAGTAACAAATAGATTTAATCATCACTTTTATCGTTTGCACAATAGCACGTCAAAATATTGTGATAAAACTTTAAGTCCATATCGTCCAACCCTAGTTGTTGTTTTTGTCCCTCTTGTAGATCTGAACAAAGGTAGACGGTACAAATAAAATTGATATAAACAGCTAAAAATGGCACTTTTAAAAAATATTGCATTTCACAAAAGATACAGATTTTTTGGTAGTGAAAAAAGATTCACTGCTGGATAGCACCTTTAATGTTATGTGTTCATTACACTAGAGACAAAAACGAATAAACAGATGATTAACAAGTGACCAAAGAGATGAAATAAACCCTCTCTAATGAGATCACACTACCCTGTAAAAACACTGGACTGCAAGTCATTTGATGGCAGAGCCGTCTCGGCTCCGGTTTCAGGTCAAAGACGTGGGGCTGAATGTTAAGAAAGCTGAAGATCCAGACAGAAGAAGCGATGGGGTGCAGTGAGAGTCAGAGAGTGGACGGAGAAGCTATTTTAGGGATGATGTGCCTGGAATGACAACTGTTGTGCTCCTCACTCCCCTAAACCCCCTCTGCTCATTCCCTCACTCTCTCTACAAATCCCTCTCTCTTTCTCTCTCTCAACCTCAGGCCCTTCATCACGCAAAACTTTTCCAACCACAGACTCTCCTCTTCATCCCTCTGTGCGTCTCGCGATAAAAATAGAACAATATTAGCCTTTTCCAAATGAGCTGTGACACATGTGCCACCTCCCCAGCATGCGTGAGTATATAACGTCGAGGAGTACTCTGCTGTCGGAGAGCAGGACAATAAGTCCTAAAGAAGAAAAAAAAACAGACATAAAAGGAAATCATTCAGGAGAACAAAGTAGTTGTGTGATTTATTTTTAATATCCAGACCTGCGCCAGGAACAATCCGCTTCTCTCCGCCTCCTTCTGCTCTCCTCCTCTGCCTTATCCAGCACTTGCGACCATCCATGAGTGTGACCAACTCCTCTGCCTATCGATCGGAGCGCAGTTTCCACCAGACTTCGTCCTCGACCTCGTCCTCTTGCAACCCTTACATGGAGAAGAGCCGGGGGCTTTTCGCCGAGGATTTTGGATCCTTCATGAGGCCTGGGAGTGACGCCTTGGGATTTTCCAGTAAGTTGGGAGGGAACCTTATACCCTTGGGGCTCATTTTGTCAGCAAGAAAAAGTTGATCAAGGAAGAATAAAAGTGCACCTGGATCTGTGAAAGTGATTTATTCTTCTTCCAAACAGATGATAAAATATGTAAGTAAGGCGGTCAGAGGCAAGAGGGAGTTTGATGTGGTTGATGTGAGTGAACAAAAGCTTTCATATGGGAGACAGCAAAAAAGATGCAGCTGATGCAAACAAAACAAATGCAGAAATGCAGTTTTTTCTGCACTTTTCTGGCTGAAATAAAGAGTAAGGTCATAAAGTGTTGCACTTTAAAGTATGCTGTTTGTTCTTGGACTCAGCAATACCTCCAGGTGGTGTGAGCTAGTTGGATATTACTGCATATACAAAATACAAGTGTCAAAATATGACATGGGAACTTTAAATAAAGTCACACCACAGGCTGGTGTCCTCTATAGGTCCAAGGTCACGGTAGGATTGTTTGAAACTCTACACCAACGCCATCTTATAGGATGGGTACACACTGCATAATGATATAAAATGCCTAGTTGGCGTATTTAAACATCTTGACCTGGAAAGAGTGAAGGGTTTTTCGGGTTAAGTACAGCATAAATGTAAAGTGGAAGGACAAAATGCTTTTGATTCCCTTTGAAAAAGACCCAGATTGAAAAGTCATAATAACATAAGTGAACAAGCAACAACATGAAGACAAAGGAACACACAGCACTCAGGTCAAAAATGAAGTTGGGGAAGTGAGAGATTAAAATAATATCTACTTTTTCCTACATGCAAAACTTCTGCCTCACCTTAGGCATACCATCTCCACGGTGATACTTTGCCCTTACTGTACGATATATATGTTTTTTATTCTGTTTTTATATATAGATAGATATATATTCTATCTTTGTGTGAGTCTATTTGATGTGTTGTCATTTTGCTGCTGTTGCACAGAAATTTCCCCACTGTGGGACAGTAAAGAAGTATCTATTCTCCCATTCTGTTCTGTGCGATGGTGGCAGAATCATGTTGTGAGGATGTTTGAAAGCTTTTCACAGTTGCTGGGAGGCTGAATGGAGCCAAATGCAGGACGATGCTGAACAAAAGTCACTGTGAGGCTGCATAAGACTTGACACTGGGGTGGAGGTTTACCTTCCAGCATGATGAAGACCCAAAACATGCAGACACAGCTACATTAATATTGTTTAGATTAAAGTACATTAATGTCGTGGGTCTTAGGTCTAGTCAAAGCCTAGACCTAAAGTCCGGTTGTGAATGTATCGCAAGTCTTCTCGGATGTGCGCTGCCTAATCTGACTTAGTTTGAGCTACTTGTTTTAAAAACAGAATAGGCATTAATTATTGCACATGGTAGAGACATTCCCCTAAGTTCTTGCCACTGTAATAGCAGCAAAAATTGGTTCTACAAAGTATGGCTTCAGAAGGGATGAATACAAAATCACATTTTTTTTTGTTTTTTTTATTAGAAAACCACAAATAATTTTTCTTCCACTTTGCGTTCATGCTCTACTTTACGCTGGACTGTCACATAAAACCCAATGCAACAGAGGAACATTTGAGGTAGCTCCACTTGCAAGGCAAGAGTGTCTGAACGCAGCAGTTCTGGACAGACTCCTGACTGTTTGACTTCACATGCTGAGTATCTGGGATGACGCCTGCTTAAGGAATGAGCAAATGGTTGCTGGGTGATCAGACTCTACACACAACACACACACACACAGACACACCCTACATGCACAGAGTTAAAATGATGTCATGTACTGAAACTGACATGTGCAGTCAGAGTTCACACACTGACACCGAGAGTCACGTGATACTTTAGTGAACCCAGAATCCACCTGGTTTCTGGGTTCACTAAATAAACTGGATATGCCAAACAGGAAAATATATTTTCTACTAAAACACTAAAACTAACCAGCTTTTAGTATTTAGTAGATCAGATCATAAACAAAGAGCATGCATAGTGACAAATCCGGAAACCTGGGTCTGACAATCCTTTCACCTCTACAGATTTATTTTTGCTCTTAGCCACATTGTTTTCTATTGGAGCTTCTTTTAGATAGACAAAAGCAGTGCATGTGCAGGACAAAGTCTATACCACTTTGACAGATCAATATTGGGAAAATGACCCATTGCTGAACAGCGCCATGGTGTTGGTAAGGTAGAGACGGAGAGAATGAAGCCAGTTGAAGCCACTGAGTTGGTGGCTGATTTATGCCTCATTTATGTTCGGCTGAACTTCACAGCAACTCTTATCATTCAGCTGATTGATACCAGCTTGTTGTTTTAATCAACAAGCACTTTGTATTGTCTGGTAGCTGAAAATGGGCTATACAAATAAAATTACCTTTACCTTTAACATCACGCCCAGTGATGGCTTTTAATACTGGTTATATGGGGACTCAAGTACCTAATTAAAATAAATCTCTGCACTGCACCCTGAACTGTTTTTTATTGCTCCGAGGTAAATGCAGTCAGAGGACAAAAGACAACCCCTGCTTGCTGGAGACTATTTTATATGCTTTGTGCAGCAGTGGACTTCATTATATCCTGTCATAGAAATTAGTTGATTGTCTGGATTTTGATAGTTCAGGTGGCAACAGATAAAGGGGCTCATCCAGGGTGCAGCTAATGGCTATTTTTGGTTTGTGTGCACAAACAAGGACATAAAAGACACATTTTGTTCCAACGTCACAGCTGTTTGAAATGTTCACAGAAAATGTAGTCCTTGACGGCCGGTAACCTGCATGTTTTAGTTCTTTCTCTGGTGGTAGTAACAACCTCCTCAGCATGTCAACGTATTTCTTAGGCCTTCTAATGATCCAGGTGCGTTAAACCGGGGACAGAACTATGACGGCCCTCGAGGACCGACTTTGGACACCACAGTGAATTGTTCTATACAGTGAATGTGAATATTTGTATCTTACATACACACTAGTTACATGACATTTACTAAATACAAAAAAGATTAAAAGTTTGCCCCAAGTGGTCTTAGAATAGAATGTGTAAATTGTATTTACATTTGTGGCAAATTTAAAGTATTTATCCTTTAATCTTTAGGGGTTGTGGGATTTTTCAATTGCATTCGTCCGTCAACTAGTGCATTCTAATGCAGTAGTTAATAAATAATAAAAGGGATCTTGGGTGTGTGATTTGCTTCCTGAATTATTTTTATTTGTTGTCTTTTTCATGTTTTTAACATTTCTTAAAGTTTTAATCAATAATTATTTTGGTGCCTGAACGCCCTTTTACATTTTCTCATGTCAAGACTTTGTTTTTTTACTCCAATACTGGACTATTTTTTGTTTTAGTTTGCTATTACTTAGCTATTATTTTCAAGAGTCACTGGTGGCATAATTATTGCTGTCGATCCTTCGCGATGGTTGGTCTCTTCTGCTCTGCTCACCACACAGATTTTCCGTTGAATTAAGGTTTGAGGACAGTGATCAGAGAAAAAAAGTTGACTTCGGATCTGGTGAACCAAGCCCACATTTGAAATCGCCTGGTATTCCTACGGCTCACAGCTTCACAGCTCCACCAATACTTAAAAGTGGAAAGGAGGCTCTTTCCTGATACTAATTGTTTAGAGTCAAACTTATCTGTTAGGAATAGAAAAGCTCAGTATGGTTTCAAACAGTTCCAGAGAAGTTAGCCAACTATGCATGTTTATGTTTTTAATAGTAGGGCAAAACAGACGTTTTCTTGGTATTCTCCCTAGACAACAAGCTGCAATGTAGATGATGTCTAGAGCAGTGGTTCCCAAAGTGTGGGGCGCGACCCCTAGGGGGTGCGCAGTGCCATTGCACAGTTACACAAAAGTGTTTCGCTGTACAGATGGTTTGTAGTTGCAACCTGAAGTGTGAAATAAACTTCGGTGGAATTTGAAAACAAAATGTGTATAGGTTTATGTCTGGTTGAACGATGTGTGTGCCCAGTTGATTTTTTTTTCTTTTTTGGGGGGGATTTTATTGTAATCCCTAGGGGGGCCCAGAAAATCTTTGGGAACCACTGGAGGAGGGGAGGGGGAGGTAGAAAAGAATCTTTGGGAACCACTGGTCAAGTGAGTTTTATAGGGAAACTTGGCTGAGTTGTCAATGGAGGGTTTTATTTTACCTCCTTCATCATCTTGCACAGTTTATGGTTTCAATAAAACTAAGTGTTCCTGATCAAGCAGATAGACCAGAAGTCAAGCTGCGTCATGTCATATCAATAGTGCATGGTAGCAGAACGTGATTTTTCTATAAGTTCCAAGAAGAGTAAAATTTTTCCTATAGGAATTATTAGTGGTGCCTATAAATAATGCAATTGCCGATTTTATTAAAAACGGTTATTCCTTCACATGATATTTTTTCCCAATGGCACCAATACCTGTTAACATATTTAACTATACTTCCTTTTAACCAAACATATTTTCTGCTTTTTGTCTGGTGTTTTCAGGTGGGGCTGGAAATATCAAAACTATTGACGATTCGTATCAGTTTACAGTTGACGTCCGAGACTTCTCTCCAGAGGATGTGATCGTAACAACATCCAACAATCAGATAGAAGTCCGTGCGGAAAAGGTGAGCAGTGCGTTGGATTTTTAGTGTGAGAAACAGAAGCATTGGTCCTCCATAACATCCAATATCTCTCTGCAGTTGGCCCAAGATGGTTCAGTCATGAACACTTTCACCCACAAGTGCCAACTCCCTGAAGATGTGGACCCGACCTCGGTAACGTCGTCCCTGGGCCTTGAGGGGACTCTGACGGTCCGGGCGCGCAGACAGCCGGCTAAACATGAGCTCGCACAGACCTTCCGCACTGAGATCAAAATCTAGAGACAGACCGACTTCCTCAGCACAAACTCACCATTTTTTGTGTTTTTAGAGTTAATAAAAGTAACTTCAATGGATGAGGATATGAATTGTCGTACGTAGACACAAAAACGTCAAATTACCTGTTCCTACATACAGGTTGAAACAAAAGGAGCACGAACATGAACTTGCAGGTACCAGGAGAATACATAACTTCACTGACTCACAAACATAATTCAACAGTTCTTTTAATACTTATTATATTATTATTGTATCCCTGCCACACAGGTACATATTTGCCTTTTGCTTCAGTGGTATCAGAAGACATGAGTCCATGGAAAATGAATATTGTAGCAGACACAAGTTTTTCATAAGCTAATCTGTCCAAACACTGCTAAAAAAGAGAGCCACAACTTTCAGACACCATGTAAAAACATACATACACAGCACAGTTACACACCTCAGCATAACACAAAAAGTGAAACGGATGTCATGACCTAGTTTTTGATTGCTTCAGCAACTAGTTCTCTGACCACTGGGGCACTCACAGCGCCTTCAAATTTCATATGCAGATGGTCAGTTGATCCTTAAATATAAACAAACATAATCTAAATGGTGATGTGTTAATAATCACCCCATCCTCACACTGCAGGGCACAGCCTTGATCCCAACACACATGCCTCAAATCAGTCTCTCTTTTCAAACAATATTAATTCTGATGTGTCATCCATATTAATTTATTGTATTTTTTGTGTGACAAAACTTGCAATAAACATGACAACAAATAAATACAAATTTCTGTTTTGCTTTTTTTTTTTTTTTTTTTTTACAGAATATATCAGCAAAGAAGTCACATGAAAATAAACTTACCAAATTTTATTTCATGATCAATTTTTTTTTAAAATAAGCAACATCAAGCATCATTATTATGTTTCTTCACGCTCTATTTTAGGACATATTTACAAATTTCTCATTTCAGCTCAGCAATTTAAAACTACAATATGTTGATTTTCATTTGAGTGGAGTCAGAAAACAACTGCCCCAAAGCTAAAGCTTATCACGAACACCACATGACTCTCTCCTCCATCCAATTTATTACAGTCTGCCTGGTACAGTTTAGCATACAACTGGTTGGAGCCTTTCCTAGTTCACAGGAAGTGACAACCACAAGGCCAGCTATTTGCAAAATCGATATGAAACTGAAAAATGATTTAGTAACTGCTTTTATCATGTACCCTCTACTCATGTTGTGATAAAATTGAAAGAAGCTACTCAAAGTGAAAATGTTAAAAAAGTATTCGTTGCACAGCACCCTCCAAGCTTATTGCCAATGTGAACAAATATTAAAACAGGTATGTTTTTATTGCAGTAGCACGATTTAGTTCAAAATGGCTTGGAAAAATCTATATAAAATTACATAAAATTAGTATTATTCAGAGCAACAGTGGTTCAGGAGGTAGGGGTTAGACTTGCTGGTTCAAACCCCTGCTTGGCCTCTCTGTCTTGCTCTCTAACTATATTTATAAATATATATATATATATATATATATATATATATATATATACAGAGAGAGAGATCCCTCCATCCATTTTCTGTACACACTTGTCCCTAGTGGGGTCGGGAGGGGTGCTGGTGCCTATCTTACTTATATATAGATGACCGATTTTATTAACAATAATTTACGAATCATTTTGCGCCATCTTGTGGTCATTGTTTGCCTAACAAATGCTCCTACTGCGCCTGCTCCTCCGGCACATCCGGTTGGTCCCTATCAATCGATCAGAGAGAAGAAGATGGCGGTGGATGTACTACGCAAGGAAGGATCGATCACCGAAAAACTCGATTGGGTTCGTTTTTTTCTCGTGAGTTAGAAACCAAACGCTACCACGTAAATTACTACTGTGAAGCCGAAGTGAAGAGGTCGCAACAAATTGGTAATTATGGAATTTTCCTTCTCATGTAATAATGGCGCTGAAAGAGGGCGTAGAGACGGAGCTAGCCGTGAAAACAACAAGACAGGAGGACAGGCCTGACTCTCCGCTCCGACATCTTGTTTCTTCACTACACATGCATGTAGGCACGCTAAATTAATCCCTGATAGCAAAGCTGCTAGGATGGAGGAATTGTAATCGATGCGATGCACTGTCAAACCTAAAACTGTTTACTTTAATGTACTGCATTCATGTTCATGTCTGTAAGCGTGTGCTTAACCAGTAGGGCAAAAGTTGAACTTTAGTGTATTGCCATTCGTGTTTTTGCTGGTATTTCTCACATTGCGCTCTATGCTTTTGTTGGCTGTAATGTGTTGTTATTGTTTATTAAAACTTTCATTATAATAAAAAAAAAAAACTAAAGAAAACCTGTACTCATTCCACTAATTGCGTGCTATGAATTATGAATAGGGTCACTACAAGGTGTTCAGAGCAATGATTTTTAAACAATGGTTTTTGCTGCTCTGTTGGCTGTTTAAATGATCCCCAATGTAAAATTTATTTAGTCACTTTATTTTGACTTGTTTACCTGTATTCTTTAGGTTACATTTTCTTTTCTTTTTAGTATGTACACTTAGATGTATATCTGTTTTATGTCCCTATTTTCAATCATTTGTTAAACTTGTCTTTTTTTTTACTTGTATATCTATTCTTTGCTTTAGAGATATTTACTATATAATTGTATTTATTTGTCTTTGATGTGTATTTTTATTCAAATTTACACCATTCAGCTTTTTTCTTACATAAATATAGACTCATACAGGGTGCACAATTCACATTAACTGAAATGAGTTCAGGTAAAATTAAGAAGCTTAAGCCTTCCTTCTGTTGCTTCAGATACACAGCGGCTGAGCTCTGTCTTCGCCCTTTGACCCTGACATCAATGGAGTTCCCGTGGCACAGCGGGGAGGTTCTGGAGCAGCTCAACCGGCAGCGTAAGCAGGGGCTGCTTTGTGACTGCACCTTCGTGGTGGACGGCGTGGACTTCAAGGCCCACAAAGCCGTGCTGGCAGCATGCAGCGTCTACTTCCGAACCCTTTTCTTGGACCAGAAGGATGTGGTGCATTTGGACATCAGCAATGCCGCTGGTAGGATCCGATCATGATGTGGAAACTTTCTAACTATTTTAGAAGCAACTACGGCTGCTTATTCGTCATCGGCTCCTAACCAAATCTTGTATTTCTCTGTGTTTTCTTTTCCTTATGCAGGTTTGGGTCATGTCCTAGACTTTATGTACACCTCCAAACTGTGCTTAAATCCCAACAATATTGAGGACGTGCTCTCTGTTGCCCACTTCCTGCAGATGCAGGAAATCATAAATGCTTGTTCTGCATATCAGTCGATGTCAAATCAACCTCCATCCATCATAACTCTGGATCTTCCTGATGATCAACCAGGTCTTTAAGTATTTGACTGTTTGTGTGTGTTGAGAAGCTGAGAATAATCAGATTAAGGCTGCACAATTTGAGTTGTAAAGCTAATGCTGAGTGTTGGGATGATACACTTCTTTAAGGCAGTCATATAAAGAGGTTTGTATCACTAAGCAGTAGAAAATAACTGTATTTAGTCATATTTTCAAATGTTTTGACATGACGCTTTTGTTGGACAGTGGACAAAATTGTAGAACTAAATCCTGACAATACAAACCATTGTAAGAAATTTATCATGATAAATAGTAATAAGACGAATACCAATTGCAGTAACAGTTGCATTTGATGTATTGTGCAGCTCTACATTAGACGACTTTATTTACTCTGAATTTTGCTCTGTACCAGAAAACCCTGTTGTCATGAAGAGAGAGTTTGTTGATGAACCAAAATGCAGAAAGGAGTTGGAACATGGATCATGTTGAAAGTTTTAAAGAAAAAACAAAAACTTACAAAAACAAGCCATGGAGAACACATGGAGCCAGAGCAGAAGTACATTAACAGGAACAACAGGGAGGCAGCAGGATAAACAGGATTTAACAGGAGGAACAAGCAAGGCGTGTGAGCAGGAGAAGGGTTTAAATACTGTGAGGGTGAATTCTGGAACAAAAGTGCCTGGGCTGATTAGCTAATGGGTTGCAGGTGTGAGGAGAGACCAGTGAGGCGGACAAAGGAGGGGGAAAGAGGAACCAACAGGGAAACTGACTAGACCCAAGGATGGGAAGTCAGTGGGGCTTAATGAAGTAAATGGATGAAGGAAAAAAAAAAAAATCAATACAAGGAAATAACAGCAGCAAAGAGTCCATATAACACAGGTTATGACACCTGTAGATGAATGTTCGGCTAGTGGTTTTAAGCTCGAGACCACTTGGCTTCAAGTGACCTTAAAAAAATTTGGGCTTTGGGCCACTCAAAGTCTGGAAAAGTCAGCAAAGTCGATTCATTCCTGTAATCCCTCAAATTCTGCTGAATTAAAAATAATGCTGTAAAGAACAGTTGGTTCACACTGATGCCAGTTATCGCCATTGCTGCTGCTCAGCGTGGCACAACAAAGGGTAAGTACTTTTTCACAAGGGGACAGGATTTGGTGTATACATTTTTTAATTTTAACAGTAGAAGCAGTATTTGAAAACCGCATTTTGTATTTACTACATTTGTTTAGTCTGAAGTGTAAAGGTATAAATACATGTACATTTTTGTTTTTACATTAGATCATCTTACAGTCTGCAGCTTAAATTTGAATCTTTGTTTTTCCATCATATCCTTATACCCTAACACATCTGGTCTCATATTTCCTAACAAACCAGGTGAAAAGGCAGGTGGAAGAGAACAGAAAGAAAATCAGCTGTCAGAAGTTGCAGGACAAGCGGAGGAGTTTCCGTCTGGCACACCGACAGAAGATCTCAAGAACTCACAGAGTGAGGATGTGAACGGAGACATTTCTGCTGATCCGGAACAAACTGCTTCTCAGCTGAATCCCATCAGAAAGCACCCGGGCCGGGGAAGACCCCCCAAAAGCTCTCAGGTTTCTGCACAGAAGACGGTGTCGGTGAAGGAGGAAGAGGAGGGTTCTTTGGCAAACACGACAGGATTTCAGGACGATCCCTCGGATGCTGACTACGCACCCAGTAAAAACATTTTTATAATATTTTAAGGTCCACAAATTTGCACGTAGCAAATCTTATAACCAGGTCATTTATCTGCAGAACCACAGTCGAGATCTTCAGGCAGCTACTTGAACTCGCGTGGAAGAAGGATCAGAAAACCTGCTCGACGTAGGAGTTCACCTGGTGAGCTGTGTGCTTGTACCAGCTTCCTTTGATATTTACCAGGCTGTCCGCACATTACATCTTAAATCAAGCGTCATTAAATGAATCTAAGACCTTAAAGTGTCTTAAATTTATTTTAAAAATGTAAGTTGACCTTGAATACGTTAATTACAGGTCTTGTCATGGCAGGGCTATTTAATCCCGTATGTATTATGTAGTTCTTTATTTTCTCGCTGCACATTTATATATGCACATTTTTATGACATTAGTCTTAAGTTTCATTCATAATGGTCTTAAAAAGTGTTTAGTTTGAGTTGGTGAAACCTCCAAAAACCCTGTCTAAACTCAGGAGAAAAATGTATAGCATAGAACTGTTTTACTTTTAGTCTTTTGTTTATAAGACAAAACGCCTTACATGCTTTTGATTATAATCTTTCCAGAAAATGACTTGGAAGACGAAGGTCCATCGAAGGAAAAAAAGGAGAAAAGGGCGAGGGAGGACGAAGAGGTGGCTGACAGACAGGAACTACATGATGGGGAGGCCAGTGAGGGAGAGGAGGTCGAAGAGGCAGAAGACAGCATCGAACTGCAAGGGGAAGGAGACAGCGAGGAAGACGGAAGACCATCTCAGGCATCATCTATGAGCAACCGAACCGAATCGAAGCCGTACAGCTCTGTGACGCACAAATGTGGGGTGAGACATAAAGCGTTTGTAGGAAGTGGCGTTCTGACCGTGTCTGACTTTAATCTTTCTTAACAGTATTCATCCAACTTGAACTTTTGTATTTTATTGGGAATTTAGATGAAAGTGTAAAACAAAGTTGTGAGTAATTGTTACGTGGAAGAAAATTACATCATGGTTTTCCAAATTTTTTAATGACTAAAAGTCTAAAAAAAAAAAAAAAAAAAGTCATGCACTTATTTTCAACTTACTCAAGCCGATGCTATCTGCCCTCCAGTTCACAGGATGTGTCTACATCCTGTGTCTACCAGCATCAGTTTTGATGTGAGCATCGATTTTCAGGTATTGACGCAATTTCCCAGCTGCATTCAAGTTTGGAATTTGACTAGGCCATTGTTACGCATAAATATGCATTAATCTGAGCAATTCTACACCTTCTTAAATGTATGCCTTAAATGCCTGACAGCAAACCGGATCTCTCACTGTTTTTTATTTCTTGCTGCTCTTCCATAAAGAGTTGGGCCTTAGAAATAATGATTTTGTTCATAACTTCTCACACTTTAGTTTTGGATCTCCAACTCCTCCAGGGCCACTTCTCTGATTAATGTTTTCCTTCACTTTCTTTACATTTGGTTATGTTCCAAATGATGGATTGAGAAGAGCTAAAGTTTTTGGGGTATTGTTTTGTGACCCCACCCTGCTAGAATTTACACTGAAAGCTGTTTTTAGAATTTTATTTGTTTAAATACATTGAAAACCATGTCTAATTTTTCTTCTACAAATATGCATTACTTCATGCTGATCTATCAACTGTGTGCAGACGTCAGTCAGGGTGTATTCACAGGCTAGGAAGTTCAGTTCATTTGGGCAGGTGTGAATGCATAATCAAACTCTGATGAGGACCAAAAAAGCAAACTGATTCAAAAAACATGGGTCTTTATTCAGTTGAAGTGAACACCAAGCGGACCGGAGACCGCTCCAAAAGCAAGAATGGACTATACTGCAGGCATTTTGGGTGAATGTCTAGAGCGTAAGCAGGAAAAAAAGCTCGTGGTCTTTTACCAAAGACAAAAGAGAAATCGTACAACTGCTAAAATCTGACTCTACTCCATTTTTGTTTACATTTTGTGAAGAAGGAAGTTGCGCTCAATGTCTTCTTCAGCGGTTTTTGTGTCGTTGTCTTCATTAATTCTTGGTGCAGCGCCACCACAGGCAAGAGGGGGAACAGGTTTTTCAAAGGGTCTGCGTTATTTGGCACAGTGCAGAGAATGTGTACTGCACCAGCTAAAAATGTGGCAAATGTTGCAAGTTTAGTTCCCTGTGAAACTGAATCAGTCGGAATATCAAGATTTTTTTTCTTTTTTAAATGCCGGATAAAAAAATAAGCTAGTTGTTAGTTTAAACTCCATTGAGTTTTGCACACTGCATCATTCGGTTTCAGTGTCTTGTTTTTTTTATGTCAGCTCTTTTCTTTTATTCTTGTAGGACTGCGGGAAGAAATTTACCCACACAGGTAATTTCAAGAGACACATGCGTATCCACACTGGAGAAAAGCCATTCAGCTGTCGGGACTGCAACAAGGCTTTCTCTGACCCTGCCGCTTGCAAAGCCCACGAGAAAACACACAGGTGAGGTTCACATTTTCATACATTCTTCCACCTCTTTCTACTCAGTCAGCTTCATATCCTTTGTTGCACCATCGTCACCCCCTGTAGCCCCCTGAAGCCGTACTGCTGCTCCACTTGTGGGAAGAGCTACCGGCAGGTCAGCCTGCTAAACCTGCACCGGAAACGGCACACGGGTGAAGCGCGCTACAGCTGTGACGTCTGTGGCAAGCTTTTCACCACTTCGGGGAATCTGAAGCGCCACCAGCTGGTGCACAGCGGGGAGAAGCCGTACCACTGTGACTTCTGTGGCAAAGCTTTCTCCGACCCCACCGCCAAGATGCGACACCTGGAGACCCATGATACGGAGAAAGGCAACAAGTGTCCGCACTGTGACAAACGCTTCAACCAGGTGACAGTATTGCATTATAAAGTAAGGTTATTACATTTGCAGCTTTTTGTGACGCATATTTTATTTTATTTTTTTAACCAGGTAGGAAATCTGAAAGCTCACCTAAAGATTCATATTGCAGACGGGCCCCTGAAGTGCAAGGAGTGCAGCAAACAGTTCACCACTTCAGGTAAAGAAAGAAATTGTTTTTTAAGAAAAATTTTTTTAAATAAGTAAAAAAAAAAGTAACAAAATCTTTACTGGGAACATTGGTGTTTTTGCTGAAACTGCATTGTCCCTCGAACTTCATCATGTTTTTTTACACCATTGCAGTGCTGAAATGTGAAGTTTAAGGTTAAAAATACAGGATATTCAAAAATATGTAAATTGTGGATCTTATTTGTATTTAGGTCCCTGAGAAGAGTTTAGGTCAAACCCAACCCAATCCGACCTGATTAACTTTAATTACAGGTTCACACTTAGTCTCTGCTTGCTTACGAAACATGGAACTGCCTTCCATGTTTGAGCGTGAGGAGAAGTTTTGATTACAATCATTACAAGTTTTAAGAAGAAAGACATGAAGTCCTGGTTTCAAAATAAAATAAAAATGTAAGCAAAAGTATTAAAAGTTTTGGGGACAAAAGACATGAAATCCTGCTTTCAGACTAAAAGTGTGTGCTCTTGGATTATGGCAGAAAAATTCCCCCATGAGCTGAATATTATTCAGATTATTCCAGTTTACTGGTGCACCCCTATATGTGTATTGATCAATGAACCAAACTTGGAGCCAGTATTGGGGGGGGCGGGGAACGTAAAACATATATATTCATAAAATCAGCACTTTTCATAATTGAATGTCTCATATGCTTAAGTTTTCTAAAACGTCATTTTTAAACAAAGTTGGCATCATTGTTTGGTTTCTTTGAATCATCTGATCTCACCTTTGTGGGTTGGTGTGTGCTTTTTAGGCAATCTGAAAAGACACCTGCGTGTTCACAGCGGGGAGAAACCATACGTGTGTTCGCACTGTCAGAGAGCTTTCAGTGATCCCGGAGCTCTGCAGCGCCACGAGCGCATTCACACAGGTAATCCTGTCACGTTCTGAACTGTTATTCTTTGCTTTATCAGCTACATTTTCTCATTTTCCTTATTCCCCAAAGAAATTCCAAATTAATGTTGATTATTTTCCACCAACATGAGACAGTGTTGTATGTATTACAGGAGAAAAACCCTGCGTCTGTCTTGTGTGCGGCAAGGCTTTTACTCAAGCCAGCTCCCTCATTGCTCATGTCCGGCAGCACACCGGGGAGAAGCCCTACGTCTGTGATCGCTGCGGGAAAAGGTGAGATTTAAGCCCTATGTCAGTGTGGAAATAATTTGCACGTGTTTTATTTTGCATTTAACTAAGCTTGGAAATCTGAGATTTTTCAATGATGATAGATGTGAAAGAGAGAACAGAAAAGTAAAGACATCTTGAAATATTTTGTAAAAGGACAGAATGTAAACATGTTTTTTGCTGATCCCTATGTTTAATTAGAGATGCAGCAAACCAAAATTTATATTTGTATCGGTCCAGATATTGATAAAAATTCTAGATCGGATATTGTGACAATTGGGTAGATCTTTTTTTTTTTTTTTCCTTTTTTTTTCTCCGAAGAGTTTTTGCGGCGCTAGTGGCTCGTATTTTTTCTACAGTAGGCAGACAGGAAGGAGGGTGAGGAGAGGGGGGAAGACATGCGGTAAAGGTCGTCGGGACCGGAAGTCGAACCCGCGACGTCCGCGTCGAGGACTAAGGCCTCCAAATGTGGGGCGTGCTAACCCCCTGCGCCACCACAGCACGCCCCGGGTAGATCTATTCAAGCTTTGTGTTTTGTGCTCTGAGCAACTATTTACTATTTATTCTACATTATATTTAGAATTTCTAATGTCACTTTGTGAACCATTTGAAAGTAGGTTTGTTGCAGTTTAGTTTTTACATGTTTGACCAAGGAAGTCACCCAATTGTTTTAGTCAGTTTCTTTATTTATTTTACATTGGCTACTATACTCCTAATTGCACTGACTGAACAAATTAAAGTTGAGCTGATTTTACATTTTTGACCAAGTTTGTACTTGAGTGTGCTGTACTGGTACAGAGTTAGCAAATAAATTTGTAATTCAGTACATTTATGTCTCTATTTAAAAAAAGAACAATATTTTAAGTTGATTCAGTTTTTCTGTATCCGATTGTATCGGCCGATGTTAGACCTCAGATATCAGTATCGAAGTGAAAAAAGTGGATCGGCGCATATTTATGTTTAATGATATAATATTTCATCTTCTGTAATAAAGAGTAGGTCAAATTGACCCCAACAAGACTTCTACAGCTATGTTCTCTCTGCCCATCCTGTCGCAGGAATACTGACCTGTTCCAACTTAATTCCTCAACAGGTTTGTGCAGTCCAGCCAGTTGGCAAATCACATTCGACACCACGACAACGTGCGACCACACAAGTGCCAGATGTGCAACAAGGCATTTGTGAACGTGGGGGATTTATCCAAACACATCATCATTCACACAGGTAAGAACTAACTTTGGTACGAAACTCAGTTTAGAGTAACGCTGGAAATCTGTAGGCTACTTCTTGATCTGAAAACATTCTGGCTTGTAAAATTTCGTCCGTCTGGTTCCAGGTGAAAAACCGTTTCTTTGTGATAAATGCGGCCGTGGCTTTAACCGGGTGGACAACCTGCGCTCCCATGTTAAGACTGTTCACCACGGCAAAGCCGGCATGAAGAGGCTGGTGCTGACGGGGGGAACCATCGAAGAAGTTAGCGACGACTGTGCTGAAGCTGGGTCTTCGGATGAGATCAAGATAGTCACTGTTACCACAGAGGACATTGTCACCCTTACGGCCGAGGCCCTGGCAGGAAGTGCTGTGGCTCAGCTCACGGGTCAGTATCTTTCTCTGAACAATGCCTCAGACAGTAGGCGCCATCTTTTATAGGAAATGAAGGTAGACGCTTGTCCTGTTCTGGTTAACAGTCCTCCCAGTGACTGCCTCGGTGTCTGCAGATGAAACGGAGGCTTTGAAAGCTGAAATCACCAAGGCAGTAGAGAAGGTGCAAGAAGAAGGTAAAATCTGAACTGTTCTTTATCTCTTGAAATTTGAAAAACTTCAGATAAACTGTAAACAGTGATTCCATAATCCTATGATTCTTCCATACAAAGTTGGTTCATGTTTTGTGGGGAAAAAGTCACATTTTTCTTACACTTGCAGTGATTTTCAAAAGAATTCATACACTTGTAATTTTTTCACAGTTTGAATGGTTACAACCAGTTTCACTGGGATTTTATGTGATATACTAACAAATGAAAGGGACACATGGTTTTCTTTTTTTTTTTAATACTTATTTTTACGGGATGTAAAATGAAAACATTTTGTGGTAATAAATAAATAAATTAGCTCTTAATAATTAATAATTGTTTAGAATTATTTATTATCTGAAAAAATTGTCAGTACACAAAAAAGTTGAAAATCTTGAATCATTTTCCCATTCCTACAGTACATCAACCTAATATCTAAAGATTTCAACAAGAAACCATAATCCGCAATTTTACTACCATTATATTGTAAGTTACTACGTTTAACATAATTAGATTTAATCATCAGCATCAACCATAAACACAGGAAGTTGGAGGATGAAAACTGGTTGAAAATTGTGATATTTCATGTCTTAAAAAATTTTTTAAATAGATTTTAAAAAACAAAACTTAATAATAGGCCTTTATATCTTACAAAATAACATACAATTAGAGACAGGATTTGAAATGACAGTACAAATTTTCTTCTGCTCAGACCCCAACACCCAGATCCTGTATGCTTGCGACTCATGCGGCGATAAATTTCTGGACGCCACCTCTTTGGCTCAGCATGTTCGGATCCACACGGCCCAAGCCTTGGTCATGTTTCAGGCAGATTCCGACTTCTACCAGTACACCGCGGCAGCCGCCACCGGAGAGGGGGATGATGCTGCTGCCGCTGCAATCTGGCAACCTGCGCCCGGACAAGTTATTCAGCAAGAAGAGCTGATCTTCCGTACGGATGAAGAAGAGGGGAAATCAGAGGAGATGCATGGAGAGCAAGTGTCAGAGACTGTCATTCATGTGGAGGAGGCGGTTGAAGTGGAAGAAACTACTTCTGAGCACCAAACAAATGAGAGGGATGGAGAAGAAGAAAAGGAAGAGAATGTTAAAAGTAAAGATTAGACGTAGTGGAACAGGTTCGTCTGTGATGTATAAAATGTTGCTTTTGTTAGAAATCTAATTTATACGAGAGGAAATTAGGATATTATGTTTCTTGATGAATTATACATTAGGTTATAACATGATGTTTAAAGAAAACTAATCTGGATTCAATCATTTTAAATAAAATGTATTTTAACCTAATTTAATCTTTAGTGATGCATTTGCTTTACTCTTTACAGCAATAGTTTGGTAAAGAATTGCAGAAATGATTAAACAAGTTTGTATAGTTTGTTTGTTTTAAGACTGAAATGTAGGACTGTGTTTTGTCCTTTTATGCTAGATTGTAAATCTAATAGAGACTCGTATTTTTCCATTTTTTGATTAAATATCTACTCTTTCTTCAAACGTGCACTGTGTTTCACTGTGCTTAGTGTACAGTGCTTAATTTAGGATTGGTAAATAAACATGAGTCTACTGAAGACTTAAGTGAGAGTTAAGAACCTTTAGCATACAAGGTTTGACATTTTTTTTTCCATCCATCCATCCATTTTCTGTTCACCCTTGTCCCTAATGGGGTCGGGAGGGTTGCTGGTGCCCATCTCCAGCTACGTTCCAGGCGAGAGGCAGGGTACACCCTGGACAGGTCGCCAGTCTGTCGCAGGGCAACACAGAGGCATACAGGACAAACAACCATGCACACACACACTCACACCTAGGGAGAATTTAGAGAAACCAATTAACCTGACAGTCATGTTTTTGGACTGTGGGATGAAGCCGGAGTACCCGGAGAGAACCCACGCATGCACAGGGAGAACATGCAAACTCCATGCAGAAAGACCCTGGCCGGGAATCGAACCCAGGACCTTCTTGCTGCAAGGCAACAGTGCTACCAACTGCGCCACTGTGCAGCCCAAAAATTTTTTTTTTTTTTTTTTTTTTTTGAAATTTTTGAATTTTTTTTTTAGCAGGTTTCACCCATCCTGTGCTTGCATAATTGCAAGAAAGTCCTAATATATCAGATTTATAATCCCGTAGTTTTGAGCTGATTTCAAGGTGTTTTACTCTTTATTTGATATGTTTATTTTGCCACCTGTAAAAATAATTTGCAGTAAATATGTGTTGACTTGCTCAGACTTGGTGGATCATTAAAGAATCACTTCTGTTTGATATGCAAAATTCTTTATTTTTTATATTTTTTGGGCTTAGTTCAAGAATAACATGTACAATTTGAACTTATTTCTATAAAATTATGCGACAATAACAGATAATACTTAATAAGTGTGGCAATTCAAATTCCTTCTTTCCACATTCCTAATAAATAACACTAACTTAATTTCATTGGTGGAGTGGCTGTCAGCCCCGACGCGTTCCTTCCTGTGATTGGCTGGATGTTGGGGTCAAAGTTGAGTATACCTCCGCTAACGCTGACGTCGACTTGTGTAGCAAAATGGCGGCGTTTACAGCAGTAAGGCAGGCGGACCGGTTCGGTTCTTTATTATCTAAAAAGCGAACCGGAATGAAGACGACAAGATGCTGGACGCTTTTGGACTGCAGTGTCCTCGTGTTGCTTTCGTTGGCCTCCATGCTGCACGGCGCTATGGCTGACGGGAAAACGCTGGTGCTACTGGACAACCTCAACATCAAAGACACCCATTCAATCTTCTTCCGCAGTCTGGCAGGTCAGTCAAACGATGGCATATCTTTACATTTGTAGTTTTAGCATCATAAACCCAATTAGTCCCACCTGTGTGCGGTTTTAAAGCGTTTTCTAGACCATTTGAAAATGCTTGGACAGAACTGCTTCCGTCATTCAGCACAGCATGGCTGCTAACCTTTGCTAAACCAGTTTTGGTTGTCACCAAATTCCATAAAAACACTATTAAATTTCGGTAAAATATGTAGCGTAACTAAGCTCAAACATACTCGATCAGGGTTAATGTTTCCGAGTGCAATTAAAAGACTTACTCACAGATAAATCTCAATTTGTGTTATAAACCATATAATTTACTGTGCAGAGTTTCCTGCTAAACCACAAATGAATTACATAAAGAGAAAATTGTATTGCAGCTGATCAACTAAATATTTTTAATGTTCTTCATTCAAATGCTGAGTGCACAGAATTAATACATCTCTGTTTCTGTTGTTGTTCACAACATTTCCAAAAACAAATGGATAATTCAGAATGGAAGAAAAAAATTACAACTTGTTATACTGTATGTCCGTTACAGTGATTGCTTTTAGCTGCAAAATAATGGTTCAGGGAGATTCAGAGGTCTCCACAAACCTTAATTTACCAAAGGAGTAGAGAAAAAGGAAAAACAGAAACTTGTTTTATTTTTTCCAGATCGTGGATTTGACCTCACATTCAAGACCGCTGACGACCCCTCTCTGTCCTTGATCAAATATGGGCAATTCCTCTACGACCACCTAATAATCTTTGCACCGTCAGTTGAAGGTAAATTTCACTTGGCTTTTCATACCTCGTGTTAACTTTTTAACATGAGAAAAAGTTTTTAATTTTAAAAACATTTTTTCTGGTTGTTTTTGCAGACTTTGGTGGAAATATAAACTTGGAGACAATAACATCCTTCATTGATGGTGGAGGCAACGTCCTGATCGCTGCAAGTTCAGATATTGGTCAGTCGACAGATAAAATATTTACTTTATAATTAATATATACTTGTTGAAATGCACATTATTCATAGTAATTCCTGTAATGCAGGGGACCCTCTGAGGGAGCTGGGTAGTGAATGTGGCATTGAGTTTGATGAGGAAAAAACGGCTGTTATTGACCACCACAACTATGATGTTTCTGATCCTGGAGAGGTAAACAGCTTGGTCTTCACAGTATTTATATTGATGTTGCTCCAATCCCAAGTTTTGACTCTCTTATTTTCTGGTTATTGGTTTCCAGCACACCCTGATTGTTGCCGACCCAGAGAACCTACTCAAAGCTGCCACGATTGTTGGCAAACCAACCAGCAAGCCTGTTCTATTTAAGGGTGTTGGGTAAGTAAAAAAAAAAAAAATTAAAAATCAAATTGCAGTGTCTGCTTGTAAATTAAAGAAATTATTTTAATTGGAGTTGAATATACAAGAATGTTGGTTGAATAGTTTTCCCTTTCATGGTGGATTTTCAATTGGTTTTTTTTCACCAATGAACTTGTAAAAACAACTTGTAACTAACCTGTCACTTAATTGACCGTGTAACTAATTTGTTAGTTTTTATATTAATTTGGAATTATAACTTTTTATTTAAAAAAAAAATAAGACTCTTATTTAGGAATGTGAAGCTTTAAATGAACCTTGTGATGTATCATTCCAGCATGGTTGCTGACCCAGACAACCCACTCGTCCTCGACATTCTCACTGGTTCTTCAACCTCTTACTCCTATTTCCCCGACAGACCCATTTCTCAGGTAACACCACCTCTTACTGTCCGCTCTTTTTTTTTTTTTTTTTTTTTTTTTAATTGAGACATTTTCTTAAATCTGAACTTTGCTCAAAAACACTGGATATATAAATC
This sequence comes from Xiphophorus maculatus, assembly GCF_002775205.1. Taxonomy (NCBI): domain Eukaryota; kingdom Metazoa; phylum Chordata; class Actinopteri; order Cyprinodontiformes; family Poeciliidae; genus Xiphophorus; species Xiphophorus maculatus. The sequence continues at coordinate 7,330,628 of NC_036443.1, read as the reverse complement.
CAATATGATTACCAAGCCGCATCACCTAGAAACTAAACTACATCTAAACGTTTGGTCCGATTCTAATTGTTTTGGAGATTATTTGCCCACGTACATAATATTCAGACTCTTACTTCTTGTAATGCTTTCTGAGATTCGTGTGGACATGCAGAATTAATATTCGACTATTTATTATTTAATATTTTCAGAATGTCATATAAGAGAAACCTTTGCATAAAGATGCACCAGTCAGTCTGCAAGAGAGCAGAATCATATTTTCCCTTGACGTCCTCGGTTCAGTGATCAGGGGGTAAATCACTACAAAAACAAAAATAAGCAATTCTTTTCTCCACAAATGAATTAAATTAACACTCCCAAGTGTTTCAAGTTTTTAAATGCATCAACAAAAAGCATATACTTATATTTTTTGGGTATAGCAACATTCAGATAAAGGTTAGTGATGAATGCTTTGGTGTAGAAATTGGCAGATCCTGATATTCCTTGATTTGCTGTTGGACTCAGCTGCTAACTCTTTTGGATAACTTGCAGGACTGTCGCCTTTGTGTTTTATTTTTTTGAAAAAGCAAAGTACGGGCAGGTCAAACCTGCCCATAGAAATCAGTGTCAGCCAGGGAGACACAGATCAGTTATTCTCTTATTTGTCCATGGAAACAAATGTCACTTAAACGCTTTTTACATTAGCATTGTGGATGTTTTAAAATGACTAGTTTGTGGTTTTAATTCTTGTGACTCCAGTATATGTTGAAGGGAAGAAACTAAATGCGTGCATCAAAGAGTACACTCTAGTTTTGAACTAGTAAAACCTAGATTTAGATTTTATTTTGTTCTGGTCAACTACAAAAGGAGAACGTAGTGCACCCCATTGGATATAAAACAAAAAAATCCATCTGTCTTGTAGCAATGCTGCTTGGCAAAAAATATATTTTGAAAGCTTGTGAGTTTTCTGGGCTTTTTTATTTTTTTCATTGGTACTCCATTTGTAGTGAAAGTACATTTGCTGCTTGAGCAGCAGAATTGAATATATGACAATCTACTGATGCCAAGCTGCTTATTCTGCTATTAATTCTTGTTTGGTGTCATTTATGGGATTGGAAACTTGAATAAATGAATCATTTGGCAGTTAAGAATTTATTAATTTAACAAAATAGGATCACAGCAGTGTGTGGGACATTCATACACCACCTTGGAATGAAGCCTGGTTGCACTTTTGCAGAGGCAATATTTTGTTCTTCAGTTTACTACAAGCTGTTTGACCTTAGCAGTGACAAGCTTTTCCTGGGTGCAATCAGCACAATGCTTCTCAACCCACAAATCAACAAAACATTTAATTTCAGTTTTACTTCATAAAATATGCCTTATTTGCTGTTTCATTCTCATAATCAGCCTCTTTTTTTAGGTTAAAGCTAACGATTTGAGGAGTGTAGTTTGTTGTAGATGGCATGATATTTTCTGTTAGAAACTATGGCTTTGTTGAAGGGAGCTTTTTACCTCTGCAGTACCCCCATGCTGTGGGGAAGAACACACTGCTGATCGCCGGGCTGCAGGCCAGAAACAATGCCAGAGTGGTTTTCAGCGGCTCCCTGGACTTCTTCAGCGACGCCTTCTTCAACTCTGCAGTGCAGAAAGCAAGACCAGGCTCTCAAAGGTACACATCAGTTATTTTTGTTTTGTTGCTTATGTGAGACATTACTTAGATTTTTGGTCTTATAAAACCCCCCCAAAACTAACTTCCCTGTTGTCTGGGTTTCCCAGGCACGAGCAAACGGGGAACTTGGAGCTGGCTGTGTCTCTGTCCCGCTGGGTGTTTAAGGAGGCTGGAGTGCTTAGAGTGGGAGCCGTTACCCATCATCCTGTGGGAGAGACGGCTCCTCCTGCAGCGTACACAGTTACTGACCTTGTGGTGAGTTTAACAGCAATCGGTACAGTTTAAGGTTTGCATAAGTGAGGAGCTGTGGATGCGAATACAACCTTCTTTCAGGAATACAGCATTGTCATCGACATGTTGTCCGAGGGCCGCTGGGTCCCCTTCGACGGTGACGATATTCAGCTCGAGTTTGTGAGGATCGACCCCTTTGTCAGAACTTATCTCAAGAAAAATGGTAAACTTGAACACATTCCATTATATAATGTATTTTTATTGCATAAATCTGTACGTTTTCTGTTGATTTTTACCGATATGTTTCATGGTTTTTCATCAGGAGGGAAATACAGCGTTCAGTTCAAGTTGCCTGACGTGTACGGAGTCTTCCAGTTCAAGGTGGACTACAACCGACTGGGATACACACATCTCTACTCATCCACTCAGGCAAGCTCAATAAACGTAACCTACCTGGGTTTACACTCATCAAATTACTTGGATTGTTTGCGCTTTAAGAGATTACATCACAAAAATTTTATTTGAAGTAATTTTCTGTTGGTTATCTTGCCCATTTATCCATAAAAGATGATTAGGATTTAATTATTCTGTACGACTTGTCCTCTGCAGGTTTCAGTCCGGCCCTTGCAGCACACTCAGTACGAGCGCTTCATTCCCTCAGCCTTCCCGTACTACGCCAGCGCCTTCTCCATGATGACAGGACTTTTCGTCTTCAGCGTAGTCTTCCTGCATATGAGAGAGAAGGAGAAGTCCGACTAAAGCAAAGACGACAAAAAGTGTGAAATTTTAAAGTGCGATGGGAAGAATTGAAACTGAAGGTCCTTATGGGTCAAAGGTGTCATTTTGAGATTTTGTTCATATTTTGTTAAGGGCATGTGGCTGGTGTGTGTGTCTGACAGGGTGCTGGCTGCAATTTAATGCAGTAGTTTTTTTTTTCGTTTTTTTTTTAAAGATGTATCTTAAAATCTCCCAGAGCCCTGTTTGTTGTGAAGTCAGTTCGCTTATGTATAAAAGTTGCTCCACATTTGGCTAAAATATAAGAAAAAGCAGTTGCAAATCACTTAAATTTAATCTACTGTCTTCTCAGAAAATGCACTGAAAATGCCAACAATTTTTTTTGTTTTTGAAAAAAAAAATGGAAAAAGCTGCACACCTCTTTGAAAATAAAATAACCACATTCCACTTGACATGAGTTTGCGTTTTTATTACCAAACATACTGTGCCTGTGAAGAAATATTTATACCCATTGAGCTTCTTTTTACATTTTTATGTCACCTGTAATATGATACCCAAATCCAGTGAAACCAGTCGTCTGTACAAATTGCCATCTCATTATAAAAGAAGGAAGACATCAGCCAGGAAGTTGGAAGCATGGTTATGTTATAAACATTACCTCAAGTTTGGATATCTCATTCATTTCGATTAAATTATACTTTAGTTATCCCATAGGGAAATATGTCACTTTTAATAATTTTATTAAAAGCGTTGTAGATGTTGATGGTTGTGGGCAGAAAGGACCTTCTGTGGTGGACAAGAAGAAAATCATAAAATGTCAAAGTACTCTGGTGTTAGTCTCAGATAAGATCAACACTGAATGTTATAGCTTTAACCATAATTTTAAATATGGAAATTGAATCCAAATTACATAAAAATGTGACCAACCAGAAAGTTATTAGTTCTAATAAAGGGAAGTCCTTCATAATAATAGTATGCATGTCATAAAGGGAAATACAGGATAATACCTCTTGCCTTTTTTTTTATTTTTATTATTAATATACTTCTTGCCTTTCACACAAAAGTCACGTTCAGGTGACGTAACCCTCCGCCGGTTGGATTTCCGTTCACACCTCAGAAGACGTTAGCATGCTGTACGTTTCATTCATCGACTAAATAGGCAAATGCTCCCAAAGGTAACATTTAACAATTTCCCGACCTGAGTGACACCGGTTTTATCTAAAGAATGCTCTACGTTATCTGTTCTGGGACGCCGAGAAGTCGCTTGTTAGCCTCGAAGAAGAAGAAGAAAGTGCAGGTTTAAGCTAACTCGTAGACATTGACGCTAAGCTGAAGCGACGCGCAGTTTGACGGACACGAGCGCAAACATTTTAAACTAGCGAAAGAGTTTCCAGAACTGAAACCACAAGCTGTGTGTTTAGTTTAACGTAAAAATGCAACGGAGGGTTTGTTGAGCAGCGAATGTGGGCGGCGTTAGCTTTAGCAACAAAAGAGCGTCGCTTTGGGAGAGTCAGCTGACTGCCTTCTGCTGCCAACAGCCCCAGTGATGGATCAACTCAAAGTGAAGGACCGCATATTGGAAAACATCTCGATGTCTGTCAAGAAGGTAAAGCTCTACGGTCTGAATTTACCGTTTTGATGTAGTTATAGTAGCAACATCTACTCCACATGCTTGAGTCATTGCAGCTAGTTATTAGGTCATCTTCTGTTTGCGAAAGAGGGCAACTTTCAAGCTGGAAGGACACCAGCAGTTTATAAGGGCCTCGCCCCTGCGGGAATAACTAATCAAAGAGTGAACTTTCTCAAACGAACCCTCGGTTTGACAGCTAACACTTTAATTTGAACATTATAGTTTGTGTTTTTTGTCCACGGTCAGCAGTAGCGGCACTAACCCTCCTTGTGCTCGCACACTGCGGCAATGAAGAGTGTAAACAAAGCTGCAATCACTCTACAGATGGATCCGCGACATCACAATGAAACATTAGCTGTTTCCTCCTCCTCTCTGTTTATAAGAACATACTCAGTGATGATGAGTGTAATGCATGCAGAAATGCGCTTTTCGTCTTCTTTCTGCTGATTGATTAAGTGAATGCTCAAAACTGTACACGTTATTATTTTTCTGAGGGTGATCTGATTGTTAGTATTTTTTGAAGCGTTGTCTGATTGGATTAGAAAGCTTCGTGTTTGGTAATGCACTTAGATAAGTTTTGACTAACGACCACCTTAACCCACCAATGAGAAGAAAAGGGTCAAATTTAAGTGTACTTGCTACTTAATTGCCTTCATTGCCCCCCATATTAATTTGGTGTTTACAAACTGTGCCTCTAGCTTTCAAGGTTTACCTTGTGCGCTTTACGTATCACATGATGCAGTTGATCTCAGCTGCATTTTGAATTGAAAGGTTACATTGATTTTCTTGATGTCCTGTTGTGCTGTCCCTTGTAAACATATTCATGTCCCTTGCAGCTTTTCAAACTTATTACAAAGTCGTGCAGATTTGCACTTCTAAAGGCAAATAGACAACAGCTATCCCTCAGCCAAATTGAATAGAGATTATTTAACAACAGTTAAGTCTTGCCACATATTCTAAGTTAGACATAGGTCTGTACTTTGACTTGGCCAATCTAATGCATCAATGTGCCTTGATCTAAGCTACTCCTGTCCACCCCTGGCTGTATGAACACCTTAAGTCATTTGCAGGCCCTTGTCAAATCAACTCCCCTATTCTATCTACCATCATGTTTCACAGTGGAGATCTGTAAGTTTTTGCATCAATGCGCATTTGGCATTTTGGTCTTCTTCTAGGGTGTTGATATTGCACATAGTTTCCAGCTTACTAACAAGAAAAAATAGAACTAAATAAAAATAATGGGTACTTTTAGTGTCATTCTACTGTAAAAAATAAATGTAATTGTAAATGTAAAAATAGCTAAAACCTGCATTTGTTATATATCTATTTTTTTTTAAAACTTCAGTTGTTTCTTTATCATTTTTAGTCAACGTTTTTAAGAGCCGTTGTTGCAGCTCCGGAGCCTTGTTGCAGACCCCTGATGTAGGGTATGAATAGTTTTGGAAGTCACGTTATATAGTTAGGTTCTAAAAGTCACTTGAAGCATAATGAGCAACAAAATGAGCAACACTGGAACTTTAACTCGATCACGTACAGTGACACCTATTTTCATTTAGCTGTCATTATTTTTTAGAAATCAATTTTCACTTTGAAATTCAGGGGGGGGAGGAGCTGTATTTTTTGTTTTTTTTGTCAAAAAACCCCAAAATGTATTGATTCTGATTGATTGATTGATTTGTTAAAGCAATAAAAAAGAGGAAAACATACAAAGGGATGAATATTTTTCATACACATTTTATCTTTCCCTTAACATTCCAACATCGACTCTCTGTGTATCTAACAGGGGGAGTGTGATTTATCTATGTTTCCAGGAACATAGGGCAGCTAAACTGAACAGCAACTTGCTTAAATCTACAATCCACAGACAATAGTTGGCATTTTGCCTGTTTTCTAGCAAAGCTGTTTCAGGTTCGTGTTGCAGACTGCTTCGTTTACTGCTTGTATGAGTGCTTTCAAATACCTCCTTGGATTATGTGCTAGTCAAAGTGATTCCTCTGCTTAGACCTGCGTTTCTTGTTTTAGTTGTTGTCTAGCTGCACAATTGAAATATGCAGTAAGTATCTTTAAAACAGCTCATTTATAAAGTTATCATTTTAACCTTGTGCTGCAGGGTTAAAAGCATACCCACAAAGTCAGTCTTCTGCAGATGACCTATTGTGCAAATTCACCAACTTTTTAAATCCACCGTATTAAGAAATGCCTGGAATTCCTACTCTGAATGCCTGAAAGACTTGCACCTTCTCTCTCTGTAAGAACAATCTGATCTGCATGTGTCTCTACAGTTACAGAGTTACTTTGCAGCCTGTGAGGATGAAACTCCGGCTATCCGCAATCACGACCGGGTCCTCCAGCGTCTTTGTGAACACCTTGACCATGCTCTGCTGTATGGGTAAGATATTTACTGCAAGATAGCTGCAGAATGTTGGAAATTAAAGAAACATTACTTCAAATTCTTTATGCTATTTTGCGTGGATCAGATTGTTCTGATTGTAGTGCTACATATGTATGAGAGCTGTGTATGTGTACTTTTATTGTGACGTGTCATTCGGTAAATGAGACTTTTAATGCAAAGTTGACATTTCTAATAAACTTTTAATGCAGTTTTACAGTTGACACTTTTAATGCAACTTTTATGTCAGTTTTCTATTAAAAGTGTCATCATTTACCATATGACACTTTATGACAATTCATAAACATGGAAATGTCTCGTGTTCACAAGAGGTGTTATGACATGTTTATGACAGTGTCATGTCAGTCTTATGCACACCAAATTCAAATAGTATTATCTGTTATGCTTTGCATCTAAGGTATTACTATTACCAAATACCATGTTTCCAGATTTTAAAGACTAATCTTGATTTCTAAATTTACTGAAATAACAGTTTTTGCAATTGTTTTTCCATTTTTAAGTAGCAGCTCTTTTAAAAGTGTATTTAAGCTAGATTCAAAAACAGCATTTCAAAGTGTGTAGAATATTATCAAAGGCCTTCAACTATTTTGAAAAGTGGAAGGGTGGGTGTATAAAAAAAAAGCATTAATACAATTCCAACATTATGTTTTTTTGTTTTGTTTTGTTTGTTTTTTTTACTTTGAAAGCTTTTCATGTGCCTGCAGTACCATGTAGATTTTAGGAAATACCCAGGTCTAAGAAAAACATTCAGTCATTCGATCAAACAGCCTCAGACATAAAAGCATCACTTTTCTTTGAAAAACCCATCAGACTTCTATCCCTGAGGCCATTTGATCGAATGTCTAATGACAGTTTTCTGAGGATATCTGAAAATTTACACTGTACTACAAGATAATATATTGGCATTAAAACAACATAGTGGCATGGCAATATAGTTCTCTAATGACTTTATCAAATCATCTTCTTAAGTCATTTTCTACAGCTATAAACAAACGGGACCAACTATATGTCTGGCAAACAGAATGACTGCACTGCGTGTGCATAATAAGTTATATTTATTTCTTTCCCACTCTTCTTTGCACACACTGATATGTCACTTTGCATCCGTTTGTGTCATGTTTCATCTGATATCATTTTTTGGTTTTCTTTATGTTTGCATGTCTTCCTTCCTGTTTCACCACTTCTCTATTGGTGAAAAGAGTTGAGCCATGTCTTGCTTCTTCAGATTTTCCATTTTTTTTATTATTTTTGACAGTTTCTCATTTTCTGCAAATAAATAAAAACTTTTTGCTGAGAAATTCAGAAACATGTTGTCAGTAGTTCATAGAATAAAAGAACAATGTTCATTTTACTCAAACACATTCCTATAAAAAGTAAAAACAGAGAAACTGATAACTTTAAGTGGCCTTTTAATTTTGTCCTTAGCTGTATTTATCCACTAACAATGATGACAAAATTTTCATTCTGAATTGTTTAAAGTAGCTAACATCAGCTAAAGCGCAACAGTTTCTAAATAATTATGTTGCTAACTTTCATTAATTGGAGGATTTCTTTATTGTTCAACAAGCTCACAGTGATATGACCTAATGTACTATAGTAAAATTAGTATTAGGCAAAATAGTTTTACAAGACCTGTATAAATCTTTAACACTGACTGACAAGCCATAAAACATAACAAAAGTACCTACTTCTAAAGATATTCTTGGTTATTCTAGGTAAGAGTCCTTTTGTGTAAAGAGCTTATACCGTTAGCCAAACACGCAGAAGATAAAGGATATTGCGTATACTTGATTATGTATCAGATCCTAGCTTAATTTCTGAAATATTTTCTTCAAGGTGCTTTAAATTCGTTGTTTTTGACATATCTTATATTTGCTCAACATCAATAACAATATATAGCACTCATGGGCATATATAGCAATATTTTTTGCTATTCTAATGTATACCGAAGCATTCCTTTACAATGGCACTGATACAATGATATCAGTGAAATGTTTCCCAACTTTGTCTGAAAATCAACAGTAGACATTGTGAGGTTATTCTTTTAAATTATACAGTTTCTTGTTTGTTTACTTTTACCTTAGTATAATTACCCATGTTCCCACTTACCTTAACTTGGTGGAGGGACATCTGAATTTCCCCACTGTGGGACCACAAAATAGATATTTCTATTCTAATCTAATGACAGGGTGTCCTTAAAAAGTCCTAATTTCATTTATCTAAAATTAAGGCCTTATTCTCTTAAATTCATTTTAAACAAGTAAGTTGGCCTTTAATGCGTTTATCATTTTGTCTTGGCTGGACTATTTAATCTTGCATTTTCTTGTAGGAAATTTTTGTTAGGCAAGAGTTTAAGTCATACTCGGACATCTTTATTGCGTTCTGACTCGAGACAGTTGAGGCTAACTCTCTGCTAACATACCTTTGCTACCCAGCTAGCTAGCTAGCCTTTTTGCGTCTATCATTGTAAGCGCAAATTTATTGCCATTTGGCTGCATTAAGTTCGTACATTTCTAATAAGTCTTAAATTTATGCTTGGTTTCACAAGCATAATGACATTAAAAAGATCTTAAGTCTAAAATTTTAATCTGCAGGAACCCCAATTGGTGCTCTGATCTTCTCAGGTCAATCTGCCTGAGGATAGATATTATTTACGCAATATTTTAAACAACCTGACATACGTTACCTATTTGTGTTAGCCATTTCCTTTATGAATGTGTTGTTGTTTTAGGCTGCAGGACATATCGTCAGGCTACTGGGTGCTGGTGGTTCACTTCACCAGGAGGGAGGCTGTCCGACAGATAGACGAGCTGCAGCACATAGCCACCAACCTCGGTCGAAGTATGACGTATTAACTGCATAGGGAATTGCATTTGAAATAAAAGGAAACATCATTTATTAGACTGTCAGATGCATTCATTAAAGAAGGCTTCAACTGTTCTGTGCAGGTCGAGCATGGTTGTACCTGGCGTTGAGTGAGAGCTCTTTAGAAAGCTATCTGCGCCTCTTCCAAGAGAATCAAGGATTGTTACAGAAGTATTACTTCAAGTATGTTAAGATTTTTTTTTATTACCATTTTTAAGAAATGCATGTGACTGCTGTTAAAGTTTTCTGCTTGGACTTTTACTGTTCACTTCATATGCATTAAATGCCTTAAATCATAATATCTTTGACTTGTAGAAATGCATTGGTCTGCAGTCACGACCACCTTACGCTGTTCCTTACACTGGTGTCCGGCCTGGAGTTCATTCGCTTTGATCTGGAGCTGGTCAGCATAAGCTTAATCACAACATTATCACACACTGCAGTCATCTGTGTCCTTAACTTGTCAGACGCCTGTTCCTGGTTTAGGATGTGCCCTATCTGGATGTAGCTCCATACATGCCGGAGTACTACAAACCGCACAACCTGCTGGACTTCGAGGAAAGGCTCCCCAGCTCGGACAGCTTGTCTCTGCACTCGTTTACCTCCCTGACCTCCACCAACCTGGAGTGGGACGACAGCGCCATAGCTCCCTCCAGTGAAGGTAGAGCATGCTGTATTTTGTCTACTCACCCTGTTTCTTACTATACGTCTTTACCTAAATTAGTATAGTAAAACCTGGCAGTGAGATGCAGACTGATTTTCATTTTTGTTTTTTATGCTTAAAGTAGGACTGGGCAATATTTAATTCTGCCTTTGGTTCATCTGTCTAAAGAACATTGTACCAGAAGTCGTCCTCTTTGTCTACGTTCTTTCTGGCAAACTCCAGTCTGGCCTTCATGTTTTTCTTGGAGAACGAAGTTTTCTTTCTCATTGTATAGATATTCACTTCTACATCCACTGATGACATTTTAGGGTGTTTCTATATATGCCGTATCATTTTAAAGAGTAAATATAAGGTTTATTCAACAGGGTAAAAAAAATGCTGACTTTGAATGTTCTAATCATATGCACCAAATGTAACAACTAGAGTGTTTCAGCCATTTGAAATTGGAAGTAATGTGGGGTTGCTTTAATTTATTCATCACCAGAAATGTTTTTTTATAGATTTGGCAGAAATTTTAAACTATTCCTTTGTTTTTCTTTTTTAATTAGTTAATTTTTTTTTCTGTATTTTTACAATTAGTGATAAATATATGTCAAACAATGTTAGCTAACCATACAGGCTGTCATGGGTTGTGCTATCATTTCTTCACATGGCTGTATTTTATTTCATATGCTCACCGATGGTGGCAGAATACCTTCACTGGGGTAATTGCAGCGCTCAGCCCCCACAAAGCACTGAGCCAGTTCCCTGTTTTAGTTCCCATTTGTCATTTTTTTACCCTCATTGGTTTAGTTGTTTCACATTCCATGTATCATGTTATTTTACTGTTTCTCTGTCATTTATTCAGACTCATCTGTCTTTTGTTTCTTCAGTCAGACTTTTTCTAATTTTCAATGTTATCCCTCCTTTTCTTTTTTTTGTTTTAGATTATGATTTTGGTGACATGTTTCCCGTGTTGCAGTCATTGCCAAGCGCAAACTGGGAAGGTGGGAAATGGTCAACCCTTCCTTCCTGCTTACTCATTCCATATTTTCTCTCCCTCCTTTATAGCATGAGTTTGAGCACAACTTGGGATTAAATGCATGCTGGGAACCTGAACTGTAAAACAGCCACTGATGCAAGATAATGTATCTGAATTTGATAAGATGAAGTAAATGGAACAAAAAAATTAAAGGTTTTTGGCAGTTGGTCCTGAAAGATTTAGTTTTCTGTGGTATTTAACGCAGTATAATTAATGTACTCTGTTTACATCAAAAGCAATTATGTAGTGGCCAGCATCTGATTATTATGACCTGTTTACTTTGTGGAAGAATTCCACAGCTTCACTAAATGTAGACAAAATGTTTCAAACAATAAAGCATGACAAGCTCTGAAAGCTTTTGTTTTAAACAGAAAGAAACACAACCTTACTGCTGCAAAAATAATGTAGCATAGTGACCATTTCAGTTATAATTAAGTGTGCACCAATAGTAGTTTTCCTGCCGATCACCAATCTTGATAAAGCCTGAACTGCTGATTCCGATGTTGTCCAGTACCAATTTTTGTCTGAAAAGTCTCTAAATATAGCTCATTGGATATTATCGGGTTTATGTGTAAGTATCAGTTGATCAGCCAAAATTAAGGAAATCTGAGCTAATTTATCAGAGAAATTTAATCTGTTTTCAAACACTTGTTAAAACCGTGTTATACTTTAACTCAGATTATTATTTTTTTATAATTTGACAGAAATATCTTTTAAGTGATTCATCATATTTAGAAAAAGAAGCACATTATGTTCTGGTGTTTATTGGATTAATGATACAGTTGAAACAGATTTACATAAACTTTATATAAATACATTTATTCCTTTACTTTTTGGCATCAACTGACTGTTACTAGTTTAAGTTAATCAGTATTACAAAACATGAAACCTTGTGAAGATGCTGGCATAAGCTTCTTAAAGATAGAAAGAAAACATCTGTAACTACAGAGTCGACATAAATAGCCAGATTGCGATTTTTAAAAACGTGTCCCGTGATCTGGTGCAATTTAACTTTTTACAAAGATTCAAGAACCATTGTTACATTTGGAGAGATAAGGGGATGAGCTTGCAAGCATGAAACAACATCCCAACTGTGAAATGCACTGAAACACTTCAGGAAGAAAGAACTAGATATTGGGGGGCATCTCAAGAGGTCAACCAGGAAGTTAAAGCTTGGGGTCAAATAAGTCTTCCAAATGGAAATTTGTTATAAGGTGGCTGAAGGATAAAGTCAGTGTTTAGGAATGGACATCACAAAGCCCTGATCATAGATCCATGTGCAACTAAGGTGACCTACAAACCTGAGTCTGTTACACCAAAGCTCAGTTAACTATTGTGAGAAATTTGTGGAAGGATACCCAGATTATTTGACCCACCTTTAAAGGCAACTCCATCAAATGCAAAGGAAATGTAAGTAAACTTCTAAATTTGAAGAAAGTTAATATATGTTACCAAAACACCCCTGGGAACACGGTAAAATGTTGTTATTATTATTACTATCATCATAGGTACATATTTTTTATGTCATTTCCTAAAAGATACAATGTTGCCAATATTGAAAAACCTGTTTATGCTCTTCTGGCAATTTTCATAGTTGTTTGACTTGGATGGTCCCTTTATTGCTATATTGCATACAGACTATGAAATAAATCAAATTTCCAACAGATCGAGATAAAAAGTTGTTCCATTCAGTTAAAACAAATTTTATTAAATGAGGAGAGATGGTCCTTTGGGGTTGCCTATGAAACCCAAGGACAGAATAAATAAAAATGCATTTATATTATTTCATACTTTTGAAGTCATACTTATTCAAATGTCATAAATCAAAATAGAAAAAAGTGAAACAAACTGTATTTATGCACAATAAAGTGAATCATTAATTTGGGAATTTATTGCTGGGTGGGTTACCTGTCTGTCATGTTCTGCATGTGTTGCTTATTTGGGGAACTATCTCATTCAAGCTTACTCTGCGTAACTGTTGACACAGCAGTGGGAAAGCCCGAAGCAGCTGGTACTCACCTTGTCCTTTCTAGGCTTCTCTCTTTACTGTGTATCTCTCTGTGTTGCATATTATGGTGTATCTTCTTCCTGTTGATGTCTTTCACTGGCCTAGGTTCAGCTAAGCTGTAGTGTTGGTTGAAGATCAGCCAATCAGTTTTACAAGTGACTTATTTGAAATATTTAAGATTACACTTTAGGTTCTCAAATTGCTTGAGAATAAGCAGTTATTTGTCAGTTTCTATCCTTGCCTTTTAGCTGTAGCTGCTCCAGTAACACTGCTTGACCTGGGCCTGTGACTCTGCAAAGAAACCCGCTGCCTGATACGTCTCATATTGTGTGGTGCCTTTGTTTTTATTTAACCCTTTAAAAAATTTAGATTGCTTTGCCCTAACACTGGCTATTTCTATGCTAATGAGGAAATGCACAGTATTTCTGTATACTTGTTTGGTTGGTCAGCATTGCAACACTGCAAAAACGCACAAAAGAAATTAAAACCAAATCAGTTCCTTGTAGATACGGTGCTGGTGAGAAGTTTATATACACCTGACTTGATTGTAAATCTCCTGGGTTGGTAAAAGCATTACCAACTGAATGTTTTTTTTCAGTTGGCAATTACTATACAACAAACAAATTCTTTGACTTGGCAGTAATTAATAATTAAATGCAACTATTTGAAATAGTTGATTTTTCTATTCAATTCTCAAATGCAAAACAAAAAAATATACATATGTATTCTTGCTGGATGCTTTCTATGCAGCCCTTCGTAGGTTGCAGAGAAACCAAATAATTCATGAGCCATCAACAAGCTTCTGATAAAATTGTGGCTGGATATTCAACCTCCGTTATTATGAAATGTTACCTTTTTTAAATTAACTGATTTACCAATAGGGCCCCGCTTTTAAATATATTAAACAAATTGCCCTTCCATAGACTTAATGTTGCATGGACTGGTTTTATTATTTTCAAAAACAGTTTTGAAGCCTGTTGGTATACCTGGTTTTGTCAAAGTTTCCAACATCAAGCTGTTGGTTTGAGGCAGGGGTGTCTTGATACAGTTTATTCTTTTTCCGATACAATACCAATATGGCAGCTTTGACTATTGGCTGACACAGATACTGACTCAATACATTATGAGCACGAACCATGCATACATTTATTACTTATTTTGTAGTGTGGGATGTTAGAAAAGGCTTGATTAACTGATACTACTCGAACAGAGAACAATAGTGGACAGCAATAGGTATGAGAACAACTAGCTAATATGTCTGACAGTGAGATACAAGCACTGAAGTATATAAATGCTGGAGTGGATTGCTTCTATCAGCGTCCTTATATCAGAGATTTTAAATTTCCAGAATATGCTTAAAAGTGAGTTCTGTGCCAAACAACTCAACCAGTTTAAACAAATTATCAACTCTGCCTTTGAAAATTCTGCTGGAAGCTTGTTGATGCTTCCAAAAATGTGTTATTTTACTGCAACTTTCAACACTTAAGCATATGTTTTACCATGTAAATTCAAACTTGTGAAGACAACACAGCTCAAATATTCTTTTAATAAGTGTAATAAAGTTTTCATTGGCACTGTAACTTTTGCCAACAAGCCAATTGACATAAATTCTGCTACCACCAATGCAGGAGAGGCAGTCTGTGTATTTCCTTTACTCTTTAGATGTAAACCTGGACAACAGCTGCATTTGCATTTACTCAGTTATCTTTTTGCGGCTCTTGACAATAGAGGGTGACTTGACCGACCAGGCCAGCTGCCCACGGTCGACTGGCTCTGATCCCCAGACGGTCGTCAGTGACACAGTAGTTGTCACCAGCACAGCCGTGGGGAAAACGGTTGCTCGCCTTTCCCCGAACAGCCCCACATCTCGACACAACCCGTTCAATGAGGACTCTGACACGAACACCTCAGCGGACGTCACACCAGTTCATGCAGCCAGCCGTCGGAACACCACCGAAGATGAGACAGAGGTCAATGGCAATGAGCTTGAAGTCATCAGGTAGTGAATGTTTTAGGGTCTTGCCTTTAAGAAGCATCTTTTGCTTTTTCGGGAAGCTAAATTTACCATCTTCATTATCTGTCCTAGGATGGCTAAACGAAAGAAGCCAGCCAAGAAGCGACGTGGCAGGGGATCTACGGATTCCAGCAGCAGCATCCATGCCTCGCTCTCCTCTGAACATGAGGAGAACCACAGCATGTCGCAAGAAGTTGACTCGATAAACTCCACTGTAGCGCTACTGGACAGTGAAGGAGAGCAGAGCAGGAGCAGAGTGGGGTCTGCGATTGCAGAGGAAGGGGGCGAAGAAGGGGTGGAAGGCTTGCTTCGGCTCCCAGAGATGACAGACACCTCCATGGACACCGTTGGACAACCCCTCCGTGATGTCATGGAGAGGCTCAACGGGTCCTGGGTACCCCCTGAAGAACAGGATCACAATCAAAGCTGTGATCAGAGGTCCCTGACTCCGGTGCAGCAGCCCTTTCGCAACGATTCCGAAGGAAAACCTCCTGACCCAACTCCACAAGAGACGTTTGACTCCTCTCTGGCCGACAGACCAGACTGCCTGCAGACCTCTAGTGTGTCTGCGGACCTACGCTGCATTACCACCGACAGTACAGACTCTGCTGACACAAGTGGTGGCCACAATGACTCTACAGAGCAAAGCCAGTCACAGACTCTTTCAGGTAGCCTTGAAGATGAGGAAGAAGCAGAAGAGCCAGCAGGACGGAAGCTCCACATGAAGGAGGAGGAAGAGGAAGAGACCGTAGAGGGAGATTCAGCAGGCAGAACATCTGTAACCGAGGAAACGGAGCAACAGGAGAAACTCAGTCCTTCTGAGATTTCTCACCCAGCAGAGTTCAAGTAAGATGTCAAGATATGACCAGATATTTGTTCTGGTGCTGGTTCTCATTGCAAATCTAATCCTCTTCAACCACGTTGCAGGGTGGACAACAATCACCTGCTTCTTCTCATGATCCATGTTTTCAGAGAGAACGAGGAGCAACTTTTCAGAGTGAGGATGGAAGAAGCTTTCTTTTCTTTTTTCAGACTTTTTCTAAACCTCAAGAGAGTCACGTCTCAATTCATTGTTCAACAATCAGATTAACAGATTGATTTGGCATCACAAATAAAATGTGTAGAGAACAAAAATTCCACTCTGTCCCTTTAAGAAAGTTGAAACTTTTGATGTTATGTCCTCTTAGAAGTGGCTATGAAACAGTCTTTCTTTGGAAATGTTGCAAGGCCCACTTTGTCAATGCCTTTTACACTTCTTCCTTATAGACTGACAAATTACAAAAGTTTGCTCTTTTACAACCATGAGGTGCCTATAATCAGGGTGCCTGCACTTAAAGTCTTAAATTCATTAATCTAAAAGTAAGGCTTTAAAATGTCTTAAAATTATTTTAAAAAGAAGTCTGTTGGCCTTTAATCATATGTCTTCAATTTTGCCTTGACAGGATTATTTCATTTCATATATTCAATGTATTTTTTTTTTCTAGACTTTTCTGTCAGGCAAAATCTTCATAGCGTTCTCATGAGAGCCTCAGTTGTCTCCCATGAGACAACTGAGGCTACCAGTAATTACCTGGTAATACCCTTCCTAGCTACCTAGCTAGCTTATATGTGTCTATCGTGGCTAAGTTCAAATGTATCTCCTGGATGACATCCACACTTCTTCTGTGGAGATGTAGGTCTTAAATTTCATTAAAATTGGTCTTAAAGATTTCTTTAAAAGTCTTAAATTTGACTTGGTGAAACCATGTTTAAAATGTTCTAACTTTGCCACATTTGCTTCTAAGTCTTCTCAAAAAGCAGGAAGAACAATCTGCCCATGAGGACTACCTCTGTATATAAAAATTGTCTGCTTTCCTTCACATTATAAAAACGTCACAGTAAATCCTCCATGGAGATGCTGACAATAGTAAATGCTTCATTAGAGACAAATAAAACTCCCTAAGGATTTCTCTGCCATTCATTTTGTGTTTTCCAGATGTTGAGAATGAGTACAGGTCACATGGAGGGGGACCTGCAGCCTCTTTATCTGCTGCTGACTGACTGTTACATCTACTTACTAAGAAAGGGTGAGTAAATAACATAATCAGCCAGCACCTCTGGCTCTGGTATCCAAAACTGACACCAGCCCTATGTCATGGGAAACCTTAGAATTTGTGTGTTGCACAGAGTTTTTTTCATGGATCATATATTTTGTGATTCATTTGGCATACATTAATAACTGCCTATTATTGTTAGGAGCAGCTGAAAAACCCTACACAGTAGAAGATGCTGTTTCCTATAATGAGCTCGACTATCTCTCTGTAAGTCATCTGCACCTCACAAGTTTATCTAATTTTTTCTAGATAGATTTCACTACATTTATATTATATTTTTCTTCTAAACTTATTGCTTTTGTATTACTGCTAATGCAATGATTGACAATGATAAAACAGGAGATTTACTTAATATGTTTTAAACAAGATGGATCTAATTTTTTCCCCTTAGGTGGGCCTTGACCAACAGACAATAGCGCTGGTTTGCACCAACAGAAGAAGGAAGTTCCTGTTGGATACAGCTGATGGCTCGCTGACTGTGTAAATTCACTTATATTGGTTTTTATTAATATTCTTGACTTATACGTTCTCTTTGTGTATTAAAAGAGGTAGCAATTGCAATTTCATTCTGTTCCTTTTTTTGGGCAGATATTTACACCATTGGCTAAATTGTCAAATTAACTTTTGGTTTTTTATACATTTCTTGCAAAGTGCTCCTTTTTATTGTAAAATGATGATCTAACAAGATTTCAGTCTAAAACTTTTGATTCGATATCCCATGGTGACCTACTTTTCACTTGCGTTGCTTTTTCTGGCCGTTGACAAGCTTCCAACATAATTCAGTCTAAATATTATCCACTGCTAGCAGTAGATCTTATAAAAGCCAGATGTTTGGCTGGTGTGTGAACCAAGTCTTACATTCACAACTGTTCATCAGGTAGTCCATTGCAGAAGTTTAATATTACACTGCTTTACATATTATCCTTTATTTATACAGAAAAAAATCAGTGCCTCATTTACAAGAGAGATCTGTTACATACATCACAAAAACATAAAAATAACAATTCAGTCTACTAAACACTTATGCATTCTCTAAAGTTTGGAATCATTTTATCTTGAACACAACCAATTGTGTCAGCGTTTCAACTATCTCGTCCCAACTGTGACCCTTACATGAAAAGAGATAGATTATAAAGCTTAGAAACGACCAAGTATCCGGTCACTATTTTGAAACTGCTGGAACATCAGTGTGACCCTATAGAGAAGGTTCTGATCTGGGAGATCTCAAACATTTCTCCATTCATCTTTTCTGACTTGTCTCCTACTTCCTGCCACTGACAAACATTCATCTTGGAAAACTGTTGGTTTCCTTCTCACTGAGTGATTGCCTGTCCACTGGCATTCAATCTCCTTTCTCCTTCATTTTTAGCTGGTTCCTGTCTGTGCTGAAGTCCGCCATGGTCCACGGTTGTCGAGAGCCTCCATATCCAGCTGTTCTGACAGATGCCACCATGGAGAAACTGGCCTTGAATAAGTTTGTCTCTCAGGAGTGTCATTGTGAGGTAGAATATTGTTACAACTGATTTGTGCTGTAGCAGCTTTCGACAACAAACCTTCCAATCATTATGACATTTGTTGCTTATTATTCTCAGGTATCTGAAGTGTCTATTATTATTCTCAGGTATCTGAAGTGTCTATCCAGCTTTATTCACTGGTTCACTGGGAGGACCCAATGGATATGACCATGTCTCCCCAAGGAGGCACACCCACCTCTGGTGTCCCTTCCAATATCAAAGAAGGTTCTCTGCAGTACAGGGCTGGGATCACGTACCTCGGTAAAGAGATGTGGAAGAGCTGCTACGTCATCCTCGGGTACAGACCATAATCATGCTCATATTTTTCTTTTCAAACTCCCCTCCAGTTGTTTTTATGCTGAATAGCTGAGTCTTTGTCTCCTCGGACCAAAACTGGAGTTCTCTAACATCGCACTTAGGAGATTTTCCATCTCCTTCTACTGGGAAGATGAGCTTAAATTGCCATCCAGCCTTGATTTTCTCCATTCCAGTTTGAATCTAATTCTTGCTCTGACTGTGGCTATGGGCAAAATTTCAAAACTGTAGTTGACTCGTTTTGGGGTTTTTTGAGTTCCTGAATTAACAGACATCTGTGTCTAAATGGCATGTTTTAATGTCTTATTCTAAAGTGTGACTACAGAAAATGTGACATTTTATATTTCTACCTCTGTGAAACAGGAAGTTCTAAATTACAGATTGAAAGTTCCTACATAACCTCATCAAGTAAAGTATGATTTTAAGTCATTGGGATATTTTTATATAATTTAATTTTGCCACCAATAACCATTTTTTTGGTTTTTGCTATTGCGGGATTTCTCCACCCTGAATAAATGTACTCAAAATAAGATTTTTTACTCATATAAAAGTTGCAGTAACTTTTATAAACAATATACATCTCCATATTTGTTAAAACTGTTACCATGTTGTGACAGATATGTGAAAAAAACTAGCTCCTTCATCTCCTCTTCGTGCTAATATCACCATCTACAGAAGTGCACCGCTCTTGGTCCAAAAACAACCAATCAGAGCCAAGAGGAGAGTCTTTGCGCTGTCAATCAAGCTTGTAGCGGCACTGCTCAGTATGCTTATGGAGGAGAAACAGCTTACAGTTGGAGAAAAACTATTTATTCTCTGTCATTGGTGGTTATGCTAACTACGCTGAGCATTCATGATGGGAAACCAGCTGTAGCGTAGCAGAAACAGAGAGAGTGTGAACAGCATTATTGACAGCACTAAGACCCTCCTCCTGGCTCTGATTGGTTGATTTCGACCAAGAGCGGTGCATTTCTGCAGATGGCTGAGGGACCACACAGGGAAGCAGAGGAGCTTGATTTTTTTTTTTTTTTCACAGATTAACAAACATATCGCTTATTAAAGTTACGTACTGCACCTTTAAGGCTTTTTCACATTATAGAAGTACTTTATTCATCCCAGCAGGGAAATTACTTAAAGAGGGGTACTAATGACAGAGAGTGGTGCTATATCATTTGAACAGGTTTTATTACATAATATAATTTCTTGTATAATTTGTTTCTTTCATGTTTTACTGAAAATATTAATCTGACAGTCTGTCCAAATGTCATCCAGTATATGAAGCTAAATGTTTGTTCTCTCTTTGTGCAGCAAAGGGATTCTGTACTTGTATGCAGAGAGGACAGATGTGACCCCTCTGATGTCTGTCACCATGGGGTAAGTCTCAGAAAGCTCAACTTCCAGATTGAAAATGATGCCCTCTGAGGGGCTCTCCCTGTTTTGACGCCTCTTTCTTTGTCCTCAGGGGGGAACACTGTGGAGGGTGCCGTCGCTCCAACAACACAGAGCGTCCCCACGCCTTCCAGGTCATCTTGACAGAGCGCCCCCCACTGGTACTGAGTGCCAACAATGAGCAGGAAATGGCCGAATGGATGCAGCTTCTCTGTCAGTCTGTTTCCAAAGGGGTAAGTGGAGAAAGTTGGAATAATGCTCTGTTCATATTACAAATTTTGCATCCATTGGTTTTAAGTTAGAGATTTCTATGGATAAACTTAGGAATGGTGGAAAAGAAAAACCTTATTATGGACAGGATTTATTTAATGTTTGTACAATTTTCATCTGTATCAGACATTATAAGCAAAGGTTTCTCATTTTCTTCAGCTACCTTGCTAAATAGGGTATTTCAAAAATATTTGTCCCCTTTCTATGTTCTTATGAATAGCTTTATGAACCTTGTACTCTTGTTTTCTTCCATTAAACATTTTTATTTGCTTCTGTTATTTTTTTTTGTTTTTGTTGGACTTAACAGACATTATTTTGGTTGCATGATTTCCTATTGAATATGGACCTATGAAAACTACAGCCCCTTTACCACAGGTTATCCCTCAGGGTGTGGCCCCCACCCCATGTATCCCATGTTGCCTGGTGGTGACGGACAAGAGGCTGCTAACTTGTCATCAGGATTGTCAGACGAGCTTTTTCCGTTCGCTGGGCAGTGTCGATATCTGTGATGTGACCACTGTGAGCTTGGAGTCTGACAAGGAATACTGTGTTATTGTGAGTGATCTTCTGCTTACCTTTGTCTGCGATTGGTATGTCAGAAAATTACTATGTGTATTTTACTAATACTTTAGGTAACGGCTATTTCCGCTGCCAAGTGTTCTTCCCCTATCATGTTGATTCCTTTTACAGAATAAATAAGGACTGGTGGGGATACTTCATTTAAACAGTTTCTATGGTAACCATATCTACTTGAGTTATCAGAAAATAGAGCAGTCAGTAACCAATTCCTTTGTATTCAGATATTGGGTTTAGATTTTCTAATCATACTTGATGCGTATTGAGTTTACAGGGTTCATACATAGGTGCTGAATTGTCTGGATCTTTATTTGACGATTTTCCAGGACTTGAAAATGAAATGGAATATGGAAAAGTGTTTTGTTTTTTAAGGCAATACATCTAATAATGTTTATGATGTGCACACTATGGCTTTACATTAATTTATAACAAATTGACATTCTTCAGCTCCTATTTGCCACACCAAACCTTGTTTTTTGGCATTTTATTATTTCGGTTTCTTAACTTTTTCACAAAAGGGCAATTACTTTATTTTTAGTACTTCAGACAACTTCAGGCTTATGATCCTTCGACTTTGGCTTTTTAAAATACAATTAATATCAACTAACATACTAAAACTGCTACAGTAAAGATACCAAGGTTCTCAAATTGTGCTTTGAATAGTTTCCATTTAACATATGATATCCCAATCCATAACTGATAAATAAAAACGTTACAGATTTTGAAATAAAGCTTGAACTCAACAATGCAATGGTGCTAATCAACCAAACTGGTTGAGATTAACTTGTTCTCATGGTACAGATTTAGATGAGAAGCTAATTTTTCTTTTATTTGTATGGCGTGTTTTGTCATCTAAGGAAAATTGGACGTTCTTTGTTGTTTTTCCCACTGATCAAAAATACCCAAATTAAAGATCAGATGTTTTGATGTTTCAAAATTTGTTTCTAGAAATTGAATTAATTTCAAAGAATCTTTACAAGCTGTGACAATACCTGTGGAATTGTTTCTTGTCTCTGTGTTGCTTTTCCTAATGAAAATCTTCCCATTGGGCTTTTTCCAGTGCTGTAACATCGGCTTTTGCTCTCTATAGGAGTTTGCAGCAGATCGAACTCAGTTCCTCCCTCCATGGGTGTTATACTTCAGCGGCTGTGAAGAGAGGGATCGGCTTCTAAATGCATTAAACAAGACATGGAAGGACATTTTTCAGGTCAGAATGAACTGTCAACCTTGTTCTTGACGGGATAAAATCAACATGTAGTGGTTTTACAAATCCAGCATTGGTTAGTTAGGAAAAAAGACTTTAGAAGATAGTTTATCAGGGCTTCCTTCAAAAAACTTGCTAAGCCCGTTGGCTGCTAGGCCACTTTACCTACAGCCAAGATGACAGAAAATATAAAAATATGTCTTAATAACTATGTCATTGGAAGATATTATTGACAATACTTAAACACTAACTATAGATTTTAAGAAAAATGCAAAAACAAATAAAATTTCTTTAATATCTTTTTTTTTTGCACTTCGCTTAAGCAAGTTGTGCCTAGCAGCCCGCCAGGCTTAACTTTATATAACTTTATGCAAAAAGAGCTTTATAGCATGTTCTCTTGCGCTGTGTAGTTAAACATGTTGCCTGTTGTCGTCGTACACAGGTTGACCTCCCCCACCATGAGCTGTTGGACCCGCTGGTGCAGAAGCGCTGCGGTGAGGCCCTGGAGCTGATGAAGAGTGCCTGGCAGAGGGCAGACAGCCTGGCTCGAGGCAGAGCCCAGCGGGAACCCTGGTGCTGACACACACATATCCACACCCCATCATCTGTGTGTGCTTCCCTGGTACGACACAATCCAATGGAGGGTTACGTATCAGAATACTCAGAAGTAACATTCTGGTCCATCAGACATGCGGCGGTAATTTTGCTGAAGCCAAGTTTCAGAACTGCTTTCATTTAAAACATTTAATGCTAAAGTTGTTGTGCATGTGCACACAGAGATATTGATTCCACTAAAATAGCTACATTTGGCAGAAACGGTGAAGGTTTGTTGTCATAAACCTCTAACCTTTAACTCTGAAGATTTTGCTAAGTCTGAAGCATGACGAGAATCAGCAGCTAGGAAGTTTTCTTTTATATGTCTGCCAATCTGAGTGCTTCATATTATACACATCTGGATGGATTCACAATTTTATCCTGTGCACAAAATTGTTATAGGATACTCACCGCTTGTGTAATGCACACAACTGTGTGAATTTGAAGGTCTTTTTACACTGATGCTAATGCTAACTGTTAAAACGTGTCCTGATAAAGTTGACCTGAAGTGCAAACGTCCAAAACTTTACGGTGTCGGTGCACGAGCGCTGACGCTGGTCTGATATTCAGATTAGCTGTGAGCGAGAGTACACACCTTCACAAGGAGTAATTCTCAAAGATCTGAAGCAGATGTTGATATTTTACACATATCAAGCACTCTGGGAAACACACTCATGCCTGATATTTGCTGTTCTAGAAGTTGAAATGTTTCCACCTAAATTTGCCTTTTTTTCCATGGTGTGGAGACGGATAACATTTGCACATTATTTTTGCTCTTTTTTTGGTACTAGGTTTATTTTTTCTCTTTCCAGAAGTATTGGAGGAGGAGGATTCAAATGAATTATTTAAATTGCTAGTTGATTAGATTAGTTGGGATTTTTCTGATGTTTACGTCTATGTATATAAGTGTTGCAGTCTGTTTGAATCATATTTCACAGAATAATGTGTTATTTGACCATACTTCTTCCTATGATTTTTGTGTCAAGTGTTGATAATATTGAACTTTTATTTATAAGTTTATCATTATGCTCACTGCAATGCATGATTTCTAAGGAAATCCTCACCTTTTTCTGATTACTTTCTTTTTTGATGTAATACTAAGGCTTGGCAGAACATAAAAATTGCAAAGATTTGAATCTCAATACAATCTCTCCTACACAATAAAATATTGGCTGTCATTAAAACATGAAATAATGTTTTGCTTGTGTTGACAATTTTGCCTTTTATGATCTGTAATGGGTAAATTGACTAATTTCAACTAAATTAATCCTTTTGACATTTTAAACAGATGCCTTTTCAGGTATATTTGCTTTCAGATCACTGAAATTTACATTTTGTTTTAATTTTATCTCAGATGTTCTCTTCTTGCAATTAAATTTTACGTTAAACAGGCACATGGATGTGAAACCTAAATACTCTAAACGGACTTTGAAGAACTTCCACCAGGTGTTGCATGTTAGGCTAAACAAGCTTTATCAGAAGTGCTGTTTTTATATAACTCTTAACTCTGTGGTTAAATATGCACTGCATTAACATGCCTCTTAGCCATATACATACATGTGTACATCTTGTACAATTTACACTCTGTTACTCCTGTGTAAGCATTAATCAGGTCCGTAAACCTTTCTAAGTGCCACTTGGTCTTGCTTTTTTTTTTTCTTTTTTTTTTGGTAACAAAGAAATCTCAGGTGAATAAAGGTTCCAAAACCTTAAGAGTCACCTTGTGTGTTTTTGTTTTGCTGCAGCGTCTCTTGAATCTCAGTGCAGTATTTTTTAAATCACCGTTTTCTTTAAGCTTTGGGACATTGCAACTCTCAGTGCAGCGTTATGAAGCTATGTTTGCACACACATGGGGAGGAACATTTGGAGAAGGTTTTATAAAAGGTTTTGCTCTTTGCAAGAAAAATAGAGTCCGAATTCCTAAAGGATCCGTTGGTTTGGGAGCGTAAAGTTGGAGATGTTGAAGACTTGAAATGTGTCTTCTGTGCTTTGATTTGTGCCTGTGGACGGTACATGAAGAAAAAGTTAAGGAAGTGTTCTTGAGCGTTTGAAATTCAGGAAATTGCTGGTCAATGATGGATAATACCTTGTAAACGATGTACTGTCAGAGTTTTTCTGTTTTTTGTTTTTCCTGTTTGTTTACATGCACATTGCATAGAATATTTGTATTATTCATTGGATTTATTGAAATGTAAATAAAGCACTAATAATAATAACAGTCTGTTAAGTCCCACTTAACCATATGCATGTTCTGAAAGTTTTATATTGTTCTGAATCTCAGAGAATGTACAAACAAAGCTTTGGAAAATGCAACTAAATAAACTGCAAAGAAAGTTGACTCCTGCGGTGACTCTTTGTGGGTTTTAAAGATTCTCGCGTTACTTGCAAATATAATCAAGGATGAAAGCTGCGGCAGTCATGTTGGAGCAGGACCAGAAACTTTACAAGTTACTGCAGCTCAGTCGAAATGTTTTTTTTTAGTTAAATGCAACATTGTAGTCTGGAATTACACTGCAGCACACAAAGCAGAAGCTCCCTGTCTTTAGGGCAACAGGACTTTGAGTTTGTTGTTTATTGTATGTCCTTAAAATATGAACATGCACTCTATTGGTTCTACATGTTTTGTTGAAGAATACCTTGTAATTATCTTTTCGGTTTTTAGAGAAGGCAATGAACTGAAAAGTCTAAATCCTACGTTGTCGTCTTGCATGTAAAACATGGTGATAACTGCAGAAAACACAAAAGAATAAGATTATTTTCACTTCTGACATTCAATATTTCGTTAGTTCTTTCTCATGCCGCTGCAGTGGATGGACAAACTGCATCCAGTGTGTATGTAGTCATACATACACACACACATATATATATACTGTATATGTATGTATACTGTTAGCACTATGTTATTACTAGATTTCACTGTTTGTTTCACTTAGAGCAACAATAACACAGTGAAATTGGGTTTGATGATATTCCTAAATATAGGTGAAGGTTAATTGAAAACATCAGTACTGTCTGCTTCAACAATTTATTTCTTGTTAGCTTCTTATATCATTTATTTTGTCTCTTAAGTGGAATCAAAATGCCTTGAGAGCATCACTACAGTGACGGAACCATGAGCCACTTAGCATATTTTTTCATAAAACAACGAAAATGATGCTTTTGGGGGAATGGGAAAGATACATTTTAGGAGATCTGAGGGCTCTTGTGCTAATTTATATATATAAAAAAAATACTTATTAGCATTTATACATCCCTTGGGGAGGGCTATTGCTATAGTATTTTCAGCCTTGCCATACTGGTGACGCTGCCAATGTTTTATTTATTGCTGGAGGAACTTGGCTGATAAAATTTAATTGTTAAAATTTAAATTGTTTAACTGGTATATACTGTATATAAAAGAAATATATAATAGCACTACAACACAAAGCAGATACATTTTAAACAGGCACTTTTCTAACTTCCTGTGCTAGCTACCTTTGCCGTAGTACTAGCTTGTACAAAAGCAGAACCAAGTACAGATTTAGTTTCCCTTCTCTATTTAGTTACTGTTTTCATCCTCTATAATGGCGCTGAAGTGGAAAATTGTCTTTGCATCTGTCCTTGTGAAGCAAACTATTCTCTAGAGTTGAGTTGGTAAGTTTCTTTTTACCACAAGAGGGCGCTGCATGTCATTTTGCCATATTAATTAGAAAGTCAGTGCCGTCTGATCTGCAGTTCAGATTTCATTAAAGATGCATCAGGGGTCTTTTTATTTAAAATGTATGACTTTTCATTTTTTAGAAAATGTGCTGTATTTTCTGCAGCATCTATTCGTATCCTGAGTCTTCCCTAAGGATTTGTGGACAAAAGATTCTTGGATGTTCTCTTAATCTAAACAGCATAAGCAGTCAGGTTTCTTTTCTTTACTTCGGTTAATCAAAACATTAAAAATAGAGTTTTGTGGCCTAGTCAAAGTCTAAACTCAGCTGCACTGGTGCCAACTTAAGCAGGCTGTTCGTTCTGGAAAACTCGAGGTTAAAAAGAAAAAGAAAAGAAGACGACTCACATCCCCACAGCATGCCACCACCGCAGGAATGTTTTCATTTTCCCCATCAAACTTATGTGAAATCCTCTAAAGTCGTCACAGATCAAATTGCATACAGATTAACTCCGTTTACTAATTCAACAATTGATCTATTTTTATATTTGGGGGCACCAGAGTAAAGGGAGTGGAAAGGCTTTCCTGCATTTTTCATCCATGATTCATTAATTTCATTAAAAGGCCAAAGTTAAGATTTTTGTTGAGAACTTCTATTAACATTTTCTTCACTAGCTTTATGGTTCTCACCAAACTGAAAAGTAAACTGTCATCTGATTTCTCTCTCTCTCTCTCTCTCTCTCTCCCTCTCTCTCTCTCTCTCTCTCTCTCTTTTTTTTTTCGTCCCCTCACTCCTGCGTTAAAGTTACAGCCACGCAGGGCGGAGCTCTCCTGCTGATGTTCATGCTTAATAAATTATGCAAATGTTTGTCACGTTCAAACCTGGCTGTGAGAATGCACTAAATCTTCTCTCGTGGACACAGGAAAACGCACTCAACAGATGCGTTTTTATCTTCTATTACAGTCACAGAGGGCTTCTGCTCCCGACTCCACATTCAATTATTTATGCCTCTGAAATGTGCAGGGTGCGTCTCTCATGCTGGGATGCAGCAAAGCAGAGAATGTGCCGCTGCCCCTGAGTTGGATGCATTACGGTACTCCACAGCTAATGCAGTGGCGCTGAAGTTGGGGGTGGTGTGCGTGTAGGGGAGTGAGAGGGGGGGAGGCTAGTTGAGGGGGGGGGACTTGAAGGATGCTGAGATGAAGAGGAGGAAGAGCACAATGGAAGCACAGACTGTTGCAAATCCCCCAGCCTAGTTTTCACTGCAGAGAAGGTATCCATTCATTTATTTGGCTTGCTTTGTTATTTCTTTAAGATGCTGTTTGCACAATTCTACTTCAGAGAAAACTACAGATTTTGTATGTTGTTGCACAGGTTTCATGTAAATCATCAGTATACTGTGTTTTGTTTTGTTTTGTTTTTTTATTTATATTTTTGTAGACAGCCAGCAGTGCGTTTTTTTTTTCCACTATGATGAAGAAGAGCTGGGAGGTGCGGAGTGGAGACAGAGAAGTCCTTCTGGATTTGGACGCCAGGGGTGAAGCTCACACCACAGACGGCTACGGCAGTCTGCAGAACGGGGACTTTTTCCCTTTACGATGTGTAAGCACCTTTCTTTTTTCTTTTTACTTTTTACTTCTCTCACATAATTGCATACTGTGCAGCACACCCGACATGTGGCCAATACGTTGCTCTGTTTCTCTGCCTCATCTTTTCGCACTTCACTAACTTCACGCGTTTAGCTGGGAATCTGGATCTGCAGTCTCTGCTGCTGGAAATTCTGATGCGCACACAAGAAGTTGCTTGTGGGCTAAATGACTGTGCCGTATATAGTGCGCGTGTTATCATGCAGAAAGCACAGGGACTGCTTTCTGTCTCCATGTTTCCGGGCTCATTACTGCAGAGTGCAGGCTTTTATGGTGCAGTGTCTTGCACAAGAGTGTGGGGTTTAATCTCATCCAAAGGCAGGGAAGTGTTCGCCAGCAAAGCCTCAGATTAGTGATCTTTGGAAGCCAAAATAACAGTTTTCCGCTTTAGAAGGAAAATTATGCATGGTCTTCAAAACACCACAAATAAAAAAACCTGAGAATCATGTGGTGCTTTTGTCTTCAGCCCATTTTACTCCGATACCTCTAAATCAGTAGTGTCCAAATTTGTTTTTGCGCCTGGTGCCAAAACTGCCAAATTTAAACTACTGGCGAGCCACAATATTCATGACATTTAAAATGCAAACAAATATTTTATTGTGATTTTTTTTTTGGTTTACCTACTTCAAACAATTTTTTTAAAAAAAATCTATAACTCCTTAAAGACAAAAAAAACATAAAAGAAATGCATTGGATATCATCAGCAGCTCCATTTCTGCTGCCCCAAGGTTGAGCTACTGGCATGTCAGGAGAATCATGAGACCAACATTAGGGCTGAAACAATTAATTTTATTAATAGTGATGAATTATAATTGGAATAATCATCAATCAACTTTGTAGTCCATTTATTGCTAACTGTCGTATACATACTCAAAAAAGGCCTTTTGCTGAACTCCCGCCCCAAACACACACATTCAGAGCAGTAATTAAGCCAAAACTGTACAAAATATATTTATGCATTTTGCATTTAAGATATAAAATGTATTTAAAAACATCTTTGTTTGTCAATGTGTTTTATCCAAAACTCCTCAAGTGGTTTTTTTTTAAATATATATTCACTCAGTTCAAACTGACTGACGGAATGCAATGGTTTGCTTTAAACAACAAAATGTTTATTTAAAAAAAGTTAATTATTTGTTTATTTCATAGTTTTAATGTATTTCTAATATTGCATAGCAAAGGCCCTATGTGGTCAAATGAAAAACCAGCACAATGTGCCAATAGTATTTTTTTTTATCTGATTAATCGATTAATTGTCAAAATAATTGATAGATTAATTGATTACTGAAAGAATCATTATTTGCAGCCCCAACTGCAGCAGCAACAGCCTCTCCAGACTCCTGTCATGATACAAGTTACAACAACATTTAATTTCCCTTTGGGATAGATAAAGTTTCTTTGAGTTGAATTGCATTGATTTGGGGGTGGAGGTTTACTTTCCAGCTGGACAAAATAAGTTCAGATCCGGTGCTGCAATAGGACATTTAAGATGAAAATCAACTTGTTTTAGAACAACCCAGTTTGGTTGAGAATCTGTGGCAAAGCTCGACAATTTCAGTCTCTTACTGCGCAAAGCTGGCAGAGACGTATCCTGAAGACTTGCTGCTGTAACTGCAGCAAAGGGTGACTCTAGAGAGGAGGGAGCTCAATACAGAGGCAGAAAAATGCCAGGATAATTTTTATTTTCATCACATGTTGCAGTTTTAAGCTACTTTGTGTTGATATAACACATAAAACTCCAAGAAAATATGCTACAGTTTGAGGTTTTACATTGACAAAACGTGAATAAATGATTTAGCAAGTTACGTGTTTGTCATATTGGCCAAATCACGTTCCTTCTCAGTTTTCAGCCGCAGCTTCAAAGTGCCACGTCCACGGCGATGATCCAATTAATTTGCACTGTATGACAAGAGATAACCAAGCGGTCTCAAAGATGGGCAACCACTTCAGAGATGGACGAACTAAAATTGGTATGCATCACCAGTGTTGTTTTGAATCATGTTTGGGCTTCCAGTTAATTATTTTAGAATTTAATGTTGGCTTTCAGATTTTGTGCTGGTGTGGGAGATCCGGTCACGGGGCAAGCAGCGAGGGAAGGGGAAAAGCAACGGGAACTGTGAGGATGGGGAGTCTGCACAACAGGCAGAGTGGAGGGACAAGTTTGTCCAGAACCTCCAGAGTGCCGGACTGCTCTTGGAAAAGGTGCTGTTGTTTATTTTGTTAGTCCAGGAGGACTGTCAGAATTCATGTTCTTTAATGTCACTCACCAGCTTTTCTCTTTCCGCTCTCTCCATTCAGGAGGAATCTGCGAATGAAAAGAAAACCATACATTTTCTTAAAGTCAGCGCCCCCTGGGATGTGTTGGTTTACTATGCTGAGGAACTTTGCCTCCGAGCTCCACTGCAGGTCAGCAAAGCTGTTCCTTACAATCATTTAACGGGACCATTTAAATATCTCTGTCCCTTTTTTGGAAACTGATTCATATTAATCCCATTTGCCGTGGAGCACACATTCATTTGCTACAGAGAGATGGTATTAAGGAAAGATAAAACTTGTCTTTTTAATAAATTCACTGCCATCCAAAACTATTTATATCCCCTTAACCTTGCCAAGGGTCTCTGTAGGTTTCACTAACTCAAATTTAAGTCTTTTAAAGACCCATTTAAGATCATTATGAATGGAATTTAAGACCTATATCGCCACAAAAAAGCAAATTGTAAGTCTCTCGGGATTTCCAGGCCCAGCAACACCTGGACCTAAACACATCTTCCGTTGTTCTAAGAAGACTCTGCGTTCCCAACATAATGATGGAATCGGTGCCAAACAGGCCGCTGGACTATTACACATGCGCCTTCCGCAAGTCAAAGATGAACAGGTGAGTTCCACTTGATATCAGCGACCCCAAGCACATCAAATTCAGACCCGGTGTCTGTATGTTCATGAATGAATTGCTTTTATGTAGATTCCTCGGCTCCGAAGACCAAGACAGCTACTTCACTAACACTCAGAGACACCAGGTTGTAAGTAAACACTCCTGTTACCGCATAGCGGTGTTTTGGGATGGTTGTGTTTCCCTCATCCTACAGATGAAGTCTTGTGTTCTAACGTAGGTTTATGAGATTCTAGCTCGGACGGTGTACGGCAAAAGAAAGAGGACGGAGGTTGGCGTGGACAGACTGGTAAATGAAGGGGCCTACACAGCAGCTTATCCTCTGCATGAGGTGAAAGATTGTTATCTGCTGGGTAATGTTTACCTTAGCTGTGTTTCCCTCTCTAATCAGCCTCGTTTTTTGACTTGCAACAGGGACCTTTCAAGCTTCCGAGCCACGAGATCCATGCTGACGAGCTCAACCAGAGGCAGGTCCTGCACTACTACTGGGCTCGCTGGTGCAAATGGTTCAAGTACCAACCACTAGATCACATTAGGGAGTACTTTGGAGAGAAGATTGCCCTCTACTTTGCTTGGCTAGGTATAAAATCATTCTTATTTTTGGAAATATCTGAGTTACTCTGTATACTTGCTAGAGCTCCATTTTCAGAGTGAAGAACGTAACTTAAAGGTGGAGTAAGTAACTGTGAAAAAAAAAAGTTTTTTTTTTTTTATATATTTCTTAAAATTGTCACCATCTTGGGACAATATAGTAGGAAACAGATAATATGTGAAAAGATTGATCTCCTATACCTCCTCCTTGAGCTACTATTGCCATCTAACACACACACCACAGATGAAAACTTTATCCTTTTAAAGTGTCTAAGCAAGCTCACTTCAAATGGCGCTGAGATGGGGCACCAATATGTAGGAATATTAAAAGTACATTGCACTGTATTAGTGTTGCTGAGTTATTTGGTGTCATAATGAACTAGTGTCTTCCTGATGAACTAACTTTATCTCTCTTTATTTCTGCTTGTCCTTGTGATCTCTCTCTCTCCGGCTCAAAACGTAAACATTTTTGAGAGCTGGGAACTCTTAAAATCAAAATGAAATTAGTCAATTAACCAACGTTGTCCTTCAACTGATGAACTAAAACAAAACTTCAAAACTCCTTTTAAAACCTTGAAGGGACGACACTGCTGAACTGCAGAAAATAAATGAATAAAAAAAAAAAATCGAGCTTATAGCCTACTGCAGCAGCTGTCTGGCAGATACTGTTGACAGAGAATTATGTGTTGAGCAAACAAACAGCAGGTGGAAGTATGTTTCATAGGAATAGATGAACAACAGGACCAGAGCAGCATCAGCAGAAGACATGTGGATGTGTTTGGGACAGTTAAACCATTAGAACCGTCTCTTGCAGCGCAGCATCAACCTCGGAGCAGCTTTGTAGTTTCATTTCCCCTCCATCAACTGAGAGCTGCACTCTAATGGAGCTCTGTGTTCCCTGCAGGTTTCTACACAGCCTGGCTGCTGCCGGCGGCCATAGTGGGAACGCTGGTTTTTGTGTCAGGAGTCATGTCCATGGACACTAACACACCAGCGTGAGTCTCCAATGAAAACACAAAGAGTACCACAGGAAACACTACACATGCTTCACTGCAACATAGAGCAGAGCAGCTTTATATGAAGCAACATTTAGAGATGATTAGCAGCGGTAATGCCGAGGTAATGATACGACCACAACTTCTGGCAAGAAAGATCTGTTCGTGCAGAGAAGTTGATGGATTTTCTACTTCTGAGGCTGTCGAGTTCGATATTTGGCACCAGCTGCAGTGAAGCACCTAATGTACAGATATGAGATTAGCATTGATCCTCTGAGGAAAAAGCATGTTATAGCTGTCCTCCAAGGAATGCTGTGATTTGCAGGGAAATAAACCTTTCTAGAATCTTCAACACTTATTTGCGAATTAAGCGAGACACATTGAAAGGGTAAATTTCACCAAGCGATAGTAGAGCTTTGCAAACTTACAGCGACAGCCCATAAACATTTTCACATTTTCTCACTCGATGACAAACTATAGTGTGTTTTATTCCAGTTTTAAGCCAAAGTGATGTGCATTTTTGAAGATTATTTGGGACTGTCAACAGGGAGGACATTTGTACCAGTGGTGCGAAGTATCCGATGTGCCCCCTTTGTAAAACATGCGATGCTTGGAACATGTCTGATATCTGCACCATGGCAAAGGTAAGCTATATTTACTCCTTAAATTGCGGTGAAACTCAGTTTAGTCACAACATGAACAAGCTCAGAGCTTAAACCTGTTCCTTGCCACTGCGTGCTACAGCTTGGCTACCTGTTCGACCACCCCGGTACCGTGCTCTTCAGCGTTTTCATGTCCTTCTGGGCCGTGACCTTTCTGGAGTTCTGGAAGCGCAAGATGGCTACTCTGGCCCATCATTGGGACTGCATGGATTTCCATGAGGAGGAGGTTATTTGTTACATTAGCATGAGCATCCCTATGCTGATTTATTCTCATGGTTCCTGCAAATGGAAAGACTGAAAGATGTTGTGGTGGAGTAACATGAGAAAATGATAGTATTTAAAAACTTGTTCCATCTATTTCCTGAGGTTAATTTATCACAAAACACCTTCAGCAGTACCTTTTCATTTAGAGAATGCACACTAACAAAGCTTTGCTGAATAGAAACCTGACCTGCTGGTTCCTCTCAGGAACGTCCCCGTCCTGAGTTTGCCGCCACGGCCCCAACTGTGGAGGAAAATCCAGTGACTGGAGTCAAAGAGCCGTACTTTCCAGAGAAGACGAGACTGTCTCGCATGTTCACTGGCTCCATGGTCATTGTCCTGATGGTGAGTCGTGTCTGATGACTTCTTACTTGACATAAATGTAGGGGTGTGCAATACTGAGAATTTTGGTATTGATCTTATTCCTAGTAAATTCAGGGATATTGTCGCCGATACCAATACTTTTTAAAAATAATGCCATCATTGTCATTGAGCGTTTTGGCGATCTGACTTCAGTAGGTTAATTATAAGTGTTAGCATAAGTGTTTTTATTAACTAAATACATTAGAAAACAGTGTGTATGTATAGAAATAGCATAGCTACTGAAACCTTTTTATTGGCAGTTTCAGGACATTGGAGTTGTCTCTACTCAGTGGAGTTAAGAAGAGGTATAACAAATTGAAGTGATAGCCTCATTGAACTAAAGATGATCTGATTATCTTTGTCATTGTTCCTACATTCCTCTAAAGAGAACTGGGACAATTGTAAAAAATAAATAAATAAAAATAAAAATCAAGCAGCTCCACCATCAATAAAAACCTCAGAGTAAGGCACTGGATAGATCATGAAGTTTGCTCTTCAGTCAACTTTCTGGCTGTGAACCATCATGGTAGACGAATTTCACTTTCTGAACATTTTCTTTTTCAACCAAAACAATTCCTCTGCAACATAATGTCTCCTCAGCTGTGTGTGGTGATAATCTTCCTGGTGACAGTGGTCATGTGTCGAGGAGTCATCAGCGTCATGATGTACCAGAGCGGGAGCCCTGTGCTGCGTACAGAGGCATGTCAGATCTACGCAGAACATGTCAGATTCCTTTGTTTGATTTAAAATATGTTAGAAACATTAGCGCCGATGTCATTTCCTCCTCAGGCTGGAACCATAGCTAACATCTGCAGCAGCATTGTGAACCTGGGCTTCATTCTGGTAATGGGTCAGGTTTATACGGCCTTAGCTGAGCAGCTCACCAAATGGGGTAAGAGTCAATGCAGAATTGGGAAACATCTGAGCTGTAAACGATCAACACTGTATTTGTCTGCAAGGAAATGTAAGCTGAAAGTTTTCAAAAAAGAAAAGATAACATTCTGTTTGTTTTTTTTCACTAAATGATGAAAACACCAAATTCATCCTTTTAAAGGCTGGCTTTTGTTAGAGTGAAATCTGCTAGTACCTTACTCAGATACAGTATTTAGCAATTCCCCTTAAATCTTTTTACATTTCTTCAACTTCATCACTGCATTTCTCTGTACTCACTTTACAGAGATGCACAGAACCCAAACCCAGCATGATAACGCTTTCACCCTCAAAGTGTTCATCTTCCAGTTTGTCAACTTCTACTCGTCTCCCTTCTACGTGGCTTTCTTTAAGGGAAGGTAAGACATGGCCCAGTCACATGAAACACTTGATCAGATGTTCATTCCTCTAGAAATATAAGCGGTTCTCTTTTTGTCTCCGTGTGTTTAGGTTTGTGGGTTACCCTACAAACTATGGAACCTTGTTTGGGATGAGAAACGAAGATGTTAGTGCTTTTTAAATATGAATTCTTGGGATGTTTCACACTATCTTCCTGTGTTGCTGCATTGAGTTGTTTCTGTGCGCCTTGTGATTTCAGTGTGGTCCTGGTGGTTGCCTCATTGAGTTGGCTGAACAACTCTTCATCATAATGGTGGGAAAGCAGCTCATCAACAACATCCAGGAGTTCATTATACCGTATGTTGCCACTTGTACAACCATGCTGCTGATCAAACTAAATTCATATCTGTGTGGTTTCCAAAAAGGCCATCTTGTTCATTTACAGTGACGTTGCTTTTCGTTACATCCAGTCCAACTGATAAATGATTATTTACATGTTAACCCATCTATTATTCCTTGTATGCAGCAAAGTAAAAGCCTGGCGGCAGAAAAGAACCTTGGCCAGCGTGTTGGGAGATAATGAGCAAGACGAGCCTCGGCTCTGGGAGGAAGACTACAAGCTGGTACCATGTGGGGGCCTGTTTGAAGAATATCTGGAAATGGGTAATTAGATAAGAACTTTTTCCTTTTTTGGATCAATTCCCAGATCAATAAAGATGTTATTAATACATAGCCCTTCTCACTTATTGGCACAGCTGGTCAATATGAGAGGAGATGGGTTAAAGGTATAGAACAATCTCCCCAGTTTTTAAACGTGAGTTTATAAGGAGAGTAGTTCATAATCTAAAGGACCTGAAGGTCATCTGGGGTACAAATAAGAACCTGTTTTTTCCTCATTGAGCTGGAGAAAGCTAAATGAAGAAAGTTCATGTAGTTTACATGTTGAATGAGGGTTAATACTGATTAAAAGATGAATATCACGAGTTCCCAGAGACAAAAAAGGTCGTGTGGCATCCTGTGTTTAGCAGTAATTGGCTCTTGTGATTAAGATTTTACCGGAAAAGTATATTTTTAAGATAAATGAATGACAGACCAGTGCAAAGTTGTGTAAGAAATGCTTGCCCTACCTCACAAAATTGGAAACAGAGCCAAAGGGTTTATGTTCATGGCAAAATAACATGGTAAAAAAAATAGTTTTCACAAAATCAATGGGGGCATGTTTTTTGGCACTAATTGATAGTAGATAGTACCGTAGCTGATTTGGTTGTTAAAAAAAAGAGTCAATGTCTAGGATTTTTTAATATGTAATCCTTGACTGTCATGTTTCTCTTGGGCATAACTATGATGTGATACAGAGGCCTCTTTTTCAAACCAAGCCATTAAAAATAGGAGAGACAGGAAGTGTTGATCCTCATAATTTATTAAATGGCTGCAAGAAGACAGAGAATCTCCTAAATTTCACCAGACGTACAGTTAGAAAGTCACCAAGCCTCTATAACAACCCTTTATTTAAGGCCTTTGAACACACCTTCACCAGCAGGACCCATAGTTCTGGAGGGCATTAGTTGTAATTTTATGCTTGGCTGCTCAGAGTAAAACTGTCTCCCTGTCCTCCAGTCCTCCAGTTTGGGTTCATCACAATTTTCGTAGCAGCGTTCCCCCTCGCGCCGCTCTTCGCCCTCCTGAACAACTGGGTGGAGATTCGCCTTGACGCCCACAAGTTTGTGTGCGAGTACCGCCGACCGGTGGCTGAGCGGGCTCAAAACATCGGAGTCTGGTTCAACATCTTAGAAGCCTTGTCCCATCTGTCTGTCATTGCCAACGTCAGTAGATCTGTAGTTATGCTTTTACAAGATGTTGCATAGTTATCACTAAGATGAATATGTGTTTAACAAAATGGTGATGCTTTTATTTTCTCAGGCCTTTCTAATCGCCTTCACATCAGATTTTTTACCACGCCTGCTCTACCAGTACAAGTTCAGGAATGATCTTAATGGATATGTTAACTTCACCTTGGCCTATGCACCACTCAACTACACTGACTACCCCAGGTGCAGGTATGGTGGCAACATTGAATTTATAAGTCAAGGCTTCTCGAAAACATTGGAAATAAATTAATTAAGAAAGTTTTCTACATTTTGGTGTATTTTAGAGAAGTGTACAAACAGGTTCAGCGTTATTTTCTCATTTATTTATTTTAGCTAATGTAAACATTGGGGTGAGTCTGAATGCCTTGCCATGTCAGTGGCAATTACTCTTTACAAAAGCCAGAGGAAAGTAAGATATACTTTCTGTGGCATCTTAATTTCGTGGTTTGTTGGTAATTTTTGTTAGATTCTCAAGATTTATTTACTAAAACTTGAATGAAGATACTCATTCAAGAATGTAATTTTTCTTTTATAATCTCTAGTAACAGTTATTCAAAGTGTTTACTTTTAGCACTTCTAAACTTGATTTGATTTTTGGATATTATCCGAAGAACTCCGTGTTGGTACTTTATGACCCACAGATTAGGGGCCGTGGACTTAATCTGATTGATTTGAATGTGAATAAATCATTATACCACTACTAATTTTTTTTGTTGAGATAAAATATTGTTGAGTTCATTTGAATGTAAATGTTTAACTGAATCAGGATTAGGTGTTTAATTGTATTTCTGTTCAATACAAAAGTTGCATTTTTCTTTTGCGTTTTTGAAATCCTAGACTTGACCAGTAGAGGGCAGTGTAGGTCGCCTTCCAAATTGAATTTGTTATGACTTCTTGTTCTGCAGCTGTACATGCTCTACATTGACTATGCTTCATTTATTTCCAGATATAAAGCATTCAGAGACAATGATGGAATGTATACACTCTTCTACTGGGAACTCCTCGCCGTGCGACTTGGTTTTATCATTGCATTTGAGGTTTGAATGGAGACACTTGAAATCCACTAATGTTTAGCTTAAAACTATGGGTTTCTTCAGTTGAATCATGTTCTCCCTGCATATTTGTCTTCTAATACAAGTTTTAGTGGATCATTTCCAACAGTCAATCCAGAGGTTAGAAATGATTTAATTATTCCTCAGTGTAAAGGGTGCCATCTTGTTGTCTTCTTTCTTTTTTTCCTTCAACATAGCATGTGGTATTTTTTGTTCTGCGAGCCATTGACTGGATCGTACCCGACGTACCCGAGTCCTTGGAGCTGAAGATCAAGCGAGAGCGCTACCTGGCCAAGCAAGCGCTGGCTGAAAACCAGGAGGCACTGTTGGTAAGTTGAGGTTAACGAGAAACCCGACGCTGTTCAGCCAGATCCAACTCAGGTCATTGAGACAGTGAGGCGCACAAACTTTTATGTACTAATAATAAGACATTCATATATTATCTAATAAACACTCAAGACCAAAATCCATCAGCTGAATGTTTTATGGGCAAATGTTAAACCTGTGTTTTTGAGAACATGTCAAGAAATGTGTTGCTGTGTTAATGTTCTAACATCTGGGGAGCTGTAGTAGTTGTAAGTCACAAAACACCAGGATTTGCTAATTGTTGTTGTGCTAACTACTATTAGCATTACAAGCCAAAGCCATATAATTCTCTTCAATCTTTCAATTTAAACACAACACAAATATCTTGCAAGTAGACATTTTAAATAACTGTGTATGCCACTGGCCTAAAGAGATTCCAGCTGCCAGAGGTTCCAGTAAATAGGTTCATTACATTGTATGTGCATGTCAGTCGGACTGGATGCTAAACTCCTGGATGCTCGGAGAGTTGGAATTCTGACTACAAAGGCTTCTCTTGTTTTATTTCCAA
Source organism: Xiphophorus maculatus (assembly GCF_002775205.1). Lineage (NCBI taxonomy): Eukaryota > Metazoa > Chordata > Actinopteri > Cyprinodontiformes > Poeciliidae > Xiphophorus > Xiphophorus maculatus. The sequence goes on along the minus strand of NC_036443.1, from coordinate 7,291,341 downwards.
ATGGGAATTTGGAAAATCCCACTTCTGAGCACAAAGAGTTAGGTGATCGCATCAATTGTGTGATCAACTAATAAAGCCATGTGTTTATTTTAGCACTTATTAGCTACATCCTTAACAGAGTAATTAACAGAATCCAGAAAACCTACTGTATTTTCGGTTCAATTTCAACTTGGTTTATTACACAAGACACAGTGTGCTATCTGAGACACAATATACATCAATTATACAGACCCCAATTAAGCACAAGTTATGTTTGGTGATTTTCTGCAGAGCAGTTCAAACAAAAAGTCAGATTCAGATATACTGTCTAGTTTAACTCTAATTCTTATACAACAGCCACATTGAATAGGTACACTGTGTTCCACATTATTATGCAAGTGATATTTTCTCAGATTTTCTTAAATGGTCAATGCAAATGATGCTCAGTATAATTTTCAAGTCATTAACTATTACAGTATAAGTCAAATTTTACTGAACAAAGCTCCTCATGAGAACAGTAATTATTTCAAAAATAAAGAAACTCAAAATCACTGTTCCAAATTATTATGCACAGCAGATTTTCTAAACATATTATGGATTATAAAGAACTGCAAACGGTCATTCTTTGAATGTGCAGCATTAAATGGTCCCATGTGCTAAAATCAAAAGCTATTTCAATCAAAAACATCTTAACAGACCGAGTTACATGTTAACATAGGACCTTCTTTGATATCACAGCACAATTCTTGATCCATTGAACTTGTGAGTTTGTGGAAATTTTCTGCTTGAATTTCTTTGCAGGATGTTAGAAAACCTTCCCAGAGCTGCTGGGTTGATATGAACTGCATTCCACCCTCAGACCTTCTGCTTGAGGAAACTCCAAAGGTTCTCAATGGGGTTGAGGTCAGAGGTCAGAGGTGGATGGTGACCACACCATGAGTTTCTCATAGCAGCCAATAACACAGTGGTATTCCTTGCAGCATTCATTGTCATGATGAAGATGATTTTGCTACTGAAGGTGCGGCTCTTCTTTGTGAAGAAAGAAAATGATCGGTCAGAAAGTCCATCTACTTTGCTGAGATCATTTTCACACCTTCAGGGACTCTGAAGGGGCCGACCAATGATTCTCTCCCCATAACTTCAGCCCACAGCATGACTCTACCACCTCCTTGCTGACGTCACAGCCGTGTTGGGACGTGGTGGCCATCCACCACCAATCCACTACTGCGTCCATCTGGACCAGTTGCACAGCAGTCATCAGTGAACAAGTCTGTTTGAAAATTAATCTTCATGTACGGCTGGGCCCACTGCGACTGTTTCTGCTTGTGAGCTCTGGTTAGGGGCCCAGTAGTAGGTTCATGCACCACAAGCCTCTGGAGGATCCTCCACCTTGAGGTTCCAGCAGCTTCAAATAACTGTTTGCTGCTTTGTAATGACATTTTAACAGCTGCTCTCTTAATCCGATGAATTTGTCTAACAGAAACCTTCCTCATTTTGCCTTTATCTGTACAAACCATCTTTGTTCTGAATCAGCCACAAATCTCTTCACAGTACAATGATGGCACTTCAGTTTTTGTTAAACATCTAATGTTTTCATACGTTGTCATACGGCACTACACTATCTGATGATTTTCGTCAGCAGAGATCCTTTCTCTTTCCTATATTGCTTGAAACCTGTGGCCTGCTTAATGATGTGGAACATCCTTCTTAAGTAGATTTCCTTTCATTGAGCTCACCAGACAAACTAATCAACCAGCTCTCTGAAATTAATTATAGTGATTCAAAGAGCCCTGACACACAATACCATCTATAAATTTAATAGCACAACAAAAAATGTTATCTTTATGACACTTTAATCCAATTTGCATAATAATTTGGAACACGGTGTAGTTGGTAAAACATTATTAAGGGAAGATAAGATAAGATAAATCTTTATTGTCATTGTTACAAGGACAACGAAATTCAAAGGGTGCCATCAGTCGGTGCACATGCCCAAAAACAAAAAATAACTGTCTCACAGACATCTGAATCATTGACTTTGCAGCAATCTTTCATTCCCTGCAAGGATGTGGCAACTGTAGGGAAGAAGAACCACTCCATTACTTATATCTAATTCTGAATTTGAATCAGAGTCTGTGCCATCTCTTTATAGAACCTGTTAAATACCAAGTCACTTATATCATAAAAGCAAAGAATTGACAGAGAGTGTACTTTCACTTCAGAGTAGCAGATTCCACAGTAGCATCCAGGTGTAGCTTTATGAAGCTATATAACAAAAGAGTAAAATCAATATGCATTTAGCTTGGTACAAACACAAACACAGGTGAGTATAAGAGATTTACAGGAACCTGATTTCAATGAATGCATGGACAGAATGTTTAGTGTTCCACTTTAAGCTATAACATAAACTGTCTGTATAAACAAAAACTAGCTTAGTAATTCACCCAAAGCAGAGTGTACATATGCTCAAACATACACACCCACAACCACACCCGATTAGGAAGTGAAACCGTCTGTCATCATCAATAAACCTCTAGCGTAATTCTTTCTGACTGAATACTTCACCACTCTTATCAGAAGTAGAAGAGTAAATTGGTTGGCGTCCTCGAATGAGCTTGAGTTTTAACAAGGTTGACGTCAGGGCTTTGGTAATTCATTCCCAAATGTTAAAGTCGGCTGGCTTTATTCATTCTAAAACCAGTTTTATTGGTGTTTGGACTCACTTTCCTAGTGGAAAACCTGTTTATGTTCAAGTTTCAATTATCAAGCTGGTTTTTCTTTTTTGCAGGAAAGCTGGAGAATTTTGAAACAGACTCCGTTTTTTTACTCTATCGTCCTTGTTTAATCTACCAGTACCAGTGGCATCAAAACCGTCCCACAGCATGATGTTACCATCACCATGCTTAACAGTCCGTACAGTTAGGGTTAGTCTTGGGTTTGAAAAGCATCACCATGACTGCATAGAACATATTCACCATCCAATAATGAAGCTTGAAGGTGTTTGGCTTGTCTGTGTGAAGCTGCGAAGGTAAGTTGAGCTTGAAAATGTTGGTTTTGCAACATAACCTTCTGTCTTGAGCTGAATCTTCTTGATCCATCAGAATATAAAACTGGTTTTGATATGGAGACAGACAGTAGCACAGGGTTGTACAAGTTTGTAGTTCTTGCTTTGCTTGATGCCATTTGCCATCATCCTTACTATTTTCTTTTCTTCTCAGATTTTTTCAGACCTTGCCAAAGTGCTGACGCATTACAAAAGTGTATGTTTGCCTATTATTTCAAACGGATGAACTTCTGCAGTTATTAGTGCCTGCAGTAGCATTGTAGTAGCCCTCGTGCTTAACATTAGCATTTTAGCTACTTTTTATATCTTACTACCTTTGTGAATAAAGAAAGTCAATGTTAGTCAGTATGCTAGTGATAGCGCACATGCTAAAGGTGGCCTTTTAGTTAACCATTGCATTGTCGCTAATTCTGTAAATGTAACAAAGAATGACATAAACAATCTGTTTTGTAAATCTTTTTATGCTTTAATGGTCACACTTCAGGCCTGCTAGACCTAACTTTTCATCACAGCCTAACATTTGGATCAGAAAACCACAAACTTTGGCAGACCCCTTTTAAATTTTTCAGAAATATTCTACTTTAGAAAATGTCCCCTAAACTTCCTTGAACTCCTTGAACTTCCCCCTGGTTCTTGGTAATGATTGAGTTTTGTCAAGCAAATACTTTTTATGCTGCCTTTATCTGCAATGACACATTGACATTTCTGAGCTTTCATCACCACTTACGAAAAGATATTTTTGAAAAATGTATTTATTTTAGCCTTTATGTATTATTTGGATCCTGTAAGACTTTCTGTAAAGTCCAAGTGAATTTAAATGCTGGTGGCTCCTTTTAAAGTTGCAAGGTATATAACTATACGACCCTGAAGGACGTAATGTTCAAGCACAATATTAAAAGCTCAAAATTCTGATGTAAAACTATTTGCTAGACAATGTCAAACATTGAGAAGTTTTAATTATTCTTTTCAAACATTATCAAACTCGCCATTTTGTAGCCAAAATACCTCAGAAATATACAGAGCCAAGCAGGAGAATCAACTAATTCCAAGTTAAAACTCAGCTTCACACAAAGACATTAGCATAAATGTTTGGCTGTTGAACTGGACTTTTCAAGATTGATATAAAGCTAATGTTCTATTAGCAGCTTCACAGATCTTTTTTACAAACATTATGAAGACATATTAAAACATAATTTTATCTTGGCTTTTTTCTATTCTTCCTCTTTTCAATCAATCAGTCAAATTTTATTTGTATAGCACATTTCAGCAGCAAGGCATTTCAAAGTGCTTTACATCTTATCAAACACAGAAACACAAAGCAACATAGAATCAACAATCAAAATAGGACATTAATTCAGGTTCCATCAATAAATTTGTAATTGATTACGTTTCAAATACAATCCTAAACAGGTGGGTTTTTAGTCGAGTTTGCATCCATAGAAGGTTTACCTGTTACACTCCTACTGTGTTATATGGAACAAAATACCTATTGCTATTTTTATTCCCACTCACAATCACACAGTTTAAAACGATGTAGACAGCATTTTAATGGGCTTCTGGCACGAGGCTCCGTACATCTCTTTCACTGAATTTCGAGCAGGGACTCCGCCATCCCTCACGGATTTTTGTGCAATTCTATGGTACCTGTTAGTGTCTAGAATTTACAGGGTTTGTGTTACGCACAGTGACCCTCAGTCACTCGCTGTTTTTCTTCCGGCACTAGGCTTCGTACACCTCTTTCACGGAATTTCGCTCTGGGACTCCGTCGTCCCTCACGGATTTTTGTGCAATTTCAACATAGAATCAACAATCAAAACACGACATTAAGTCAAGTTCTGTCAATAAATTTGTAATTGATTACGTTTCAAATACAATCCTAAACAGGTGGGTTTTTAGTTGAAATTTAAAGGAAGTCAGTGTTTCAGCTATTATACAGTTTTCTGGAAGTTTGTTCCAAATTTGTGGTGCATAGATGCTGAAAGCTGCTTCTCCTTGTTTGGTTCTGGCTCTGGGGATGCAGAGCAGATCAGAACCGGAAGACCTGAGAGGTCTGGAAGGTTGATACAACACATTTCCATAATAGGAACATTCTCCAAGGTTTCCCATTCACTGATACTAGAGTTTTTAAATTATAGGGTTTATTAAAGGTACCAACAGCTGAAAATTACTGCATCACAGCAAAACTAATCTGTGCCAGCACTATTCAGCTTCCATAGAGCAGCCACTGTGACAAAACTAACTCTCATCTCTCTTCCTTCTTTTTATGTCTAAATCTAATTGCACCGCCCCACTTGAAGCAAGCAACACGTCCTTTGGATTGATGAATCGGGACTGCAATGGAATGCTGGGAGGAAACATTCGAGGAAGACGCTCCTTTGAATTTAGAAAGATAATTTTTTCATCATTTGAAAGTCAAAAATCCAGCTCCAGATGAGATTGTTGATGCTGCTGCACGCATACTGAGGCAAAGGAAACTAAGGTCACTGGCTGACTCTTTCACCAGGAGGATTCTAACTTCAGTTGTTGGATATTTGAGCTATAATTTCGATGGGCTTTCCTTTTTGGAGCAAGGCGTAATTCATCAAGCATGAGGAATAATGACGCTGCTTCTCTGCAGATTAACTTGATTTATGACTACCAGCAGCTACAGCATGCATTGTTGATGCAGATGTGTACAGAGTCTCGCAAACGTACTCACAGCCCCTTTATCTTTTTTTTTTTTTACACTTTGTCACATTGCAACCACAAACGTCACTGTTTTACTGGGATTTCATCTGTCAGAAAAAAACATTTGTAAAGTACAAGTTATATTCAAAGTAAAATATGTAGTTTATCATATTTTTTGTCTTAAAAATAAAACTCTGAAGAGTGTGGCCTGCATTTCTTTTCACCCCTTCTACTCTGACTCCCCTGAAGATACAGTTCATGAGAAGAAAATAAATCTCTTTGGCCTAAAGGCATAACACTGTCCACCCTGAACACACCACGACACCACCGTGAACCCTCTTTCTAAACTCTGGACATCCGTCGACATCTTTGTTAGCCGAGATCAGTTGGCTAATCTTTATTTAGCCCAGAAAAGGCGCATATCCGGTCCAGATTTAGCGCAACCAAAGGCTTTATTAGCTCAGCTATGTTTTTAAACATGATTAGTCTCACCACAGTTCAACGTTGTTTTGGTGAAACCATCTTCCTAGCAAAATAGTGTTTTGGGGGATATCAGTGGCAACATCGTGCCTTGAAATGTTTTGAAAAGTCCCAGTCAAAAAATGTGAATAATCTACTCTAATCCACTGCTACTCTTAATGGAATCTAATCTAATCTAATCACTGGGAAAATAATTATGTTTACAGATGTTCTGCGGAAGGTTAGGGCCACGGTCCGAAGTGGCAAAATTTCCCATAGGCTTTTGCACCGCAGTGGCTGCCACTATTCCCAAGTGGCTGCAAGAGCTCGTTTGCCACCCCGGTATTCCTTTGAATGGGCCATTTGGGCGCTTTTGGTGCCATACCGGTGCAGATGCAGTTCATGCAAAATCCCCTGGATGGAGCTCTTGTATTAGGAATAGAATCGTGTCAGATTTTCACTTTCAGCTCAGAGGGCCTGCCACCTGGGTGTTCCGACCGGTGATCCTTGGTGGCAAAGTGGGTTAGCTGGGTGTGCTAAGTGTCTGAGTGCTGGTGGTTCATGGGTAGTGTGGTCCACGGGCATTGTGGGGGATGGGGAGGCCTGCCACTTGGGTATTCTGACCTGTGTTCCTTGGTGGCAAAGTGGGTTAGCTGGGTGTGCTAAGTGTCTGAGTGCTGGTGGTTCATGGGTAGTGTGGTCCCTGGCTGGTGTGGGGGAGGGGAGGCCTGCCACTTGGGTGTTCTGACCGGTGTTCCCTTGTGGCAAAGTGGCTTAGCTTTGTTTGCTAAGTGTCTGAGTGCTGGTGGTTCATGGGTACTACTCTGGAGGTCCATGGGGGTGGTTCATCTGTCCTCCATGCGGGGTTATGGTGCTCCATTCCTGGGTACTTGAGCTCCATGGTGTGCCCTGGTTCTCTGGAGGTCCAAGTGTTCAGTGAAGATGTGCCCTGGTTCTCTGGAGGTCCATGGGGGTGGTTCATGGGTACTACTCTGGAGGTCCAAGGGGTGGTTCATCCAACCTCCATGCGGGGTTATGGTGCTCCATTCCTGGGTACTTGAGCTCCATGGTGTGCCCTGGTTCTCTGGAGGTCCAAGTGTTCAGTGAAGATGTGCCCTGGTTCTCTGGAGGTCCATGGCGGTGGTTCATGGGTACTACTCTGGAGGTCCAAGGGGTGGTTCATCCAACCTCCATGCGGGGTTATGGTGCTCCATTCCTGGGTACTTGAGCTCCATGATGTGCCCTGGTTCTCTGGAGGTCCAAGTGTTCAGTGAAGATGTGCCCTGGTTCTCTGGAGGTCCATGGGGGTGGTTCATCTGTCCTCCATGCGGGGTTATGGTGCTCCATTCCTGGGTACTTAACCTCCATGAGTCCCCCTGGTTCTCTGGAGGTCCATGGGGGTGGTTCATCTGCCCTCCATGCGGGCTTTCAGTGCCCTAGCCCTGGGTAAATGAGCTCCATGAGTCCCCCTGGTTCTCTGGAGGTCCATGGGGGTGGTTCATCCAACCTCCATGCGGGGTTATGGTGCTCCATTCCTGGGTACTTGAGCTCCATGATGTGCCCTGGTTCTCTGGAGGTCCAAGTGTTCAGTGAAGATGTGCCCTGGTTCTCTGGAGGTCCATGGGGGTGGTTCATCTGTCCTCCATGCGGGGTTATGGTGCTCCATTCCTGGGTACTTAACCTCCATGAGTCCCCCTGGTTCTCTGGAGGTCCATGGGGGTGGTTCATCTGCCCTCCATGCGGGCTTTCAGTGCCCTAGCCCTGGGTAAATGAGCTCCATGAGTCCCCCTGGTTCTCTGGATGTCCATGGGGGTGGTTCATCCAACCTCCATGCGGGGTTATGGTGCTCCATTCCTGGGTACTTGAGCACCATGATGTGCCCTGGTTCTCTGGAGGTCCAAGTACTTAAGCTCCATGAGTCCCCCTGGTTCTCTGGAGGTCCAGGGGCTGTTTCATCTGTCCTCCTTGCGGGGTTATGGTGCTCCATTCCTGGGTAAATGAGCTCCATAAGTCCCCCTGGTTCTCTGGAGGTCCATAGGGGTGGTTCATTCAACCTCCATGCGGGGTTATGGTGCTCCATTCCTGGGTACCTGAGCTCCATGATGTGCCCTGGTTCTCTGGAGGTCCAAGTACTTAAGCTCCATAAGTCCTCCTGGTTCTCTGGAGGTCCAGGGGCTGTTTCATCCAACCTCCATGCGGGGTTATGGTGCTCCATTCCTGGGTACTTGAGCACCATGATGTGCCCTGGTTCTCTGGAGGTCCAAGTACTTAAGCTCCATGAGTCCCCCTGGTTCTCTGGAGGTCCAAGGAGTCTGTCTCCCAACCTCCATGCGGGGTTATGGTGCTCCATTCCTGGGTACTTAACCTCCATGAGTCCCCCTGGTTCTCTGGAGGTCCATGGGGGTGGTTCATCTGCCCTCCATGCGGGCTTTCAGTGCCCTAGCCCTGGGTAAATGAGCTCCATGAGTCCCCCCTGGTTGTCTGGAGGTCCAAGGGGTCTGTCTCCCAACCTCCATGCGGGGTTATGGTGCTCCATTCCTGGGTACTTAACCTCCATGAGTCCCCCTGGTTCTCTGGAGGTCCATGGGGGTGGTTCATCTGCCCTCCATGCGGGCTTTCAGTGCCCTAGCCCTGGGTAAATGAGCTCCATGAGTCCCCCCTGGTTGTCTGGAGGTCCAAGGGGTCTGTCTCCCAACCTCCATGCGGGGTTATGGTGCTCCATTCCTGGGTACAGAAGCTCCATGAGTCCCCCCTGGTTGTCTGGAGGTCCAAGGGGTCTGTCTCCCAACCTCCATGCGGGGTTATGGTGCTCCATTCCTTGGCAAAGCCCCCCCAGAGCAGGGGGTCATCAGAGGAGGTTGTGCCTGGTTTCGTTTATTCTTCCAAGTGTGTGTGATGACCCGAGCCCACCTTTGGCCCAATAAATGCGCGGGACCCCCCCTTAAAGCCCCCGTGAATGTTGGTTCCCATTTGGCATCAATGCATTTGAAAGTGATACCCGAATGGCAAGTCCTGCAGCTCAGCGTCCCAAGCTGGTATCGAACCAGGCTCTGCCGGGTGGGAGGCAAGCTTCTTAACCATTGTGCCACGGGGAAGCCAGGGTCAATGTGCCCAGATGGCAGAGCATTTATATTGAAATGTGGCAAGCCCCAATGGTGCCGAATACCCATTTGGCAAGCCCATGTTCACAAAGGGAGCCTTACCAGGGGCGCGAGACTCTGGGCCATGCATGCTGGTGGGTCTAGTCCGCGGAGGGGTGCTTAAGTGTGGGGTACCCATGTTCGAACGGTCCTTAAGTGTTGGTCCCCAAAGTGGCAAGCCTCCCATTGACATAAACACCCAGGTTGCAAGCCCCATGTTCACGAATACCCATGTGGCAAGCCTCCCATTGATATAAACACCCAGGTGGCAAGCCCCATGTACTCGAATACCCAGGTGGCAACCCTCCCATTGACATAAACACCCAGGTGGCAAGCCCCATGTTCACGAATACCCAGGTGGCAAGCCCCCATTGTCATAAACACCCAAGTGGCAACCCCCCATGTTCACGAATACCCAAGTGGCAAGCCCCCATTGTCATAAACACCCAGGTGGCAAGCCCCATGTACTCGAATACCCAGGTGGCAACCCTCCCATTGACATAAACACCCAGGTGGCAAGCCCCATGTTCACGAATACCCAGGTGGCAAGCCCCCATTGTCATAAACACCCAAGTGGCAACCCCCCATGTTCACGAATACCCAAGTGGCAAGCCCCCATTGTCATAAACACCCAGGTGGCAAGCCCCATGTACTCGAATACCCAGGTGGCAACCCTCCCATTGACATAAACACCCAGGTGGCAGCCTATGTTCACAAAGGGAGCCTTACCAGGGGCACGAGACTCTGGGCCATGCGTACTGGTGGGTGTAGTCCGCGGAGGGGTGCTTAAGTGTGGGGTACCCAGGTTCGAAGGGTGCTTAAGTGTGGGTCCACAAAGTGGCAAGACCCCCATAGTCCTAAACACCCATTTGGCTTAAGTGTGGGTCCCCAGGGTCCAACGGTGCTTAAGTGTTGGTCCCCCAAGTGGCAACACCCCCGTGGTCATATACCCCCATTTGGCAAGTGTGGGTACCCAGGTTGGGACGGTGCTTAACCCTTGGTCCCCCAAGTGGCAAGCCCCATGTTCACGAATACCCAAGTGGCAAGCCATGTCCATAAAGGGAGCCTTACCAGGGGCACGAGACTCTGGGCCGTGCGGACTGGTGGGTGTAGTCCGCGGAGGGGTGCTTAAGTGTGGGATACCCAGGTTCGAAGGGTGCTTAAGTGTGGGTCCACAAAGTGGCAAGACCCCCATAGTCCTAAACACCCATTTGGCTTAAGTCTGGGTCCCCAGGTTTGAATGGTGCTTAAGTGTTGGTCCCCCAAGTGGCAACACCCCCGTGGTCATATACCCCCATTTGGCAAGTTTGGGTACCCAGGTTGGGACAGTGCTTAACCCTAAGTGTGGGATACCCAGGTTCGAAGGGTGCTTAAGTGTGGGTCCACAAAGTGGCAAGACCCCCATAGTCCTAAACACCCATTTGGCTTAAGTCTGGGTCCCCAGGTTTGAATGGTGCTTAAGTGTTGGTCCCCCAAGTGGCAACACCCCCGTGGTCATATACCCCCATTTGGCAAGTGTGGGTACCCAGGTTGGGACGGTGCTTAACCCTTGGTCCCCCAAGTGGCAAGCCCCATGTTCACGAATACCCAAGTGGCAAGCCATGTCCATAAAGGGAGCCTTACCAGGGGCACGAGACTCTGGGCCGTGCGGACTGGTGGGTGTAGTCCGCGGAGGGGTGCTTAAGTGTGGGATACCCAGGTTCGAAGGGTGCTTAAGTGTGGGTCCACAAAGTGGCAAGACCCCCATAGTCCTAAACACCCATTTGGCTTAAGTCTGGGTCCCCAGGTTTGAATGGTGCTTAAGTGTTGGTCCCCCAAGTGGCAACACCCCCGTGGTCATATACCCCCATTTGGCAAGTTTGGGTACCCAGGTTGGGACAGTGCTTAACCCTAAGTGTGGGATACCCAGGTTCGAAGGGTGCTTAAGTGTGGGTCCACAAAGTGGCAAGACCCCCATAGTCCTAAACACCCATTTGGCTTAAGTCTGGGTCCCCAGGTTTGAATGGTGCTTAAGTGTTGGTCCCCCAAGTGGCAACACCCCCGTGGTCATATACCCCCATTTGGCAAGTTTGGGTACCCAGGTTGGGACAGTGCTTAACCCTAAGTGTGGGATACCCAGGTTCGAATGGTGCTTAAGTGTTGGTCCCCCAAGTGGCAACACCCCCGTGGTCATATACCCCCATTTGGCAAGTTTGGGTACCCAGGTTGGGACAGTGCTTAACCCTAAGTGTGGGATACCCAGGTTCGAATGGTGCTTAAGTGTTGGTCCCCCAAGTGGCAACACCCCCGTGGTCATATACCCCCATTTGGCAAGCCCCATACCCTATCCCTGGGTAAAGGAGCTCCATGAGTCCCCCTGGTTCTCTGGAGGTCCAGGGGCTGTTTCATCCAACCTCCATGCGGGGTTATGGTGCTCCATTCCTGGGTAAAGGAGCTCCATGAGTCCCCCCCTGGTTCTCTGGAGGTCCAAGGGGTCTGTCACCCAACCTCCATGCGGGCTTTGGGTGCCCTATCCCTGGGTAAATGAGCTCCATGATCTGCCCTGGTCCCCAAGTGGCAAGCCCCCATTGACATAAACACCCAGGTGGCAAGCCCCCATGTTCACGAATACCCAGGTGGCAAGCCCCCATTGACATAAACACCCAGGTGGCAAGCCCCCATGTTCACGAATACCCAGGTGGCAAGCCCCCATTGTCATAAACACCCAATTGGCAAGCCCCAATGGAGTGAAATGTGACAAAGTGTCAGTTGTATGGGTAAAAATACCCAAGTGGCAACACCCCCATTGATGGAATACCCATGTGGCAAGTTCGGGTCCAATACCCAAATGGCAGTTTTCCCCATTGAGATAAACACCGAGATGGCAACGATGCCATCTGGTGGCAGAAACACGTTACTACAGCGAATCTTGCCACGAGGGAGCAAAAGCCATGATTTTCGTGAAAAGTTTGTCCTCTTTGGGGGTCTCTGACGGGGAGACCGGGGGTCTTAAAAATCGTTAGGGGGGGTCATAGGGGTAACGAGGGATAACCGGATTTTTAGAGACTGACCCCGTAACCCTACGACCTAGGGTTAGCCCTCCAGAATTTTTAGAAAAAGGCCCTTTTTTCCTCCCAAATGTACACTTTTTTGGCCCTGGCCCTAAATAGGGTTTGAGCTATAGAACGAGCAAAAAGGTCTTCAGATGAAATGTGGCGGAGACATGGCCTCGACAAACGAATTTTGTTTGCATCAGAGTACAGGGGTCTGAATATCTTTGTTTATGTTTGTCTGTCACATAAAATGCCAGTAAAATACTATGAAGTTTGTGGTCTCACACGACAAAATGTTCATTATGAAGACATTCTCGTGGAACTCTATGTTACCTTTAATTAAAAGCTGTAGTTTGTGTCAAACCAAAATATTTTTCACTGGTAGGAGTTTTTGTTTTTTTCCTGAAGGATCCGTCGGGTGAAAACCTGACTCAACCTCGGTCTGCAATGTCAGCTCTCTGTTAATCATTTGTAGTCTTTAACCTCAAGCAGAGATAACCCCAATTTTTCTCACACTTGAAAATGCCTCTGCAGAGACATGAAAGACAATAAACATCCGACTTCTTGGACTCAGTCGGGGTTTCCCACTGCTTGAAAACCAGCCGCAATCTATAAATCGGAGCTTTTGCTCTGACCTCAGCCTTGAGGTCAAAGTTTGCCTTCCATTTTTATTGCTGGCTAATACTGTAAGGCTGCACAGAGGACCACCTTTTCTTTATTCTCCTTGTTAACTTTCAGAAGGTTGTAAAATTTGTTTTCCCTCATAAGCACGTCAGGGGTTTTTTTCTACTTGAATGAACTGAGCAGTATTGTATTAACAGTATTGTATGTACTGCTGAACAACAAAGTTTTTCATTTCAGAGTTGCTTTTTTTTTCTTCTTCTTCTTTTTGCATTTTAGACCAGAATAAAGCTAGTTTATTGAACGCAGCACACTGCTGCTTGGTAATTGTCTCTGCTGAGCGATGAAATGCTGCAGGGACGAACGTTCATTGATCGTCCCTGAACCAGGCTCCTTCCTTCGTTTCTCCTTTTTCTCTCCATGTTGCATCTTTCTCTGCTCTGCAGAGACGTATGAAGAAGATCCTGATTTATGAGGAGACAGAAACAGACAGGCGTTCGTTAATGATTTCTCTCTTCCTCTCACACTATCCACCACTGGCTCCAACCCTTGGGCAATTTCTGACTTTTGTTTGATCTCCTCTTCTCCGCCTCACGTTTTTCTTCACTCGTTTCCCCTCTTCCCTCTTAGAATTTTTTCTTCTTCTGCTCATTTAATTCCTGGCATCATCTCTCTTTAATGCCCTCTCCCCCTCCCTCTCTGCCTGTCCTCCCTCTTTGCCACGTTCATCTTTTGAATTGTTGTGATTGCTGCGCGTTCCTCTGCCATGGCCTGCAGGAAGAGTGAGTTAGTACATGTCAGTGAGCGCAGGTATGCGCTGTGGACACTGGCTGGATCGCTACACCGCCTGCAAGGGCGAGGAAGTCAACGCAATGCAGGAGCTGCTGAAGGAGAGCTGCGAATCAATTGCCTGGGGGTAAAGATGCAGCAAAGCCAACAAAGCATAAGACGCACCAAAACTCTGCTCTGCTGCATTTGTGCCGTTTTGAAACACGCTGTAGATACTAAGAAATGACTGGCACCGACGCCGTTATCTGTTGCTGGTGTTTTGTTCTGCAGACTTTTTTTTCTTCCTCCTTTTTTTTGTGCTCCAGCGAAAACTCAAAAACAATCAGAGCCTCCAGCACTGCGGAGTAAACTGCTGTCCCGACTGAACCCGCCACCCTCTTCCCGTCATCTCTGATAAGTGAACACAGTTGACACACAGCAGCGAGCGCACCGAAATAGACGAGAGCTGAAGAAACCCTGGGCAGCTCCTTCCTATCGCAGCATGACGTTTGGATTGGGAGCAGGTTTTCTTTTTTGGTGGGGGTGGTGGGGAGGGGGGGTTCTAACAGTGCATTAAAGCGCAAAGACATGCAAATTATTTTTCTGCAAAGATTTTGTTATGTGTTGAATGTGCTTGCAGTCAGATAGCACAAAACAGTCCCTCTTTGAATGTAAGAGCTTTGCAACTTGAACGTGTTTTGATTTTATGCAGACTGCTATGAATTAGTAGCATAATAACAGGGTGGATTGAAAAGATAAAAAAAATCTGTAGTGTGTGGTGTGGATTTATATTCTGCATCACTACCACACTCCAATATTAATAAATCGAATCCAGACATTTGGACCAAACGTTAGAAGATGCAGAACAAAATGTGTGACAGAAAGGCTGACGTCACACGTCACCCTAACACGAGTCGCCATCATAACACATAGCAGTGGCAGGGTCATGCTGTGGGGCCTGCTCGTCTTCAGTAGGAACAATGGGAATGTGGATAAAGATAAATACAGCATGGTCCTGGTGTAAATGTATTTTATGTCCTGTATTTAGCATTACTGGGATAGTGTAGTATGTGTTAGACCAGCACAATGTGCAGTGAACATACAGAACAATATATTCTATATTTAAAAATTCCAAGATTTTCAATTTCATTTCATTTAATCTGTAGGTGTTAATATATGGTTGTTTGTATTCTCGCTAGATATTTTCATATTCAATGAGGTCCATTTTGTTACTGTGCTGATGTAACAATATAATACATAACTGTGACAAATGTCTTTCTAAGGTTTTTACAAACACAAATCTCAGGGATCCTAATCAATTATTCACGTCTGAAATTTCAGCTTTGTTCAGGCTCAAATCTACACTTTCTTGTCCTTTAAGTACCGTTTTAAAAGAGCAATGCAATTGTTCATGAATTTTTCTCAACATTTAAGTTTTAAAAGAGAGAACATGGAAACACCACACAAACACAGAAATGCACAGAGGAGAGAGAAGGAAAGAAGCAAGAAACAATAAGGGAGGAAGAACAAGAAGATGGTAGAGGGTGAAAGGACAAAAAAAAAACAATCAAAAAAAGAACAACACAACAAAAGAGAGTATAAAAAGAAGGATAAATGAAATATGGAGCAAATGAAAGAAAGAAGTGAAAGAAGGGAGGACAAAAAGTCAGTAAGAAAGAAAAAGTGAAACAAAAGAGATACGAAGACACAAGGAAGGAAACAAATCTTAGAGCATGAGAATAAATGCAAATAATTTTAAAGACTTCTCCAGACCTGGAAAATCCTGAAATCAAACCTCAAACTTTTCCAGCCTGCATAGGACTCGGATTTATTTAGCCCCCCTTTAATCTGACACATCCAAATAAAATGAAGGTCTGGCCTCGCACAAAAATAGCAGTTTCAGGTTAAACAGTGCAGATACTGTACATTCATGGAGTATGAATCCTTTTTCAAGGCACTGCATACACTTTCGTATCGGAGGGTCATCATTTTCGTCCCTCTCCCTTTCTCCTCTTTCTGTGTCAGGGCAGGTGCTGAAATGAGACACTAAATAACTATTAGAGGAAGGGCAAGAGAAAGGGAGGAGAATATGAGAAAAAAAAGGAGAGCTCTTCCTCAACAGTAGCAGAGAGAGGAGAAAGAGAGAGAGGAGGAGGGTGGGAGGGTAAAGAAGCTCAGAGAGAGACTGGATCTGCATTATAAGTAGCTATGAGAGCAGCAAGTGTCGGGTGTTTTCAACCTGTGTTTTAAAATGCTCTAATGCGAGGAAGAGAGCGAGCGGAGCAAAAGGAGGAGAAACCAAGAAGTGGGACATCAGTTCTGAAAAGTCTGCTGTGATTAGGAAGAAAGCCAAGTGCAAAGAAGGGAGGAGGGGAAGCCGAGAGGAACACAAGGCAGCAATGGATTGCAGAATGGCTCGGCCTGACCCTGGGACGGCCTGCTGGATTCACACACTGCCGCTGGACACCGTCCAGCACACGCTCTAGGCTGCGAACGGCGGAGAGGTACGGGACCGGTCGTCCCTCAAAATAACTGAGCACATAAATCAACATTTTAGCACCTTCAAAACACATGTCATCTGAGCACTTTGTTGCAGCAGCAGGGAGTGAAAGGTGAGCTGTGCTGTTTGGGACAGAGGCTGTGCTTCCTGTTTGTGTGCTTGGTGCAAGCGAAGCTGTGGAGCTCATCCAGGTGACCTGCAGGCTCAGGAGGAAAATTTAGGATTTGTATTTGGAGACAAAAACTAAATTAAAGTCCCTCTTGGATGGAGAATGTCAAATTATCCAGGTCAAGCAGATGCATGTTTGGTACATGAGAGATGATTAGCTTCCCTGTGCATTTGATTCCCTTTGAAGACGTTGTTGCTTCTTGCATCGGTAATGTTTCCAGCAGCTCCTTAGGCAGTGAGGCTTTAAATGCGACGGCTGCAGCGCAGCAGTGAGCCGCTGCAGAGCGAGGCAGGTAAGTGCATGCCTGGAATATGTTAGATGAAAGGCTGGTGGGGGAACTGTACGTGGCTAAAAGTTGGCGCTGGCCTCTCCTCTGTGGAATAGTTCAAGGTAAGGCTGAAACTTGCGCACTTACCTGTGGGCACTGCCAGGCAGAGCACTTTTTACTCACCCACAGGGGTGTGTGTGTGTGGGTGTGCACGTGTGTGTGTGTTTTGAAATGTGTGAGTCATATCTTCACTCAAGTTCTCGTCCAGTTGTCGTGTGCATCATCCAGAGGTGCCTTGGTTGTTCAAACTTTATCAGAGAGAAGGTGAGCTGAGGTGAGACCGTCTGCCCACCTGATGACTAAGAGCTTTGTCATGTGAGGCGTCTGCAGCCATGCCTGTATAAAATAGTCTGGCGGTAAATAGGCTGGTGCACAATATGGTGGTGTAAATGGTCGGATTTACTACCTTAGGTCCAGATATGTGTACAGTGCCCAAAAAGTAGGGTGAAGTAGGAGTAGTACTACTTAAATATACAGTATATATATATATATATATATATATATATATATATATATATATATATATATATATATATATATATATATATATATATATATATATATAAATTATTAAAGTATTAAAGCAGCTGTCCAAGAAATTACTCAAATAAGAGTTCAAAAGTATTTGGTACAAAGAATATTCAAGTACCGAGTAACAAATCATAACATAAAGCATTCAATAATTACAAATGACATCATCAGAGCAACCGAAATATAAAGTTATAATGTTGGTAGTTTAAGGAGCAAAATGAAAATAATTCCTATAAATAATTGTAAAATAACACAATCAGGCAAATTTTTATTTTGTTTCCAAATTTATTTGTTTCAATATGAAACTTTAACACAAACTGAAGATGTTTTTGTTAGTCAGTTTTGTCAGTTTGTGTTTGTGTCTGGTAATTCTTTGGTTAAGCAAGCTTGTTTTTCGTTTAGTGAAATTACGCAGAGTGGATAGAGTAACCAGAATTTTGTTTTACTCAAGTAAGATCAACAATATTTTTATAAAGTTACTTAAGTAAAAGTAAAAAGTGCAGTGTAGGAAAAATACTCCTAAAAGTCCATTTTTCCCCCCAAAAAGTTACTCAAGCACATGTAACTAGACACTACCTAAACAGGTTACTGCTGACCTGAATGCACCACCTGCATGTTGGGTAAATGTGTAGCAGCACAACGTATAAATCTGGACCTTGAACCACTTAACTGCTGTTTATCACAGTCAGTTGGTCCTCTGCATGATCACTGACCGCTTGATAACCCTTTGCTTTGAAATCCTCTCTTCGTGAGAAAGAGATCAGAACCAGGCCAAAAAGCTGTGAATGAATTTCTCCACTATAGGCTGCTTTAGATTTGATTTCTTTACGCACGTCTGCTCTCATAACACTCAGATGTAAAGTATGGCCGCCCTCCCACTTCCTTCTTCCCCCGCGAGTGTCTGGAGAGCACCTGCCCCCATCACCTGCCAGTCAGGCGGCGGCTGTCTGAGCATGTAGGGGTGAGTCTGTGTGTGCACCATATAGGAAAGCGGGCGGGATACACACATCAACTCAGTTCCGTCATTTAACTAAAGCTGCACTCAAATACTCCGTCTGCTGCATCTTCGGTTCATACAACGCTTTGTAACAGCGTCGTATGTTTAGGATGTTTTCCCTAGAAGCTAGATCAAAAATACTTTGAAAGATTTTGTGTTTTTTGCTGGACGTACGTCCGTTTTCAAGTCCTACCTTAAATTCTCTTTTGGATTTACGTCTGAACTTTGACTAGGCCGTCCAAACATATAAATATGCTTCAATTTGGACCATTCCACTGTGGCTCTGGCTACATCTTTTTTTTTTTTTTACTGGTCGAGTTTATTTGTGTAGCACATTTCAGCAGCAAAGCAGTTCAAAGTGCTGTACATCATAAAAAGATAACGCAGCAACCAGTTATGAAACAGGCAGTAAACAACGTCTCTCGTCTAATGTCATCATCAGAATCACAAAGCAAACAAATCGGATATAATGATCAACGTTCCACTTATTATGAATCAAAGGCAATTCTAAGCAGGTGGACTTTCATTTGCGCTAGATTTTAGATAGAGGTGTCAAAGTAAAGGAGTCTTTGATGCTTTTCAGATTCTTGTTTGTAAGACATTTAAAAAACCATTTAGAGTTTTCATTCCACATCAAAGCGTTCCACTATTATTCCCACCTCACAGTTTTTCAAACCATTACGCATCACCGACTTAAAGAAAACAGCAGTTTCAACACGGGCGCTGGAGTTATTTTAAACAAACTCGGTCACTTTTTCGCCGTGTTGGCTCGCGGCCCAGATGCCAGCAGCTTTAATAGTCCATAATAGCAGCTTTTGCTCCTGCGCGTGCATAGTTTCGGTGTTTTCTTGCTTCCTGTCTCAGCCCAGAGTTCAGTTTCAGAGGAATGAGCATGCCAAGTCATTCGGGGAATGTGGAATAGAGTCTCAGTGTGTCAGAGAGGCTCATCTGGGACAGTAGCTGGACATGCCCTTGTCATGAAGCCAAGACTGTAAAGCAGACCACCTACTGAGTTAAGAACCTCGTGCATTCAGGTGGTAATTATTAAACCGTGTAGCAGCAGATGTAGAAAGGTTTGCTCTTATCTTCCACAAAGCAGGAGCTTTGACACGTTCTGGGCAGCAGTTCTCCTTCTGCTCCTCTCAGGATTATTTTGTCCAATGCACGAAGGCTGCATCAGTCAGAATCTAGACATTCGAGCCTCCGGCCGTGAACGCTGCGGACAGCCCTGCACACCTGTCTGGCTCTGCAGCCCTCAGGTTATTTCACATTCAGCCTCGGCCAATTTAATGCAGTGTGTGCTGCACTTTTTTTTTTTCTACTCAAACGGTTTGCTTTTGGAGGTTGACTAACACTTCTTCAGGGGAATAGTTTGTTGTTTTTTTTCCTTGTGTGTCTTTGCTTCTCCGAGAAAAACTAAAACTCCAAACGAGTTGCTACTGTCATATCAAAACACCTCTAGCTTCTTTTTTTTCCATATTCTTTCCAATTGAAGCTGTGCAGCACCCATAGCTGCGAGGTTGTCAGTTGTATGTGTTTGGTGTTCATATTTACCCAATCGCATTTAGAAAACAACACATGACTTTTCCATCCATGTCCAGATAAGAAACGTTGGGAATGGGGAGTTGCTGATAGCGTTGGAGCGAAACAGAGTTTGAAAACAGGAACGAATAGCCAGAGTTAAAACTTGAGCAGATAAATGCAGGGGCTGCATCAGAAAAGTAGGTCACGCTTTTGGAAGGATCTGCTGCACAGGATCAGATTTGAACCAGAATGCTGTGACTGACAGTTTGAGCCGAACAAGCCCAGTCTCTTCCTTTTTGACAGATCAGGACGGAAATAAGGTGCATTGGAGTCTAACAAGCATGCAGATTGAGAAAAACAAGAGTTTGGATTTTAGAAAAGCTTTCACAGAACGCAAACTGCATTTTAAGACACTTGTAACTATGGAAAATGATCAATCCCAGCCGTCATTAGTGCATAATTTTCAGTTATAAATTGAAGTTGCTCATGATGCCAAAAAGGATGTAAATCACTTGCTTATTGTTTTAGCAAAAAGAAAGATTTAATATATGTCAAAGTATTTTTAGATCATCTCTATCCAACGCAGAACCGTCTACGTCAAACCAACGCAGATCAGACTGGAGAAACTGTCAACTAGCCCTGATTTGTACAATTAATAGAAAGTTTGACTTAGTTCAGTTCAGTTTACTTTCTTTTTATAAACCTGTTTAAAAAGAGTAGATTTTTTTGCAAAGCAAGAAAGATAAATAAAAAATGTAACAAAAACGATTAAAATTTAGAAAAATAAATAGAAAGCTAAAGTTTTTATTTAGCTTTTTATAATAGAAAGTTTGACTCAGTTCAGTTTAGTTTCTTATTATAAACCTGTTTAAAAAGAGTAGATTTTTTTTTTGCAAAGCAAGAAAGGTAAATAAAAAAAATTAACAAAAACGATTAAAATTTAGAAAAATAAATAAAAAGCTAAAGTTGTGAAGCAGTAGCTTGGAACCCCTTCCGCCCACCAACGTTGTGTTTCCGTGTTTCAGATGAGCAGTCATGATTTTATATCAGACCAGGCGATAACCTGAGGAAACAGAAACATTTTCTTAATTTTCAAATGGTGGAAATTAAGAGATAGAAAGCTAACCAAGCCAACCGTGCCCCATTGTGGGAAGTAATTTTCTCCTAAGATCTAATAACAGCTTTCGTCGTTCTGGCAACAACCACCACCATCACAAGTTTGTGATGACAGGCAGTGAGTTTATTACACCGTCACTCCGACTCCTCGTTGCAGAATTGACTTCAAGCACGAACACTGTCTTCATCTCATATCCATCATACTTTTCCAGAATTTTACTAGATCCGTTTTCTTTCTGTTTTTTCTTTTCTTTTCGTTTTGGGAGCCGGTACGGTGGCACAGTTGGTTTGGTTCTCAGTCTGGGGTCTTTTTGCATGGAGTTTTCATGTTCTCTCTATGTATGCATTGATTCTTATTGGGTACTCCAGCTTTCTCCCACAGCCCAAAAACATTAATTGGTTTCTCTAAATCACCCCTTGGTATGACGGTGTGTGTGTGTGTGTGTGCGTGTGTGTGTGTGTGTGTGTGTGTGTGTGTGTGTGTGCGTGTGTGTGTGTGTGTGTGTGTGTGTGTGTGTGTGTGTGTGTGTGTGCGTGTGTGTGTGTGTGTGTGTGTTTGTCTTGTGTCTCTCTATGATGCACTGTAATGGACCGGCGACCTGTCCAGGGTTTTCCCCCTGACTCTCGTTCAGTTACCACAGGAGAAAGTCCCTGGCAACTCTGTGAAATAAGTGGGTACAGATGATGGATGAGTAGATGTTTTTTTCTTTTCACTAAGTTGCGTGTTTACTGGTGTGTTTCAGACGGTGCTCTTTTACCCATGTGTGTTTGACCTTAAGGTCACAAACAGATTCTCCTTCCAGATTTGCTGCTATAGAGCAGAATTCCATACTTTGTTAATTACGATGCAGCACTTAGTTCCTGAAGAAGATAAGAATACCCAGTCATCACTCTACCACCACAATGTAAGCCCATGGGTATGAAATATTTCTCTGAAATGTTGTTAGTTTTACACCTGGTGTATCTTGAGACTACAGCTTCTTTTACCTGCTCAGTCCGCTGCATGTCTTTTCAAAAGTCTAAAGGATCAACAACATGTTTGGAATGTGAGAAGAGGCTTTGTGCTTTGGTCAGCATTTAGTGTGATTGTTTCTTATTGTTGTGTTGTGAACTTTGACCTTAACTGACACGATTAGGTCTGCAGCATTTTCTCCTGGAAGAATTGCTGGTGTGGTCGTTAAGTTAATTTTGGCCAGCCTCACCTGGGAAGATCTTATATGGTTCCATGTTTTCACCGTGTCTCTGTGGTTTACTGGTGACCCAAAAACCTTAGAAATGGCTCCGTGAGGTTCGCCAAACTTTAGGCTAGTGAAACTGGACCTGATGAAGGTCAGGAGCCAAAACATGTTAGTCTGCTAATGAACTTGTTTGCTTGCACTTCTGGAGTCTTCACTTCACCAGATTTTTCACCCTCCATGCCATTAAGTTGAGCCAGAAACGTTTGGCTCTCTTGTGAAACTAAACACAAGTTTCTAAAAACAATTAGTGAATTTATGATTTAACAAGATGTGCAATTACTTTCTATTCGTGCAGGGACAAGTTGGTTTGAAAAGCATTTCCCCCCTCAGTACATGGCAATATTGTCTGAACTCTGTTATATAAACACACTTCATTTTTGAATGATATTATTTGGGGGGGGGGGGATCAGAAAGACTTGTCTCAAAAAAAGCACTAAAACAATGAAATAATTTTTCAAAGCACTGTGTTTCCTTTCTTTCTTCAAAATAAGGGCTTCAACCACACATAACAGTAAAGCACTCAGCAATCCAAAACCATGCAGGATCTAATTATACCTCTATAGTTGTTGATGATTCTGTAATTTCTAAGCAAACGTCATGAGAACAAACAAAAAGCCAGCCATTAGGCATTTACTGATTATGCCATCCCAAGGCTTCCTGGTGCCCGACAGAAACTTCAACCTTTGAAAAATGGATCATAAAAAGCAGTTAAATCATTCACTAAAACAGCAAAGCCACTCATGGCTTGAGCAAACATTAATTTAAAAAAGTAAACAAGGCATATATTAGACTCCATTTTTAGCAGTGGGGTAATACAGTGTTTGGTATTCTACTACTTACACTGATAAGTGCACTCAAGAGATAGCAAACAATGGAAACGTTGAGCTTCATGAGGGGTTTGTTTTGTACGTTTTCAGCCAATAGTGTGTAAAAATGTCGGCTGCTGTTGCCACACATGTTAGAAACTCCAATGACACAGGGGAGGTTTCTACTGAAATGTTATTTCTTATTTCACCCACGCATGAGATAAAACGGACAGAACAGGAGTTAACCAAGTACTGCGTCCGAATTGCAACTCAAGGCAAAGTCTCATCATTCTTCACGGTTCAGCGCAACAACCTGGTCAGACTTCACTGGAACTCTTTCACAGGATAAAATGGACAATTGTAAAATTATGTGGTATAATGATGCTAATACCAGTTGTTTGTGTTGATGTCTTTAATCCGATTAGGCACTTCTCCACGGTTCTATCCCAGTTTGGAGGACTCCATTGCGGTCTGCTCCTCCTAGCTGTGGTCGACTCTTTGATTATGTTTGCAGCGACACTCAGCAGTGGAGAACCTCGAGGTTGTGTTTCTGATGGTCTCACATAAACCCAAATATTTCATTTTGTTTTATGGAAACTCCTTTCTGGCCCAAACATAATGAGCACAGTTCAAGCCAGCCGAATGGTTTGCTATAAATATATCTGTACTACCTTATTTTTTACCATGTGAAACCATTAGTGCAACTGAATTAAAACAATCCTGCAAAGAGGAGTGAAAGAGATGTAAAAGACTCGTTGTCTGTCACAATGAGCGATTAATTAATTAGTGATTATCAGAAATGAACTTGATCTTTTCTGTCCTGATCATTAATATTTTTCAAGGGAAATACAGTGACAACATAACTTATTTTTTGTTTCTGTGGTATGTGTGTATTTTTGTCAGTTTTATTTATTGTTTTTGATTGTCGCATTTTACTTTGGATATCACCACCTTCCTAAAATAATTGCCTTAGTCTTTTTTTTTTTTTTTTTGCCAAAAGCGATTTATAATAAATCATTTAAAATAAATCAACCCCTGATTTATGCCAATAGATGGCAAAGTAAAAGAAAAAAAAAATCACTTTTGGCAAAAAAATGACGTAGGCCATTATTTTAGGAAGGTGATGATATTTAAAATGTCTTCCATTTCCTGTGCTAAATGTTCTTTACAAAATTACAGGTTATTGGTTTTTGAGATGATGAAATTGCATTATTATTCCATTATCAACATATCACTTTAAAAATATTTCAAAACAACAATAGTATCATTTATCGCAATCATTTCTGGAACAATGTATTGATTTATCGCCCAGCAGTATATATTATTGTGACAGCTCAACAATTGCTGGTTTGTAAACACTTAATAGCAATTGTGTTTGCTGGCTATTAGGTTTAGGAGGCTTTGTCTTTGTTGCATAGCGATTGTTTTGTGTAGCTTTGCTAGTTTTTTCCTTTTTTTCATAACAAATGTGTTTATTCCTGAAACTAAATATGATTTATTCTGGCAACCTCTCTATAAATTCAACTTGTCTGAGATAAGGACTTCTGGCTAAACAAACCCGCGAGCATTACTTTTGATGCGAGGATTTGAATTATATTTTTTGAACTCGGACATCTTATTTAAATAAAGCAGGTCTCTAATGCTAGAAAACATCTTGTTCCTTTCAATCTCATTGCTTACAGACACCCTGAGTCTGTCTAAAACTACTGATTATGGGATTTTCAGGCTTTACTACCTGTTCAGCTCGTTATTAACATGGCAGCTTTTGCGATTTATGACAAAGCACCATAATTGGATCAGGTTGTTCCAACAAGTTTTGTCAATGGCTCCTTTGTGTCCTTCCTAGTCACAGCGTGCATCTTCTGCTGCAGTGGAAAACTGAATTTGCAGGGAGTCGGGGTTAAAGGTCTCGAAGCTCTTGCGTTTACGTGTGAGATGGTCACCATTTTTCCAAGTCTGGAAGCGAACTATTGCTGTTTGTCTGGCACTGTAAGCGGGAATCCCCTTGGGCGGGTCAGGGTCAGCTTGTTGCTTTCAGTCAGAAGCTGATGGATGCTCATGCTCACTGTCACCCAGGTGGACCTTGCATTGGGGCGTTCTGTGGGTGTGTAGGCAGGTACCATCATGGTGTCCCAGAAGGTTCTGACTACGTAGCCTGAGGTCTTGGAGGAGGATTAAGACAACCAGAGGTCTATTTAAGCATTTGGGTAACCCTCCCCTCGACCTTCTCCATAGCCCTGCTCATCTGTCTCTGTAGGCGAAAGCTGGAAGACAAATGAAGACGTCCATGACCCGACACAAAAGAGGATGTCCAACTTCAGGCGAAAAAGGTGGACACCACCTTGACATCAGGTGTGACTTCTCTAATTGGAATTTTGGAAGAGTTTGTTTTGGCAAGAAATAAAGAAACCCATTAGTACTCCATGAAAGTTTTTGTTGGTTTTCATTAATCCATTTAAGCCAACTCATATCTACAAAGCTTGGCATGAGTTAGCATTCTCATGAAGTTCAAGTAAACAGACAAAGATACGTTTGTACTTCGGAGGACACAGGTTGAGTCACATTATTAATTAATTACTCAACCGTAGAGGCCAACAAAAGGCGAGATTCAGATTCATGAAGTGGTGGAAAGTTACCAAAACCTCACTGCTTATCACCCGTCGACGAGAGCAAAATGAATCACAAACTTGTCTGTGTTAACGGAGTTCTTTTTCCAACAAGTGAGGCTACATGACATCATGTCTTGTCTCCGCAGACAGAGCTGGGCTCCTTAAATCCACATCTTGGCAATTAGTGGTCTAACGTGACCAAGTAAAACTGCGATTTTGCACATGAACGCCAGTAGGTCGCACCACACTGCGAGGACACTCGGCTTTGTCTGACCAAACACGCTCAACCTGAGCTCATGGAGAAAGTTGTGTGCCAACAAAGGGACAAACTGTGAGATTTTTTTTTAAGTATTTCCTATTACTGTTTGAGTAACAGGATTTGATTATTTCCATTTGTACATTGTACACTTGTGTCAGTTGTATCAATTTGTGTTCAAAGTGCTAGAAATGTATTGTTCTCTAATGTTATCTTTGCTCACATGAACTTGTGAATAATTGGAGAGGTTCAAACGCATCTGCCCTTTTTGTGTATTCTAAGGTTTTTGTTAGAAAACAAATTGTTCTGAACATTTTAACTGAAAAGGTAACCCATGTAGTTTTCACGTCCTGCACATTTACGTTTGGTGACCTGTCAGATCCGGTTTCAAGTCTTCTGCATCCCTTTATCAATGAATTACAGCTCTACAGACTTTATGAGCAACCCTTTGATGAAAATGTGAATGTTAAACACAGGTATCCCTTTTTTTGGCTCAGATGGCTTTTATTTGAGAGTAGTTGGACAGAAAAGTGAGTAATGAAAGAGGGGGAAGACATGCGGCAAAGGTGATCAGACCGGGAATCGAACCTGCGACTGAGGTCTCCTTATGTGGGTTGTGCTCTACCCCAGAACCACCACAGCACTCTGGTCAGTACCAGATCTGTCCCTGGTGAAGCTTGCATCGTGACGTCCGATGTAGGATATGAACGCAGCATTTAACTTAATTGTTTCAAGTAAAGTCAAAGTAAAAATGTCCTTTAAGTTAAAAATTTGTAACTTTTAAGTTAATTTGATGCAAAAAGTAAGATGTCATCACTAAACCTAAAGAATTAAGTGAGATTAATGTAAATTAGTCCATGACATGAACTACAGCTCAATTACACTTTTTAGAGTGTGGTTCAAAATGGCCTCCAGTGAAGAGTGACACACCTGCTAGTCTTCTTCCATCTGAACTGTGTTCAGGGATACTTGTTGTGCGATCTAATCTTCAGTTCTTTTTACATTAATTTTCAATTAAATAGAAGTTAGATGATCGACTGGACTTTTTTTTTTTCCAACAGTTTTACGTTCTTTCTCCGGAAACAGTCAAGAGCTTCCTTGGCTTTGTGTGTTTGTGACTATTTTCTTCCTTGGAATCTTCATTCATTTCATCTTCACAGTTTTATCAAGAGTGTACACTTCTGCTTTCATCTTCTTCTTCACTAGTAGGAAGTCTGCCAGTGCGCTTCAAGGCAGCCCACACAACTATGCTCCCACCTTTAAGCTTGCCCTTTGGTTTGGTGTTTCTGCGGTAAAGTGCAGAGCCACTCTTCCTTCACACATGGTGTGTGCAATGACGTCCAAAGCTTAGTTTTGGTTTCATCTGAGCAGACTAGAGTTTCCCAGTTTTTCACTGGTTTGTCCAAATCTTCTGCAGCTGATCATAAAGAAGGTTCAACATCCTTTCTTTACAAAAGTGTGCATAAAGGACGTTGCTGTTGAGTTATTTCTTTGTTTACTTGAGGAAAAATAGAGCTGCGATTTCATTGACTTTCTTATAGTCTCGCTGGCTGTTGGACAAGTTCTTTGGCTTTTCTTTTGACTGCCAGAAAGTTTTTAAGAGGAGGATTTGGTGAAATGATGTTCTTTCCCCTTCCTGATTGAGGCTTACACTGTTCAGATATTTTAAAGATGTTTTGATTTTCATATTGTTCAGAGCGATATTTTAGGCATGAGGAAACTTAAGGCTATCAGTCAATATTTAGCCAGCTGGTACTGATTTGCACATACCAGCAGGAATGTTTTCTAAAAATAACTGTAAAGTGATGTTTTTGCCAAACCAGCCCTCTCCCAGTGAGAGTTGTTGCAAACTGAGTAAAGAATATACTTTTTGGAACATTTTTAAATTTGACTTCAGAATAAAATGCTTCTTCTTCTCTGGTGGCTATTTACCGTAGAGTCATGGAAGATGGAATTACTTTATCAATGGTGCCTTTAATCAGTTGGATTAATCTATTGTCTGTGGCGGGCTGGGTGTGTGTGTGAGTTTTTTAAACAAAACACGACCTTTGATCCGAATAGTGAGTGAAAAATATAGCCTAGAGTCAAGGTAGGAAGTGCTTTGTGGGGCAAGAACAGAATATGACTTAGAATTTGAGCTAAAAATAAAAATCTGCAGGTAAGTTGTGAAATGTCACTGAGAACCAAATATATAAGGATTTCTTTAAGCAGGGTTTGTTTTTATCTTGGAATAATACTTTAGTCTCTGATTGTCAGACATAAGCAAACGCATTGAAATCCATTTTAACTGTGCAGAGGATTAACATGATCATTTTCCACTCACATGTTGCCTCTTTAAAACGCTGTTAGTGTAATTCTCCCAAACGTTTGCAAAGTAAACGGAGCAGACCTTTGCGTCCTCATAAAGCGCATTATCTCCTGCATTAAATCCGTTTGTTTTAACATTCTCCCCTCCGCCCTGGGAACCATGAAACGCACTTTAATGATGTGATTACGTAACATTTTGCTGTGTCAAGGAGCTGAATCAGCAGCGGGTTCGGGCTCCCTCGCGTGATCCACGAAAGGATTATTCGAGATGGAAATGTAAAACATTGAAAAGTGCTCCTCGTGTGACTGATGGCATTAATGGCGAGTCAGAAGGCCGTTCGTTAACTTCCCTACGCCAGACGTGGCGTCTTGGATCAGCCTGGTGAAATTACAGGGGATGAAACTATGGCAGCAAAGTCCTTAACAGTCACAAATAACAGCCTGGTGTGACAAGCAAAATTACACGTCTAAGGAGTAAAATTTTAATGGCGTGATATAATTGTATCAATGCGAGGAATGTGCAGTTTAGCTTGATGCTTTCATGTCTTGGTGGTGAAGCTTACTGTGATTTTTTTTTATGATCTTTTGAAGCTTTTGATCAAATAAGAAAAAATGGCTAATTCTGTCTTTAAGATGGGGTTGGTTTAAGATGGACTTAGAGTTAGTGCAGGGTTGAGAGAAGAGTCATTCACTTAGATTGCAGCATATAAATCTTTTGGTCTGGATAATATATTGCAAATAACTCAGCTTTGATCTCCAGGTTACAGACAGTAGCTGCAGTTAAGCAAAGTTTGCATAATGCTGAAAACAGAGCAGGATTACAGCGTAAGCAGTGGCTGATCACCTGCAGACACCATTAAGATCGGGTCATTATGCAGACGTGGTATGGATGTATTTATATGGCTCAGTGGCTGCACTATATGAGTGGATGATTGGAAGTAGTTCCCACACCCTCTCAGGTGTCCTGTGCTCGGGGCAGCCTGGCACAGGTAAGCACACAAAGGTTTTCTTTGTGTGCGGCCGGGAACAGGTAACCATTTGTGCCAGCCCTGCAATGTGCATCTGCTTGTGTGTCTTTCTGAAACAAAGACGGCTAGGATTTTCTGGCCGGCCTACCCCACAAGAGCAGGTGTGGCTTTTCAGTGGCTTCGTATTCGCCGAATGTGGCACAAGTGCGCTCGGTAAACAGAAAGATAAACTGTGATTTCCACCCTGCGATTCCCAAGACAGCTAGCAGCATACGTAGACAGATAACCTTTGAGAAACAAACGTTTAAGTATGCTTTTGTGTTCTTCAGAGGCACTAGGTGCACTTGCGAGATACACTCACATATATGTGAGTGTATCTCGCAAGTGCAAAAGAAATTTAATATAATACTGATAAAGGTAAAAGAATAGGAAACAGTCATAGTTTGCTAATATTTGCGGCCTTTGAACATGAATATGAATGGCGAATGATAAATGACCTCTATGGTTTAATAGCTCTCAGGTGCATGCTGGCAGGAGCAAATAGTTAAAAGATAAAAAGTTAAAAATTAACATTCAGTCGGCCTTTTTGTCTTAAAGTGCTCACTGTACACTGTTCACTCTGTTTTAAGCAACTGCAAGGTGAAATTAAAAGGAACATTTGCTTTTATTTCTTCTGTGCAGCTCTTTTGAAATGACAGGTTCACTAAGGAATACGTTGTAAAATCAGTAGACTGAACTACGTGAAGCTTTATGAAAGATATCTGACTTTGTTGTGTTGGGTGTTGAGCGGATTGGATTAGATACACAAAGGACGAAGTTGGATTACGTCATGTTCAGAGTCCACTGCATATTGTAAATTAAACTAAACATGGACTAGTCTGCGGGGCCTTTTAGGACAAAAACGATGTTTTGTCTCTCACACACTACTAAAGATTCATACACACTCACAAAATATTAAAATTGCACATATACACTACTAAAATGTCACACACTATTTTCTCTCTCACACACAAAATACTAAAATTGCGCATGTTCACTATTAAAATATCACACGCGCATACAATATTTTGTCCTCACACGCACACATAAAAGACTAAGATTGCACATATAAACTACTAAAATATCACACACACACACGAAGCATACAGACACACTATTCTGAATGATACTATTCAGATCGCGCATGCGTTGATACCACAGTGAAGTTAGCTTCAAGTTGGGTATTGGCGCTCCACGGTGTCAGAGTTTAGCTCAAGGTTGATCCGATTTATGGACGCTAATTTCGGCCAGCCGTTCTCTACCGCGCCCTCACCTCCGAGCGCTGGTATTTTGTGTTTGTGAGAGAGAAAAATTGTATGTGTGTGTGACATTTTAATAGTATATATGTGCAATTTGTATATTTTGCGAGTAGTAGTAGTCTGTGAGAGACAAAACTTAGTTTTTGTCCTAAACGGCCCCTCATAGACTAGTTTCCCTTCCTTCATCAGTTTATGGTTCGTGTTTGTAGCCTGACCTTTTCCAGCTAACTATTCAAACTATTCTTCTGTACACTTAGCTGTTAATAAACCTTAATTTATCCAAACTGTCACTAAAGCAGTTATTTATTATTATTATTTATAGCTATTTCTATCAGAACAAGAATCCAGAGAAACCCTTACCAGTTTATACATTACAGGTGACTTATTCTTATTAAACATGGGGAACCAATATGTAGTTTTACACTTTTACCTTTTTGTCTTTCTTTCGGTGTGTTGTTTTGTTTGTATTTCTTTCTAATTCATATAAAGCACTTTGAACTGCTTTGTTGCTGAAACTGTGCTATCTAAATAACATTGCATTTCCTTAATTGCTTCATTACTTTAGTTGTAAAAAAAAACAACCCAAAATGAATCTGAAAAGTTGGCTGATAATTTCTTCGATTGGAACTAGAGCCACAAATGTGACCAAATGTACCTCTAATAACATCTTGATTATACTTAAGCACATCGGCTAATAAAATGTCAACAAGTTCAACTATTGACATTTGTTCTGTCATTCTGGCTACTTGTGTGATGGACGGAGAGAAAACTCATGAGTTAAATTATAAAGTAGGCTGCAGCTTCATTCCTCTGTTTGTCTTTGCAGCAGGCTCTGTACAGTAACATCATTTTTGATGGTTAGAGCATGAACCTTCAATTGTCCAGTAAGAAATTTGTTCATTTTAAAGCAAGAGGAAAGGCGTACTTCAAACAAAGACACATGAATGCGCTAAAAGCCTGAGCTAAGCCTGCTAAGGGCTCTGCAGCCGTGCCGATTCTGAAAGCTTTGTGTCATTTTGTCCTTAGCCTCATGGCATCTACCTCTTCTTGTCACGGTCTCCTAGCCGAGCTTCTGTGTGTAAAACTATTGAATGATTGGTCAGAATTTCGTGGCTGTGTTTGCTGCTGAAAACAAAACCCGAGCACTCAACTTCCAGACGTGGATCTTTCCAGTCAGAGAGCAGGACGGATAGTTTTGAGCAGCAATTATCCGAGACAGGCAGAAAGCATTTGCTGCTGGACCAAACACTGAACTTCCACCTATTCGGTTCTAGTTCGATGCAGCGGGTCAACAGCCCAGCGACGCTGTCTGTCTTTGTTGTTTTTCACTGAAAATAAAATTAGATGTTGCAGCTCATCAGTAATTATTTCCTTCTCCTCTGAGCCTGTGAACTTGTAATAGTCGTCGTCCCGCTCTGTCATGATTTCTGTGTTTATTCCACTGTTGTTTGACTTCACCTGATTTTGCCGGGCCCTTTACACACAGCAGTCACCGAGCTCTTGCGTTTGATGGAAAATATTGACTGTTTTCTGGATAAAATAGCCAATGTTTGTCTTCAAACGTTCTTAGGGTGCATAACTATTACTCTCAAATAGACAGTTGCTAAATGTTGCCCAGATGAGCTGGGTTCAGCTTGAGTTTCTAATGTAAGAAAACAGCATTGTTGAGGCCAGTGTTCTAACAGGTCAACGTCTTGAATGACGTCGTGAATGTGCTGATTTTAACATTTCTGTTTGTGGTTTTCTATTGTCTTGTTGTGATTTCTCCCTCCCCCCAAGTCTTTGTTACAAGTCTGTGCAGGTCTTTTTTTAAAATCTGGGTAAATTGTTATAAACTTTGTTTTAAGGATTATTTGTTTTGTCTCCTTTTGCTGTTTCCTGTTGCTTGTTTTGTTGTTCAGTTATCTGCTCCTTGCTTAATGCTGTGAACCAGGGCAACTTTGCGCCCTGGTTGACAGCACTACTTTTATGTGCCTCTACAGTTTTACCCATCTCAGACACGTCCTTTCCTTAAAAAAGCCAAAGAGAATAATAGCTGCTTAAAAATGGAGGAATTAGGTTCTCTTACTTTAACTGTTTAACAGCAGCAGCCAAGCAGAAGACAAGAATGTTTGCCTTCTCCTGTGCATGAGACTGTGCGGTGATGTACGTCAGAGTTCCTGTAACAGGTGTTTAAAAGCAGGTCTTGAGGATTAGCTGCTCAGGAAGCAGCGGCGTAAAACGCAACAGAGCTGCCCTGGTGTGTGTGTGTTCAACGACTCTCTCATGTCATTTTCCTCCATAACCAATTTCTGGCTTTTAATAGAAGTTCACAGCAAGTATTCAGTCGAGCAGCGATACCTGCCATCAAAGACACTGACAGGCTTTGTGATTGCTTGGTGCAGGTGAAAGGCGAGAGCGTGGAGGACGTGCCGTCTTCCTCTGTCTGTGTCGCTGTTGTGGGGTTCTGTCTGGGGCTGCCGTGTCGCTGTGTTTGTAGATGTTAAGTACAGGGGCCGGATGCCATGTGGAGAAGTCTTTAATTAGAGCAGGTAGACATTGCTCAGGAGACACACCAGACCAGACGTCAGTGTGTGTGGGGGTGTGTGTGTGTGAGTGTGTCTACCTGTGAGGACTGGACCTGGCTGTTAAACATCCTGCACATCTCAATAGTTTTAT
This sequence comes from Xiphophorus maculatus, assembly GCF_002775205.1. Lineage (NCBI taxonomy): Eukaryota > Metazoa > Chordata > Actinopteri > Cyprinodontiformes > Poeciliidae > Xiphophorus > Xiphophorus maculatus. The sequence continues at coordinate 7,258,306 of NC_036443.1, read as the reverse complement.
TTTCTTTCTTTGTTTTACCTGTGAGTCTTTCTATAATGTGTGTGTGTTTTAATAATGTAGCTGCATGCTTTCAAAAATACACCAGGGTGTGCTGCACTCCTAATCAAAATCTACAGTCTGGGAGAAAGTTTGAGGTATTCACGTTTAACACTACTGGATCATGACCAGTAAGGACTTTTGGGCTGAAACAGGCTGTTCATCACCTGACCAAAACTTTGAGACTGTTTGTTAAGAATTTGACTTGTTCAGGTTAAAACTAGATGATGTAACTTTTATTTAAAAATATGTTCTTTTACATATTTATTAAAATAGTCACTATGTTTTGACGCGATGATACATGACAGATAATCAGTGAAATAAATCAAGCTCCTCTTCCTCCCTGAGCTACTGTTGTTTTTTGGAGAAATCCAAACATGTCAAAAACGTATTTTTAAACAAGTCACATACAATACCTTTACAGTAATTGTATGTTTTATCACAGCAGTATGATATCACACTGATTCCATTTGGGATCTTTCACACTTGCATGCAAATTAATTCCATTTTTGTTTTATATCTGTGTTGCTGCAGCTCCTATGTGGCTGTCTAGCCATGCTCCCTGGGTATGGATTCTCACCTTTTCCTGATTTCCATCCCCACCTTCACGCTTTTCGCTGCCGAGGAGAGAGCCCCAGCATGTGGATTCCTGGCTCCGGAGAGTCCCACAGTCCGAGCGAGTCCAAGGAGGGTCGGCCTCTCCTCCATCCCATCCATCCCAACCACGTGGCGGTGTGCCAGCAGGAAACACTGGCGTTTATTGAGCTACAACAACCAGCACCTTCTAAGTTAAACGGTCTTGGCTCTCAGAGGCAGAGCAGTGATCCAGACGCACACTCCCAACCTCTAAATGGTTTACAACAAACTCTTAATGAACTGAATAACATGCAAAAAGGCAAACACAGGACACACACTGATCATGGAATGAATGTAAACACTACGTCACACACTGTGGATGACGCTGAGGTTGTTCCGCAGACCAGCACCAGGACTTCTTGGCAGGACCAAAACGAGAAGCCTCGGACAGTAACGACAGTTTGCCGCCCACTCCACGCAGCTCTCAGCCTCCCTCTGTCCTTTCCTCTGTCCTCTTTGTACACAAACAGGGACTCCTGGGAATCTCGGGTACCTTACTCCTCATCCTCACCAGAATGTCCAGAGTTTCCGGGCCCACACGCCAGCCAGCCTCAGAGGAGAACATCACATGGATCTCTGAAAGAGAAGTCTATTCGTGAGTGGACGGAGCAAATCAGATTTTAGAAGCTTTTAACTCGTTTTCATTTAAGGTAAAATGGTTCTTTTCTTGTCCTCAGGGCGAAAGGTGCAGGTTTATTCTCCAGACAGCCCAAGCGATGAATCACTCAGCAGTCCAATCCTGGAGGCAGACTACATCTTCCCCGGACCTTTTGCCTCTTTTCTGGAGGAAGACCTCAGTGGATTATCTTCTCTGGATGCAGCTTCAACTCCCTCGTCCACAGCTGGCACGCCAGATCTCCCATGCATCAGCCATGGAGATATTTTCAGTGTTCAGTCAGAACCCTTGCAGATAATAGAGGACTCAGAATCCGGAGCGGAGGAGGAGGAGGGCGGCATCGTAGAGACATCGCTTCACCCAGCAGGGAGCTTTTTGCCACGCAGTCGACAAACTGACCAAGAGCGCCGGCGTTTCTCAGCTTCAGAGCTAATATCAAGACTGCAGCTCTCCCAGAGGAAGAACTCGTTCACCTTAAAGCTGGGCAAGTCATTGTCTGCTCGGGTGGCCTCCAAAGACAAGCAGAACTCCAACAGCCTGAGCCCCAACCCGGACTGTGAGTGGATGGATGGATGGATGGATGGATGGATGGATGGATGGATGGATGGATGGATGGATGGATGGATGGATGGATGGATGGATGGATGGATGATATTATGACATGTTATGACATCACACAGTTGTTGCAGAGGTTTTGGATGCTCATCTATGATGCAAAATCTTTCTTTCAACTCAAAAGTGTTGTTTTTGAGAACATGTGATTGAGGAGGTACAGTGAACTCAGTGTCATGTTAAAAATAACAGCTTGGGAAGATTTCAGCTTTATCCTGCTGGAAGAAGGCATCAGAAGATGGTCACAGTGTCAGAAAGGGATCAAGATGGTCAGCAACAACACTCTGGTGGGATGTGCGGTCAAAACAAGGCTCAATTTGTACAATTTGGTCCAAAGTGTGCAAAGAAAATTTCACTGCCACCACCTCTCTGAACCATTCCCTGGAATGCAATTTGGATCAATCCTTTCATGAGGATTTAGCACTGTCCTTTCTTCTTGAACCAGGGAACGTTTTCAGCAGTCCGTTACCATCTAATGTTGGTGAACTTGTGTGAATTGTTGTCCGTTTGTCGCTAACAAGAGTGCCACATGGTTTATCTAAGTAGGACTCAATCTGTTTGCATTGAATCATTCAACTGCTGCGACTGACTCAAGTTTGATACGTTTCTTCACATGTTCAACGTTTTGTCTTTATTCGCTATAGATAAGTGTAACTCTAGACATCGCAGCTCGGGAGGCTCTAGTGACAGCGGCACCTACAGTCCTGTTGGAACTGGGCTCCCACTGCCCAGTGGCGACAATGGGATATCTTCTTATCGGCGGAGCACTAAACTTGGGTAATGAAAATCGAATGTGAGAATACGTTTTTCCAGTAAATCTGTGGAGTTTAAATAAAATCTGGTTGGTGTGGTTTCGCAGAGTGCGAAAGAAATCCATAGAGGAAGACATGAGCATACCTTCATCATTTCCCACTTCAAATCGCCTGTCACGTTTTTTGCCAAGCTGTAAGTTTGCCTAAGTTTGCCTGTCTTACCATCTGTTATTCCTGCAACAAAAAAATTCTCCTGTCAACATTTTTGATTTTGCAGCGATCCTCTACCAGGAGTACAGCGATGTGGCAATCAACCGAGAGATCCAGAGGCAACAAGGGAAGGATCCAGGAACAGAGGAGGAGGGACTCAGAGATGAAGGCTCAGATGGAACTCCATCTCCGTCAAATCTTTCTCCATCCAGCTCGTTTCGCTCTTCTCGAGGCTCTGCATTTGCACTGTGGCAGGATATACCTGATGTGCGAACAAGCGGTCAGTTAGACACCTTCAGCAACGAGGAGAGAAAACTGCAGGAGGTGACGAAACGTCAAGCTTGCCTTTTTCTTTGGGGGTTGTTTCATCCCTTCTTTGACTTCTTCAATTCTGTGTGTTTTCCCCCTTCAGGCAAAGTTTGAGCTGGTAACTTCCGAGGCGTCGTACATTCGTAGCCTGACGATTGCTGTGGACCATTTCATGTTGTCTCAGGAGCTCACAGAGTGTCTTGGGGCTCAGGAGAAGCAGTGGCTCTTTTCCAAGCTGCCTGAAGTCAAAGATGTCAGTGAGAGGTGAAGAGATCTGCAGCTGATTGCCTCCCTTGCACTCAGACTCTATGTTTTAACACTTTCAGCTGTCAGTCCTCACTCCCTGAGAGCGTTCTCTCCTCCATCGCTGTCTGCAGGTTCCTTCAGGACCTGGAGCACAGGCTGGAGAAAGACATTCTCCGTTTTGATGTGTGTGACATAGTCCTGGATCACTGCCCAGCTCTGAGAAGGGTCTATTTGCCTTACGTAACCAACCAGGCTTATCAGGAGCAGACATACCAGCGGTTGCTGTGAGTAATTGTTTTTGGTTTATGCTCAGTCGATCTGTTTCAGATCTCAGTACGCACTCTTGGTGCGGTCTGTGCTTCTTGTTTGCTTTTGTGCAGAAGCTCTAAGCCAAACCTTGGGCTATCCAAACGCAATAACAAAGAGGCTTGCGAGAGTATTCATCGCTCTTGAATTTCTTCATTTTTCTCACCATTATGACCACAAACACCATTGTCTTTATTAAGATTTTACATGCTAGACTACTAGAAAGTAGGGCCTGATTGTAAAGACTAAGGAAATAAATACATATTTTTAAATCCTAAAATGAATTCATCTTTAACATCACCCATAAACTCTGACCAACTTTCCTCTCTCTATAAAAAAATGTACCCTCACAACATAATGCTGCATCACCCATGAGTCATGGTGCGGATGGTGTGCCACATAACTTTTATTATATCGTAACAAAGAGTGGAGCTTTGGTCTCATCTGGCCAGAGTTCCACCCTCTTCATGTTTGCTTTGTCCCTCATTGCAAACTCCATGCAGGACTTTTTCATGGTTTTCCTTTATCAATGGTTTTGTCTTGCAATTCCTCTGAAAGCATGCATATTTAATTTTCTCTTATAGTTGTAGGAATGGGAACGTAACAGCATTCTGGGTGCCATCTTGTGGCAAATTGCTAACGCTTTTGGGTGTCTTAGAGGCTTTAATGTGTTCTACCCAAGCTTTCAGATTCATAACAACATAATAATTGTGACAGAGACTTACGATTCAAGCTGTTTGAACCAATCAAATGAAACAATACAACCCTGTTCATTCCTGATTACTCCGCACATGCAATTAGAAACCAGAAGACGCTTCAAGACCCCCATACTTTGAGAATGAGTGCATAAATGTCCTCTGGTGTTGCAAAGTCCAACTTTATCCTGCTTCTATTCAGGTGTAAATTTTCACCTGCATGACTTAACTTGTAGGCGGCTTTTCTTGGCTGAGTTAAACTTTTTTTTCTCTCTCTCTCTCTCAGGAGTAAAAACAGCTGGAATTTTGATTCACCAAAAAAATCATTCAGAGTTTCATTTGTAAATGCCCTCTCAGGCAGGACAACCCTCGCTTCCCTGGCATCCTGGCTCGCCTGGAGGAGGACCCCATCTGCCAAAGGCTGCCCCTGACCTCCTTTTTAATCCTCCCGTTTCAGAGGATCACACGACTCAAAATGTTGGTGGAGGTACGACTTTGAACTTTCACAGTAGGGATCCTGTTCACCCTCGAAACATTCTGTAAACGGGGTAATATTTAGACTGACTGATATTTTAGCGGAAGCCATGTTCTTTCCGTCCAACTTTGTGAAGCTGAAATCCAGTTTACCTTAGGGCTTGCCTTCTTACACCATCTTTACTTTTCAGAACATCTTAAAGAGGACAACACCGGGCTCCAGAGATGAGGACACGGCCACAAAGGCTTTCAACGAGCTAAAAAAGGTGGTGACCGTCAGCTCTAATGACCAGAAGACCGGTATCATCACGGATGAGGTGTAGCAGTAATAACAGTGTTGGTGTGTGCCTCCTTAGATCATCAAAGAGTGTAATTCCAGCGTGCAGTCTATGAAGAGGATGGAGGAACTCATCCACCTCAACAAGAAAATCAACTTTGAGGGCAAAGTAAGTTACTTTTGTGAATTTTTCTTGTTGCTTTTAGCAGCTTTGAGCTCGATTTACCCAATTAGCCGACCCATCCTGAGACTGGTTTTCTTCCTCTGCAGATCTTTCCTCTCATCTCCCAGTCCCGCTGGTTGGTGAAGCACGGTGAGCTCCTGGAAGTGGACACCCAGATGATGAGCATTTCGGGATCAAAACTCAAGCTGCCCACCAAGCCAGTGTACCTGCACTTGTTTAACGACTGCCTGCTGCTGTCCAGGAGGAAGGAGTAAGCGGCGCCATGTGGCATTAAACTTTAATTTGACTGCCTGTTTAGTGCGGAGATCGTATCCCATGTTTCTTCAAAACATGTTGCTTTTATAGTTTTTAGCTCATGTATAACAGCAAGGATTTGTTTGTTACATTTCCCAAAGGGGGCAAATTTCTGTTGTCCCCTAAATGAATAAATACAAAGAAGGGAGGCTGCTGGTTTTAACTTATCATGTATCACCTGGTTTCATGTTTATTTTCTCAGGATTTGTATTTCAGAAATACATATGCACTGTTTATATATATATATATATATATATATATATATATATATATATATATATATATATATATATATATATATATATATATATATATATATATATATATATATATATATATATATATATGTACATTTGTACTTTATGCTTGTTTTATTTGAAATCTAAAACTAAATTTAGTCATTTTCTAAAAAAAACCCCACAAAAAAACAAATAGGCAGGGTTCATTTGCAGTCATTCTAGCAAAATGTTTCTTAAAAGATCTTAAAGCATGGGTGTCAAACTCATTTTCATTCCAGGCCACATCAAAATCATGAATTTCCTCAAAAAGTCTGTAGCAGAATGAATAAATAAAAGTCATTTTTAATAAACTGTTTTTTCGGTTACTGCACTAGAATTATAATTACACATAATAATTAAAAAAATTGTATTAAAGTGAAACATTGGGCTTAGATATCAATTGCAAAACCTCATCCGTTTTTGTTACAGCACATGGAAGTTTATGGTATTTGTGCACGCTAAGATTGGAGAGCTGAAAGTGAAGGATCTCAGCCAGAAGCTGCAGGGAATCTCAGGCTTCATCTTCCATCTGCAGCTGTGTGAAGGCCAGCAGCTCAAACATCAGATCCTTCTCAAATCGCACACAGAGTAAGTCAAAAAAAAGAAGAAACTTTCTCTCACCATCTCCACTCAGGGCTACTTTATGTTAACCATTCCTATTGGTTGTGTCTGCCAAGGAGTGGTAAGCAGAGATGGATCACAGCAATGTTTCCATCTGATCCGTTTGAAGACATTGAGCAGGCCAGTGAAAATGATGGTAAGTAGAGATGTTTATGTGTGCAGCACATCAATGTATCTGCACTAACATGGTTTTTTTTCTTATTTTTATGTGTTTTTATTGCAGATATATCCCAGGTGCAGTGCATTAAAAGCTATCAAGCCCAAGAACATGATGAGTTAACTTTGGAAAAAGCTGACATTCTTCAAGCTAAAACCATTACAAGTGACGGTAAGAGTCTTGAGTCAGTTTTAAACATAGTGCCTTGAAAAAGTACTTGTGGCCCTTGAATTTTTTTCACATTTTGTCACGTGGAAAATCCAAGGGATTTTAAAAAAATCATACTAACATAAACCAACAGAAAACAGCGGTAAGATGTAAATTTGGTTAAAAACGATACATGACTTCAACATACCTTTACATGTGAAAAGTGTTGTGTGCATTTACTGTCATTCTGATGCCCCTAAAAAATCCTCTGGAACAAAATTCTTTCCAAAATCACCTAATTAATAACAATTGTTGTAAATAACACCACAATTGAACTTATTAGTCTGCATGCAAAATGCTGGAAAATGAACACAACAATGTGAAACACAGCGTATCAAAGTATGTTAGAATTAATGGGAGGACAAAAAAAAACATTTTAGATGCTGCAAATAAGTTTGAGACCAAGCTTTGATGTAGAGCCATGCTTTAGATCAAAACATATTTGTCTATTAGAACGTCCAGACTTAAATCAAATACAGAATCTGTGGCAAGACTAATATTCAGAGATTATCTTTGTCCTATAATATAACAGAGTTTGAGCTGTTTTATCAGGCCACACTTTTGGCAATTTTCCTTGTAAAACATTTTGAAAGCCACTTCACATTTATGCATGGCTTTGTGTTGGTCTAACACCTAAAAAAAATAACGTTTGTAGCAATAATGTGACAAAACGTGTAAGAGTCTAAAGGGTAAGATATGAACTGCATTCCAACTTCCTCGTGGATATTAGCGAAAGCATTCTGCGTGTCTAAAACGTGCGAAGCTTGGATGCTTGATGTGTAGGTGCTGATGTGTCTCTGCAGGCTGGGTGGAGGGCATCAGGCTGTCAGATGGGGAGCGGGGCTGGTTCCCCAAAACCTACGTGGAGGAAATCACAAGTCGGAGCGCTCGCCTCCGCAACCTCAGAGAAAACATCCGCATCAAATGTGTCACACAGAAACTGAAAGGGGAGGACTGAGAGCTTTTACTGCAAAGCTGCGATCCGGATGATCGATTTCATTTAAGGTGGATGTCTGGAATTCTTACAGTCAGCAGGTGCTGAAATAAGACTTATTTTTTTCCTCTAACATGTTAAAATACAGCAAAAATATAAATTTCTATTTTACATTTTCATCTCAAACTTTTCACCTGTGCAAGTCTGTAAAAAAAAAAAAAAAAGAGGCTACATTAACAATTTAAAGCTCAAATTATTTATTTTTATGAAAACATTTTTACGACTATTTCAGTTTGGTATACAGTGAAAAAGCTTTGAAACAAGGATTTAACCCAGAAACAGAATTGTCTGCAATTTCTCCGGCTGAATATATCTTCAGATTGTCCCATGCAGTCATGTGAGCTTCGGAAGGCACACAGGATGAACTCAAGACATCAGATATTTGCTGCTGCAATGCCTCAGGACACAAGCTTCAGGCATCGCTTCTTCTCTTCACAAGGCCTTAAAACTCTGCTCTGTCTTCTGCATACGGCCAAATCCTGAGCGGAGCAACAGATAAATTGATTTCTCAGGAGAGTTTCTGTATCTGAAACCATTAAACTGAGACAGCGGGAAATGCTTAAGTCGCCTCTTTTTAGGCTTTCATACCAGAGAGCCATATTTGACTGGACTCTTTCACTGATCATAAATGAATGAGCAGGAAATGAAGGCCTGTTTTACCTTATACAGTAGTTTCTAATTCATCGAAGTGTAGAAAAAAGTATTTTATTACTTCGTATAGCTGTTGAGGAGAAACAAAGGTCAACTAAAAAACAGTTGACTTTTCTGTGGTTAGCTGGGCAGGACTATAAAACTACCTCCTGCCAAATTTTTGTTTTGAGGAAATAGGAAAAATCCAGCAATGACCCAAACAAAGAAAATATCCCAGGTAAAGAACTATTTACCTGGTAAACATCCCCACTTGTATGTAAAACAGTTTATATATATATATATATCTATACATAGATATATATAGATATAAATTCTCTGTTACGTCCAGAAAATACTGTTTCATCCCTTGATTTTAGTCTTCATCGACTCTTGAGTTAAACTAGTAAAGAAAAGTTTTTTAGTGAGCGACTGTTGAAGGTCCCGTAAAACACTACAAGAAAGTTTAGCTCCTTTCACCTGGAACCAAAGGAAATATGTTTTGGCCCGAGTTATTTTGCAAACTACTGTTTTTCTATTTACAAAACATGAATCCTGAGACAATGCATCTCCCTGTGCGGAAAGCAATAATTTTCTGTTCAAACTGTTCCATCAAAATCTATAATTTAGCTGAGTCCTGAGGCGGATGCATTTCTGAAAAACACGAACAGGTTTTTTTTGGGGGGGGTTTTTTGGTAAGTTTCAAACACTTCATCCTTCTGTTGTAAATTGTAGCCAAATTTTCACTGCTGAAAAATAAAAACCCAAATAATGATGCACTGTTTACTACTGACAAAAAGACCTCCTGTGTGGGATATTTGCTGTTTTTAAGAATTTGTGAACGGACCAGAATACGGTGGCTAGGGTAGACCTTTTCATATTTGTTTACTGTATATAAGGAAAATAACGTGTTTGCTATGAAAAGTGTACAAACATATTCAGCTCCACTTAAACCTTGACATACATTCACCTGCATAAATCCCACATCACTTTAGGCATTTTCATGATTTGGCCAAGAACTGATTATATTGCCAGTTTAAGTATCTTGACACCCTATGTCATTATATACAGCAGCGTTTCCCAACCCTGGTCCTCGAGGCACCCTGACCTGCTTGTTTCCCTTCAGCACATCCCTTTCAGATGATTACAGTTCAGCAAAAGCCTGTTAATCAGCGATCAATTGAAATCCTGTGTGCTGAAGCAGAGAAATGCCTAAAACATGCAGGGCATTGTGCCTTGAGGACCAGGACTGAAAAACACTGACATACCGAACAACCTAGTCACTGAAGTCCATGCTTTGGAGTAGCGAGGAAAAGTGTTTAAAGTGGGGCCTGACTCGTCCAGCAATGGACCAGAAGAGCATTGTGGGATATGTAGTATAAGCATTGCATGCACTTTTTACCAGTGGGCCAGTCCTTGTAGGGATTTAGGGTGCATTCCCTGTTTAGTCCGTGTTAATCAAACTCTAGTCTGTCTAGATTCTAGACAGACTAGAGTTGGATGTTCTAGACTGTAGAACATCAAATTGGGGAGGTGGGAATGCGCAATTAAACTCTGTTGCAGACAAAAAAATCAAACACCAATCTGCCTAAAAATCTCGGTCTCGGTTCAGCTGAAGTGAACTCTGGTGTCGTTCAAATACATGTGAATGCAAGTGGACTGGAAACCGCTCCAAAAGCAGGAATGGACTACAGCACAGAGCATTCTGGGTAAATGCGACGAAAGCAAACGTGTGAGTCTAGCGCCACCAGAAGAAATGGTTTGTGGTCATTTACCAAAAATAAATCCTACAACGGCTAAAATCTGATTTTGTTTACATTGTGTGAAGAAGGGAGCTGCGCTCAGTGTCTTTTTGTGTCGTTTCCTTCAGCGGTTCATGGTGCAGCGCCACCACAGGCTGGGGGACAAACATATTTTTTCAAAGGTTTTTTTTTAGTTTGATAGTGCAGTGAGAAAGCAAACCACACCAGCTGAAAATGTAACAAATGTTGTAATTTCGCTCCCTGGTCGAGCTGACTCTACTGGACTTTTCTTAGAATTGTGAAGCAATTATTTGAATTCCTAAACTAATACGACATTTATGCTCATGATGTGTGGTTGGAAAGTGATTCCATTTACAAATCTGTGTGAAAAATATAAATTTTACTTTCACAGATGCTTAAGTAAAAAATGTACGTGCTCTGACCTCTGACCCGGCTTTAAGTCAGTGTTTTTCCACTGTAGCTCCTTTCAGTCAGCATCATTTGATGAGCAGCCCAGTGTGACTGAGCTGAGACCTGTTTATGGACCACTATAATCCACTTTTCCAGTGGCACATGAAATGTTTCGGACTTTCTGTCAAATAGCTGTTTGTTGTAATTTAAACTGTTGCTGTTGTGGCATCTGTATTTATGTTCCCCCAGATTCTGATGTGTTTTACTGTAGATGGCGTTGTGTATAAAGAGTTAGAACTTGGCTTGTTTTCTTTGTGTGACTGTAATTTATATGCAGAGACATTTGAATTTGAATCGTTTCCACCAGTGCTTTTGGTTTTTAACCCTGATGCCATTGTCAATATAATGCCATTATACACTGGAGTTTTGTACACTACTATAAATGTTTCAACCCTCAGATAAACACTGATTCTTGTTTAATGCTCAGTAAGTGAGTCTTTATTTGAAAACTGTTTATTAGTAAAGTTCTACATACATAAATGTACAATATTTCCAGCCCTGGCTTTCTGCTCTATATATTTACCATCTCTCCTCTAAAACCAGGTCATGACCTGGTTTCAGTCTGTTCACACATGAAATAGTACCGTAAAACCTTTCTTTTACGGTACTTACAAATAATCAACTCAGCGAATTATATCTAAATTAGGACAAGAACTTTCCACCCTTATTCTGGCAAACATCCAAGTAAATAAATACTTTATCTAAAAGTTGATTTGGACTTATAGTGAACAGTCCAGTGTTAAAGATTTTCCTGAGACCTGCAGGTCAGCTCCTGCCGTTGATGTGACACTGGTCGCCTGCTAAAATCGGCTCCTGGGACTCCTTCCTGTTCCTCTGCAGCTTTGGCACTAAGGGAGGAGGAGGCTGACTCATAATAATGTGGCTGTCTCTGTCTGGCTGTGGATCGAAGAGAAAAAACAGCTTGGTCAAAGTCAACTGTCAATATTCCTGGGAAAACATAAGAAGGAGACGTTCCTCAGGAAAGATTTAGGAATAGCATTTCTTTAACACAACATTCTGCCTTTAACCCTTCTTTGATGCTGAAAATGTAAAGAAATAAAAATTTTGACTGCAAGTATGTGTTAAGTAACTCAACAGAGTCACTGATTTGCTCAGTTCTCAGGCCTTAAGTTCTTATCTTTTTATTGGTTCTTAAGTTCTTATCTTTGTATAATTTATAGTTATTATCATTTTATTATTTAATATTATTTATGTGCTGTGTGAAACTTCTGCCCTTATCGTTGTGTTTTTCCCTTCTAAACCTCCGCCCCCCCCTTTCTCTTTGGCTGCAGGTACCGCAACACATTTCACATTACTGCGTGTAACTGTGCATGTGACAAATACAGCGAATCTAATCTAAGATAAATGAATCTAACCTGCTGCAGATAAAAAATCCAGGCCTGATAATCCTCCACGCAGGTGCAGGAGACCTGCAGCGTCTCCAGCAGCTCCCCTATAGCCAATAGAAAACAGCCGTTCTATAAAGTCAGTAAGGGCATTTGCTTTTTCCTCGTTTGGGCAAAATGGCAAAAAAAAAAAGAAAAAGGAATGTTTCTTCTTAAAAAAAGGAAAACAGGAAAGCATTTTCTGACGCGTTTACCTCTTAGTTCAAACTCTAAGCGTCCAGGAAGTGCTGAGCGCTCCACTGCTTTGATGCTCTGTCTAGCCAACCTGCCCTGTTACAGACAACATGAAAAACACAAAGAAGGAATTTGTGCATTTCCTTAACTATACTACGGTACATTTCTTGATTTTTTTTTTAAAGATATTTTAAGAAAAACACATAGCAGGTTTGATTTGGAAGATTTTTCCCCGAAACTGGTGTAAAACATAAAATGCTGTAATGATTATTTTCACACAAATCTGTCTCATGGTGGTGTAAAAGCTGTTATTATGGATTTTCCTCTCAGAGTCATTATACATTACCTCATATTTTATATGCAGCCGCTTACTGTCCACAGAAAGCAGCAGGAGATCTTGAGGAAAGAGAATCATCAGTCTTTCTTGGAGACCCTACACGACCACAATTATCAATTAAAAACACCCTAAAACGATATCTTTCATAGTTTATAATGATCTCAAGCTTGCAGTTTTACTGCATTGTTGCCATGGTACCTCTTGGAAACTAAATGAAAACAGATGTTGATGTAAGCTGAATGCCTTCTCAGTATTTTTCAACATCCTCCTCTGAACGATGTTCATCAGTGTAAGATGCACGATTAGTCACATCGTGTGCAGCAGCATGGGGGCCGTCATAGCGTTGCAGCTAAAATAAGCTCTACTATTAAACTAATCCTGCTGGGAATGTGCTTATAAAGCAGTCCTGCAAATAAAATCAGAAAACCCGACTACCTGTCTTTGAGTGTTGATGATGTGAACAATGGAGGTGTGTCCAGGCTGACCCATGTGGTGTATGGGTGAGCCCTCCCAGTTCCATATAGGGGCCTGCATTACATATTTCTTCAGCTCCTCTCTTTTCCAGTTTTCATCACAGGGCAGCTAGTGAACAAAGACATAAGCGCGATATCAGCTGTGCCACTCCAGCCATCCACAGCTGGAACCAGATGTGCAACAGATGTGAAAACATTACAAGATAAGAAAGAGCACACTGGGAGGGACTCATGGGTTGCATCATGGACTCATATCTCCGGTCTTCTATGTGCTGAATCCATCTCTGTGACTCTCCTGCACTGGCACATGTAAACACCTTGGAGTCCACCATTGCACCTGGATGCAAAAGACAGAACTGGGTGAATTTACACCCAAGTGCCAAATCTTTGCTGAGATTAAGAATTTCCACTCACTGGTGATCTCAAACATGTGTGTTGGATGTGACGCATCCAGCTGCAGGGATACGCCTCGAACAGACAAGCCAGAAACAGGAAGTATACCCTGCCAGTTAAGAAAACGCAAAACCTTTGAGTGACATGCATTACTCTGTCAGCATTTAGTCAAATCTATCAGCAAACTAAGGCTGCGTTCACACTGCAGCCTGAAATGATCCAATTCCGATTTTTTTGTCAAATCGAATTTTTATTTTATTTATTTTTTTGCTGTGGCTGTTCACACTTATATGCGATCTCCAGTTTGAACTGCAAACGACCTTAAAGGGTCCCCCATGCGCAGTAGAGGGCGCAATAACATCACACATATAGAGCGTGCTAAGTGTTCATGAGGAAGCAGTAGTGCTCAGTGTTTGCGGACGTAAATATGGATGCTAACGGTGGAGGACAGCTTACGATTTTGAAGTTGTCCGACCGGAGCCAGCATACTACCAACTTAATCCTCATTACAGTCCGCCGTGGTTGTTTTTTTTCTTCCTGCTTGCGCGTATCAGGACACAGGATATCGACGTTTGTCGAGTACCAGTGACGTTCAGGTCAGATGAATGTGACCTGGACTTTAGGTCACATTTGAATCGGATGGGTATCGGATATCCAAGTGGCCTGGGTCGCATTAGAAAAAAATCCGACTTGTGTTGTTCAGACTGTCGTGAAAAGATCAGCTCCAGGTTGCATTACGCCAGAAAAACTGGAATTGGGTCACTTCAGAATGCGGTGTGAACGCAGCCCAATATGTGAGTTAAATGGATGGATAAAAAAACTGACAGACTGGAATGTAGTACCTCGTAAATGAAGTCTTCTTGGGAGTGATCCAGGGAGAGGATTAAAAGGTGAAAAGGGAACAACAACAAGAACCGTTCACTTTGTTCCTGTGAACACACAAAGCAGAGGGGCAGTCAGCTTTCTGTTCTTGGTTGTTCCATTGAGAGAAAATGTTCTGCCTCAGTGGAAAGCAATAAAGTAACTGCACTACAATAACTAACTAAGTTGGACTGTTAATAAATAGCTGATAAAAAAAACTTTACATTTAGTATGGAAATCTGTTAATTAAAATAACAAACAGTAAACACAAGCAAATTGCTAGGAAAGTAGAAAAGGCCTTAGATGAGGCCTTAGGTGTTAATAAAGTAAGTAGTTTTTGAATTTGCGTTGAATTTTTAAAACATTTTTTCAACGTCATAAAAACATCCCACATTAAGAAAGAATTTTTCTATTAATCACTGCCACCACAACTTTTACAACCCTTGACTGACGCTTGGATTACATGAAATTAAGTAATTTTTTTGTATTGTGTGATTAAGTGTGTCCAGGAACTTTTAAATAGTTACTTCCTGTTTAGCTATGTTATAAATATGATGTGACGCAGAGGTCCATTTCTATTAACTACTCCTCAAAATGGAAAAGTTAAGAAAACATGCCATTACTGATCCTCATTAATCAGGAAATTGCTAAAAGAAAGTTGATGCTTGCCTATTTCTACGGCCAGAATGGTAGCTCAAAAGTCTAAAAATGGAAATATGTCAAACGAGCCTGAATGCTGAATAGTTATCTTGCCATCACTCACAGGGAGGAGGATGGTAAAGAAAGGGAAAAATGAGTCTGTTGTTGTAATAACACATTTTTGATTTCATGTTTTTATTTTGCCAAAGTTTATTACGAGTGTAAATATGTGTAGAAGAGGCCAGCAAAAGGCACATATTTTGTAAAGAAGTGATTTTATTTGACAAATCCCCAGTACCTTCCTAACATCTTTCTATTTTACCTCTGAATAGTTGTTGCAGAGAGACACCACAGAGGAGTGGATGACCTCTCCGTAAACATGAGCGGGTTGGCCCTCCCAGCCCCTGATCGGCTGCTGAGAGTAAATCCTGTGGTGGAGCTCATCTCTGGTCCTGCCCCACAGCACCACCTGCAGGCACAAGAAAGTATGCTTGCAAACCACTCATTTTTATTTTTATTTTGGAATTACAGGAACAAACATTCTCATCTTCTCATCTTTAAAGCTTTCTGAAAACCATAAAAAGTTTTCTTTGCACTTTGGCTCTTTTTTCCCCTCACATTGCTGTTGTTTGTCTGAACTATGACCTTTTCAAGCAGAAAAGTGTCCTGCAGGGAAGCAGTGAACCAGTGTTGTGTCTACACACAAAGGCAGTTGTTGAATGGCTCTCCACTCAGGGTGTCATGATCTGCAGGAGGCCATGACCAAAAAAAAAAAAACTTAACAATCATAACAGCTCAAGCAAGTTTTTTTTTTTTTGCCTACATGTCTGTAGAATTTTTCACAGGGTCACTAAACATAGAAGTTACCACAAAAAAAAATAACAACAACAACAAAAAAACTACTGTTAAAGAATTACGACTAACCTGTTCTACAAAGACAATTTTGTCTGGACCCAAAATGAGTGAAAAAGCAGCTAAAGAAAAATCCAGCAGCCTTTTAGGAACAATTGCTCTTTGCATGCTCAATATCAAAAATAAGGGTTGGGGAAACAACCCTTATTTTTATTTTTATTTTTTATCTTAGGTAAAAGAAAAAGAATTAAAAATCTGTTTGATCTTGTTTTCTTGCAGAGTGTATTATACATGTGAGTGTGAGAAAATGGAAAAGGTTTGTCTGCCTGATATTTCCTGAACCACCTCTGCACTCTCACTTTAAAGACTTCAGATCTGCAGTGGGTTTGTGGCTTTACTCTGACCTCCTGCTCCAGGTGTCGCACTGAGGCTTTACACGGCGGCTGTGGTGCCAGCTGCTGCTCATCTCTGCTGTTCCTCACCGACAGCTGAACTCTGTTTTCGCTCAGACTCCATACTCTGAAAACACACACACACACACACACCCACACATGCAGACATGACACATCGTGTGTCAGCGGTCAGTGATGAACTTGCTGCAGCAAGTAAAATGACTGTGGCTCTGCTGCTTTGTACTCTGTGTGAATGTTTAATTCGTAGTGGCTCTTAAGTGTCAGAAATGCAACAGAACTGTGAATTTGCTGACGTTTTTTTTTCTTGAAAAATATGCTCTGTTCAGCCGGAAACAGCCTTTGTCAACAATATGAAGATAACATAAGGATGAACAGTATTAAAACCTAATGCTAACAACATGTCTGCATCCCCCCAGCCTAGACTAATCAGATTATAGAGATCAGAGGGGAGACAGACGTGCTGCTCATCTATTCCTGCAAACAATTTGCAGCTTTATCCTCCAAAAAGAATGACTGTTGAGTAGATTAGTTTGGTAGAAGTTAGAACACACCAAACCAGTCATTGCACTGGAAACTACACAGAATACAGAAGGATTTCTCTTAGATCATGTTGATGTAAAAATGATTAAACAGACACAGTGTTTTGAAAAAGGGTTTTCTAGTCTGGTCTTCTGGTTCTGGTTTGATCTGCATCCCCAGAACCAGACATGGAGAAGTAGCAGGTTTCCACATGTTTGGATTAGCAAACCTTTGTTTATGCTTCTCTAATCTGGAACAAACTTCCAGAAAACTGCAAAACTTCTGAAACGCTGAGTTCCTGCACACTGTGGATTATTATTATGTGCACAATTATTAGGCAAGTTTTAGTTTTGACTATATCATAATTTCATGCATATTTTACAACTACGAGCTGTATAAACCTGAATGCTTATTGGATATAAACATGTCAGCTGATGTGTGGGCCAAAGGAGATCAACACCCTGTATCAAGTGTGCATAATTATTATACAGCTTCTTTTCTTCGGGCAAAATGGACCAACAACGAGATTTAAGTGGCAATGAAAAGTGCAAAATTGTAAAAAGTCTTTCAGAGGAATGCAGTACTCTTGAAATTGCTAAGATATTGATACCATCAAACATTTTGCTGCAAATAGTCAACAGGGTTTAGGACTAAGGTGTGAACTGAGTTTAGGTCAGGTTTCGGGTTCGGCATGTACTGGTAATGGTTAGGTTTACAGTAAATCCTTGTGGAGATAGACAGACATTATGTGTGTGTGTGTGCAACCCAGATGGATTGGTTATAGTCCTCCACTAGTGCTATCAGACCAGTGTACAGCATATGGTCTTGCAGTCATACACAGCATGTGTCAACTGGCATCTCACAGGCTGACTCTGACTATTTCTGCATTTTAAACCTTAACCGTATCACACTGCAAATAGTGTTCACACTTTACTGCAAGTACCACAATCCTCTCTTAAAGAAATATCTTTTTTTCACCCTAACACCTTCCACAGTTGGCAGCACTGTTGCCTTGCAGAAAGAAGGTCGTAGGTTCAAATCCCACCCTCGGGTCTTTCTGCATGAAGTTTGCATGCATGCAAACTTCATACAGTGTGCACTCAAACTGTATGAACTCACATTTAATAATACTCCAGGTACTCCGACTTCGTCCCACAGTTCAAAAACATGACTGTTAGCTTAACTTCTCTTTCTAAATTGTCCTTATGCCTGTTTGCGTGTGTGCATGTGTGTGTGGTTACCTTCCCTGTCTGAGAGGGACTATCAGACTGGGACTATCATCAGGATAGTCCCTGTCTGGGTAGTCCCGTCATCATTGATTATCCTGTCCCTGATGAAGAAAATGTCTTCCCATGACATAATGCTGGCAATTGTTGAAAAGCTCATGGGGATGAAAAGAGACGTCTCAGAGAATGCTTAGAGTTCTGCTCCTGGAGTGGCTCTGAAACAGATCCTGGACAGAACGATCAGATCCAATGATCCTTTCAGCTCCCTTCACTATCGTCCCCAGGGCTACAACTAGAGTCTTATCTACAGCTAGAGTTGTAGATAAGACATTCTACATCTCAGCGAGATGTAGAATGTCAACAGACTCAACCACTGCTTTGCAGAAGTGTCTGATGATGATAGGAGAGAGGCCGATTTTACCATCCCAGCAGTGTTCTATCGTTAAGGACTCTGTACTTACAAGAATTTAAAATAGATGTGCAACATTCTTTTAATGCCATAAAACACATCCTCTGTGACGCTATTGTAACACTGGTCATAATTTAAATGCTTCCAATGCGTGACTTTGGTTTTTGAGTCATACGGTGTCAGGAAGCAGCTCTCTAACACTATACTCTTTGCATACTTAGGAAAGCAAGATTACACGGTCAGTACATGTGCATGTGGCGGTTGCTCCAAGTTCAGTCTGTCGAGTTCTCCCAGAACATTAGCATCAGTTTTCTCCAGACTTTTAGATCAGATTAGATCTGGTCAAATGCACACGTTTCTGTTCCATGCCAGTGACAGTGAGAATTTGCAATATGTCATGTTTTTAACATCAAGCACCGCATATTTAAAATTAATGATCTTCTTTTGCTGATTTAGACACTCTGAAAGCTTCAAAAAGAAACCATTATTAATTTAAGATTTCAAACTTAAATAATGATTAATGTGTGAAACCCTGAATGTGATAAAATAGCGACCTGGTTAGAAAGTAACGCTGATATGGAACTCATGAGTATTTTTTTGAAACCCACATTTAATAATACTGATGACTTCTTGATACATTAGCACAGTTTTAATGTAGCCTATCAATGCCCTAAAGTGGCATGTCTAATAAATTCCCTGTTCAAAACATCTAGACACTCTGCCTTCTGCTGACCACGGAGAGCTGAACAATAGCCAACCAGACTGATAAGTAAATCCACTTAGTTTTGGTGCAAAATGGATGTGTAGCTGAATAGGAGCTCCTAGAATTTTGAGAACCAAAGTGAAAGATGCTGTTAAAAACTATTCACAATACCTCTGACGACGATGAACGATTGTTGAAACAAGAACGTCCAAATTATTTCTGTATTTTTAATAAGCAATCAAATCTAAAATAATCAACGAATCCTCCAGTAGAGCGAAGTACTCACTCACCAATGTTGGCTATGAACATTTTCTACAAAAACTGAAATCAAAATTGTGAATAAGAAATGAACCTTTAGGGTCATAATGATGATGTTTTTGCGGCAAATCTGAAAAGTTTCATCTGGAAATCTAACACATTTGTTGTCTCAGGAGGAAGTGCCCTGAAAGAACTTTCATTGGTGTTGAGTTTATCTATCTATCTATCTATCTATCTATCTATCTATCTATCTATCTATCTATCTATCTATCTATCTATCTATCTATCTATCTATCTATCTATCTATCTATCTATCTATCTATCTATCTATCTATCTATCTATCTATCTATCTATCTATCTATCTATCTGTCTGTCTGTCTGTCTGTCTGTCTGTCTGTCTGTCTGTCTGTCTGTCTGTCTGTCTGTCTGTCTGTCTGTCTGTCTGTCTGTCTGTCTGTCTGTCTGTCTGTCTATCTATCTATCTATCTATCTATCTATAGATAGATAGATAGATAGATAGATAGATAGATAGATAGATAGATAGATAGATAGATAGATAGATAGATAGATAGATAGATAGATATAAATGCCTCTTCCTTTTTTGTCAATTTTTATTATGACAAACACATTCCAGTGCAAGGAAAGAGAGCAAATTTTCTGTTAGTATTCATGTCGGTTGCTTTTGTGACCACATTACACTATAAATGCATAATCATAGCAAGCACGATTGTAGTATTACATTTCTAAGGAAATGTTCTATCTTCTCACGCTTAATAAAATACATCAGTACTCTGAAGGAAATATATCACTTTTCTGTGCAACTACAAAAGCAGCTCAGCACGGTGATCACTACGTACTGTTGTCAGATATAGATGCTGTGGATTTGACCGATGAGATAACTCACTTCAAGCATTGTTTTTTTTTCTTGCAAGTCAGACATTTCCTCCTAAAAGACCCATCTGGGTTTATGTTGTAGTCTTGGATGACCAGCTGCTTTAAGTGGCATTAATTAAACAACCCATAAGAAGCTGCAGTTCCTGTTTGCAATTAGCCTCCTGGTAATCCCTGCTGCCTCAGACTGATGGAGGATTTGTCCAGCCCTTTACTTTGTATTAAACCTCTCCACGCTCTTGTCTGGCAATAATCTGCTAATCATATCAGTGTCGCCTCACCAGCTTCACAAGTTTGACCTGGGGGAACAGGAGTGCTTAAGTTTGTCTGTGTCATTCTTCTTGCTGCCTGCTAGTGGTTAAAATATCATATCGATGCTGATAGCATCAGCCTGATGCAACTGTTTATGCATCACCGCAGATCCACAAAGTTTTCTGACTTGAAACACATTCTGGCACTGTGAATAGTTTTGCAAATGTATTGATACTTCTTGAGCTTTTTCATATTTTGCAAAATTGTGTGTATTATACTTCACATGATTGACGGACATAAAGTAGCACGTAACTGTTAAATGGAACGAGCATAAGTTGGGATTTTCAAAATCATTTACTAATAAAAGTCGGGAAAGTGTGGGGTTTTTCTGTGTTTAGCTTCTCTGACTCAAACGTTTTAGCTGCAAGTCTTTTGAGGAATGTCGTCATCTTTACACATACAGAAAATACAGAATAGCATAGTGCTATAGTACAATATTTTGTTGCGAAATAACTCAAATTCATTCATATTGGAGCGAGAGTCACATAGAGCACAGGGTTCTATGTTTTCAAGTTCTCAGTTGGATGTTGGCCTGGACTTTGACTGGACCATTCTAACTCATAAATGTGCTTTGATCCACCCCTATCTCAAATATTTTGCAGCTTCTAATAGTTTTTCTCCAAACATTTTCCTTCCCTGTCCCTTAAAGAAACGCATTTTCACAGCATGATGTCTCCGCCACCCTGTTTCTCTTTGGGGACGTTATGTTTATGGTTAGTTTTCTATCACAGCTAGTGCTTTGCAACTAACCCAAAAAGTTTCGTTTTGATCTTATCTGATAAGAGCACTTTCTTACACATGTTTGCTTTTCGTCACGCATGGCTTATAGCAAACCTTAAAAAGGACTCCTTCAGGTTTGGTGGATTGAAAAGAACTGTTTGAGATGTTCAAACAGTTCTGTGATGTCACAGAATGTGAAAAACGCTATATTTTAATCCTGTTGTTGTCTGTAAAATCCTGGAAATTATCTGACTGCAGGGTTCTAATTCATGTGTTTTAAAACAGTCTTGCAACAAATGTTTGTAGTTCTCAAACATAATAATATCCTCTTGAACTTAACCCGATGGTTTAACTTCCTCATCTCATGAAGTCCAATATTATTTAGCTTTAAAGATTTTGCAGTTTGATTTTATCAAGAGGAACATGAAAATGGAAAGGAAATGACTTGACATTTAGTGGCATCCAAAACTGAAACTGCCAACTTACCAGAATCTTGAGGTTTTGATGTTTTTGTAAAAAAAAAAACAAAAAAAACATTAAAGATTCTGATTCATTTTTAATGCAAACCAACCAAAGTTATTGCAGAAAGAAATCAGATAAATTTCTTACATCATTATAGCTTCAAGTAGCTGTAAGTACTTTTGAACCTTTGAAGACACCACACAGTCTGAGCATGGCCTTGCAGAACATGGTGCAGTTTTGAAAACATGAAGGAGCTCCTACATTGTTTTTACATTTTAACAACCTGACAAACCTGACAAACCACAAAGGTGGTTTTATCTGGCAGTATGGCAGTGTTTCACTTCATACACTGCCATACTTCCTCTTCCAGAACTTACAAGACCGTGTTTAAAAATGTAAGCTTAAAATGATACAATTTGTCTGTCAAATTCACATTTCAGGCGATGCACTCCCTTTGATCCTTGCAGCTCTTTTTTGCTCTTCTTAATATTCCTGACCAACTAACAACCCTAAGCCCAAACCAAGTTGCGCACATCTTACCCCAAATTGTCTCCAGAGAGTTCCAGCAGTTCAATTTCATCTGGACCCACTTCGTCCACTCCCGTATGCCTCTGAGTCACGCTGCAGCATCCCATGACCAGCAAGGACCTTACGCTGTACGTCCTGTCTCAGCAAGCCGTCCGCACACTGAGAACCGCCTGCACTCATCCAAGCAGTTTGTGGCAAAACAAAACCAAGCAGACAACATGAAAAGTAGAGAGGTTAGGGGAGGTTGGGTTTAGAAGGGGATCTTGTTCCTCAGAAGAGGAGGGGCGGCATAAGGAGAATGAGCACTAGTTCCCCCTTTCTAGTGGCATGCAGAGCATATTTCCGTAGACTCCTTAGAACAAAAGATGTCGCGGCTCTTAAAGAGGTACTGAAGATAAAAGGTGGTAAGGTTTTGGCAAGTCACAGTTCAGAAGCTGTTCCTTCCTGTTGAGAGGTGGCAGAGGACTGAGCTGCTTCCTCACTTTGCTTATTTGACTCTGCACATGCCGGGGATCTGCTGCTGTGAGAAATGAAAGCTGTTTGTGATGTCGCTCAGACACACTGGCTAAACGAAAGATGGAAAAGCTCTTACACCTCTTCTTGTTGACAACATGAGTTCATTGATGCCTTTACCGAGAAGCAGATGGATGGTGAAGCAAACTTCTCGTTGGGAAAGATATGCGGTCACGCTCACCCCATGTTTGCTGACTTCCACCCTGAATGTGGTTTGTCGACTGAGATAATTGCGAGTTATGACACAGCAAGGTAAAGAGCTACAGTCAAAACAAGCTGCAACAGCTGCGAGGCGCAGGCCGGTGGCAATCTTCCCGGTTGGAGGACGATGAGAGGGTTTGGATACAATCTGTGGAAGGACACAAATGAAGTCTCAACCTCTGTTGGAAATTAGGTCACCTGGCAAAATGCATGTTTCCCCATGAACAGACCAAACAATTTGCATTGCCCAATTGGGAGGTTTCACAATTAAACACAAGATGCCGTTTTCAATAACTACTGCAGTTTCACAAATAATACATTCCTCCATCAGAATAGCATCTTTCATACTTAGTGCAGCACAATTTATCGACTTCTCCATTCATGACTCATAGCTTTCCAGGAGAATCTTAGCCTACTCCTTTCCACTTCTTTCATATTCTTAATTCAGGCGACCATTAGGGTCACTTTATTTTCCTTGGCTTCTTCTGATACCAAGTCTTGACTGATTTTGAGATATGTTTTGGATCCTTCTGCTTCCATTGATCCCCAAACTTGAACTTCCTCATTGGTAGTCCCACATTTTTCCTAAAGATGGTCTGGTACTTGACTGAATCCATCTTACAAACCACATAATGCAGTTTCCCAGTACCAGAGGAAGCAGGGCAACCCCGGAGCATCACTGAGTCAATGCAATGTTTCAGTGTAACAAGCCGTACCTCTGATCTGCAGGTCTGAAAAGATCCAGTTTTAATCCATTGCTCCACAGAACAGAACGTCCAAAACCCTTTGGTTTATTTACAAAGTTGTGTGGAAATTGGAGTGGACTTTTCTTTTTGTTTTTTTGTCAGTGTTGGTATACTTCTTGCCTGAAGTTCAGGCAGGAAACCCTTCAGTGTTTATTATGTGTCTTTTCCTGGTAACTAAACCTCTGTGGTTGCTGCCACCAAGTCTTGCTACATGACTTTGGTGGTCAGCTAGGGGCTTTGGTCAACCGCCTCCTCGACGACAGTCATTAACAGCTTCCTCTTTTAGTAATGCCTAGGTGGTGGAGGCACCTTCCTCTTAAACTTGTGAAGTATATTTCCAGCTGCATCTCTTGATACATTCAGGGCCTTTTCTATCTATTTTATTATCTTTTAGTGTAAAACAGTGAGCTCTTCTCTAACTGTTTGGGCAATTAACCTGACTCAGCCATATTTCTACAACATCTAAGACAGTAGTCCAGGTACTTACAGTTTTCTATCTCAAACACACTTCATGCAACTTCATGCAACTTGGCTGATTGCATCAGGTTTACCTAAGACACCACTGGGTTTAGTAATGTTACACTGCAAAGTCAAATTTCTTTTACGTCATGTTTGATACATACATTTTTATAACAGCTGAAGGTAACAAAGTTTCTTGACTCTGCTATAAAATGGCACTACGTGCCTGGAAAATACATAATAGACTGCCTTCCTGTGCAGAGGAAGACAATAAGAATAGACAATGTTGTGGAAGAGAAAGGCAGTCTTTATTGTCAACCAAAACCGTTTGAGTTTTTATCAGAAGGCCTGCAGACAGAACTGAAGTCACCTGGATTGTAAACGATGACAGAAACATGGGGATCTTTCTCTTCTGCTAAGCCTTTGGTTGCTTCCCATCATCTTCGGCTTTCAAACGACCCTCAGCAGAATTGCATTTGCTCAGCTTCTGTCTGACTCCCGGTACTGCGGTCTTCCTCCTGACAGCCTTCTGGCATCCACCTACTGACCCTGCGTTTTGATAAAGAGGTAACGTTTCTGTCTCAGTGACTTCAGTCAGAGGATCCTCCTGTGGTGCAACATTCCCTTTTGTGATCTCTGTCCTGGTCTTGTGCTGTCTGGGCTTCCTGTTGTTTTTAGCTTTCTGGTAGAACTCACTACTATCGGTCCTCTTGTTGTCGACATGTCCTAAGACACCGCAATACAGCAGTACAAAGTCCTGTTGATTGACTAAAGGAAGGATTTGCTGCCTGAGACGACACTTGTTGAACAGCTCCAGAGCTAAATCTAGGCAGAAAAAGCAGTAGAGGAAATGTTTAGATCTTTTAGCAAACATAAGTGCCAAGAATGAGAAATCCAGCTCATGCATAATGAGTGAATGTGCTTTGAAATATGCTGTGTGAAGAAAGTTGAACCTGAATTTAAAGATCATTGAAATGATACTGGCTAGTCATTTTGTGGCTGAAGTAAAAAAACAAAACAAAACATGTGAAAGTGAGACTTTTGTTAACTGTATGTCATTTTGTGAGTCTTAAAAACAATCCTTATCAATTTAAAATAGCACAATCAAAACCTGAAGCAGAAACGTTTCAGTCAGTCTCAAAACGTTTGGCAGTTTGAAGTGCTAATTTATGGAAACATAATATGAGTAAGCAGTGGGTAGAGATAAAATCAGAAACCAAGACTGGTTACGTTATATCTCAATTGTTAAAAAATGCTGAAGTACAGGGACATGTTTAGTCAGGAGAGATACTCATTAACGTCCACAATGTGATTTTAAAAACCCTGGAGGCAAAACATGTCTTTTACCAGTGTTTCTGCTAAATGTTAAGAATTATTTTAAAAAAACAGATTCTAAAAGCAAAGTCTTAGAAGGATTTGAAGATCTGCCCCTTTATTACTTCTTCAGCTGCATTTGCTCAGCTTTCTTTTCATGTATGATTTCTAGTTGTGCTTTAGGAAGTCCAGTATTATTATTCGTGGAAAAACCAGACGCTCCAAAACCCAGGCAAAAATAACCGTCTGTTGAAAGGGGTGATCCTAAAAGTTGTCAAGACAACTTTCAGCTGAGATGGATTAAATGTATGTTTACAAAATTAAAATCCAAACAACTTGCTATGTTACCCACTAGCAACTCTGCCACAAAAACAAAGCATCTAATAAGGTTTTGCTCGAAAAGATTAGTTGGCTAAAGTCTGTAGGTGTCAAAGTTATTTAATTCATTTGTGATTGAATTCAAGTCACATTCTTAAAAAAAACACCAGAATCCATTGATGACATTCTATGTAACTTGTTTATGTGTTGTCAAGTAAACTAACTTAAATTCAAGTTGTTTTTCCATCCATGTACAGCAAGCCTTAAAATTAAATGATAGTAATCTCAAAAATGTCTTTAAACAGGACTCTAAAAGTCCAAAAAGTATTCATTTCAACTTCTTTTAATCTGAACAAATATGTATATCTTTCAGCTAGTATGCCATAAAGGAAGGCTGTGAAACAAACACTTCCCAGAGGGGAGAATTGGGTCTTAAATAGAAATAGACACTCAAGTTAACGTAGCACAAACCTGTAGCTAAGTAGAGGACCATGAAACAACACTTAAAGAACATTGGGGAGGTTTCACACTTAAGTGACTTAAGCAATTAAGCAGTAACACATATCATACCCGCAACTATAAAAAAACAACAACTTGTGCTCAAAGTTTGCAGCATGTGCTAAACTGACCCAGTGCTTCTCCAACAGTGCGGGGTATCACCTCCTTCAGCACCTCGCAGTTTCTGTGTAAGGCTGGATTACAGTTCATTTCCAGAAGCCACACCTGGAAGTGTCACATGAAGACATAATTTACCAGCATATTAATATCCAGCTCTGCCTCAGAAGTTTAAAAATCCACCTTGAAGTCCTCGTCGATCATGAAGTCGCAGCCAATCAAGTCAAAGAATCCAGGGCGGCAGTCTAACTTGGTCTTGACGGCAAAGAAGCACTGGGTCATGATCTGTTGCATGCGCTTCTGATATATGAACAGAAAAAAATATATATCCATAAGTTAATCCGTACTTTCTCATGGCTTAGGGTCAGTGTATGTTTCAGAATCTACTCATTGGCCAAGCTCGTGCGCACAAACAACAAATTTGACAAATCTGCCAGCACTGGGTAATCACAGTGGATCATCCAGCAGGACAATAGTCAAAAATATATAATCAAATGACAGAATTAGTTTAGTCACGCCAGACGTTTTCTAATATTTTCCTTACAGTAAAATATTATGCCACTGCTATAAAAAAAATAATTTGTTTCAAGGAATGTACCATCCTTGTCTCAACGTGTCAACGTCGTACAGATTTCATGTTCTACCTCTCTAACAAAACTAAACATTTTATCTCTCAAAGACGGATGAGTTCCTTTAGTGCTCTCTTTAAATAATCTGATGCATTAGTGAGTTTGGGCACATTTTAATATGTCATAATACCCATGATGCAGATACTCGGTGCGGTTATGACGTCTTTAAAAAATAAAAGTCAAACTCGCATCTAGATTTATAACTGAGATGCATCAGCAGGTTTCTGAAGAAAACACAAAGGTAGTGGCTAAGTTTGCAGACCATAAAAGATGCCACAATCAAGGTTTAGAGTTCTATTTAACAAAGCTAACGCTAAAAAAACCCGGCTTATTACAATGCATGTCAGTATGGAGAAAAACAACCTGTAATATTTCCTTTTTAGCCATAAGTTGATGACTCTTCATACATAAATGAGCTCATGTAAAACTAACCACATTCTCAATTAGCTACCAGTGCCAACTACCACTTCTGTGCTGGTAATTGGTCCCTGAGAGCTACAGCACACCACAGACCTCACCGCAAAGGCTCCCAGCACCCAGTCCCTGGGCAGGCCCTTGGCAACCTGAAACCTTTCGTTGACGTAGGTGTTGAAGCTCTCCATAGACCATACAGTGTCCTCCTTGAGCAGGCTGTACAAAGGGTTTCTCTTCTGCATGTACTGGAGACGAACAGCAGGGGGAGAAGAGACACACAAAACACAAAAGTGTAGGCAGCAACTCTTTTTAAAGCCTTTGAATGACTCAGTATTGTGGAGATGCATGACTCTTTTTTTGTTTCAGCTCAGCTACGACACTGGGCAGAAACTTGAATGTAAAAAGCAGAAGGAAAACAAAGCAACAAGGTTTATTGCCGGATGAACAATTTCAGCTGTGTTGTACAGCAAGTCGTACTGGAGATCAGTACTGTATACCTCTGTTAACCACTCGACAAAAATGTTCTTCAAAGTTATTTCATATTTTCCAGATTTCAGACAGAAAGCCAAGTCAACTCTGCTCGTATTTTTTGAAATGCTTTGCTTTGGAAGTACCCAACAAGACGTTTAAGACTTAGGTGTGAATTGAGTTGGGTTAGGTTTAATGATAGAGTAGGATTGGTGTTAGGTATGTACTGGTAATGGTTACGTTTAGGGTAAGAAATGAATGAAAAATGAATGAAGGTCAATTCAAAGTCCCTGTGAAGTTAGAAAGACACACTATGTGTGTGTTTGTTTACCTGGTTGGTGAGATGAGCAGAGAGGTTTTTGGATCTGGGATCGTAGACGTCACACGTCAGTCGGACATACCCATGACGAAAGAAGACCATGTAGGGCGCAGTGGAGGCAATGAGAAGGTAAGAGCGCACATCAAACTTTCTGCCGTTTAGTAGAAGGGGTTTCTGGATGTAACTGGGAGAAAAAAAAATACAAAAAAAAACTATTTTAAAAGCCACTTTGCTAAGAAAAAGAAATGTAACTTTCTAAAAATAAAGTATGTTAGATATATTGACATGTATTTAAATATAGTTTTTAGTTGTATGACCATGGCTGGAAGTAGAGAAAGGGATTAGGGTCAATCCTTCTACTTGTAAGGATAATTTGTTTTACACCTTGACAGTCGGGCGTTCACCTACCGCTGGACAATGTGAGCCTGAATCGGGCGGAGAGGCATCTTACGCTCAGCCTGGTACTCCTCCATCTTCTGTAGCTTCAGTCTGAATTCGGCCACCTCCTGCTGGTTCTTCAGGAGGAAGATTCCTTTGCCCCGGTTCAGGCCCGTGGGCTTACAGATCCACATGCTGCTCTCTGCGTTCTCCAAGTCTGCCACCACAAACATAGCCACATCAATTACACGTCGACCTGCTATTAAAACAGTTTGTTCTTCTGTTGTGCAGGAGCAGGCATGTCAAGGTAATTGTTTATTATATTTTGTCCTGGAGCTGTTTCAGTTGCTCCTGTAACTATATAAGCTTGGCACCGAATGAAACCTCTCTAGTTTTGCAGTCAAACATGAAGAATTAGTCAAAGTCAAGCCTTTACAGGTACAAGACATGTAAAGTTATTACTGTTTTAAAAAATACTTTTGTGCTCCAAAATAAATACACAAAACACAAATCTGATGAGAATGGTAATCAGGTAAACCAGGAGTGGAAAGGAGTGGAACATTCCTTTCCGGAAGTTGTAATTGTTAATGCTTCTTACATTTTACTGCTGTTTTGTGACACTTATTGCTGGCTTTTACTCTAAGGGCAAAATTACACACTCTGCATGTGAGAGCTAAATCTGTTTGTGAGTTAGTACATTTCTAGATTTGAATCTCGTCACAAAGATAATCTAAAGATCGACAGACGATGTCTTTGACTGCATTGCTTGCCATGCATGTTTAAGCCGCATGCATAACCGTATACCAAGGACAAGAATCTGTCTTTCCACATCATTTTCGATAAATTGAATTTAACATCATTCAATTTGTCACAACATCTGTTATGTGCATTTGATGTTTTCTACTCTTGCTTTTCATTTTCAGTCAAAAACAAGAGAATGCTTACTTAAATACCGTACTTACTATATAAGTAAGTTTCAATTCAGCTTACTTGTACAGCGCCAATTCACAACACGTCATCTCAAGGCACTTCACAGAAAAAGTTAATGAAAATCACATTCATGCTTCGTATCAAACAAGGCAACAAGTTTAGTTCATTATTCAGATTAGTTTAAAAGTTTCTATCTAAAGGAATGCACCAAATTGTATCAACAAGATTCCTTCCTTATCGTTTTTGTCAGTATGCGATGCAATAACTTTGAGAGCAAAGATTTGAAATTACGTTGCAAGCATTGAGAACTGTTTCTGAATTTACTTAATTACTTATAACTTTATAATGAACCACTTTCAGAGGGGATTTTCAGGGTCTCTGTTTCCAGCAGCCAATTTCTTCCCATTCTTTCAGCTGCGTTTATGACAAATACAAGAGGTTACAGCTTAATAGACTTCTTCTTCTATGTGTCCATTTACTCTTGCTTACTCATATTCCTAGTTTTCTTAGGCATACACAGCACAGAACATGAAAGAGCAAGGCAGGCTGAAGTAATGGGTTTTAGGACATCTGCACAATACTTTACTTTGGAAATGTACAAATGCTAAGCATATGCACACTGAAAAATTTCTTTTTAATGGACAATAGTAGCTCACAACTACCTGCAAGCCTTTTTTTGTTTATTTCACAGTACAGAACCTGAGACTTGTGTCGAGAGTGTAAACTGGTTTACATCTTTAACATTTCTAGTTTGACTTTGTTCTTTTCATGTTTTATTCTTCTCTCGTCTATCCTATGAACCCATCCTTCAGCTAGAGATCTAAACCAGCTGTTTGAGACCTTCTCCTGTTTGCTCAGTGATAGCTGTGTTTGACTAACCTGTACTCCACTTAGCACAATGTGTTTGTGATGAACCAATCAATCTAGATCTAGTCATTTTTATCTCCAAGTCCCAGCACAACATCAACTGTGTTTTTCTTTTTATCATTATAAGTTAGGAAAGACCTTCATCTGCTTCTCATAGCTTTGTTCAGAACGGCAGCAGTGCTGCGTTCAGGATCTTCTTGTTTGTGTCTCAGCCCTGCCCTCTGCTGACTCATCTCCATGGCAGCAGCATGCTACCCTAGTGATTTTATCAGTGCCTCATGGGAGGTGAAGTGCATTATTTTCCAACGTTTTCAACCCCTTGATCAAACACTCACCTA
Organism: Xiphophorus maculatus; assembly: GCF_002775205.1. Classification (NCBI taxonomy): domain Eukaryota; kingdom Metazoa; phylum Chordata; class Actinopteri; order Cyprinodontiformes; family Poeciliidae; genus Xiphophorus; species Xiphophorus maculatus. Next base: position 7,227,476 of record NC_036443.1, on the reverse strand, counting down.
GGCAACTGTTGTCCTAACACCATCCAGAACAAACTTCTTTTCATTGTCATGCTCACAAGCAGTTATGTATGATTAATCTTTGCCATATGAAGCCAGCAAACGTGGGGTATATCCAGTTTAACCGGTGAATAGTTGTCGTTGCAGCGGGACGTTAGTTTGATGTACACAGGATGTGTTTTACCTGTTTCACCCTCCGGTGGGGCGTTGCGGGAAAAGAAATCTTCCCTCTCTTCCTTCACATCCATGCGGAACGTTGTAGGAATGAACTCCTCCATTTTCAGCCTCCTGTAAGGGACATGTTTTTATTTTTTTACATATAAAAGCCTGAAAGTGTGTCATGTACTCGGTCAGATCCCTTTAATCCGATAACCGTAAATAAAATCTCAGCCAATCCATTGCCCACAGAAGTCACTTAGCTAGAAAAAAACAAAACAAAAAAAGAAAGTCCACTTGTGAGTATTTTAATCTCGGTATAAATCCAGCTGTTACCTGAAAGGTTCAGGGTCTTAGCTTGGGGTGTTTTCACACCTAGTAGTCTGGTAGACTCAGTACGATTGGGGACCAAAATTTGCAACAGTTATTACATTTTCAGCTGGCGCGTTTCGCTTTCACACAGCACTTTGTCAAACAATCCAAACCCTTTGAAAAGCCTGTTCCCCCGGATGAAAGGGAAAACTGGCTGTTTGGTTTACCTGTGTCCGTCTTTGTATTTGATTTTGCTGCTTATTCTCTCAAATTCCCGCAGGCTGGTGAGGAGGCCGATTTTAGTGGTGAGAATCATGTTGTTGGGTATCTGGAACACCAAGTGTCTACCTAGAAACAAAACGTGTGAATTTATCATTTCAGTAACGTGTGTGTTTTTGTTTATCGGCTGTCTTTTTGTTTTGTTTTGTACAGTTTAAACTGAGAGTTCATCTTGTATTGTTTAACTCTACAGCACCTTGCTTGAAGCGGCTGTAGTTAATTTGAGATTTGGTCTCGCACCACTTGAGCCTGAAATCTTCCCTTTGCTTGTTATAAATTCTCTTCCATCCTCTCCTCTCGCAGTAGCTGCACACTCTGTGAGAAATCAGCCACATACATAGAAGCAAACAAAAAACCAGTGGTAAGAGCGGAGAATGAGTCAAAACCTTTCCTCTGTTGCAGTAAAACAAATGACTTTGTGACTTTATAAGAGGCTTTCATGTTAAATAGGATAATATTTCTGTGTTTCACATCTCTTGCTCACATTTCAGCCCCATTGGTTCCTCCAAAGAAGTAGAATGGCCCAAGTCCACGAGGCTCCTCTATCTTGATGTCTTTGTAATGTCCTTTGTTAGAGCAGGGCGTCGGGCCCCTTGGTTTGGACCTTTGGAAGCTGTCCTCCACTTTGGATCCATCTGATGTTTTAAAACATTTTAATATTGCATATTTCAACAAATACACATCATGCCTTGTAACAGCATGACTGCAAGTTTTTCACATTTTATCACATCACAACAACCTTAATTATTATTATTTTTTTTTTTTTTTTAGTTTTTCAATTCAAATCTGAAAAAAAGTGGTGAGCAGCTGCATTCTTTCTTCCCACATGTTGACTGTGGAGGAGCTGCAGAAATTCAAAGGTCTGGAAGATTTGTTAAAAGGACAAGAAGGAGCAAATCTGGGTTTTATGGAAGAGTCCCAGGAAGAATGCAGTTGTTAAGCTGGTCAGAGCTGATCCACTGCAAAAACACAGAGTCTTATCAAGTACATTTGTTCTAGTTTCTAGTGTAAATATCTTACACTTGAAATAAGGCCGAACTATCTTACAAGTGAATTTTCAGAAAGATACATGAGCTTGTTTTAAGTCAATAATGCCTTAATAAAGGCAATAAACCAGTAAGACGTCCAGATAAATACTCAATGTGTTGACAGAATATCAAACTATTTGTATAACGGCTTGCTCTGCTCTCACACGTACACACACCTGTCTGTCCACATGGTCTCTTCTGCTTGACAGAGAAGTGTGAATGTTTCCTTCCCTCCTCCCGAGTCAAAGCCCCCTCCCTGAGGGCACACTCCAACCCTTCTGATGTCATTTCCTGTGAGTCCGAGCAGTCAGGTGACACAGATTGTCCTGTTGTTGGCTCCTCCTTCTTTCCATAAAAAATCTGCTTGTTTTCCTTTGCCAGTGTGTCTTCACTGTACATTTCTTGGCAGCACTCAGATGTTATGGGCTCTTGCATAAGCACTAATCGACCTTCTGTAATGTTAAAATCGCACAGTTCAATATATTTTATTGGGTTCCCATGTAAATAAAAACAACACAAAGAAATGCATAGTTGTGCATTGGAGGTAAATTGATTGAGGCTTCTTGGTTGTTTTGTTTTTAGACTGAGATTTTTGTCCGTGTTCTCAGGAATAGCTGAATCAAATGGGTGTATTCTCTCCATTTAAACTATTAAATGACAATTAGTTGACTTCATATTTTTCTCTACTGCTGTTCTCAGAAGTCACTCATGGGCTGGCGTGTGGTTAGACGTGTCACCTTCTTGGAAGAAGCCACCAGCTGAGCCTGTCAATACCTTCATGTTTTCTTACTAGAGATGATTCACTTTGTCATGTTTTTCTGTTTTTAGGCTGACCTGGACTTTTTAATCTCATACTTTTTAATCTTAAGAGTTTATCAGTCTTGCTTTCTTCTTAAATATATTCACAGAAGGACATGCTGCTCCCTTTGTCTGCTTACTGATTTTCTTTTTGCCAGGCTTTACTGGACATTTCTTACTTCTATTTCAACAGAGTCAATCCTTTTCACTGTCGCCACATGAATGCATGTATGACTGACTGCTGCACAGTTAGCATCTCTATGCAATTAGCTGATCTTAGGTGGGAAAACTTTCCGTTTGCCAATTAATTGGATTTGAGTGCATAATAACTCAATTGAATGCATATCATTGAATTAGAATCTGTGTTTTTGAATTAATTAAACTGATATAAATGGATCTTAAAATGGACATTGTCTCAAGCTTTTTATGTCTTTAGAGAGCCTTGAAATGTTCAAAATTAAACCTTGTCCTATTTTGTCCTTTCTGCACAGCTCTATGCCAGACGTCATGTTCACTAACCCTGTATCAAGCTTTTTTATTTAAAACATTTATAGTTATTTTTCTGGTTCACAATTATGTAGAATCCCAATAATCACAATAAAAACCATGAATCTTGCTTATATGTTGACATCTATGTTGTCAGAGAGAGAAGTGTCATATTTTGAAAAAAAAAAAATGAAATCATAAAATTAGACTGACAAGTCATGATAGAATTAATTACTACATACTGGGGTTTTACATTTAATTAACTCACATTTAAAGCAACTTTAAACATAGAATAAAATAGCAGAAGTTTCACAAATTTAAATCAAAAGTATTCTTAGAGATAACAGGCATATTCCGACCAGCAGCACTGAGTTTACATACCTGTAACTCCATGACTAATACGACTTGAAGGCAGAGTTTATGGAAACCTTTCTAAGCCGATTCTTCTGCATCCACCTCCACTCTTATTGACCAACTGCAAAACAAAAAATAAGAGAAACAACAAACTTTGCAGGAAATCATATTTGAGATCTGCAGTTTTACCCTCCAAAGGAAGCTAACCTGGAGGGCTAATGTCAACAAGAGCAGTTACCGGCTTTATGGGTCTCTTAGCAACAGTTGCCATTTGTAGAATGAATATTACAACAACAACAACCTCTGAAGACAAACTCACAACTCATGTTTAATGTATTCCTTGCATACCCCCCGTCTAAGCTTAGCTTCATTCAATATTTATCTCCAGTAAGCCTTTTCTCTGTGAACCGTTTGGTAAACTTAGAGGAGAGTGTCGGTCAAAACAGGTATTATATGCTGATCCAGAGGGTTAAATAGCATTTTAACCTGCTCTTTAACACACAGTGTGCATTATCTCATAAAACTGGAATGTGTATATGCCATAGATATGTGTGTGTAAATATGTATATATGTTCATTAATAAGAAACTAATTAAAACATAACTCATAAACACATCAGAATCAGTTGCATCTATTAAGTTCAACATTAGTTTGTGCTGATGACTCAGTTGATGATATTGTTAATCAACCTCTACTGACAAATTCAGAGCCAAGGTATGCAGTTGAGCAACATAGCATTTGTCTGCTTGCAAGGCAAATCCACTAATTACCTTCTGTCTCTGTGATTTGACTCAGGAGGAAACACCCAGGTCCAAATACCGTTGGAAATTATGAATAATCCCTTCCCTTCCCCACAAAAGCACAATAATTGACAGGAGGCGGGCGCCTCCAAGGCCCAAAACCATATAATTATGCATCCAGTGTGAAAAAGTCATGCATCAATTTTAGGTCCACGTTGTTGAGAACGTTTTGTGGATTTTAAATTTACTCAGGACAAAACAAGTCAAATTGTATGATTTTTTTTTACTTACTTACTTTTTTTTTTAAGAATTAGCAAGTTGTAGGATGACAAGCACAAATATGCTACTTTTTAGTACTGCAACTAATAAATAATTTTCCCCAAAGCGTCATTTTAGAAAAAAAGGTGAGTATGACGCAAGGCAAATCTTAAAGGGATGTGCTGCAGTTTTTAAGTTCTGTTAAGTTAATGAACTTCAGTCTAGAAAAACATTGATGTAAATACTATTTTGTGAATTCTAGAATGGTGCCACTCTGAGTGGCAGCAGTAGCTCTGTTACCCTCATTCAGGTTTTAATTTTTGAAACTTTCATTCCAGCGTTTTTGGCGGCACAAAAAGCTTTTTTCGACAACCGTCCCTTCTGGGCCTGAATGCTGTGCAGCTGGATTGTTTTTTTTGCCAATGGCTTTTACACTATGCGCTTTTGTTATGATGCGTAACCGTGGCAACAACAAGGTGGTTTACAACATGGAGCAGTTGATTAACATGAAATAATATCACAACATGAAACCAGAAATCCCAGAGTAGTTGAAAAGGAAGCATCGCGGATGCAGAGCAGGAGCAAACAGGAGACAGAGAGAACGAGAAAGTTCAAACTGTCTCTTTCTAACACACGGATCTGAACATTTACAACTCAAACATCCTCATTTTGTCCTCAGTCCACAGCGTAGAGGCGCATATTTTAAATTACCTTTTGTGAAACACAATCTTGTCATTTTTGATGCATGTGTATTATAGGAAATCAGGTGTCACTTTTAAAGAGTCACCATTTCACTTCTGTTTTTAAGCTTTAAAATGAAGAAAAGAAAAAAAAAACTGCAAAAAGGGGGATGATACCTTTTTTTCTGCTTCGCACATCGGCTAAACGGAAAAAACCATCACATTTTACAGTTTTAGAGTGCTGTTGGGTTTTAAAGTGCCTTTAGCTGTGCCTGGATTTCAGTTTATTTCAGTTATTATTATTCTTTTAAATTTGTTTGCATTATGTAATGAAATGTCTTGTGCTGGAGTCTAGATGCAGAACCACAGTTATTAGAGGCAGACCTGCCATGTTCCTGTTTAGCAGAGCTTTGTGTGGAGCCAGTGTCAGCCACACCTTGATAAAGAGCCGCCATCTGATAGACACACCGTGCAAAGTGCTGCGTAGGTGGACAAAGAGAACAGGCTTGTTTTACAGCCCCGTCGACCTTGTGCTTCAACATATGCCAGCAGTCTGTGTGCATTTGTCTGGGTTAGGAAACGATATCAGAATAAACAACACCATTATGTGTTCATCTCTGTTATTTTCCGTCAGGTTTGATGAGCTTAATGGCTTTAACTTAATTGAAAATATGTAAGGCATCATTTAGAAAGGATTTTTAAATTCTATTTCCCATAGATGACTTTACAGACTCCAGCTTATCAAAGCAACCCATTACTGTTGTAGTTCTTTAACTCACTTCAAATAATTCAACCACATCAAACAGATTCAGCAACAACTTCTAGAGGGTGAAAATGTTGGTTTTCTCAGACACATTGATTATTATATGAAAACTAGGTGCGTACGGGTGTGTGTTTCAGTCCGTCTGTCTCGGGGCGGTTACACTATAAGTTGTGTGTGTGTGTGTGTGTGTGTGTGTGCGTGCGCGTGTGTGTGTGTGTGTGTGTGTGCGTGTGTCTGCGTGTGTGTGCGTGTGTGTGCGTGTGTGTGCGTGTGTGTGTGTGTGTGTGCGTGTGTGTGTGTGTGTGTGTGTGCGTGCGTGTGTGTGTGTGTGTATTTGGAGATTCGCCCATTCTCATGTCATCTCAACTGCCTGCTACTAGGAAGTGCTCAGCAATTACCGGGATGCAGCCTGCAGCAATGGTGTCCCTGCTCAACCTATTATTTGGAGGGATTCTCCTTGTGGAGGTGTTATATTGGAAGACATGGAGTTGAGTTACGCTGTAAAGAAAAGTCTGTCTCAGTAGGGCCTCACTTTCCCCTCCTATTCATGATTTCCTTATAGAATTTCACTGGGTAGAGGGTATGAGGCCCATTCTAATGGAGAGAGGGGGTCAGTTTGTTCCCAGGGTATGCATACGCTTATTTCATCTTGTAAAAAAGTATCACTGACACAGCGACATTGTGCAAATGTTTTCCCTATATATGTTTATCTTGACAGTTAGCCTTTTTGTGGGTCAAAAATTCCTGAAATGTATTTATGTAAGTCTCTCCAATGGCTTTACCCTACTTCTTGGACTGAGCTTGTTTTCTAGATATGGCATACCCAGTTGGTTAAGCGTCTGAACTGATGTCATCGAATAAATTAGCTGCACCCTGTAGAGCTATGAAAAGACATATGAATCATAGCCAGATGGAAAAAGACACAGTTTACATCAGGAGACACTGGTAATTAACTAGGGCAAATATAACCAAGAGAAGGAAACACTCTAGTTTTAGCATAGCCTCAGGATGCACCAATTAAAGTGTGTGTGCGCTGAAATCTCTGGACTCTCTGCAGATCAGATCAGACGGCGGCTTCGGAGCAGTTCAGAGCTGGGTCAGCACTTGAACATTTTGCAAACATGAACTTTGAAGAATTGTTTGCCATGTTGCTCAAGTGAGTCTAACTTACATACTTTGCGACACATTCGAAAGAAAAGTCGGCATTTTCAAAGGAAACATTAAAAATTAAAATAAATCCCTGTACATTAAATTCAAGTGCATCATTATAGGTGAGAAAATAATATACAAAAATGCTACTGTAGAAATGCAAGATTTTTTTGGTTTATGATAGAAAACTAAATCAATCAATGACCATTTGGGTGTCACTGTTTCTTAATTTAGGGATTTTACATTCTGTAATGAATCACCAATTTTGATCCAGCAAAGTTGCATCTGACTCATTCCAACACAACCTGGAACCATCCTTTCATTCTGATGATCTGGGTCATGTGTCGGGTTTGACTACACCGTGTGCTAAAGTTGAACACGCTGTACCACATTTTCAAGACGTTGTTAATGAAAAGCAACATAACCGTTAATAAACATTTCATGAATCTTTCTAAATGTAGGCCCTATATACAGTATTATCGTTAAGTACATTGTTGAGATAAAACAACATAATGTAACTGGTGTGGAGTTATACCAAACCTCAGCTAAAAGATTTCTGCACCCACTGGAAGATTGATTAAAGGAACAGATTGATTAAAGGAACAGATTGATTAAAGGAACAATGCACAATTCACATATTTTGAAGTGGAGATATTCTCAGCATTTGATCATCAGTATTTCTCTCAGCATCTTTACATTAACAAACTTATTCGTTTCTGCAAATCAGAGTTATTAGGTTTAAACTGTGACCAACATAAAAAATTACCATTAGGTTTGCATTACTTACATAGGGATCTGTAGCTTTCTACAGCCTAAAAAAAGACTACACTGAACTACTAAAAAATGGTAAATGTTACACACATTTGATAATTAAACATCTGATAGGCAATATAAAAAATCAGTATAATAGCCTCTGGCTGTATGGGTCAAAAGGTCAAAACCCCAGTGTAAAACTGAATTTTTCATATAAATTTTAAAATAGATATTGTACAAAAGAAACATGTCAACAGGTCATATTAGTCATGTTCAAATAAATAATTAAACTGAAAGTGGCGGCATTGCTTTTAGTTAAATCAATTGAAACATGTCACACGTTTGATCAGACAGTTAAAAGTGAAACAGGTTGAGCCAGTAAACTGGTCTACATAAACTAAACTGAAAGAAAAAGCTTAAACCACAATGACCACCTGGATAAGGATAATGCAGAACCAGTTCTGTGTTTCAAATTAAATGACTTTGAAATTTAAGCCAGTTTTTGTTTTTTTTTTGTTTTATAATACCAAGTTTAAACAAAACGTTAAATTTTGCAGTGTACATGGCGTTTATGATTCTGGTTTGATCTGAGCTGTGCTTGCCTGCCACTTTCTTCCACAGTAATGCTCTGAGATACTATCTGACAGAAGAGAAAGTGAAACAGATTTTTTTTTCTTCTTCTTCTTGTAACTGCAGCATAGAGAAGACAACATGTATGAACAAAACAAACTTTACACCTTTGACCTCAAGAGAAACAGACAACCCTACACGTGAAGATGGTTTAGTAAATGTTTTTAATAATTCAGTAAAAGGTTTCATTTTGGCAACTTTTACAGATACAGTTGGCTTAAGTGACACTGCGACTTACTGAGGCCATTGCTTCATTTTGTTTTGCTGTTTACAAGTAGCAGAACGAAGCTGACGAGGTGTCTCAAAAATTTGAATATTAATGTTTTTCTTCTTAGCTTATTTTCAGAATGACATCTACGTCATGGCAAATGTGTATTTATACACGAGTAAATAAATGTAACTAAGATGGGTGTGTGTGTGTGTGTGTTGCTCACTTTAAGTGTACGTCACCACACCTGCAGGAGCCGTTCAAGCCTTTTTGTCGTGTTCCTGTTCTACTCCAGTGGCAACCCAGCTTAGCAGACCGGGCCTCCGTCAATGCAACCGGCAGAATTGCAAAAATCCTGTCTGGTTGCGCTGAACATGCACAGGCCGGTGCAGGAATCCTCCACAGGCTGTCCGCCAGCCAGGAATGCAAACCGTCGACGTCACCGGAGCAGACAGCAACAGAGGCTAACAGTGTGTGCTGCTTTGGACGCCGACATGCTGCAGCTTCACGTGTTTTCTTATTTTAATGGGAATAAATATGATGCAACGTTTTTGAGAGATCATGACCGAATTTCTGAAATGAAAACATCGAGACAACATTTTTGCTTTAAAAAAGATTTTAAAATATTGTTGAGCAGCACCTCAAAAATATGAGCTGTTAACCTTTTAGCATTAACAATGTCCTGTTTTGGCCTTTTGAATTCAGTTTGTGCAAATCTGACATTCTATTTCAAATGGATTAAGTGCAGAATTTGAAATTCACTAATGCTTTAAAAGTTCACAAATTATTATTATTATTATTACTTATTCATAATGACAATGATTCGGATATTTAAGAGTAAATAACTACATAATATTATTAATTCATTCTAAATACGTGCATGCATTCATACCTGAGCAAATTTAAATTTAAAACTTTATTCCTGATAATAAATGCTGCAGATGTCACTCAAAAGATAATGAAGTAATGCAGCAAGAAGGTCCTGGGTTCGATTCCCGGGTTCCCAGGGTTTTTCTGCATGGAGTTTGCATGTTCTCCCTGTGCATGCGTGGGTTCTCTCTGGGTACTCCGGCTTCCTCCCACAGTCCAAAAACATGACTGTTAGGTTAAATGGTCTTTCTAAATTCTCCATAGGTGTGTGTGTGTGTGTGTGTGTGCGTGTACATGTGTGTGTGTCCTGTCTGTCTCTGTGTTGCCCTGCGACAGGCTGGCGACCTGTCCAGGGTGACCCGCCTCTCGCCCGGAACGTTAGCTGGAGATAGGCACCAGCACCTCCTGACCTCATTGGGGACAAGGGTGTAAAATGGATGGATGCACAATAAGCATCAATTGTTTTTAGTTGTGCTTTATTTAAAAGGGAGCATGTAAAACATTTGTAGCGTTCTCAGTAATCCATGAAATGAGCTCCAGAAGTGTGGTTGATAACTGGCCTCCTTGCCATCACCCTAATCTGTAGCTTCCTGCTCAGAACCTGGAGTCGCAGTGAGACTCCTCCAAAACATTCATATCATTTCCTGTCAGAAGAAATTTGTTGGTAATGTTACTGGTTACTTTAAACTTAAATCTTCCAGGGGTGCAAATCATTTTCAGTTTAACTGTAATATATAATATAATGAGTACAATTATAATACTACTATTAATAATTGTTATTACTATTACTATTATTGTTATTGTTATTATTATTATTATTATTGGTAGTAGTAATAATAATAACAAAAATTATAACTGCTATTATAATTATAATAATAATAACTGTTATTATTATTACTATTATATTAATTGTACACTATATCTTAAATATTACACACAATGCCTATTTTAATGCAGTTAGCTAGATCTAAATTTTGTGGCATTCGCCCTTTTTTATTGTTGTAGAAAAGTAATCCAACCTTTATCATTTCAAATATTAATGCTGACAGTGTAAAAATACTTTAGCATCATATTTAATCTTCTCATTGGGACTAGAATTTAAATTTGCTTAATTATGTGTTTCTGGTCAGTTCTGTTCCCACCATGTATTGTTTTTTACTCATTACAGTAGATAAAATAAACAATAATATTAAATCTCATGTTTAATAACAAATCAATGGAAAACATAACTATAAGATTTCATTAGTCTAACTCTGTTGAGCATAACTCTAGCTCATACACGTATAGGAAGCTGTGTTTAATTGAATTACAAAGGACAAAGTGGAACAATCTGTTTCTGCCTTGTAGTTGAAGAGATAAAAATGTTCCTTTTTGCTCACAGTCCTGTGAAAAGTGAATGGTGGGTTGGGTTTAATCATTAATTAATCAGGATGCCAGGATTAGAGTATTTGAATATAGAGTTACAGGAAGCCATTATAACTACCCATAAATAACACAGCTCATATAATAATTTACCACAACCAGTTAGAGGCTGAGAAATGTAAGTCCTATTGAACTTTTATTTTTTTTGGCAAACTAAAACAGATTAAACATGTTTCCCTCCATGCTGAGTCGGATTCCTGAAGAGTGCCGTAAGGATCGTGATGTTTCTGGGAATTGTAAACTTTCCCCCCAAGCCGAGGCGATCAATGAGGCTTGAGGCCTGCTATGTTAAGCGGCTAAATGGTTTTTCTGTTTGTGTTCGAGCTGATAACATCTGCTGACTGCGTTTAGACAGTCAACTGAAACCCAGAGTCAGTCTAATGCAATATCTATAGTCTATAGTCTTGTGTCTCTGACGTAGATAACAGACTTTTTACCTTTATGGGTGTAAAAGAAACCAAAGCATTTCTGCAGACACAGTTGCCTAGTTTGAAGCACAGAAAACACGCCTTGTGCTGCCCGGGTTTATCAGGCCGGCCTACTATGTGCCGCCATACAGGGAGGCACAATGAGGGCTTAGCTGATGGAGGGACCTCATGGGTAAATTGAGGTATTTAAAAAGAAGCTCTGTTCGGTGGTAACCTGATCCACACCTGACTGAGGCTCGGCATTCCGCTGCGTCCGAGGGAAGAGTTCACGATTAGCAGGAAAGCTGCAGCAGAAGGAAAAACTGTCTAAAACGTGTTTTAAAGAGCAGAAAACAAACAAAAATACCATTTGCAAATTTAGCCCATTTATTAAACATTCCAATTTGCATTACAAAACATTATTATGCAGTATTAAATGGCAAAAGGATTTTGTACAGGATTACAAGTTTTAAAAATCTCTACACATTATTCCTGGAAGAAAAGGAAAAAAAAACAAACAAATAACTGAAGACAAAATGAGAGGAAATAAAATTAACATTTCACAGGAAAGTCATTTTGAATACAAAATGTGTGAATGTCGTTCTGGACAGCCGATTGAAGAAGAAACTTTGACTCGTGACACATGGAAGAACCTAAAAGAAATTCATCCATCTTCCAGTGCAAGGATCACAGTTCCACAGTAATCATCACTCAGCGCCACCTGCCACTAAATGTCAATACGTTGCTGCTCAGGGCTTGACTTTAGTCAATGCAAAGCACGTCAAATGCACAGAGGAAGAGGAAGGGGGTGGAAGGGAAGTAAGAGAGCAGAAGGCAGCGCCATTTAATGGACGGCATTACCAGACAGTATTAGACACCAGTAATTACATCTAACCATGTCTGGTAAGACGCCTATCAACAGGCTAGAAGGGATGACCCCTGAGTGTTCATCTGTGCTAAGAGGAAGTGCTGGAGGAAACAGAACAGCTTGAAAACCCTTTTCTTTTTTTTTTTTGGCCCATTTGTGTGCTTAAATTTGCAAAGCATGCAGTGAAGTAAAAGCGTGAGTAAACAGACCAAGAAACGCGAAGAGAGTTAAGCGAGGTTAGCTGAAACGGTTCTGTTAAATACGAAACATGTGGCAACGTCACAAACGTGAAGCATAATAGCACAGGGGCATTAAGAAAAAAAAAAAATTTGCTACTTCATGTTGCGGTGGCTTGGATAATGGAGCCTGGAGGGCAAATAAAGGTGTGGCTCAATATCTGTGGGGTATATCTCCCTCCTTTGACAAACGCAATGTCTATGCTGGCTCTGTTCTTTACTTTTTTTAGTCTGGTTTAAAAGTTTAACGCTACATCTTTTGAAATACTATCACATGAACTAAGAATACATTTACAATTGCTTTACAGTTGTTACTTACAAGCATTTAAAATTTTAAAGAAGGCCTAAAGTCTGTTGCACATCTTCTTGTTAGTGGGTTTCGTTTGACTTTCTTCACGTAGAAAAAGCTTGGAGAAACTGAGAGAAAGCCAGAGCTGTTTTTTTTCTTCCTTCCTTTCTCTTTAACACATGAGGTCCTGAAACGGAGCTCATGTGTCCGTTTCAGGATGTGCCACGCAGGTAAAGCACTGCCGACCAATCACTGCTAAACAGCACAAAGACCAACGCTGTTCAGGGGGAGGGAACAAGGAAACAAGGCCCTGCAGGACCGGTGGAACCATCAACCGACTGCTATTCTTTAACTTGGGTGGGGTTGAGATTGCTATAAAGGCTTTTTCTTTTTTTTTTTTCAAAGGCAGCGAGACAAGAGGAAAAAACCCACATTAGAAATCTATTCTTTTCACAGAAGTCTCTGTTTGGTTGAAACTTTACTCAAGGAAAACGTCTACATGCTAATGTTTATGTATTAACATCTGTCAGCGCCTTTCTTTTCAGTTTGAACAATCAACAGTACAGAGTAGCCTGGGGGATGAGGGGGGGTATCCATGGTGCTAGTTTAATGTAAACACAAGTCCAAAACAAAAAGTACACTTCTCTTGGAATTACCCTAAAATTCAAAGCAACCAACTTTACCCTTCCACGCTGGCCTCTAAAGTCGACCGCATCTCGGCAACCGTCCCACAGTCAAGTTGGAGGAACACAGCCGCCCAGGAAACATCGTTACCAGACAGTGTTAGAGCAACGGTTGTACAATCCAGCACTGTCGGGTAAGATGGATCCTGGGAAGCACTTCTGTCACTGCGCAAGCATCAGGTCTGATCCCGGAGGCTCAACGGGAGTAAGTTCCTGCGGGGAAAGCAGTTTTTCTGGTCGCCGTCAGCAGATGAGTATCATCATCATTACCAGGCAGTATTAGAGAAAGGAATGATATCCAATGCTGCCTCGTAAGATGGAGATAGTCACCCAAAAACGTCCACTATCTAAACTTATAGCAGAATCATCAATACTTGGTTGGAGAATATGAATTAATGTTTTCAATTAATGTTTTTAATGGTTAACAAAGTCTAACTAGAAACCCCCGACTAAAGTTTCACTAAAGAATTTTCAGCTTCCAACCACAAAGTAACAGTGGAAAACCCTCATCGCCCCGACAGCCGATAAATTAATGTCATGTACTTGCCAGTGGTGTTTTTCTACGTTTATATTTAAGGCATTAAAATGCTTTGCAATCATCATGTTTGTTATTTAGTTTAATTTAACTAAACAGCAACCTTACTGGATAGCAACCCAAACTTTGGAAAACAAAATAATGAGTGGTATTCTCTCACATCTAATATGTAAAACTTTGGGTGAAATGTAAGTTCACTGAGCGGACTAATTTATCCGGCTATACTTTGAAACAGGAAAAATCTTCATCTTACATATCTGGTCTCCATAAAGACAAAGTCTGGCCATTTAGCCAAAGAGAAGGGTGTCCACAGATGTCCAGTGTCTAAAGAAAGAAGACTACACCACAAAAAAAAAGGAGGAAAAACTCTATCAGTAATGGTGGCGACACAGAGTTGAGCAATCAAGGCAAACTAATAGTTTTACATTTGTGGTGAAGGTAATGCTCAAAGTGAGCCAGAAGCAGCGTTGCAGTTGGAAAAGGAGACGCGTGTATGCGGGGAACACCCTGCCGATGAGTAAGTGGCAAAGCTGTGATGTGGCGGGGGTTTACCGCTTAAACCTGCTGTCACAGACGACTGGGCCACAGAGGCTGTTAATGATTGCCGAAACCTGTTCTGACTAGTCTACACCTATGGCACGACAAAGTTTGGGAGGGCTTCTTCTCACACAATGCATGGCTGTAAGTCATTTATAAATGGCCACCAAGTTTAAGACGCCCCTCCCCCCCTGGAAGCTGGTTGGGTTACATATCTTACTGTATCCGAAGCTCTTTGAGATTAAGCTTTGCGTTTCGCATTGGTGATTTTGTCACGTCTGTCTCGACATATGCTGAAAGAGAAGGATAACTGTCTCTTTTTTTTTTTCCCTTTATTCCACCCTGTTTTTTCCGTTGAGTTCTGCCGGTCCGTTGTCTTTGTGTTTGCCGTGTGATGAAAGGCCGATGGAATGCCGTCTGGCTCGACCTGAGCCAACGGCGCGAACACAGAAGGTCACAGAAAACAGCCCTCATTTACTGAATAACACGGATATTTCACAGGTACGACGCGTGAAGTCCTCACACCCTGTGCTGGCATTTTTAGAGTTTGTTCAAATTCTTTGCATTTTAGCCTCAAGTTCCCTTTTTTTTTCCTATGGCAAACATGCAAATAGACGTATCCCTACTTCCTTGTTCAAGTCGTCAAATAATTACAGTTTTCAATCAGGAAAAAAAGGTTTGCAATCATCCTGTAATGCAATGCAAATGTTTCTCAGGAAGGCAGGGTGAAGGAGACAGAAAAGAGGTTTAAGGGAGGGGAAAATTTCAGGAAAAAAGAAGGTGGAGAAGGAAAACAGAGAATGCACCTGTAACCTTACCGTCGTGAAAGGTACCCCACGGAAAGAATGCAACAAAACCAAAGTGAAGAAAACAAGTTTAGAGGGAGGCAGCTGAAAAGGAGATCTTGAGTTTCCAGCCGGCTGCTTGAGAGCGCTCCGTCTTCCCTCCAGCCAGGCAGGCCCCATGAAATGAGAAAGTCAAGCAGACCTGCTCTCCCAGACTCTTAGTTAGTTAATCATCAGCATTATAAACCAGTGCTGCAGGCCGCTCTGAGGAAGAAAAGAGGAAGAGATATGAAGAAGAGGGTGAGCCCAGAAAATTTCAAGCAGGTAGAAACAAAGCAGTGGGACTGATCTGTACCTGAACAGAGTAGAAGCTTGTTTTGCATCTAACCGACTCAAACATCCTATCAGTTTGTCCTCCATTTGTCCAGATACTTCCTCTCCCGCTTGTGGCTATATTCTACAGAGTTTTTTTTTTTTCCCAATTGTTGATCACGGCGCTCCTAGCAGTGGGAGTCTCAACAGCTACCCACGCTTCTTTGCCTGTTGGTAGTGAGGCGTGATCAGGTAACTCTGCCCTCTCTGCTGGAATGTGACTCTGCTGCAAAGTGAACAACCCGATAGGTAAACCGGCCTGGACCTTAATCAATAGTTGCTGTCTTTGTGGGAAAACAATGGCAGAGAGAAACCCAAAACCTTATTTAACTCCCGGCCTTATCTCATCGCAAACTAATTGGCCCTTCAGAGCCGGGCCAACACAGCTACTGTGATATTTAGGCCAAAGAACTAGTTATCATACAGCTGCCACTTATTGTGCTGGTTTCTACATATATATTCATTGACGGAGTTGGTTTTACATATTATTTGGTTGCTCCACCCCCATTCCCTCTCTTAGACTTACCGTCTTTGCTACCTCTGTATTTTAACTGATTTGAATATTTCAAATGAAAGACAAAAATGTTCCACTGATTTGACTTTTTGAACTTCTTCTCACAGTTTTTACTCAGTAAAGTTTCACTTTTTAAATGTTTTCTATTTTACTACTAAACTTATTCGTTCCTACTATTAGGGAAAAATTTATAGCTTTGACTAAAAGCTGTGAAAAGTTAAATATTTAAGGCTTTTTCAATTTCAGGCAATTCAATCTGCTGTGAACATCATATTATAGCCTGTTGTCATCCCCCTTGAGGCACCAAATGTAACATAAAATCCTTTTTTAAAATCTTATTTTATTTTTATTTAAACTCTACATCCAAACTTTAATTGCCACTCTGAGGATAAATAAAGTTTTTTGAATTTAATTGAATTTGATTAAGAGCTAAAATGTATTTAGTATTTTTGAATAATAATGCCTAATCACTATTCTTCCCTAATAAAGAAGGTGAACTTGATTTCAAGGTGTCGCATTCGCGTTTTAAAAATGGCCCTGGCACATAATGCTAAGTCATACACCTCTGTGTCAGCGTTACTGTTGCTTTAAATTCTCCTCCTCAAGTGATAAGAGATAAACTTTCACTTGAATTCAAACTGTGGCTCAAGCTTTGACAAACACTTTCAACTTAAGGCCGCCTCTCCCAAAGCTTAAATGACAACGAGTCGAAATTCTGCCCTGCACTTCCTGCTCCGCTGCCGTACACCAGCAGAGTTGGCGGCACTCATGTGACCAGCAGCTATTTGGGTGTACAAAGAGAAATGAACAAATGTTTCCTCCTCAGCCAATCACAACCCTCCACCTTGCTCCGTAGTCTTCCCCGTACAGTACTCGGTCGACATTTTCCCTCCATTTTCCCCCCTTCTCTTCCCCAGACATCCCGCGGCTAGTCCGCCTCGTAGCGCCGTCGACAGCAGCCCAGACAGCAAGATAATATGCACCTTCCAAACTCTGGAAACTCTCTGCCGTGTTTAGCCTCTGCCCTGCCTGAACTTGCCGCAGTACCTCAGAGGCAGGAAAAGTGGATGAGCAGACATTTTACATCCGGCTCGCATCCACTTCCCAGCAGAAAGTGAATGAAGCTTGTAAGCTCCATCTTGAAAAGCCAAAAAAAAAAAAAAAAGAAGCAAGCAGCGACTTGTTAGAGAAGGATATAAAACTAAAAACAAGGTTTTAAAGTTTAATGGGTTATGGAAAAATGTTCATAAGTGAGTTTTACTGACGATGTTTGTTAAAAGTAACTGGCTACTGCTTCCAGATAATTAGTTTGTAAAGCAGATTCTTACCGGGATGCTGCGGATGTCTCGTCGTAAGCAGAATTTTAGCTCTTTAGAAGAAGGAGTCAGCGTCTGTCTTCATATCCTTTGACAAGTCTGGCAGTTTGCCTTTACCTGCCCCAACTGGTCTATCCAGTTTAGGAATGAGCGTTAGCCCCTATTGTTTCCTCTTCTTTCTCTCTGCTTAAATGGAGTTGGAATTTGATACATTATTATTTTCGCTTCTCATCGAAACTCGCTAAACCCTGCGATCCCACCCAAGAACACCAATCTTATTTGTTTGCCACACATTTTGCAGTTTTAGCAGTTCTCTTAAAAGTTTTTAACTGCCGCGTCGCTGAGCAACAACTCATGACGACTACTAACTTCAAGACGGAGAAAGAAGACACAGAAGGGATTTTTTTTTTTGTTACCCTATCTTTCCCAGGTGCGGTCACCGAGCCAGAAACCCAAGACAAGAGGCATCATTGTACAAGGGCTCTTGCCGCCCCCGTTGGCTAGTCTTCCTCGTTCCTGTTCCCGCTGAAGGACGGTCGACCTCTCGGGCGGCGATCTGGGCGGAAAGAGAAAAAGCTGTCCCTCTCAGGTAGGTTGCAGCCGAAGAGACGGAGGATGAGCCAAGCCCCGGAACAAACCCAACCAGTTTGAAGCGCGTCACTTATCTTCCTGTCGCCGAAGCGAGGCTTGTTTTTTTCCATGAGCTCTCCTTGGCGGTGTGAAGCGGTTAAGCTCCTCAAGAAGACAGAGGCTGAATTTGTAAAGGGCTTGGTTTACATGTAGACTGACCCACCCCTCCACCCTCTTTTCCCCACAGGTGTAATTTTCAGGTCACAGCCAATCTCCTTAGCCTCTGGCGCTCACAGGTGCGTCCTCCATAGGTCTTCAGCCAATGGTAGAAAAGACTAACCCCCCCAACACCACCAACACCAAACCCCTCCTGCCCTCAGACTCCCACCACACTGGTTGCCTCACCTCCACCCTCCTCATAAGCCCCTAGGTACCTTGTTGTGTGTTTTTTATGATGTCAGCTCAAGCTTCTGTGGGAACGACCTCCTCTGTTCGTATTACAACTAAGACAACAACTGCACCTCCATCAACATGAACTGCTGAACACAGCCATGATGTCTAAGCAAAGAATATAAATTGAGAGGCCCGACACAATGCAAGGGTCAAGCATCAACCCTTTAGCTTACTTTTCAGCTCATGAGCCCTCTACCTCAAATACCTGCCCTTTGCTCTCATGACTTCCCTCTCCCTCTTCTTGAGTACATACTCCTTCGTTTTGTCCTGGAACAATAACCCGGATGAGTTACAGCAAGCACGACAGCCGAACAAAGTGCAGGTGAGTAAAACCTGAGAAAGACACACCAGCAACTTTAGGTCAGTTTGGGGAGTCAGAAGCAGAGTAGGTGGGAGGCAGAGATAAAGAGCCTGCTGGGGATTTTGACCCATGAGGGCCCAACAGGGGGCTTACTCCACAGCCTGCCCTGAGTTTTACTGGATGCGGGCTGGGCAAGGCGTTAACTTTCGGTCCTGAGGTTTAATTATTGGGATTAGACCCTCAACAATGAGAACAATGCCAGAATCGTATCTCGTTTCTGGTGGGGTGTGGCACAGGTTGCTGCTGAACCGCACTGGTAAAGATGGAAGTAGAGGGCTTTTATCAATTTGAAAGACATAAAAGAAGTGGACTTCATTTTGTTTGATGGTTTTGCTTTTCTAAAGAAAAACTGATCTATCAATGACATTTTTCACATAGTTATACCTTAGTTCTTTACTATGATTGGCAGCTTTGTCTGAAATCCTTCACTCAAACTTATCCTAACTAGAAATGGGTTGTTGAGTGATATCAAGATAAGTTTGTCAGTAAAAAAGAAAAGCAAAAACATTACATCATCATCATCTACAGTTATTTTAATGAGATGCCAGTCAATGCACCACAGTGATGTACTTGTTTGATTCAGCACTGCCCCTCCCCCACCTGTTGATACTCATTTCCTGTCAGTTGGCTGATTATTCTTTTTCTGTTCCAGTTTTATATATATAGCAAAACCATGGGATTTCTAATGATGTTTGAAAAAAAAATGCAAATAATTAGAACCAGGATATCCTAGAGTCTTAGCATGAACAGGAACCTCTGGGTTGATTGCAATAAGGTTTAAGCTTCGTCATTTATAACAAACTACTAACTCTTTTTCTGACCCTTTCAGAGGGAACAGGTAGTGAGTTTCTCTGCCCTGAAAGGTCGGCTTTGTTTGGACTTTGAATTTGCATACCAAATGAGTTTTGGAGTGAAGCACAGAGGCCTGACCTGAACTCATTTGGCTAGCGATGGGTATCTGGGCAGCTAGTCACGCAAGACAGGACGTAAGGACATCCATCAGTGAGGCTGAGCAACAGCTCCAGGATCCACAACCAGACAAAGACACACAGAGAGACACATATGTTTGCCTGCTTACACATCCTCACACACCAAAGTGCAAATATACATCCGGATCCGAGGCCTTTTTTTTTTTTCTCGTACATTCAGTGGGCTGTTCAGCTTTCATTGGCTGTATGTGATCTTTGGAGATCAAAACTGAAAAATGTTTGCCTCTTTAATTCAATATTTAAATCAAATGCCCTACATGTTATGCATGCATATGTCCGTCTATAAAATATTCATAATGATAAGTGTTCTACACAAAACTTTAATTGAGTCCGTTTTAGTTTTACTAGTAATGCAAGCTGGGAAGTAAACTGTAACCAGCATCTTGTTGATCAAGTAACAGGTCCCACCAAAATGACATAGCCTCTTTTGGAAGCTTATTTATGGCTCTAAACTATGGACATTTTAACACCCCGTTGAGTTGGTGTTGAACCATTGCATTTGTCACATTTTCAGCTGGTGCGATTTGCTTTCACACTGCCCGGGGTCAAACGAACCAAACCTTTTGAAATGCCTCTTCCTTCCCTCGCCTGTGGTGGCGCTGCACCAATAACCACTGAAGGAAACAACACAAAAGCATCTGAAGAAGACATGAGCGCAACTTGCTCCTTTGCAAAAACGTACATAAAACTGGAATAGCATCAGATTTTAGCGATTGTAGGATTTCTCTTTTGTCTTTGTAAAAGACCACAAGACATTTCTTCCGCTAGCATTGGAATTGGTTGTATTTACCCAGAATGCCCTTTTCTATAGTCCGTTTCATGCTTTTGGAATGCTCTCCAGTCCGCTTGCATCCACATCAGCATTCAAACCACAACAGCAACCTAGGTTTTTAGGCAAACCAGAGTTTGCTTTTGTTGTCCATATCAGAGTTCGATTATGCATTCACACCTCCCCAAATGAATCAGACTTTTTAGAAAAGAGGCCTGACCTGAACTGACAACCTGGCAAATGAACTATGAAAGATTAAAGTGGACTAAACAGCACTGGTAGCACCCTACATGATCTTAGTCACATACCAAAAATGAACAAGGAGATTCAGACACGCAGGCTGAAGAAAAGACTTCTTTTTCTGTGGGTAACATCTACGTGTCCACATTCCAGTCTCTCTACAGCTGCTTTGATACGAGAACAAATACTGTTTTGGGCTTTGAACAGTTTGCACACAGCAAAGAACAAGATACAAAAAAAGACTGGAAGAGAGTCAATGAGATATTCAACTAATAAGCATCATGCAAATATTCATGTCTATTGTAAGACATGTAATTAAACACAATGAAGTATGACGACTGAAGACAACTGCTGATAATAAATTTGGCAGCTTTGTTCTTCATAATAACTAGTAGCATAAAATACACCATAAAAAATACTACAACAATGAGGCAATTGCTTGCTGCAGCTTTACATTGTTACTTATGTAACTTCCTGTATCAACCAGTGTTAAGGAAGATTAAAAAGGCCAAACATTTATGTCTCATGTCTTCTAATGTACAAAGTAAAAAAAAAAAGTCTCAAAACAACATTCGACAGGTGAGATTGCTGTGATATGGAGATACTTAAATAAAATGTTCTATCTCTTCTCCTTTTCTTATTGCTATAGTTTACACTGGCTGAACCTCAATTTTGTGTCTTAAATAAAATTGTAGTGTCCATCCAGTGTGATCACCGTTCTGGTCTGTATGTCTTCTACAAGATGTTTTATTGAAACTAGCTAGTTGCAAGCTAGTAGCTAGTTGCAAGCTAGTAGCTAGTTGCAAGCTAGTAGCTAGTTGCAAGCTAGTAGCTAGTTGCAAGCTAGTAGCTAGTTGCAAGCTAAACTGATAGTCATGGTAAAAAAAAATGCAAAGACACACCCTGCTGACATTTTGACTTTTACAGACAGCCTCTGATGAACTTCCATTCATCCATTGTCTACACCCGCTGAACCATGCAGGGTCCTGGGGGGGGAATGATGCCTATCTCCAGTGGTCATTGGGCATGAGTCAGAGTTACAACACCCTTGAGAGATTGTCAGTCCATCACAAGACCTCTCAAGAACTTGCTTGGAATTTAAAAAAATGTAAAATATGTCTAGTAGAAGTAATTTTCTTATTGAAAAAAAAGGATATAAGGTCAGATTTCTAAACTCCAGTAATTTCTCACGTCTAAAACGGTTTGTGCTTGGATCATGGGAAAATGGTGCATTAAGAAAAATTACGAGAAAAGCGGTTTTGGCTCAATTTTAGTATGTCCTGTTCCGTATGGATGCAGTCTATCGTTTTCTATTGTCTTTTTACTACCCTGAACTCGCTATGTTGAACTCCAAAACGTAATACTCCAGTTTTCCAAATAATTTTCTGTAAATACTTTGCATGTTGAAGCATTTGACTAAACGTTTGTGATTAACCACTGAAATAATATTTAATGTTTGAAATCTGGGCTTTCTTTACCGACACAAAAGAAAGCACTCTCTAAAGCTGGGAGAGTGTACAAAGGGCTCTTTTTTCATGTGAATATCAAACAGGTGCTAGTAAAGTGTTTTGACCCAGCATTAATAGAACAGCATTACCTCCCACCCTCAGCACACAATGCATAATGATGCATAATAGAACAGGTGTTGCAAGCTCAAAAGTCAGGAAAAGTCTCCATTTTAGATTAGGTTGTAGTCTGATCACATACTTGTAAAATGCAAAAGATTTTCATAACTATTTCACATTCTTGCTGGTGTCATCATACAATTACCAACTGTAATTTGTGTTTTAAACCTAAACTATTTTCTTTTTTGATCCCTGAATTGGTTTGTGTACTCAAAGTGCCTACAGTCACAGAAATCTGAGTGCTTTAAATAGTTTGCTGCAGCAAAGTAAAGACTAATAGATAGAAATACGTACAATCTGTATTATAAATTATTCTTTGGATATTTTCAAGTCACTTGACCAATCAGAATCCACTGTTTCTTTTAAAACTCATCATGTATCCCACCTGAGGGCTTTGTGGAGCTGCTGTTATTGTGCTCAGCCACCTGAATGTGGTAATAGATTCACAGCAGTGACTTCTAACTACACAACATGCAATTTGCAACCAGAAAGACAGAAAGAAAATTATGTGTGCTCCAATATTTAAATGGATATTATTGGCCTACACTCAAAGCTTTATATTAATTGTGAAGCACGGTGGTGGCTGCTGCATGTTATGGGGATTAGACAAAGACAGTGATGAGTGTTCAGAGACGATTTTCATAAAAATCTGACGAAGATTGAACTTTTTTTTTGCGAAGAACGGGCTTATATTTCAAATCAAACATATTTATGGTATTAATTTCTCAGATTTTTGTTTAAAAAATTGAAAGCCATTTAACTTTTTCCTTCCGCTTCCACTTTCTGCTGACCTATAGCACAAATTCCCAATGAAGTTTTCACATTGTTTCAGCTTCTAATGAGACAAAATATGAAAAAGTATGACAAGTATTGCAAGGGTATCAAGGTACTTCTACAAGGAACTGTGTGTTGCTGCGTTTCCATGGCAAATGTGTGAACATCTTTGTCAATTTTCTACTAATGTAAAAAAAAACACAATTTCCCAATTGCTGTGTTTCCATTAAATAAGAAATTAAATAAAAATGACCATGAATAAGCTTGTCCACAAAATAAGGTATTTGAAATTTCATGGTAGCAACGGATGTAAATAGTTACAGGAGATTATATTCATATTTCTGTGCTAGCTCTCTCCATCAACTAGCCACCACTGACTGTATCTTAATCAAGGACTTAGGAGCAACAAACCCCTTATACATTCTTCTACAACTTCCTTTTGTCTTCTTCAGCGTTTTCACCAGTAGTAACATCGGGCCATTGATCACTTGATTTGCCTGATGTAGGGGAAAAAATGGTTTCCATTGCAGTTTTGCGAAATACATCTATTTTGATACGGCTGAAAAACCACCTCATCCTAGAGCCAAAACTTTTTATCGAAACTTTGAAGGATGGTTTTCTCCTCCCGCTCTCTCGTCCCTGCGATGCAGGAAGACCCACAGCGTGTGTTGCTTAATTAGGGAGTGGGGAAAGTCTCAGCCGCTATTAGAACTGGAGCGGGTCCATTCTGCAGAGCCAACACACTACTGTGGTTGTTGGTTTTTATGTTCAGCACAGAGAAAAGCACAACTTTTTCTGGTATTTTAAGGGAATTTGTAAGGAAACTGCGCAAGTCAGGGCTTCTATTCTCAATAGAAGCCCTGACTTCCTTTGTGCCAATATAAACGATACATTATTACGTAATCTGAACACATCTCAATCCGATCAAGGAACATTGCACAAGAAAACACAACATGACTAATTCCTGTTGCGTATTGTAATTGCAGCTCGAGTCATTCAGTTTAAAGGATTAGGTGAGGCGTTGCAGAGATGTGGGCTTCTATATGAAATGAATCAGACCGCAATCACAAGAAAATAAAGCTCAGAGAAGTTAAAATACTTGATACATTTATTTTTACAGTGACGGGTGGCAATAAACATAATGCTACATTCTTCTCTCTCAAGACTCAGAATGATGCCATCTTCTGAACGCATCCAACAGCATAGCATCTGTTCAAGCTGATTTCCACGGAACCCTGCAATCAGCTGGGTCCAGGTGCGATGTGCAAAGACGAGAACACACAAAAGAAATGTGGTTAAATGTTTAAAGAAAGAACTACAGAGTAGAAAATTGTTTACCAGAAGATCTATGAGTAAGAAAATGCCTCTGTTCTAATACCAGCTTGAGCTGTTACTTTACTCTGAACTATGTTGAAAACTGGAACATATCTGTAAACCCTGTTTCATTAGATAAATACAGGCCGTGGTAGAACATGTCATTAGATATTCAGTGCTTTTAGGTTAAGAACTGTAAGTCATAGCAAAGTCCAGCAAGTCTTTGCAGCTGACGCCTTATTAATAAAGTGATTCGTTTGATGCATGTAGGCAGCCCACACGGATCTTAAACAGGATAATGCACTAGGTGCTTTATACTGCACATAGTATAATGTGCAGTATATATTATTTATTATTCATCTGAGATGAATAATTAAAAACAATCTTTCCAACAGTTTCTAAACCAAAAAAAAGTATGCGATCATAAAAGGAGCAGATCATATCAGCTGTTTTTGCCGTTATTTATTTTCTGTCTTGTAAATTAGGGGCCTTATCGCTCAATGTGCAGCATGTATGTTCGCGGCTTTCATGTTGTTTTATCCACCTGTCTGCGGCCCTGCCCTTCTGCTCAGGTGACTGCGGGATAATTACAGAGATTTACATTGTCTTCAAGGAAATTGGAGGAGTTAGCCCAGGTGTGATGTTTATAGGCCCCTCATTACTCTGATCAGCACTCAACCGCTGATTTTTTGACAAGTCTCCAGCCAATTAGTGGTCTGTCTTCCGCAGCAGCAGACATCCACCGCCGCCTCAAAGTAAGAAATTAGCAGCTGAATATTCCTTTCTCTTTGTGTCTACAGGTTTTACTGCAACATCTGTTTGCCTAAAATCCGCGTTGACACCTCTTGTGTACAAGAGAAGAGAGCTGAATATATTTTTTTGACAAAGCCAGAGAACTACCGAGGGAGCGGCATGCACGCCAGCGGTCTAGCAGCCACAGCCGTGCTCCGACTTGCAGACTGCCACCACCAGTGGGTAATTGGCCCCGCAGGATCCAGGGTGGGATGGTGCGTGCAGATGGAAGAGTCGTATCCCATAATCTCCGAGGAGGGCATGTTGCTATAGGGAAATGGAGTGAGGCACACCAATTATTACCAGCGTCTTCTTCCACAACACACCTGTTTTCCTTGCCTGCTGCTTAACCGGCCAGCTGAGAGTCATGACCAAAACCCGAATGAATGGCCCTCTGTTAGGGCACTTTTAGAGAATCCATTGGATGCAGGTTTATAATTTATTCTTTCAGCATTTTCAGTATTTACGCTGCGTGTTAAAAGTCACAGCTTTTTGTCCTTACTGTCTGACATAAATCGGGTTAGGTTAACCTGATACATTATTGTTTGTATAACATTTAACGTAGTTTTTTGTTTTTACTTCACCAGTAACACCTGCATAGATGTGTACCAGTATGAACGTGTGTATGTACATGCATATATAGTCACACTTATTGTTTTTCAGTATTTTTTCTGCACTCTGGTAGCTGAGCAACGACATTTCGTTGCCAAATTCCCTGCTGCGTCTTTGTGCAATGACAACAGTGGAAGTAGGTCTCTAAACTTGAACCATTCAGGTCAGCTTGGTTTGCCAAAATTATTTATAAAATGACAGAACAATGTAAGAGATAAAATGTTAAAGAATTGTTGTTTGACTTCAGATCTAAAACGTTTGCATAAACCTTTATAATATTTGGTAGAATTTTGATTTGGATCAAATATTCTTGGTATTTTTACAGAAAGCTTCTTATACTGGTTACCTGGAACTTTGGGCGACTCCTGGCCAAGTCAGGTGTGTACTCTGCTTTGCTCACTCACATCTTTGAAGATGCGTACAAACAGAAAATGCTCAATAAGATTTACACTCCAATGCATCACTGTTTGATAATTGGGATCTGTTGGAATGTAAGTGTGATTCAAATCAAATGGCTTACTTGTAAAGTGCCTTAAGATGATGTGTGTTGTGAATCGGTGCCATGTAAATAAACATATTTGAACTGAACAGAATAAAATTGGACCAACAACAGCAAAAGTCAAATTCATGAAAGAAATGTATTATTAACAATGCAGAAATCTTACATACCCTGCTATTTTCCTATAAAACAGCAAAAATACAGAAGTCCGTACATGTGTAAATATGTTTCACAAATCAGACTAATTCAACTACAAACAGTAGCCATTCATCCATCCATCCATTATCATACACGCTTATCCCTGCTAGGGTCACCAGGGTTGCTCCAGCGATCAACAGGCAAGAGACGGGGTGCAGCATGGACAGGTCGCCGGTCCATCGCAGACAAACAATAGCAGAACCCTAAGTCATATTATTCCGTCTGAGTGATTTTCTTTCTGTAGAGTTTCTTTGTGTTGTATAAATTATTATTCTAAACTACATCTGTTTTATGTAATCAACCCAATTTACCCCTTTTGTTTAAAGTTTTAATAAAACGTTTGAAATAACCAATGAGCACAGAAAGCACACCTGACTCTGCAGGTTTGTTGCTGATTCTGTTCAGATGGATGCTCCCAACGTACAAACATCACCCAGCTACAGCCGGATGCTGCTGTTTCTTTTTCGCTTTTCAACCATGTTGTCACTTTTTTGCCTACGAGCGTTTACATTTGGTTCCCCGTCTCTCTGAGGCTCCGTGCAGCAGGCTGCAGCCTTCATGACATGTCTGTGTTTGCATGTGTTTGTGCTGCTTGGTGTGCCCATCAAAACAAAGTAGCAGCCCATGCATGGCGGGATTCAGCCATTCCTGATGGGAGTTGACAGAGAGGTGGCTCTCTGGACAACACGTCACTACTGTACAGCAAATTAAAGAGCCCTGACCAGGTGAAACTGAGCGCTGAAGCTGTAAAGATATGCTGGAAAATGAATGAATTAAACATAAGTAATGAATAGGAAATCTTACTTTAAAATAATGTATGTTTTCAAAATACTTTTGAGATTTGAGTGTAGGGTTGTAGTGCTTTTGTTGGAGATCTGGTTAGTTTTTCTGCTCACAGTTTAGCATGTTATGAATTATTCCTTCATTTCTTCATATTTCGTCTCCAATCCACCAGACTTTCATAAGTTTTCCAACTGAAGTCACACTTATGCTGCAAAAACAAAAGACTTCAGACTCGACTTTGATTTGTATCCTGAAAGATTTTAGACTCGACTTGTACTCGTGGTTGGAGACTTGAGTTTTGGTAACAGTTTATATCCAATGTAGTGAAGCCAGTGAGTTAGATAGAAACTGCAGCTGCAGTTTATGTTGCGTTGAAAGGATGAGCTTGATTATTATCCAGTGACATTGATGAATTATTGGATCACAATGACTCATAGTAATCTATTTATGTTGGCTGTAACTTCATTGTATTGACCACGTGGATTTCTCTTCAACTCAATGATGTATTAAGTGACTTTTGATCATTTCAGAACAAAATGAATCTGACAATCTATCACTGTTAAGCTATTTTTAAGATAAGGACACTTCTGGCTGAAAATATTAAAATAAAAGCACCTCCTGTTTCGTTCAACTAGAAGTTTAAGACCATTACTTACTACACTGTCTTGTTCATAACGTTTACTTATACTAAATATTTAAACCTATAGAAAAGAAGCCTGAAATGAAAATGTGAACATATTTTTTTTAATTTTTTTAAATCTCAAGCTCAGAATGAGCAGAAGAAAACCTTCTAAACCACATTAAGTGCAATATATAGTGAAGCCATAAACAAGGGTTCTAACATCTTTCCTTTAGGTTTTGCTTTGAAGCGGTGAACGTAATCACTAATCAATTGTCATAATATAAAATGGCTTTTATGAATGCTGAATAAATAGATTAAATAGAATTATTAAAAATAGATTAAGGCATAATTGTTCCTAAAAATGTATAGATTTAAAGATAAATTTTACCTATTCTTGCAATGATTCTGGCCTACAGATTCCTGACCTGCAGTGATGCAGTTAGAGACGACCCAAATCTTTCATGAGAAAATGTTTATTTCAGTCACTGCTTGAATTTTGGACTTCGACTTATGGCAAAAGACTTGCCGTGTTCCCGAACTTCCCAATAATATTTAACCAGATTCTCTGAACGTTTTTCTCTGGTTTTGTATATTTTTATTTTTATATTTTTTTGGACTTTAACTTCTTTCTCACTATTTTTCAGTCACATATGTGGCCATTTTTAAAGGTGCAAAACAATTCTAATCCCAAGGGATGAACTAGTCACGTCTTGGCTTTGCTTTCATCAACCTGTCACAAACATACGTTGTTGGCTTTTTCCTATTTTGTTTGCAGCAAACTTGATCTGATCAACCAATGATGAATCTCTCTGCTATTTCAATAACATTTTTCTATTACTGAAAATTCTTTGAGAAAT
This sequence comes from Xiphophorus maculatus, assembly GCF_002775205.1. Classification (NCBI taxonomy): domain Eukaryota; kingdom Metazoa; phylum Chordata; class Actinopteri; order Cyprinodontiformes; family Poeciliidae; genus Xiphophorus; species Xiphophorus maculatus. Next base: position 7,198,594 of record NC_036443.1, on the reverse strand, counting down.
TGTCAATCTTTTATGAATATCTTTTTTATGCCTGACAGTTTTTTTTAACTGCTTCACTCACTATTAAGCCAGTACCACACTACATTTTGTCAGTGTCAGTTAAAAAAATGAGTAAAAAGTTTGCCAAACATTAAAGAATGTCTTAAAAGATCACGAGAAAGAGACCAGTCCTTCCGTTTGTTTGTATAAATGTAAGATGACCAAGCTGACCCATATTAAAGTGCTGTCTGTAAGCATTGTAAGAAACCTTCTTTTATTGCTGCCACTCATCTCACGTCGTTTGACCCCCATGAAGATTAAACATAATAAAGAATTTATTTCCTTCTAAGCCTTCTTGTCCTCCCTTTTAGTTTTTGAGTGCAATTGGTGAATATCGCTCTTCTCCTTAACTCCCTCTCTGCTCAGCTCAAATATATGTTTTGGCTTCGACGATGAGGATTACAGAGAGCGGCCCGTCTTCCCAGGCTATAAATCCCACTTAATTGAATCCCTTCTTCTGTTTACCAGCAGTGATTTAGCAGCAAAAGGCAGCAATGTAATGAAATGCTTCCATGACGGCTTTATGTGATGAAATCATGCGAAAACATGGAGCAAAATCTGCATTAGTAATACACTTGGATTTTAGTATTTTGTCAGAAAGACAAGTATTCATACTCCTGAATGTTTTTCACTTTTTTTTACATTACAGCCACAAACACAAATACTTTTAATCTGTATTTTATGTGCCAGACAGACACAAAGTAGTCTATAAATAAAGATCATTTTAAAACCCTTTGAACCTCGTGTCTTTGGTGCAGTAGATATTCTGCTCTATTCAACTGAAATACATAGACATTTTTCATATCTATTTATCTTTATATTATTTGTATTATAGAAGATGGAATGTAATCTAAAAGTTTTTCCTTCCCAAGGAAACACTCAGTCCTTAAATTTAAAGTCTTCTCAAAGCTTGAGGAAGAACAATTTCCAGTTTTCTGAAGCCAAATGGGTCAAATTTCCCAAAGACAAGCTTGGTACAAAAACAACACGTCAGCGTCTCTCCACAGTGAAACATGGTGGTGGCAGCATCATGACCTGGGTTTACTTTCTTGGATAAAATCCTGTTAGAGACTTTAAAATATCAGAGATTGAAGCAAGGGTTCACCTTCCAGCAGGGTGACAACTCTGTTCATAGAGCAAGGACTACAAAAGGTAGTTTTAATTAAATTATGTTTACAGTTCGGTCCAGTTAAAGTCCAGGGTTAAATGCAATTATGGAGACTTGGAAAATGATGGTCAAAGATGGTCTGAGTCCAGTTTGACTGAGCCTGAGCTAATTTTTTTTTCCAAAAGAAAAAGAAAAAAAGAGTAGACAAAAATAAAGAAATAAAAACTGTTAAGAGACCCTCCCCTAAAAGCTTAAATGCAGCAAAATGTCGTTTTGCAAACTGTTGACTCAGGACTGCTGAATGTGAATGTCTTACTTTTCTGTTTTCAATTTGATATGTTCAAAATCATTTATCTGTTCCTTCCACTTTATAATCATCTACTGCTTTGTGCTGCTCTGACTACAAAAATACATAGAAGTTTGTATTACAGTATGTGTGAGAAAGTCCAAGGGGTAGAAATACTGTTACAAGCTTTCTGCTCTGCCTGTTTTTATGTTATTTACATCCAATTTCTGCATTGCCAAGGTTTCCTCTTGTATCTGTTGAGACATCTGACATAATGCCTTTGCAACTTAAGAGAACACATTGCAACCATGACACTAATGTGACTTAACAAATGCCTTCCAATGTCTTTATCCACTTCCAGTCACACCAACGTGCCTGCTGAGGTCTGTAATCGTGTTTTTGTCGTGGCCCTGACCTGCAGAGGAAGTGAAGCAGTGCATGTGAAGATGTTGGAGTGGGGAGGGGCTGTGTTCCTTGGTAACTGGTACCAATGGGCTGCTTCCTGATGGTGTCTTCACCTGAACCGTGACTCCCCAAAGAACCTCCACATCACAAACATGTCTTGCATCATGAGCACAACCCGCTGTTACCCTGCACACTGACCCCATGACACACTCTGTGGGAGAGGCTGATCATTATCCAGTGTACATTTACAAGTCAAGGCTTCCAGTGAGTCAGAGACATGCATGCAGCTCTGCATAGGTTGGTAAATGTGTTTTCACAGCTGACAATCCAGTAGACTTGATTTGATTGGGGACCAAAATTGCAACATTTGTTGCGTTTTCAGCTGGTGCAGTTTGCTTTCACACTGTACTGTGTCAAATGACCCAAACCCTTTGAAAAACCCCGATAACCCCCTTTGCCTGTGGTGGCGCTGCACCAAAAACTACTGAAGGAAACGATGCAAAAACCTCCAAAGAAGACATGAGTGCAAAAAGGAAATAGCGTCAGATTTTAGTAATTGTTGGATTTCTCTTTTGTCATTGGTAAGAGACCACAAGTCATTCTCTCGCTAGCGTTAGACTTGCACAATTGCTTTGGTTTTATTTACCCAGAATGCCCCACACTATGGCCCGTTTCCTGCTTTTGGGGTGGTGGCTGGTTCGCTTGCATTAACATTCAAACACCACTTCAATCGAACACAGACCTAAGTTTTTAAGATTTTGGGGTCCACTGTGGAAGCCTTTTCAATAATTCAGAAACTTAGATTTGGATTAAAGAAAAATTTTATATTTGAATTTAGTTTTTCCCCCAAACAACCAGGCAAGTCAAAAGATTGGCTGAGGCTCTGCGTGAAATCAGAACTGTTCTACTCAATAAGTATTATAAATGTTTGGAGCAGCGTGCTACTGTATTACTTTAGCTTCTTATTGACTTCTTTATCTTTTGAACACTGGCTGCCTCTAATTCTGGCGGAGGATTTGCTTATCCAAATGCTGCAGTCGAGCAGGACACAACATGCATCGACTTTTTTCTTGCTCAGAGTGCTTTAGTCTGCACAGCAGTCTGCTTTCGTATATCAAGCTTTTGCTCTTCATGGCTTGGTTCATTTCTTCTTGGTGTTACGTTACTGAGTCTCGATGCTCTTGGAGATCAAAACATATTTGGGAATAGATACTAAAGTTGGTTTTGCCATACAACCTTTCAAACTGAAATAAATGACTACTGAAATTTGAACCTGTCTCTGTACCTTTGGAAAACAGATGTATATACATCCCAGTGAGTATTTTATGATTCAACATAGAGAGGAACCTATATGATCAGAGGAAGGCTAAGTTGGGGTATATTAGGTAAGAGAGAGAGTCTTAAGTCTAAATCTGGTTTATTAGGGCTGTAAGTGTAAACATGTTTTAGTCTGGCCTAAAAGGTCTGAAAGAAAATGAGAAATGATTTGTGTTGAGCTTTAATGAGCTTAATTTTTGAAAATTCTTAAAGCTACAGCCACATGTGATCCTGTGATGGCTCCTGTGTGGCTATTTGATACTGAAATTTCCCCACACTCCTTGAAAGCAGCACTGACAAAAGCTGCATAACTTGAAGCGCAGGTTGTGAACTTCTGTTAAGCTAGCTGTACAAGTCTGCAGTAGTTCTCAGTAAGACTGTTGAGCAGGAATCCAGGGAGTTTTTAAAGAGAGCTAAATGGTGAATTAGTGATTATCTTGGTGTATTACACCAAAATAATGTTTAACATACAGTGTAAAATATGCAAATGTTAGAGGTCACCACCTCAAATCCAAATTGAGCCACAGGAGTAAATTGTCCTACATGCTTCTGCGTGAGACACCTCCACATCCGCCGGTTTGGCAGACGGAGCTCCAAAGTTTTCTGTGTGTCTGTTAATGAATTTTTGCTATGCTTAAACAAGCTACGTCTAATTATTGTCCTGCTTTCACTGACACACACGTGAAGGAGTTGATTCAAGCATCTATAACAGAGTACAAACCAAACCTAAAGACACTTGTAGAAATTAAACACTGTTTCACTAAGAGCCTTAAGGACTGAGAAAAATAACAGTTTCAGCAATGTGGCGTAAAGCTAATCTTGAAATTGCTGTGTGGCTCTTCACAGTGATGATGAATTCAATTTGGCTCTTAATGCTCAACTGGTTTGCCACCCTTGAGCTAAAAGTATATAACTTTTACAAAAATATGTTGTTGTTGTTTTTTTTTACACATTTGTTCAAACTGTTACCATGCCGTGACATTATAGTAGGAGACAGCTCATCTGTGAAAAGATCTAGTTCCTCCAACTCCTCTCAGTCCTACTATTATCTGCAGAAATGCATTACTCTTGATCAAAAACAGCCAATCACAGTCAGAGGGAGCATGTTAGCACTGTCAATCAACCTCATGTACTCGCTGCTCAATGTGCTAATGACAGGGAAACAACTTACTGTTGTTTACCAGGAAAACCATTTATCCACCGTCATTGGTGACTATGCTAACTAGTCTTAGCATTCACCACATCAGGCTGTGATGTGGTGAACCGGCTGTATCATAGCAGAGAAGAAGGTCCTCTTCCTGTCTCTGATTGGCTCTTTCTGTCAGAGCTGTGCATTCATGCAGATGACAGCAGGACGTAGGAGGTAGAGTAGCTCGATTTTTCAAATTATATATTTGTCATGAGATAGTAATAGTTTTAACAAATATGTAAAAATAAGCAAAAAGAAAAAAAAACATGTTATAAAAGCTGCATACTGCAACTCTAAGTATATCTGGTAAATCAAAATATTGCAAACTTTCTGTGCTGCCTCTGTCTGTCTCTCCCTACGTTCGCTATCTCACAGACACAAAAGGCTAGCATACTGGGCACTCCTTTCTTTGTTAATGTCAATTAGAGCTTGACTGAATGAAATACAACACAATTGTCACTGCTGTTAATGCTAATATCTCAGTAAACACATTACAGGGGGCTAATAGCACTGGATCAAACAGCAGGCCTTTTGGAAGAAACAGACAGGTGTGTTTGGAGATGCTACGCTAACATAGCACTTCATAATGCCCTAAGAGCAAACACACACAAGCCCTTTAAAAGCACAACAATACAAAAAATTGTCCCTGAAGAAGGAGCGGCCAGCTTGTTGTTTAAAGACGAACACAATGCATGGCGAGCTGCAGGTTAGCATTTACTCTCATTTCCTAAACAAACTTCAATGTCTCGACCGTGAATGACTGAAACTTGACCCGACCAGCAGGCCTGCAGGTGTGTTTGACAGGCAACAGGGGGAAACGATGCGTGGGTGGGGGTGCGTGTGTGAGTACATGCAATGTTGGTTCAGGAAGCAGGAAGCTGTCCTCTGACATTGAACTTCTCAAAAAAAACGTCACAGCTCCAGTCCTTCTTTCTGCATTGATCTCTTTAACTAACCTTTGAATTTATTAACTCTTGAGGATTAAGTTATATTTTCCATACTTGCCAAACCGTTGGAACATATGAAGTTCTGGTTAGAGTATGGGTACACTTTACACACTTTGCCTTATGCTGACAAAACATTCTTCATCCTGTAAAAGAATCAACGATGTTTTAAAGAGTCCAAACCTCTCCTGTTTGTCTTTAGGCCAAAATTATTACAAGAACAGTTAGGAATTGAAATCTAGCAGTTTTCATAAGCAATTAAGCGTTAATCATTTAGCATTTAATTCAGCATTCAAAATAACTGATAAAAGATTATATTATGGTGACAATTGAAATATAACAAATGTTATATTTAATACTTCAAGAAAATAAATAAACATTTAATTCAAAGAAAGATATTAAAACCCCTATAGTTTTCTTCTCTTCCCTCTCAGCGTTTGAATTTGGGATTTTTTAAGGAAATCATTTTCTAAATCTACATAGAAAGCTTTTATTCTCAATTCATAGTAAAAACGTTCAAATATACATTGCAACATAATGAACAAGATATAGTGAAGTAAGTTATGGTGCTAACATCTAATTGAATGAAAGCAAAAGTGCTTTTATTTCAAAATTTTAAGCCTCAAGCGTCCTTATGTTAAAAACAGCTTAATAGTGATAGATGATCGAAAGTCATTTAATACATCATTGAGTTGAAGAGACATCCATGTGGTCATTACAATGCAGCTACAGCAAACAAAGAGACATTATTATGATCCAATGGATAATAATCAAGCTCATCCTTTCAACGCAACATAAACTGCAGCTGCAGTTTCTATCTAACTCACTGGCTTCACTACATTGGATATAAACTGTTACCAAAACTCAAGTCTCCAACCACGAGTACAAGTCGAGTCTAAAATCTTTTAGGACACAAATCCTAAAAGTCGAGTCTGAAGTCTTTTGTTTTTGCAGCATAAGTGTGACTTCAGTTGGAAAACTTATGAAAGTCTGGTGGATTGGAGACGAAATATGAAGAAATGAAGGAATAATTCATAACATGCTAAACTGTGAGCAGAAAAACTAACCAGATCTCCAACAAAAGCACTACAACCCTACACTCAAATCTCAAAAGTATTTTGAAAACATACATTATTTTATAGCAGTGTTTCTCAATTCCAGTCCTCACGCCCCCCCAAACCCCCCTGCATGTTTTAGGTGTTTCCCTTCTGCCGCACACCTGGATTGAATATTTTGGTGATCAACAGGCTTCTGCAGCACTTGATGGTCATGCAATCATTTGAATCAGCTGTTCTGGAGTAGAGACACATCTAAAACATGCAGAGCAGGGGGGGCCTGAGGACTGGGTTTGATTTCCTATTCATTACTTATGTTTAATTCATTCATTTTCCAGCATATCTTTACATCTTCAGCGCTCAGTTTCACCTGGTCAGGGCTCTTTAATTTGCTGTACAGTAGTGACGTGTTGTCCAGAGAGCCACCTCTCTGTCAACTCCCATCAGGAATGGCTGAATCCCGCCATGCATGGGCTGCTACTTTGTTTTGATGGGCACACCAAGCAGCACAAACACATGCAAACACAGACATGTCATGAAGGCTGCAGCCTGCTGCACGGAGCCTCAGAGAGACGGGGAACCAAATGTAAACGCTCGTAGGCAAAAAAGTGACAACATGGTTGAAAAGTGAAAAAGAAACAGCAGCATCCGGCTGTAGCTGGGTGATACTGCCAGCTGCAAAGACGAATGCAGAATTTGTAAAATGAAAACATTCATCAGAGCTGAATCAGCAACAAACCTGCAGAGTCACGTGTTCATTTAAAGATTTGATTCAAATGTAAAACTAGTTTGTGCGCTTTTACTTTTGTCATAATGGGGAAAAAAGTTACAAAATGTTTTTTATGATAAAAATGACTTAAAATATCACATACAAATACACAAATCAATCATAGCTGCCAAATTAGGCAAAATACAAAATACACATGCTTATAAAAATGATTCTTGGATGTTTAATGTTTTTATTTAATTGTCATTATTCTGTAGAAATTAGTTTTCACTCTGACATTAATGGATTTAAACAACCTAATTTTTTTTTTTACCATGATTGATTTATAATATCAATAAAAAGGGGGGATTGTTCAAGAGGGTCAATACTAGGGTGCTGAGATGTGGCAGGGAGAGATCACAACCCACATAAGGAGGCCTTAATCCCTGACGCGGCCGTTACAGGTTCGATTCCCGGCCTGATGACCTTTGCCCTCTCTCTTTACCCACTTTCCTGTCTGACCACTCTCATAAAACGTCACTAGAGCCAACAAAATCTCTTTTAAAAAAGGGTGAATACTTTTCATAGGCACTATAAAAGGCCCCAACTGATTAATATTAAAATTTTATAGCTGCCACATGCTTTGCTGTAGTTGAATCTGCCATGTGTGCACACGCACACACACCCCTACACACACGTTGCATGTCGGCGTGTTTCTGAATGTGTGCACAGAAATGGAGGAAGAAGTTTTAGTTGAAGTGTGGAAGTGTTTGCAACTGGAGAGGTGTAAAAAAAAAAAAACAGCCCACAAGTGAGACAAGTCAAACCAGAGGACAGAGAGGAGCCAGGTCCCGGCGAGCAGCCAGAGCGAACCGATAGCTGAACTGATTAGCGCATATCGATTGTGCGCATATTCGTCAACTATTTGTTTTGTGCTGCTTTTTATAATAATCACTGAAGGTAAAAGAGTCTTTTTGTTTTGCTTTTCAAATAAACTGGCACTATTGGCTGGGGCTTTTCACCATAAATTTAAACTTTCCAGTTGATTATTTAAAACTTGTTGCATATTTTACAGACCTACAGAGCCATTCAATACATTAGGATATTATTGAAATGGCCATTTATTTCAGTAGAACACATTATACAGATTAATTAAACGCAGATGGATATTTGAAAGCTTTTATTTCTGTTCACTCTGAGTTTCTTCCATTGAAGCTCAACAAAACATTTAAAATTGGAATATTACATCAGACCAAAAACAAAAAGTGAAGGAAATGTGGGTTTGATGAGATGTAGGTTTAATATCTGCTTAAACATTGCTATTTTCAAAAGATACTTCTAATCCAACAAACGAGATGATATTTATGACTATTTATATCAATGCTTACCAAAATGAATACAACTAATACTGCATAATTGATTGATTATTACCACTTTAAAACATTGTACAGTAAGTATATCTGACTTCTTGAAAGATAAGAAAATTAGGATGACTAAGTACTTTTGGACAGTTCTGTTTTACACAAAACACTGTTATGAAAAAAGTGAGAAAGAGCAAAATAACAAATTAAATCCACTTTGAGCTACACAGGCAGCATAAATAGAGCATTGAGCTTGCGTAACTCGGGAGGTCAGTTTGAAGATGAAAAATCTGAAACGCTTCACACACCCCTCTGTTCACCCTGCATCCAATTCAACCTGCAAGAACTCTGAGTTTGTCCTCAAGAGTCCACTTGGCCTCTCACTGTGAGTAAATGATCGCCACATTTGACTCATTTGTGTGAATCAGAAAGAAATAAGTACCAAAGTCCACAGGCCTAAACATTACCCCAGCGTCTCAGCCTCTCGACCGCGCCACAGGAGGAGAGCTACACATTAACACGTTCGGCTTTCTCAGCCAGAGCTTTACAACCTTCTAAACACACCCTTTGGATCAGGGCGCCACTCTGTAAACACTGCAACTTTCCAGACGCTGGGATCGGCGGTTCGTACAGTGCGCTCAGCCAATCGGAAACCAACAGAGAGGTGTTATATTCTCCTGCGAGAGCCTATGGGAGGCCAGCAGCCGTGGAGGCCAGCTGCTCATCGGGTGATGGGAGTGCAGCTAAAGGTTGTGTTTTGGCAAGCAAGAGTGTATATACACTGCTTGATGGTGGTGTTTTATGGCCTGTGCACCCTGCATGTCCATGTTTATACAATCTATTATCTCATCGTGCAGGATGACACTGTTTAGTCCTTTTGATCAAACTTTAGTCCGTTTGTCTAGACAGTCTGCTTCGTTTGGGGAGGAACGAATGCGCAATCAAACTCTGATGCGGACCACAAAAGTGAACTGTGTTCTGTCCAAAAACCTAGGCATTAGTTCGGTTGAAGTGAACTCTGGTGCAATTCGAATGCATGTGTGAACGCCAAGCAGACCGGAAACTGTACCAAAAGCAGAAAGCAGACTAGTGCACAGGGCATTCTGGGTAAATACAATCAAAACAAAGGAGTCTAGCACTAGCGGGAGAAATGACTCAGGGTCTTTTGCCAAAGACAAAAGAGAAATCGGATAACTGCTAAAAATCGGATGCTACCACATTTTTGTTTACATTTTGTGAAAGAGGAAGCGCTCGGGGTCTTCTTCAGAAGTTTTCAAGTCATTTCTTTCAGTGGCTCTTGGTGCAGCGCCACCACAGGCAAGTGGAGGGACAAGTTTTTCAAAGGGTTTGGCTCATTTGATACAAGTCGAGTGTGAAAGCGAACCACATCGGCTGAACATGTAACAAATGTGGCAGTTTTGGTCCCCAATTGAAGCGAGTCTACTGGACTATCAGCTGTGACAACACCCTCACATTAAACAAGGTTTGAATGAAAACACTTTAATTTTGCCAAGAAAAACCATAAAATGATCAAATTCAGCTGTATGGTCTACTTTTTTAAAAAACTGAAGTAGCCATTAAAAGTTTAAACAGGAGAAAGTTTCGATAGAAACGGTGTCTCTGGGAGAAACGTCTCCCCAGACTGTTTCAAATCCGATTGGAAGGACAAGGTTTTCAGTGGACATGGGAACACCTGCAGCTGTAACCCTTGCTGACCTACCTCCTGATGAACGCAGTAACCTGCAGCATCGCAATAACGATCCCCCAGATCTCTTCATCTCCGCTAAACAAAGCAGCACAGAGGGAATCCTCCAAAGTGGCAGCCTAATTCCTGTCCCCCCTCACAGTGGGACCCTTATGCTCTCCGGCTCAGACGGACTGCATTGAAAAAGAGAGCTGGGAAAAAGTGAAGCAAAGATGCTGCCAGCTGTGATATGTGTTGAGAGGAATGCACCGGTGTTATCGCTCACTGAGTTATGCAAGAACGATTTGGTGGAAACCTTTGCCTGGTACAGTATTGGGCCTCTGCCTCCTCATGCACAAACTACACACACACACGCACACACACACACGCCTAGATACACAAAGCCAAGTAGCTCCTGCCTTGAAGATTTTCTAATTACCCTGAGTGAATGGGAGGCAGACGGACACACAGAGGGCAGACTGCCTAGGTTATCACACACACTTCCAAGACTCCCGGATCTTCTTCCAAACATACGGCCCTATTTTTAGCTTTCATCTGTGGTGCTTTTCAGTCAGAGCGAATGAGGGGCATGGGAGGTACCGAAACTAGAAGATCTGTTTGGGTGCCACTTTGTAACCTGAGCCAAATTGAAACCTTTTCTTTTGAGGTTCATCCGCTTAAAAAAGAGGAATAAAAAAAAAGACAAGCCGATACTTGTTAAATTGTAGCAACAACAGCACGCGTTACTATATTTTCAGTAAGCAAAAGTTCTGATGAATATTCTAGGGAAAGAACCCTCCACATTTATTGGCACTCCTGGAAAAGATGTGTAAAACATTTCAAAATGGATTAAATCTCACAATCAATATTTAATTTGAGTACATTTATTCTGAACAAAGGTGAAGGAATTCTTGTTTTAAATCAAATCACCACTACCAAACTAATTATCAGCCACTGTTGACCGTTCAGACAATCCTCTTAGCCGATAGAAAGGATCACAAATGGATCTTTGACTATTCTTCTTTGTACAGCTCTTCCAAAATCCTGAATTCTTTCTTGTAATCTATTCAGCTCACTGAAACGTTCTCTACCAGATTCAGTTATATCCCAATTATAAAACAATGCAGTCATGTTCAGATTAGTGAAGAAATTATCCATGAAGCACAGCTGATTACACTGAGTAACCTCACATCAAGATGGAGGCAGTGGAAAAGAACGACAACATGATGCTACTGACAGCAGTAGCTCAGCTGATTGGACCCTCCAGGAAGGCCTCACAGATTAACAGAAATGTAACTTCTATAAAGAAGAAAAGAACAGAAAACAAAACCCTTATTATAGCAATAATTGGGTATAACGTATGATTGGAGAGGAGTAGGAGAACGAAACAGAGGAAGGAAATGTGGTCTATTGCAACAAAAGTACTGAGATAGCTCAGGGTAACCAAGGCCTAGACAATAAACTTCATCACAAAGGATTATAAGCCTAGCGTGGTTCCATAGTGGAGCATGCACATGCCTCCAGTTAACATCCCAGGAGAGGTTAACATATTTCACATGTTTACATTTGTGATGGTACGCTAGAAAAGGTGTGTTAGTTTTTAACTGGCATCATGCACAACACAAATGTTTGGCATGTAAATAGCATCTAGTGGATGTTGTAGAGACTTGGTGACCCCAAAATGCTGCGAAAATGAGCTCTACATTGTGCTTGGTGATAAAGTAAATATGGGCCCAATGACTAAATGATGCAGGTCTCTGTAACACAGGGAAACAGGAAGTTATGGATTAACAAGTAGAAGTTCTCAGAAAAAAAAATGTAAGTAGGAATTTAAGATAAATTCACACTGCAAAAACACAAAATCTTGCCTGAAAGTTTTTGTCTAATTTCCAGTGCAAATATCTTACTGGACTTGAAATAAAACAAAACTAACTTAGAAGTGAGTTTTCAGCAAAATATAGGAGCTTGAGTCAATAATTCCTTAATTTTTTATGAAAAAGTTCCACTGGGAGATTATTTCACTTGGGAAAATGTCTTGGTGTAAATGAATTTATCTGCCAATGGAACAAGTTTTTTTGTTTGTTTTTTTCCCCAATATTAAGGAATTATTGACTTAAAACAAGCTCCTACATCTTGCCGAAAAGTTATTTGTTAGTTAGTTTTGTCTTATTTCAAGTGTGCTAAGACATTAGCACTAGAAACTAGACCAGAAATACTTGGTAAAATTTGGCGTCTTTGAAGTGCAGTTATATTTATTATTGTTTGGTGGGGTTTTTTTACGTTAACATGCGGTCCCCCAAATTAAAGATTGTATTTGTATGAAAATTTCTATGCGAGATTAGACAGCTGCAATAAGAGCTGAATTTATCAAAAGACGACACATTACTCCTTTTTCTCACCCAGCTAACTGGACGGTGTGCTGATGCTATCAACTATCTCTCAGCCTTGCATAAATCTCATTGAAAAATTGCTCTGTCCAAAAGTGTCCAATCATTTCTAAGTGAGTCTTTACAAGAGTGATGGCCTTGGAAGTAAACAATACCACAATACGCTGTCTGGATGACTTCTGCATGGCATGCCATCATTTTTCCTTAACCACCATTTAGCTGTCGATCTGCATGAAACACTCCTTTGAAACTATTTACGGATCCCTGGACTATACAGAGCGCCAACGAGCTGCGGCCTGGAGCTACGGCGCTGAACAGAGTAACAGTAAGGCGAGGAATCGTGGTATCAGGTGAACGCATGAAAGAGGGGAGGTCGCTGGATTTAAGGCTTTTTGTCTTTGGGCGTTCAAAGGAGACAGCTGTCGACTGCACAGGGCCTGGCTCTATTCATGTGGGAGGGACCGCAGACAGAGAGCACGCCAAAAAACACACACATATACTTCAAAGGAAGGTGTGTGTGTGTGTGTAAGTGTGAATGCAAGCCATGTCCCCACTGATTGTTGCTGTTATTATCATCATTTAACAATATGCTCGCTTTTATTCATGTGACCATAACTGTATGTTTATTCTCAAGATCTCTTTGGTATCTGGGCTTTTCATCACATACGCACGTAATCATAATCCCTCTGTCTAACCTACAGCGCTTTGCAAAAGTGTCCATTCAAGAAAGTATGAACTTTCTTCCATTTTGTCTCGTTGCGACAGCAGACGTCAACGTCTTGTGCTGGGATTTTATGTGAGAGTCCAACACAGAGCAGAGCAAAAATTCACATATGGAAGGAAAACAGGATTCTTAAAATTTTTTACAAATAAATTTTTTTTCAAAAAATGGGGCGTGCATTTGCATTCAACTCCCCCTGCAAAATCCCTGCAGCTGTTCCATTAAAGCCTCAGAAGTTCCTTATAGAACATTAGTGACCAAACAGCATCGTGAAGACCAAGACACAGGTCAGGGAGAAAGTTGTAGAGAAGTTTAAAGTGGAGTTAGGTAATAAAATAACCCGCAAACAGCTTACTTAGGAGTATCTGTGGTCATATTTACCCCTGCACTTCACATATCCGGCCTTTATTGAAGAGGAAGAAGGAATCCATTGTTCAAGTCATTAGAAATCAACACAGCCTGTGTGTATGACTCTAAACACACAGGCAAAGCTAGTCAAATCAAGTCACGTTTATTTGTACAGCACATTTCAGCAACAAGGCGGTTCAAAGTGCTTTACCCCATAAAAACATCATGCAGTCACCAATTACTAAACAAGAAGTAAACATTACATTTTGTCAAATGTTATCATCATCAAAAGCAAATGTCAGCTGAGTTGGCAGATAGAGAAAACCTGTAGTGCCTGCATATAAACACACGCCACAGATTTGAGATTCTTATTTGAAAAGACACACACAAAAAAACACAATACGGATTGTGCTTGTAACGTGGCGAAATATGAAAATGTTGAAGTAGTACGAAAACTTTTACAAGGCACTGTCATGGTAACCATTTTAATATCCCCTTAGGTTACACACCTCTTCTGCATTTAAACCAACCATTCACTCGAGTGGAAATTCCCATGTTTGCCACCTTTCCCTGTGCAGACTGTCTGAACACACCAACCCAAGTCGAAGTTGAAAAATTACAAGCAGTTGGTCATTTTGGTAACAGATTACTATCAATTGGTTATTTTGTCAAACCAGAGGAGAATATTTTTGAGGGAGGAACATTATTAATAGCGTAATGTAAGCATCGTAGTCAGCAGGCCAGGTGTGTCTGTAACGGATGTGAAGTGTGAATATAAGTGGGATTTCAAATCGCCGCCTATCTTCTCCTCACCTCTTACCTCAGAACACCTGACCTGTTTCGTTACTGTGATGAATATTATAACTCACGCCTTCTCTTGGTGTCTGAAAGATGTCGATTTCTGACTTTGGAGGGCATCTTAATTGTTATCTTTTTGATCCGATTTAGTCTTTTGGGCACATTTCATACGTTTAAAAAGCAATCTCGCATCTAATGATGCCATCTGGTGTTTGTCACCCAGGAGTCCTGTTATTTTGAGATCCATAAAAGAGATTAAAAAAAAGTCAAATGATCTGCAAGATTTCTGGAGGTTTTTACAACTTTATCTTTAGACTTTGGTTTCTGTTTTGTCTATTTGTTGTTCAGGACCAGAGTATTTTCAGGAGTTTAAGAACACCTATCTTAAATGTAACTTTTTAAGGCAAGTCAAGTAAAGTTTATTTGTATTGCACAATTGAAGAACAAAGGCAGGTCAAATTGCTTTACACCGGCCCTCTAGGACCGACTTTGGGCACCACAATTATTTATAGTAACCAGCTATGAAAAAAAGCAATAAACATTACATTTGTCAAATGCCATCATCAAAATCATTAACACTATTAATCATCAAATGTACATCAAATCTACTGACCGCTGTTCCAATTATTTCTAATAAAAAGGCAAACAGGTGTGTGTTTTGGCCTTGATTTGAAGGAATTCAGTGTTTTGACAGTTTTGAAGTTTTCTGGAAGTTTGTTCCAGATTAGAGGAGCATAGAAGTTCAATGCTGATTCTCCATCTTTGGTTCTGGTTCTGGGGATGCAGAGTAGACTACAACCAGAAGACTGTCGAGGTTGATACAAGAACAACAACAACAGCAGATCTTTAATATATTTTGGTGTTAAGTCATCCATTGATTTATAAACCCACAAAAGTATTTTAAAGTTTATTTTCTGAGCTCCAGGGTGGAAGAGTAAGAACTTTGGGTCGGCGGTTAGTAGCCCGCTGTGCCAGAAAGATAATTTATTCATATTGTTTGGAGTTTAATCAATTCAAAATACCCACAAATACAGAGTTTAAGAGGCTTAAAATAAAATGTTAGCACCAACAACGTGATTTCAGAAAAGCCAATAGCAGAAAGCTTGACATACACTAGTTGACTAAAAGCAAGAAGAAAAATCTGTCAGTTCTTGTAAGACTTTTTGTTGGATTTCTCCTGTTTTTCAAATACATGAGTTTCATGTGCTGCTTGGTATGGCTAATGTTTTCAGTCGACAATTAACAATATACTTTCACAGTAAAATACATGCACTGCAGTAAACCTTAGTGTCCAAAGATTAATTTTTAAATTTTCATAAATTGTAAAAATATTGTGCGAGATTAGCTCAAAATGTAAACGTAAACATTTTGTAGAGTATTTTGGCTTTGAGGGTGTGAACTTGGAAGAGATAGAGAAATCGGTGACTGCCCGTCCGGATTTAGACTTCTTTTCTTTTTTCAACATTTAAAGCGAGAATCAATCAATCAAAAAAAAACAAAACTTGAACATGTTGAGGCTAAAAGTTGAATTTTATGTTAATGAAAACGCTGCTGGTGGCTGGATGCTGATCTGTTTTTTTTAACTCAAGTAGTGGTGCCTCTAGTGACACCAGTTTTCAGAGGGTGTCACCAACACTGAGGCGGCAGTGTTGTATGAAAGATCTGGGTGGGCCACTGACAAAAGCATCTGGTCAGTAGTTTAAGATCATTTGATTGACATTTGCAAAACAAAGCGAGGCAAAACATTACTTTTGAATCCTCCATTTTGCCACGTGAACAAACATTTCCTTTTACCTAAAAGGATTTTTTTTCCCTCTTCCTGTTGGCTTTTCTGATTCTTCCCTGCGACTCCAGTCTTCAGTTGACATTTGCATCGGAGGCAAATCAGTCAGGCTGCATGAAAGGAGAGCTGTAGCAACAGAGCAAAACATGGATATTCCTAAAATTAGGAAGCCATGGCAACAAGAGATGACTTCCATACTATTCCCAGGGCTCTCTACTATTTAAATAGTTATCTGAAGATGCATCATGGTGTTTGAATGTGGACATGTTTGAAGTAATGAACAAAATAAATTCAACTAAAACCTTTTTTTGTTTCATTCACTTCCTGTATTTTCCTTTTTAGTCTATAACAACATCAAGTCTAAAACTGCATGTGAGCATGTTGTAACCCTGTATTTCTAATCCATACTCTCTGGAGCACAGAACAGAATGAATAATGAGGAAACACAACACCCTGTCTCCTGAAAGCATCCCTTATATTTTCCTATTCAAATAACTTTGCATTCGCTGGGATGCAGCTGTATCAGCTGCAGGAGACAAGGCCGTTTTGTCATGCTCACACCCCTTCCTTCCTGACTTTGTTTGGGTGTTTTTTCACATTAGCCCCTAGATGCGAAACTTCATTTTTGACCAGACAACACTGAGACAAAACCTTTTGTTCACTGCAGTAAAAGTCTAAAAAGGAAGGATTAAACTCATCATAATCAGCAAAAAAAACGGTGCAATCACTCGTAGTAAGTTGTGAGGAAATGTTAGTCATCATATAAAAAAAAATTAAAAAAAACATTCTAAAGTTTTCTTGCAACTAAAACCAAATGTTTGAACAGAACTTTTTGAAACGAACATTTCATTTTGGGATGAGAGCGGCTTGAGGTAAAAGCAGATTTTGCTGACCTTTGGTTACCAGGGTTACCAAGATACAGCATTTATGTTCGTATTATGAAAAGGCTTCATTTGAAAGTAAAACCAACATTGATTATTTGTTCTCCAAATATTTTAAATATTTTTTTATAACAGACATGAGAAAACCTCAACTAAGTAGGAATAGTTGCTCATAATATAGAACAAGCTTAATATGTTTTCCTCCTTGAGATTAAGACTGGAAAATATTTCATGCACATTTATCTGTTTG
Source organism: Xiphophorus maculatus (assembly GCF_002775205.1). Lineage (NCBI taxonomy): Eukaryota > Metazoa > Chordata > Actinopteri > Cyprinodontiformes > Poeciliidae > Xiphophorus > Xiphophorus maculatus. The sequence goes on along the minus strand of NC_036443.1, from coordinate 7,181,332 downwards.
GGAATAAATGATTGAATAACAGCTTTTTTTCATGGTTGCTTGTAAACACAACATTAAATTTGGCCCCTCCTCCAAAAATCTTCCTGTATCTAATTCCTTTTCACCAGATGTGATTGTCAAAGAGCAGATGAGTGATAACTCCCACATCATTTAACATTCAACACACTGAGACACTTAAAGCCACCCCTAAACAATTAGGTTTTCACGTTTAATCACTTTGCCAAGTAGCTTTGTAAATCCACTTTTTAACGCATTCATTGTGGCACAATAGGGAAGCAAAGTGTAACTGCTGAAATACCTAAAGCTACTCCATGCTGTTCAGCTTTTCCCTCGTCTGAACCTTCTGACTTTTTCATCATGTTTTAAGAAATTTGGAGTGCCAAACGTGCTCGGTAAAGCTTTACTAAAATACTTCGAGAAAAAAAGAGACGTTCATGTTGAAGAATGTGAAGCAACTGATACTATTGCTTGTTTAAAGTGAATTTGTTGTTAGCAGAAAACAAAGATGATTGAGCACAAACAAAACAAATGGTGGTGGTGGGACTGGTGAGCTTTAGCTGATGTGCCTCCCACCCCCAAATAAAACAGTTCTTTGGGCCTCATCGGACTTTGGGCCAGCTCTGGGTATGCAGCGTTCTCCAGAGAAGCAACACGTGGCATCTGGGTGTCATCGGGCTGTAATTACCCAGCTCCCCATGTAGTTTACCCATCTGCTGCGGCGGCTCCCTCCACATATGGGCCGTATGCTCCTATAGGACGAGTAATGATCACCTTCTTAACAAATCTGCTGTGAGCCAAGACGACAGCAGGACTTAAAAACAATGCAGGCCGGCTGGGGGTCTACGGGCGGAGGGGAGGGAGGGCGGGAAGATATGGTGGTTAAGCAGGAACTGAAAGGTGTGGCCGGTTTGAAGGGAGGTGAACGAGGGTCACACTCTGACACGACTGTTCAGGTCGCGATGTGGATGAAAGTGTGCATTTTTATTGCTGGATGAACTGTTTTTTTCTGAAACTGGAAGGTAAAAACATGCCATAGCTACATAAATACATGTGTGGAGAGCTTAAAGCACACACATGCACACGCACGCCCACACACCTCAGCTCAGGTACCAAGAGGGTTGAGTCTTACTTGGCGGATATTGCATCAGAATCAGCCTGGGGAAGAGAAGGCACACGAAGCAAAACAAGGCGATCACAGGGCGCCTCCCGATTTGAACGTGAGAATCAACACAACCTTTACATTGCTGTCCACTTGTCCAATAGGATTCGATCTCAGTATAAAGGCTAAGTGAGGATAGCTGGACCAGCATGACAGAGGTCATGCTCCAGGCGGTATGTTTGTGGACATTTTATGACCCGTTCCTAGAACTGGTCTAACTTTATCATTGACTCTCCAGTTTTTACATCAGCTGTGCTGGGGTTGTTTTCCACCATGGCCTGGTTTGTGTGTGGGGAGATTCTCCTGCAGGGAACAACTTTAGGTTTGTTGATGAAACGTGCAAAGCAACGGCTTTAAGCGGGTCGGCTGGGGTGCAGGTGCCTTGTAACCAAAGGTTGCTCCTCTTTAGGTGACTTTAGCAAGATGTTTTGGGTTTGTTTGTGAGACAAATTAGTCACTTCTATGGACATGTCATTAGATTTGAATGTTATTGCTTCAGGTCAAAGAAAATTACATTTAGTTCACCAACATCAGAAGAAGAACAGGCAAATCCATCAACTATATGTAATGTGTTAGTTTTAAACCATCATATGAATCCAATGATAAGCATGTTTAAATGTTTAAATGGTTTTTAACACAACCAAAAGAATCTCAACATACTTTACAACAAAAGTGTTTATGTTATATCATAGTTGCATATATTTCAGTTCAGTCCATTGTGATTTTATTTGATGCAGTCTAAAATTCAACACCAATACAATCAGATTAAACAAATAAAATTAAACCTATCAATAGGGCTTTTTTTTTTTTTTTAAACTGCTAATGTAGAATTTAAGTTGAGCTTAGATGATTTGGTAAAAAGTGTCAAATTAAACATTCTGCTAAAACTTAACTTAAAATGATGTCCTGGCTGGAGTCCAGGGGTGGGCAACACACTTAGAATTTTATCACAGTATTTTAAGATAATATTTATAATTGTGATAACAATAAAAGTGACAATAAGAGTGATCTATCACGTCTTTTTTAGGTAACTGTATGCAAGCAGCAGCATTCATAGCACCACAAACTAAAACTGTTCTTGAAAAACATACCAAATCGAAAGATGGTTCTTCAGAAGGACAATTATTTAATTGTGATTTATATCATTAACTGCAGTCAATGAGATTTTTGAATTTACAGACATTTATTGTTCCTCTTGTGGACAAATAGTAAAACTGACATTTGAGTCAAGTTTTTTTTTAACATTAACTGAAATGTATCAATCAAAATCTGTCATGACAATACATTTTTGACTATAAAAGATAAACAATCTGATAAATGCCCACCACTTCTGCAGGCTATAGGAACATTGTGTAAAAGTAACTAGCCTTGCAAAGCATCACTAAGGTAAATAATTTAAGCTTTCCCAGTCCAAGGTGCTCTACATCAAAAACAAGTATATCAACAACACAAAATACAAGAAGCAATGACAAAAGAAAAAAAAACTTCAAAAACTAAAGAGACGACTGGACAAATCAGCAACCTGGAAATGCTAAACAAAAAGGTGCTTCAGACTTTGGCAGTGAAGCTTATTGCAGAGGAGACGCAGAAACGATAACTGAACAAAGAAATATTATTCAAGTCTCGTCTTCAGGGATTTAGCACTATTAGCCCTGGATGACAGCAGGGGAGGACTGCGCTTTCCTCTTGTTTGCTTTCGCCCTGCCTTTACAAAACATTAACCCTCTAGGCCCCGAGCGTGCGATCTCATTTACCTTAAGATACCCATGTGAAGAGGAAGCACACCTTGAAGCTTTAACAGAGCCAAATGTCGGCCAAAAGGCAGCTGATAAGAAATCTCAAGCTTCAAGACAAAAGGTCAATACAGACTGAGAAATGTCATAAAATCCTGTTATAGAGCTTGGAAACCTATAAATACTGAAAATGTGAAACATAAATCATAATCTGTCCTTCCCTTGTTTCAAAAGCAGATTAGAAAATTTATAAAAGCCTTTTTAGCCTCTCTGGAAATAAAACAGGAGATCAGCATCATATGGATGATAATGATGATGATGTGTTTGTGGATATACATTATCTGACCAGTTTTAACAAGAATATTCCTGAAAGGTGTGTAGCTACTTGGTGCAACCAGAACATCACGTAATTGTGTTAGCCTCAGAACGTTCCTGAAGTACCAAGTCTGTGAGAGAAGAGTCATTAAATTAGCAACTAAAACCAGTGCAAACAAAAAGAAAAAGTTTGAAAATATATACTTAAAAAAGATAATCTGCTATTCTAAGAGAATTACACTGAAATGCCTCCAAGTACGGTGAAGAAATGGGGATCCAGGAGCACAACTTGTTCAGCCTCCTCTGTCTCCCCAGGAGAAAATAATAGATTCCTTCACCAAGTGTTTTTGTTTCTTCTTCTACAGATCTGACTCATTTTTTCTGCCGTGTGCATAACGCCATCAGAGCCAGACATTACAAATGGATTACAGAGGGGAACAGAATTTCTTTTTCAGTGTTTATTTTATTAATTTTTTTAATGAATGCATGTGTTGCAGACATTGTACTTCATTTAGACTCATTCATAGGCTCATACCAGGTGAGTTGTAATAATATTTTGAGATTTGTATGAATATAAACAATACAAAGAATTGTATTGTATTGCAGCTTATTTTATAACCTATTCATAGAGTTACACGCCAATGTATTTAAACTATCTGCATCATCAGTTTTTACCCAATTATGTCTAAAACTACCTATTGATGTAGTGCAATTTCGTCACCTTCCTAAAGTCATTTTCTACAAAAGCAATTTCTGGTTTTTTTTTTTATGTATGTAAAAACATACATTTTTTTTATGCATGTAAAAAACGTCAGTGAAATAATTTATTTATTGGAAAAAAATGTATGTTTGTTTCTAACAGTTAGGATAATGTATGTTAAGTTGTTTGGTTCACGTTTTAAGATTTATGTAAAATGATTGTATTTTATTTCAGGTCAAACTATTTTTTTTTTTGTCGAAAGTTATCGCGAGATTTGCGTATATGCGAAAGGCTGCGAGATTTGAATAAACAGAGAAGGAGCAGAAACCTGGAACAGAGCTACGTGTAGCAGCCTCTTGTCTCCTGTAGCTGTCAAGGTATTCTGTAGTTATGTTTGTAATATTTTGTAAATTTATTGGTTATGGTGTTTTAATTACTTAATATTTTAATTTAGAGTGAACGATGAAGAATTAATCTGTTATAGATCTCCGAAGTGGCAGGCAGCCACGAGGTAACTTTTGTTAAAGCACGTGTCACCTGACTGTAAATGTATCGATATCAAAAGCTTTTGTCTTTTATTTCTATAGTTTTGGCATTTAATAAAGGATAGCCGTGCTAGTGTTGTCACTTCGGAGCTACAATGTAAAATATCTTTTGGCAAAAAAAACTTGGGCCATCATTTTAGGAAGGAGGCCATTTGGATTAGTAAAACAATTCTTCTCTAATGGGTATGGCACCAAAACGGTTTCCAGCCAAGGGACCCACATCCTTGTAAGTCCTTGGAATGAACATTATAGGAAACAGTGCAGCATACCGATGCCACCGGAGAGGCTTATAGGAATATTGTACACTGTTCAAAAAGTCACTGTAGAATTCCCAGTAACTTCCTGGCAGCAGGTTTTCCAGCCAGTTACTGTAATGTTTATACTAAAAACAGTGCAGTAACCTAACTGTAGTCCCATACTGTAATTTGTTTTACAGCAACCTTACTGTACATTTTTTACAGTAACCTTACTATAATTTTAATACAGTTTTACTGTAATTTCGTTGCTGCTTTACTGTAATTTATATTATAATAGCATAAAAGAATATATAACAGTATTTATAGTACATGGTTACCGTGATTTCATCACATTTTTATAATAATAAAATTATTGTATTCCTGTAGTAGAACTTTTAAAAAGTACTTGCACAGTGAAAATCGGCCCCGCCAACAATGACTCTAGCCTGTTAAAGTTTGCCTCCAGCCGGTAAATATCCCACAATGCAACTGTGCATTTAAAATTTACAGTACAGCTGTAAATTTCCGCACATGACCCAGCGGTCCAATCACGTCCCATATACTTTCCTTACGCATTTCAGATCACAGTAAAGAGCTGTATTTTCAAAACCCAGCCACCTTACTGTATTTTCATGCTGTAGTTTTTACAGCCATTTGTTACAGTGCAGGTAAACAAAATTATATTCCCTATTATACTGTTATTCTTCACATTTTAAATTTGTGGTAAATATAATACAACACATGTTAATATTTATGTGTCTCACATTAACTGGAGAAAGTTTTATGGTCAGCAGTGTGATGATTGACAGAAACTGAGCTTGAAGCTGTTGACAATAGAATAGAATGGACTTTTTATTGAATACCTCTGTTCCTCCTCTTCCCTCTTCATCTCACTCATAATATGAATGAGACAGACATGTCAAATCTGAGTTTTTCATAATCATAAAGAAACTTTCATGTCTTACACTCAGCTACCTTACAGGAGCTTTGTAAAGCTTGACAATCACCTAGGGAACAGTCTGCTTCCCTACACGACAGCAACAATTCCTGGCAACTAAATAACGCAGCAACGCATGCCGCATTAGCAAATTCACAGCAACTGTTTGGCTGCTGGTGATGAGCTTGTTGTTGTTTGTATTGGGACGGAGACGCAGTCGATTCAGCGCGACCTGTTGATGGGATAACACGTGTTTAGTGACAGTGCAAACACCGGGTTTCATCCGGCGGAGTCCGGACGTTGGACCCAAAGCTGCCGACAGTCCCCCACGTCTTGGTTTCCATGAAAACATCTAGAAACGTTTCTCTTCACAATTTAATTCGTTGTTGCTTCAAAGACTGGAATTGGGCCGCTCAGGCCGGCATAAAAAAAGTCAGACTTGGGTCACGTCTGGGCAGGAAAATTATATTTAGTTGCATTTGTCTGCTGTCTGAATACAGCAATAGCTGTGTGAACTTTCAGATCAACATGGTAAATTGAGTGATAGGAACAGAAAACACTCTGTTCTCAACTTGCTTCAAAAGATAGTAAAATCCTGGCAAAAAGTTAAAAACTGTGAGCTGACACAAGCTGAATGTTTTACACAATTTAACTTTTAAAAAAACAAGCTAAATTTTACACCATTTATCCCATTATATATACAGTATCATAAGGGCCACATCATGAACAGTACAAATAGGTATGCAATTTTCTTGCTACTCCAAACTCATTTCATTTCATTTCTATGCTACTGGACAGACCAATTATATTCTGTTTAACAGAGGACAAAACGAGACGAGGTAAAGTTGAAGATTTATGAATTTTCATTTTAAACTTCATTGAAAATCATTGTGAAGCTCATTCAGTTTATGAATACATTAAGAGTTTGGGGTTTTTTTAAAAGGCAAAAATCATGCTTCATATATATAAATATATGCTTCATCTATGCCATCCAGTGTAAGTGACTGCTTGCTTGTGTTGTGCTAAGATCCAAACACAGAGATCTGAGTCTTGTCTGGATTTAAACAGCTGACTTATGTCTTGAACCCTAAATGCATAAACCTTTTTTTTCCAAGTCCAAAGTTGGAGTAATTTAGTCTTTAGTGCATCTCTTATTAAAGTAGATGCTCTACTTGTCCTGTCTTCCTAAATGTCTGTAATTATCATAAATTCAACAAGACGCCACATCTTTCACCATCTGTTGTATTTTCCTTCTTGATATAATTTTATGCAAGGTTAATTATCCATGTTGTTGGGCTGTGGGAGGACAGAGGAGAAGCTACTGTGTTTCCTGTGTCATTTAGCTGGAATTTGCTGTTCCTGAAAAGAAAAGAAAAAAAATCCGTGGTTGTTGAAAGCTGCCATGCTTGATTTTTCGTGTAACAGTTCCAGCTAAAGTGCTGCTACAGGAGCAAACGAGAGGCTGAGGAGCAAAACTGACAGCTCAACGATGAACAGAAAACTTGAGCACTTGATTTAATTATCTGTTTTTCTAACACAATGGAACTTAAATAAATCAAATCCACTGTTTTATTCTGATATGCATTTTCAGTAAACAATCCAGAGAATCTGCAGACTTTCCAGGAGCAACGCAGAGACTTTCAGAGGTCAATGAGGACGTTTAAAAAAAACCTGACTGTAGCTCAACCTGTTCTGTCACAGCACCACCACAACAGCTCTGACTGGTGTCCCGGCCAGCATGAAACCTGCCAACAACTGGAATGGGAGGAAGCATCGACGGGTAACCTTAGAAATGCTTACTGGCACTTTTCTCCACCATTACAAAAACAAATGAAGGAATTAATATACTTTATTAATCCCAAAGGGAAATTCGCAACTTTCAGTACAACCCGTCCAAACGTTTAGACCGGTCACTGAGACTGCATCCCTTCACCCAGAGGGGAGGCGCCACCCTTTAACCAAAGTAATGTGGTAATTGCAAAAGAAAAAATTGAATTAATTGCACTTTTAAGGATGACATATTTAGTCAACCAATAACACAGAAACACAGCTTTGTTAAAAAAAAAAAAAAGACAACTTTGCTTTCCATTTAAACTGGAAACATGTGCAATTAAAAAGTAAAAGAAGGAGCCATCCACATGAAATTGTCTATTAATGTTTTAAAGTGGTCAAGAAGTTTTGCACATTACCGAAATTTTACATCTTACACCTTTGGTTCAGTTCAATTTTGATGGGATCTTTAGGCTAAAGCCTCGAATTTTAGCCCAGTGTTTTAAAAACAGATGAATTTTGGTTATTTTGTTGATCCAACCCAATGTTACACATGAACTGACCCAGGGTGGGCTTAGCAAAACAAAACTGGGTCACGGGTTTGACCTGGACTGCTTGGTTAGGTTTTCAACGCCCCCAAATGTTTAGGGTACTAAAGTGTGGATTGAATGCCCATCGCCTTGAGAGATTAAGTAAATAATACATCAGTTTTCTACACTTTTTAACCCTTTCAGTGGAGAGACATGAAAGGGTTAAAAAAAAAAGCCCTGTAGAGTAAGAGCACATAAGCTAACGGTCAGAGGAAGCCAGTGTACCTTGAGAGAGAACGCACTGAGCACACAGAAAGGCCAATGCCAGCGTTTGAGCTTAAAAACCTTGAAACCTCACTAAAGTTTGGTCGGGTCATTGCTTAGTTCAAAATTGTAGCCTGTGAAAATAACGACAAACCTTCTCAAGACCAACCCTGGTGAAATCAGGCAAACAGAAATGTGTCAAGAAACTGATTTATTCAGCCGTGATTCAGAAAACTGACATGTAAATCATGCCTGCTGCTGCATCTGATTAGTTATATTGAAAACCTGGCCTCTCTATCACACTGGTTCCGTCGCCTGTAGAGAATCTGACTGAGCGCGCCTCTTATTTTACTGAGAGTTGTTAAATAAATACATTTCACGGGTCAAACCCTCTGAGACATATCTATCTAAAACAGGAGCTTAAAACAAAAGCTAGGCTTGTGGGTTTTTTCAGTTCTGTTCTAGCCTGGAACCACCTAATGAAATGATTTCCTCTTCTTGTATTTCTATTCATGCAGGTGATTTTTCCCATAAGGGAACAGGAACATCTGACCAAACACCCAGAACAGGCAGCAAGGCTTGAATAACTGCTAAAAAAAAAATCACTTCCAAATGGAGAAGTTGTGTCCATGATCAATCAAATGAGCTACTTTTAAAGTCGTACTTGTTTGGACCTTTTAGCAACATCCTTCAACACAAAAACATGAATTACTTTTAGTTATGCAGCGGTGAGTCAAGATCTAAAAGTCACTCAGAGACGTGTTTCTACAAAAACCAGTGTGGAGATTTAAAAATCATCCAAATGTGAGCATCAATCAGCACAAACCTGTTTACAGATACAGGTAGAAAATTCAGCATTTTCGTTTTCGCAGCTTTTAGTGTAAAAGCTGTTGTTTAACCACTTTAAGTTGTTCTGGTTTTTTCATTGTAATTATGTGGATACTGTTGTAGAACCTTGCATGGTGGAGTGCTAAAGAGCCTGATCCCAAATATATTTAGTCTGTTTTTGCTTTTTTTGTCACACTTGCATTTTTCGAATCGTCAAACAAGTATTGGATTAACATTAGAATAAAAAGCTGTTTTCAAATCATGATTAAAATTTTTAAGGGGGGTGAAGCTATTCAAACAAACCTGAAAAAGTAATTGACCCAGAATCTAATAAGTAATTGTGTCAGATTTAACAATCGTCAATGGCAACAACTGCAATAATCAGGTCTGGGGTCGGCTTGTGAAACAGTTCTCAGTTCTCTAAATAATTGTCGTTAATAGTTGTTTAATCACAATTAATTCATTATTTAATAAGGAGGGCAATTACTATTTCACTTAGGGGCAGGTTGGTTTTCATAGTTTATTTTCCTCTAAAGAAATTTAATCATAATTTTGAAAATGCTTTTTGTTTTCACTCAAGATATTTTTATCCGTTATTGAAAATTATTTCATGACCTAAAACCTTCAAGTGCAAGGGGAAAAATATCCATACATATTTAAGGGGACAAATACCATTTCACAGTACTGCACTCTGGACCGTAACTCTCAGGCCTCAAGATTTATGATGATACGCAGTTTGACACAACTGCTTTATTTACAGTAAAAAAAAAAGTTCAAATTGTAAAAATATAAAATGTTTAAACTGAGGAAACGGCGTGCAGTTTTTAGCCATTTGAACGTTTTGTTGATGGGAGATAAATGCAGGGTGGTCAGGTTGAAGCTCGCGTCATAATATGGCTTCGGTTCTGTAAACAAGTGCGCCCTCTGTAGGAGACAACATGCCCCTGTCGTCATTTAATTTAGAGATTTAAAAAAAATATAAACAACACAGATAGCTGATTGTTAATAACAATAAGACAGGGAAAGAAATGTAAAATGTTTTAAACTAATTAAGGAGAATGTAGATTGTTGGTTTGTTATTTAGATCCACACAACAGGAAGTGTCAGTTCATTCTTAGTATTTTTATCCACCACTAGGTGGAGCTCTCCCCTACTGGGTTTCTCCTGTGTTGACAAGTGAACAAAATAAAATCAGAAAACATTTTTTTTGTGTTAAAAAAAAAAGTTAAAATAATACAGAACACAAAGTAATGGAATTAGGGCGATGGTAGCAATCATTACCTCCACATATAATAAGCAACATGACAATTCATAAATAAATATGAAGCTGTTAGAAAGATTTCGAAGGTATGAAGCAATATTTCTGGAGGAACAAGATCAGGTCAAACCATATTTTCATCATGGGAGAAGTGAAGGTGGTTGAGGAATATAAATATCTCAGTGTTCGCCTGGACAACAGCCTGGACTGGAGATGCAACAGTGAAGCCGTACAAAGTAGAGACAGAGCAGACGGGACTTCGTGAGGAAGCTGAGATCATTCAAGGTTTGCAGCAAGATGCTGAAGATCTATCAGTCTGTTGTTGAGAGCATCTTGCACCTGAGGTGTAAATGAAAAAGGAGTAAATGTCTTAGGAGTAGACAAAAAATCTTTGTCTACTCCTAAGAAAAAGAAGAAAAGGGATCAGGAAACATGTCTCATTTAAAACAAACAAACAAAAAAAATCCCTCTGGAATGGAACAGGATCACAAACTTAAAACAAATCAGGAGAGTTGACTAAATATAGCACTTTCAAACACATTCTGACACACTAACACAAGTCTGAAATGACAGTGAGTTCGAGGCCACTTGCCAGCTTACGTCACGTTTCAGTGGATGTTTAGTGGCTGCCCTGTAGCTGCTGCAGCTCACTGTTACAGTTAAGCTGCCAAATGCATAAGAACCAAAGTTCATATAGAAAATAGCAGAAAGAAAATGAACAAATCACGGGAAACATCTGCATTCCCACCACTTTCTTCAACCCTTCTGGTGGCCGAGAACAGCAATAATCAAACATTGTAAATCTACCTCATAACGCTGGTCATAAATATTCTTATGTATTTATGACATTTACAGCCAGATAATAAATCAAAAAGAGGACAACCCATTATTTTTGTCAGACATGCAATTTCTCATTGAAAAACTGAACCATCATTTCAGGAACATGTAGGAGATTTTCATTTCAGACACAAAAGTTTCTGAAACAACAAACTAAAAGTAGAATTTCAATTAAAGGCACGTCGCACAGCTTTCCTTACAACAATAACCCATCAATTTAAAATAAGTAAGTTACTGTTGCCTCAAAGAGGTTCGTTCATAAAAACAAACTTTAAAATAAGGACTTATGAAGGAAACAAAAAGTAATATGTATTCTGGTTAGAGGTATACCCATCAATCAGAAATTTAAAACTAACTCACACTTGATTGGTAAAAAAGAAAAGAATGGAATTTTTTTTTTTTTCTGTTCAGCTCCAGCTTAAATCAGAAAGTCAACATATTGGTCATTAGTCACACGTTTCTGGGCAAACTGAATTCTAATTCATCTTCAAAACTGACAAAATATCTCATAAAATAGCTTTAAAACCCGATTCTTTCAGTTAAATGCTGTTTCTGTAATAAAACAAATGATCCAGTCTTTAAAAAACAGTTCCATATTTATTGCAAAATATTTTTGTACAGAATTCAACTGAAAAAGAAACATCAACAGAGGAGGAATGGACAGTAAGGCCAACATCAGAACTCCGAGAGTCGAACTGTACAAACACAGACAGTAACATTTTGCTGCTTTAATTAAGAACTTTTGTACAGAAACCGTTTCGCCGCGCTCACAGCAAGACTCCTTAAAAAGGAGGAAAGGAAATTAAAACAATTTCACACATTTTTTTCTCTTAAACATTATTGCCTCGCCTGTAAACCCATCAACTCAGAACACCAAAGGACAATCTTTAAATACTGAAACTTCTATAAGAAACATGTCCCTTGATTGATAATGTCTCACAAAATATAAATATATATATATATATATATTATATAAGTACATATATAGTTGTAAAAAGCTCAGAACGGCTCACGTTTTGGGAATGAGAGTAGCGTCTTCTGTCGTAGAGGTTCAGCGTGTGACTGCTGAAGCTAGAAGGCTAACACCACAAACAGAGAGAGAGAAAGAAGACGTCCGATCCGGAGTCGAACCCGACGCTATGCTTTGTTTCGCTTTGTAACACACCGCTAGAATAATCTGCCCCCCGTCTGACGTCGAGGGGGGGTTGGGGTAGAAGAGTGCATCTGTGTAGTAACGGGCGTGCATGTTCATGTTCAGGTTCATGTTCAGGTTCATGCACAACCTCATGCGATTTGGCACTGATGTAAAAGTCATTTCCTCATCACAAACCACAAGGATATCCTAGCTCTTTTTTTTTTTTTCTTTAGACGTTTTTGTTTTTCTTCACATATTTAAAAAAAGGCAGCGTGAGACAGGATACATTATCTCCCCTACCAACATTCAAATGTACATCTTTAACATTGTCTCTCCCACCGTCGGGGAGACACTGAGGACATTAAAAACCCCTCCTGTCTCTGGAAGTTCCAGATAAAAAATAAGAAAAAAGATTCAATTAAAATTAGACTAGATTTGTTGTTGTTGTCGTTGTTATATATGCATAAGCCCTTCAAAGAAAACACAACATACAAAAAAAAAAAACAAATTTAATAAAACGACGAAGCTGATGTACAATCCAGATCTCCAGAGGAGGAAAAACGGGGCGGCTTGCTTCTGAAATACTCCACTGGTAAGACAAGATGTGAACCTTAGACAGAAACACACAGACTGTGTGTTTGTGTGTGTGATTACACATTGCACGATACACCTGATAAAAACTAACAAAAAAACAAACAAAAACAAAGCATGAACCTCTTTAAATAGGGGGAATCCAGTGAAAAACCTTAAGGAGCAGACCAACACAATCAGACATGAAGTTGTGTGGAACCTTCTTATATTGATTGGGGATGTTTGGACAACACCTGGCACCAGCACCCATCCTGGACAACCCAACCACATGGAAACAACCCTAAATACATGCTATGACGCATTTCAAACCACCTTCGTAGTTGGCCTGCACTCATTGCATCTGCAGTAATTCCTACTGTCTAGACTGTTTTACCATGAGGCCTGATGATGACGGGAGTGTCATCATCAGTGCTGCTGGCTGTGTGACCATCAAGATTCCCACAGAAAATAAAAACAAAACTCGCTCATCTGCAAGGTCCAAGGGGCTCACATTCACAGACTTGGAGAGGTATTGTCAAAGCATATAGCTGAGCGGTCAGACACAGAAATGACCCCAAACTGACCTGAGCCAATTTCACTAAAAGAGCAGAGCTACTCAAACTGCTCCTGGATAAAAAAAAAAAAAAAAACAACAAAAACAAAAAGCAGAAATAAAAACCATCATTCTATAAATCGTGTTGCCCTAATCAGCACAGTTGTCGCCAAAAGTGACAAAACAGATGCTTTGTTCTCTATAAAAAAGATTTTCTTGGTTAAAAATGTTGAATAGAATCAATAAAAGACGCTCTATCACAAGTCGTGATTTTTACAGATCAGAGGTCATCAGCCAGGGTAACAGCTTATGGGGTTCCTCCTCAGTATTTTATATCTTTTATATTTTTGGAGCTGAATAAGGTCAACAGGTTATGAAATAACTCATGAAAAGCTCATATAACTTTCTCCATTTTTCACATTTATGCAGCATAATGCTAGTAGCCTAATAACGGTGAGTGGAGCAGCTGCTGGCCGCCTGCAGACCCTCAGTGCTGCGCTTATGATCAGCTTAACTCATCATAAGTATGAAGCAGAAATAACAAAAGCATGAAGAACTGATATTAATTTCAACTGTCATAATGAGTGAGGCCTATTTTCTTGTGAACCAGAGAGAATGTGTCAATATGAGATTTTTAGTATAATTTGTGAAAAGGAAACTTGAGATGCTTTAGACTAAAAAGATAATCCATGTTAATCCAGATTTGGATCCAGTTTTTTGTTTTGTTTTTTTCATTAGGAAGAGTTTGCACCTTCTCACTTCTTTATTTTGTATGTTTTGAAGGGAAATTGAAGTCTTCTCGCAGAATCTGCTCCACAACCGTCCACATTTCAACTGAGAATGACATGTTTTGTGTTTATTTTAGTCATTAATGCCAAAATCTATTTGTTTTTGTTACATTTCCTCCTCTTGGTGATCCACCAGAACAAATCGATACAACGCACTGTAATGGTGTTGGTGTGAGCTCCTAAAACATTTATGGATAGTCCAAGTGCTTCCAAGATGCAATACCCTGAGTAGCAGACGTAGGCTTGGGTTAAACCTCAGTAGAAACAAAACACCAAGATAAACAAGACAAAACACCTTTCACACATAAATAAAACTTTGTAGTCAAAGGTACATTGGCAACCACAAGCGTAACCCTAGAGTAAGACAAAACCCTAGTTTATCTGTGACAAAACAAGTCGTTTTCAGCTGGATAATATGCATAAACTCATGCATATATAGTGTCTGTCTCCCTTTGCATATAGACAGAAGTGTTTTGGGGTCTGCATAGAGAGCTTTCAGCTATACCCTCTCTCTGCAGAGCCTTACATTGAGAATGAAGAGATGGATGTAAATGAGAGCAATGTACTTCACGGGCCAAGGAGCGCCAGGACAACAACCGATCTCTGCGCAGACATGTAAACAAAAGAGGCCAGAAAACCACAGAGGATGATGGGTAACAGACATCCACTTAAAGCAGCAGAAGGGTCGGACAAAGTACAACAGGAAACACGAGGAGGACCCCCTCCGCCCCCAGTTGCTCCTTTATCAATCAAGAGGATTCAAAATGGATGAAGGCGCCACGCCCACTCTGCCTCGTGCGATTCCTCAGAGCCTGTCCTGCAGCAGGAATTTAAATTAAAGCAATGTTCCTCCGCTGTTCCAGATGGAAATGAACCCAAAATGTAACAGCAAACTCTGAGCGATCTACAGCAGCGTCTCTTTAGAAAAAAAGTCGAACGAATGTTTGACCGCCGCTGGTGAGGTGCGGCGGCCAGAGACGAGAGGGCACGAGAGCGGCGCAGCTTCCCTTCCCTTCCCGGGCTCCGTCTCTGGGGTCTGTGGGCCGGCGGACCCAGGAGGACACAAACCTGGAGCTCAGACAAACAGCTGGATCCGCTCCCGGATGGTCTGCCTGCAGATGGGGCAGGTCTTGAGCGCGGCGCTGCAGTCGATGCAGGAGGCGTGGCCACACTGGAAGACCAGCTTGATGTGGTTGTCGATGCAGATGGGGCAGGTGATGCGCTCCTCCATCTGCCTGTAGCGGGACTGCAGCTGCTCCAGCAGGTTGTGCTGCTCAGAGTTCTCGGTGCCGGGGCTGCAGTCCACCTCGGTTTGGTCTGCGGAGTCAAAATCATTGACAATGCCCAGTTTTAATCCAGAGTTTTACGTGTAGTTGCAGTATTATTGTGAAAGATGAGACTGGTCGGCTGTTTGTTGCCACTCCATTCCAGGAATGGACAGAAGCTAGCTCCGAAACGTTCCGCACACCAGAAAATAAAAGTTTCTAATCTCCTCTTACCTTGCCGTATTTTCTTGGTTATTGTGACCTGACATTTGATGCATTTCTTCATGCGATGTGCACATTCTGTTAAGACAAAACTAGTGTTACTGACTACAGGGTTTCTACACGTTTCACCAACTCAAACTTAAGACTTTTTATGACCATTATGAAAGATCCTACAGGCCTGTGGCAGTAAACAGTAAACCAGTTAATACCATAATAAATTAAAACCAGCTCCATAATTTCCACTTGCATGATTTATTATTTTCTGTTTTTTCTCTCTTTCTACCAAAAACAGGATGAGTCTCAACTAACCCTTTTATTAAAGTACAATTTTGTTTTCAGAGGCTTCATAGGTCATTTTATTTGTTGTTTCTGTTGTTTTGTTTATTTCATTTTGGATATTTAAAAGGTGTTCCAGTTAAATGTTCATTAAAATTGAAAGTTTATTGATCTTTGAGAATGTCTTTTTGCATTTTTTTTATGCCATTATCATTATATTACTTTATATTAATTGAAAACTGTCTCAAAACAACATTATCATTTATCGCAATAACTGCTGGGACAACTTATCGTCCAGCAAAATGTGTTATTGTGACATGTCTATCTCTATCTCCACAGAAATGTACTTTCTCTGGCCATAAATTTATATTTACCCATCATAGATGCAAAAAAAAAAAAAAAAAAAAAAAAAAGCTAGCTAGCCAGCGAGGGTATGCTAGCATTGAGTCTGAATGAAGATGTCTGTGTGACTCAACCTTTTGCCTGCCAGAAAAATCCCATGAGAAAAATAAACATACACATAGAATATACAATTAAATAATTCTGCCGAGACAAAATTTAAGACACTTGATTGACAAATTTAAGGTAAATTTTAAGGCCTTAATAGTAGATACATAGATTTATGGCTTTTTAAGGATCCACAGTCAATCTGGAATACATAGAAGACACTCCTCCCGACGCCCCTCGCCGCCTCAGCTTGCAGACGTACCTTCACAGGCCACGCTGTGCTGGCAGGGACAGAACAGAACCAGCAGAGCCAGCTCAGAACAGATGAGGCATTCACTGGGACCGGCCGGTGTGGGAAAAACCAGGTTGGTCATGGTGTTGGGCGTTGTGTGGACCCGCCGCAGGCTCGCGCTGCTCAGGCCCTGCCCACATGTGATGGCCTGCAGGCGCTGCAACCTGAACGACAACAGAGAACCATAAGAGCTCCTCTGAAATGGCTAACACGCTAACATAAAAAAACTACATTTTTTTATCTAAATCAAACTCTTACATGGATTTGTTGTCATAAAAATGTTTCTTTATGAGCTACATTTCATTTCTAGTCTGTCTTGCACAATGTTTCTGCTTCTTGCTATCCAATGAAAATGTAATTTTTTTGGGGGGGGGGTTATTGTTAATTTTATACTCAAACCAAAATAACCTTGTCGTTGCCCTGTAATCGAACTGACTGTCAGCCCATAGATCATAGCTGACTTCTATGCCAGTTTTCTGAACACGTACCTGTGCTTCTCAGAAAAGTTCTTAATAAGCTGCATCATGGTGCTGTCTCCCACCAAGTCCAGAGGACTCTTGCCCTTGTGGTTGGCGTAGCTGATGTCAGCACCTTCCTGGGCCAGAAAACAAGCAATCGCCATGGCGACGTTCAGCTCGGTGTTCCCCAGGAGACCCGAGGCATTCAGCTGTGGACACAGAAGGAGGAAGACGAGAGGATAAGGAGGAGGAGGACGGAAAGTCTGAGCTAAAACCATTATGATAAAACCATTATAAATGAGATTGTGTTATTCCAAGAGAAAACTCTAAAAACAAAAGTCAAAGATGCAGGAGAATTGAGCATAAGATAAGTGTAAGAAGTTCAATGAGAGTCATCCAGATTTAGACGCTACATAAACCCACATCTAATCAGCACAGAAGTACTCCCAGGACAACTCATCTGCTGACGGTGGCCAAAACGGCCCCGAGCACTCAAGTCTAGCCACCATCATGGCTGTGTATGGGTGGGTTGGTGTGTGTGTGCGTGTGTGTGTGCGTGTGTGTGTGTGTGTGTGTTGGCTCAAAGCCCATGATGCTGAGAGGAGCTGCAGTGTTAGCGGTGATCTGGAGCGGTGAGGATGTTCTTTTAAATCATGAAATATTTACACCATGTAATGGGACAGAGCTTGTCTGAAATGTTTCACATCAGGGGAACAACAGAAGGTTTTTTTCTAAGAAAAAATAATAGAGTTTGACAAAGGGTTGCGTTAATGCCTCTGAAATACAAAAGGGACAAACATTTTGATGACAGTGCAGTTCTGGTCTGCACAATTCTACCAAACATCAAACTGACTCGATACTTACAAAGCACACTTTAGACACAGATGAGTCGTCTATTGACCGCAAAGGGATGATCAACACTAATCACCGACCAGGCTAGTCGTAAACCCAAAAATCTATTTTTGTCTGATCAGTGAACATACCATAAATAAAGACAACTACATCGAACAAATATCACCCCTCTAGGTGGATGCTGTTATTGAGAGAAGAAGATGAAAAGTTAGCTGATTTTAGCATCCGACTGTTCTATTACTACTAGCCATGCTAATTGGTAGCACGGCACAGACAAAATGCTAACTACATCATATTTGTTCTAGTAAAACCCTGTTTCACAGCTAAAGCTCACACGCAAACACTGTAAAATTACTTCTGGTTCTAATTTAATTAATCAGTGATGACCCTACAGAACACATTTTATTACTATTCTTATACATTCTCACGCTAAAGTTTGTAAAGAGAAATCTGAGTCAACTAACGCTGGAATTTGTAGATCAAAGCTTCAAAGGAAAAAGAAAATGGGAGATCAGAAATTGTCCACAAAATTGATCAGAGTGTTTCTAGTCTTCCATAATGGAAACAGTTCAGTAAGCATCACAGACCTCCTAACTAAAGCTTCATCTTGGCTTATTTCCATTCTTGACTTTTCCCTCTAAATTTATTCCCAATAACGCTGTGGACCTCGTACAAATACAACCTTTGAAACAACAGAGCTGAACGTGACATCATCTTTACTTCAAGAAAGTGAATCTTTTATGTTCTGTACCCATATTTTTACTTTTATTAAACACTGAAACTATAACACATTCCTCAGGTTATATTTAGCTCCACTTCTCTGCACTCTAACCTTATTACTGTCTCTTAAGTTAATCTGGGTTCTTGCGACCTGCTTGCACAATGAACTGAGGTCCTTTTTCCCCAGATAAATCTGTTCCAAGCTCAGCCACCTAAATCCCCATTTTACCTTCTTTCACCTTTCATCCTGCTGTTTACCTGGAACCCAACTAACAGCTTCGTCCTAAACATATCCCAGGAGACTAAGCATACACTGTAACATTGATTGGTTAAGGTCTGTTGCCTCACTGTGTTTCCTATATGTTTCCCAGAGCGTCTTTTTTTTTTAATCTCACTTGGAGACTATATTTATCTCTTTAAGGCTACAAGAATTAGATGTTTCTATTTTAGAGTAGATCAGCAACGTCTGGTTAGGTCTTTATTACTTTATTTATCTCATGTTGACTTATATAGGGGTTATTCATTTATTTTTACCTCTTTGTTTTGTAACTGTCACTTCAAGTTCTTAACTACATACTTGGCCATTTTGTTTATTTAAACAGATTCAGGTATTACACTTCAAAAACACAAAATATTACTAAGTATATTTGGTGTAGTCTCTAGGGCAAATATTTAAGTAAATTTAAAATAAGACGAAACTAACTGACATGTCATTTTTAAGCAAATAATTTTTAAGGAGCTTGTTTTAAGTCAACAATACCTTGTCAACAATATACAAGGAATATAAAATATGAATTTCTGTGTTCGCATAGCCGTCATCCTCTCATAGCTGAAAGTAGATATGCCGAAAAAAATTTATTTTAATTGTATTGTTTAAAGCAAATGAATATCTTTAATCCAGAATTTACCAATAACACATCTTAATGGCATAAAAAATATTGGTACACCTACAATGCAGAGCAACTGATATTTTCTAGACTTGCGCATTAGTTCTACTAGCTCCATGACGCTTTAAAAATATAATTTACATCCTAAATATTGATGAAAAAGGACAAATTATAAGTGAAATAATCTCCCAGTGCAACTTGTACTTTGAACTTTGTGATTTGAGGCCTTTGGATGAGTTTCTGTCCAACAATGCCTTTGTAATTCCAAGTAGAAAGTAACAGTAATCTATCATTTAATAAGCCCGCCCTCCATGTTTAGATTCCCCATCGGCCCTCACCCTGCAGTAGAGCGACGTGGACGAGCAGCCCTCGCTGCCCTCCTCCGTGCTGCTGCCCCCTGCTGACGGGGTGAGCATGACGTTGGCCAGCTGCGGGCGAAGCAGGGCCACGTGCATCGCCGTGTCACCGTCCTCGTCCTCCATGTTGACATCGGCGCCCTCGTCCACCAGCAGCTGCACCAGGTCCGTGTGGCCCTGTGTGACGGACAGCTGCAGCGGTGACTGGTTTCGGTTGTTGCGGATATTGACATCACAGCGCCCCTAACAAGAAACAAGACGAATGAAATGCTTTTTTTTTTTTTTTTTTACATCAAATGTGGATTTAAATGAATAAATAAAAATGAATACTAAAGAGGCGACACTGGAGCTCTTATTTCTGGCTCACCTCCTTGATGAGGACCTCGGCGACGTCTCTGTGGTTGTTGAGAGCAGCCAGATGAAGGGCAGAGAAGCCGTCTTCCTTTTTAACGTCCACCAGCTGTCGAGCTCGAGCCAGGATCTTTTCTGTGGCCCTGAAGGCAAAATGAACAGACAACTTGACCAGTCACAACTCAGATTATACCCATATAAAAACTATTCGTAAGCTGGCAGAGGAAAAACCCAGAAAACACGACATGTCTGTCAGATTTGTATGTATTAAAGCAACAGCAGAGTACCCAAAAATTGTACTCAAATAAGAGAAGCACTACTTCAGCTAATTCAACATAGTTTTGCTGAAGTAAAAGTAAAAAGTAGCCAAAGTACCAAAAAAGTATTTGGTAAAAAGGCAACTCAAGTACTGATTACCGTACTGATAAAAAGAGCAATTATTTTACATTTATGTAATATCAATTACATAAATCAGACGAACAAAAGAATGAAGTTATGTGGACATTTTGATATTTTAAAGATTAAAATGAAAATAATACATATAAATAACATAGTTACAAAATCAGGCAAAATGAACTTTTTTTCCAAATTTCTTTCAATACGAAACATATGAAACTAACAAAAACTGCAGGTGTGCATGTCTGGTGAGTTTTTGGCTAAAACAAGCTTGTTCATTATTCAGTAAGGCTACTCACAGTGGTCAGCGCTAGAGTAGCGGTACTTCATAATGAAATTACTCAAATAAAAGTAAAAAAAAAAACACAGCGCAGTAAAAATAACCCTAATAGTTTGGGTTTTTTTTTTTTCAAAAAATTACTCAACAAAATGTAACTGAGTAAATGTAACTAGTTACTACCAATCTCTAGTCAACACTTTGAAGGACTATGTATAATTTTCCCTTCACTACAAAATGAAATATTAGTTTCTGCTTGACTGCATCATTGAAAATCCCAATAAAATACACTGACATTTACTGTTGTGAAGAGGAGAAGTTTACGGTGAATTTTCTTTATTTCGTGACCTTTTTTCATACATTTGATTCAACATGGAGTTGTTGTTTTGTTTTGTTTTTTTTTTTTTCACAAAAGCACCATTGTGTACTTTTCATTATTCGTTTACAAAGCGCATAGTTTTCATAACAAGAAGCCCTCATTATTATAAGTCCAAGTTCCTGACATCTGAACAGAACAGCAGCTGGTTCAAAAGCTGCTAACAAGACCATCTGAGCAGAAAGTGTGCTCTTCAACATGACTCGAGACAAAGTCCCAAATATTAACCTTCCTGTTTGCCATCCATCAGGATTAGTCAGGTTGCGGCGCATTAAGCTGAATATCAGTCTGTTTAATTGCAGAGCGTAATGAGGCCTCAGTCAGTGAAATGAGACCATCGCAACTTTGTTTGCATTTTATGCAGTGCAAGTCTGGGCTGCGCCGTTTGAATACCCTCTCCTCTCTGCCTGAGTGGGCTTTATGAAATGTGAAATTGAAGCCGACAGCCTTAGCAAGCGCCCAGGAAGCTGGCAAATCACCACAGAGGCATTAGTGTGACATGAACCAAAACTTCTGGAGGAAGTTGGGTTTAATTTACTGCTTGCCTCTGCAGGATTTTACTGTGTGGAAACACTGATGGCACACACGCTGACAGACGACCCTGCCGTCCGTTGTTTCAAAAGCGAAGAATAACGAGGAGAAGGGCGGAGAGCATCGGCTGATGTGCAAAGACCTCTGTAGAAACAGCTTTTACTGACATGATTAATCGATTATAACAACTCCTTATTCATTAGTTGCTCACTGCGAATGCATTCGGAGGTGTGGGCTGAACTCGTTTGTTTGTAGCAGAGTCAGTCAGATGTGACTTGGATTGCCTGTGTGATTTAAAGGCATCCAAAGAAGACATTGCCAGAGGTCACAGCTACCTGCATTGCAGATCTGTAAGCTGGTGGTCCAAGCGCTGACTGAGCCTCTTATACAGCAGTTCCTGCTTTCCACGTCACAGTCAAAAGATTAAACTGCTCAGGTTTTTTTATTTAATGTAGCCACTCCCGTCTGTACCAACTCATCCTCAGTTCTCTGCTTTCACATTAAGACCTAGATGACCATGAATGAATTTTGAGACTTTTTGGTATGTGATCAAAGCTCAGTGAAAGCAAAATAAATTCAAAATGCAAAATAAATTCAAAATGCCAATAGTTCTGAATGAAGTGAGTCCATTCAGACTCACGTTTAAACTAAACTTATTTTGTGTATATAATAGATTATGTGAAATTATCAATAGTGACTGTCATGCTATGAAAATATTTGACAGTAGATGGAAAAAGGAGTGATAAAGAGAGAAAAGTAAAGTTACAAAGGGAGAAACGTCATGAAGTCAAACCAGAGCGGCATCTCTTCTCCAGTATAAACCGTTAACCCATTATCTAACCCATTTGCGTCTTCAGAAGATATCTGGCAACATGCCTTGTTCCTTCACTTTCCCAGGCCTCCCTGTGAACTTGGCACAGGGAGGCCTTTTTAGCTGTCTTTTTCCATTTCCTCAAACAAAATACATAGACTGATAAACAATCCATTTTTGTCTTTCTGTCACAAAAAAACAGATGTTCACAGCTGCTCTCTGAAATAACTTCAGTTTATGAATTTGGAAACAACCCTCAATTTATCTCTGCAAGACAAAACATCAACAGATTAACAGATTGTTTTAGTTTGGGGTAAGTGTGAGGTTAAGTGTGAATCACATGTTTTTCCTAGTCCTTTTAGGTCAATATATTAAAGAGCAGATATAAAAGATCACTGTACAAATGATGGCAGTTTTTTCTACTGGGTTTAAATATGGAACTTGCAAAATTTAACCAATCACTCTATGGATGACTCAATCGAGACAGATCTGGAAAATATGCGTTGCATGTCCTAAACTGTTCTAAACCGAGTTAGGAACCCTGTAGCCATGACTACAGCTCACCATAAAAACAAATGACTAATTCACACAAAACTTTTAATATTACTAAAATTTATTATTTATAAAAACTCAGACCAGCGGAGATTTGAGAAAACTCTGAATTTGTGTTTGCTTGTGTACTAACTGAAATTTAGGGTGGCGCTCATTAAAGTCTGCCGCAAATAATGCGTCAGCATATCCCCATACTTGCTTTGATGTAATTCTCAATCAACATTGTGTTACGTTTGATCAATTTTGTATTCTAACACCCTATTTTTAAAAATAAACCTCCTGGCGCCATGTTTAATTCCTAACAGGAAGCTGTGGTTGTTTTGAAGCAATCAGAGTAGCTGACGTAGATTTTAGCTTTGCACCACACCGCCCCCTATGGGTCAGGCATGTTTAAAACACCTCATTATTTTAGTGGGTTCATGTGGATGAAAACTTTTCTGAAACGGATTCTGTGTGCACAATATTAGTTTTTAAATGACACGGCGGAGATATTCTGTTGGCTACGTGTGTACAGGGTCTAAGAGTTATCAAGTTTGATTTTGTTACAAATCTATGTTTTATGACTCTTTCCAAACTGAGCAGAAACACTGAAGAATAAAAAAAAAACACAGTTAGCTAACCTAACAAAGACAAATCACTTAAACTGAATGAGCCTTGACCTTTAAATGTAATGTGTACACACACACACACACACACACGTGTCAGTGTAAGTGCAGTGATGGACGTTTGATGATACATGAATGAACTAGTAAAGAGAGCCATTCCTGAACACTGTAAATCATGTCTCTCTTCATGGCATGAAGCAGCTGGTGTCAGGCTGAATGAATGCTGAAGACTGCAGCCTGAACTCAGAGACCTGAACACACGACTCGTGCCAGAGCAGACTGAACATTAATTAAAGAATTGCCTGCAGAGGTCCCAATTCTCCTGCACTGTTCTTGCTCACTTGCAAGTTGTGTCTTTTATTTTGTGCACATGCAACTCTCCTGTACAGATCTGAACGGAAATTATATTTTTAGAACAATCAGGAGGGTCCGTATCTTTTTAACTAGGTCAAATGTGACAAGGCGGTATGCATGAAGAATGTGACAGGAGTAAAGAGAAATTAAGACAGATAAAATAGGGGGAAAAGTAATCAGGGGCATCCAAAGAAATAGCCTGATAAGATTTTCAGCCATTTGGAAAGGCAAAAATCTGACTTTTTTTGTTTTTTTTAATCAGTGAACGCACTACAGCTAAACACTCTTAGGTCACAGTAACTACCACTGATAGTTATCTATCACACTATCACTGATACCAACATCAAAATAGTTAAGAAGAAAATGTACCTAGAAACAGAAAGGCTGGACTTATTGCCTAAAAAATTGCTTTGCTTTTTCCCCTCTCTCTCCTTTTACCATTTGTAATAAGACAGCCTGTATTTGGAAATATGAACTACCTACAAGAAACACTGACAGAGACTGATGTCTATGCTTGCTAATGATACTCAGAGTAATTGTGATATACAGTGTATATATATATATATATATATATATATATATATATATATCGTTC
Source organism: Xiphophorus maculatus (assembly GCF_002775205.1). Lineage (NCBI taxonomy): Eukaryota > Metazoa > Chordata > Actinopteri > Cyprinodontiformes > Poeciliidae > Xiphophorus > Xiphophorus maculatus. The sequence goes on along the minus strand of NC_036443.1, from coordinate 7,156,551 downwards.
GATCGAAATCAGGAAGATAGATAGATAGATAGATAGATAGATAGATAGATAGATAGATAGATAGATAGATAGATAGATAGATAGATAGATAGATAGATAGATAGATAGATAGATAGATAGATAGATAGATAGATAGATAGATAGATAGATATAGATAGATAGATAGATAGATAGATAGATAGATAGATAGATAGATAGATAGATAGATAGATAGATAGATAGATAGATAGATAGATAGATAGATAGATGCAACATAAAAATAAGTTCTGTAGCTTTGCTAAATGTTAAATGCTTAAAAACTATACAGTTTTCACACAAGCTTTGCCAGATTATTAAGTATGAAAAAAGGCTTCTTTTGCAGAAAACTGACCAATACCAAGTCTCTAAGTCTTAACTAATCGAAGATTTCTAATCTATCCCACAACCTTTGGATTTGTAGGTACAAAATACAAAGCTTTGCACATGTCACCTCAATCCATCTGCTAAATTTCCTTAATTTCAATGATTAAAAAAAACGAGAAATTGTGTCCATTGGGAGAGGAAACTTTCCAAATAACCTACTTTAACTATTTACTTCGTATAATCGGTCTTTGGTTAAGAATCTTGATATACTGTGTTTCTTGATGGCTCCTTTAAATTCATAAAGCAAACCAATTCAGGTGTCAAAGCTAGCTCTTTTCCAGATTTCACCTTTTGCCAGTGTAAAGCCTTGCTTTACCGCATGAAGACACTGAAGGAAGTATCCATGCTTTCACAAGTGCTGTCAACACTTTCAGATGACTAATCTGAAAGTGTTGAAAATGACTGATCTATGTCAACTTAGATCAGTCATTACTTCATTGCTTGCAAAAGATAAAATATTCTGCCATTTGAATATAAACAGGAACTATAAGCAGAGGCTTATCACTCAACTGTTGACCTTACTAAACTGACTTCCTGTATTTTTAGGTTCTTTTCACAGGTTTGACTTTCACAAGATACATCTGTTTATAATTGCTAAAAATGATGGAATAGTTCACCAATCTATATGAACAATAGACAGTAGGGCACGTTTCAAAACCCACCATGTTTAATTGGCTTTCAACTGAAGTAGAGATTCACATTTTCTATTTTTATATTTCATTTCACTTTACAGTTTTCTTTAAACATTGCAATGTTTATTCCAATTCTATTTTTGTTTTATTGTTTGTATGAGATTGCCTTTGTCATTTTTAGTTTAAGTTGACTTCTCTTTTTGTCCATTACTTTGGCATATCTTGCTTTATACACATGACATAAATATAATATTGCTGACGTTGACATATGGTGGACTTTGGGCATCATTTACAATTGATTTCTAGGTTCTCAGTCACCAATCAGCAATATGTACTATTCAGGACTACAGTTTAAATATAAATAGTTGTGTTTCAAGCATTTTAATAGCATTTATGAAGAGACTTGGTGGAAATGAGAGTGCTAACTGGACCCAACCTGCTCAGAGAGGATGAAACAACAAAACCAGAAACAAGTAGAACATTTATATCATGTCTGGATGAGACTTTGTCATTGTGAAAACACACTCTGAGTAATCCACTAAGTCTCTTCCTGCCTGGTCAGTGTCATGCCCAGTTTGTGATTGAGATTTACACTCTGTGCCAGACAGACGGAAAACTAAGGAGCCTATATGTGACCAGTATCAAAGACACTTGGTGGAAGTGTGAGACACTGGTCACATGTAGCCAAGCATAAAGAAATGAATTTTCTCAAGTATAAAGAAAATGGCTTTCTCCATCTTTCATAACTTGTTGATATCATTCATTTTTACTATGAAAGTAGCATGTTTCACTAGATTTCTCTAAATCTAATAAATTATCAGCTGCGCTAAAATTACAGGAATTCACTTTGCCCCTAACTGGCATGTTTACAGAGAAAGCTGCGATACACACCTCACACAAATAAGATACCCTAATTGCACCTTTCAGGGACAAGCTTTTAAGCAACGGGGACAAGAAGGGATGGCGTTATCTTGTGTGACTAACCACAGAGAGAAGAACATTCAGGTACCTGGTTTATTGTTTTGTACAACAGCAGCAGTCACACACACACACACACACACACACACACACACACACACACGTACACACACACATATGAAGTGAGGACTGGTTGCTATGAGAGCAGATATGAAAAATAGAGACTTCCATGGTGTCTCTTTTGTCTGGAAATTTTTCGTGGCAGATTGAGGCTGCAAAATATATCATAATTTATCAATATTGCAATATACATATCATGAAGATCTTAATGGGTTGTATTAATATGAGCTAATTATTTAAGTATCTTGGATTCTCTACTAGCATGCATCTGATGACAATTGTTGCAAACTGCTGCAGAAGGCTGTTTTAGAAGTTAAAGAACTAAAATCATTAAGAAACTAAACCAAACCAGCAGATGTCAACAAACCACAACTAGGTATTTTATGTGGCAAAATAGCACATAACTTTTCAATATGGCTGCTTACTTTTGCTAGTGTTCTGCAGCTCTTCAGATGATTATTCAAAATACAGTTAGTGTGAAGGTTTCTGGTAGAAAAAGTGAGCTGTGTTCACTCTTGTAGCCCCGGCAGCAGAAGCCTCATTAAGAAGCAGAAAAATGTCGCTCATTATGCTCCTTTTAATGTCTTTCAGTTGATGAAATTTAAACCATCTGATCTTGAACTGAACATCAAACAAACTCTTTTGGACACAAAAATGAGATATTGAAGGTTTTGGTTTGTTCTTTTACTAAAATGGAAGAAGAGAAAATTTACATTAAAAGCTAAAATCTAAAATGAAGTCTGATTAAAGTAAAATTGATGTTTTATTGCAAGCAACATGCAAAGCATGTCCAGAGCTTTTGTCACTTGGGTCAAAATTGTTGAATCAAAAATGCTAGCAAGCCAAAAACAAAGTAAGTAGTTCTTCATTGTAAATTCAAAAATTTAAAAAGGATTTTGTACATTTGGTGCATTACAAGAAAGGCATCTAGCTTTTTAAAAATGTTTTGCATCAATAGAGTAACTTTATTCTCATGATAAAAGTAGGGTTTAGTTAACTCTCTTTCAAAAATGGTTGTATAAGTTTAATAAATTACATAAAACCTGATTAGGATACAGCAAAGTTGGCTTTTCCGTAAAAGTCTTGAACATGACTCTACTTATTATAACAAGACGAATATTTTGTACCACACTTAACTTTTTCAGTTGAAAGAAAATGATGTCAGTAACAACTTCATTCTTATTAAAAGCCTCCATCTGTATGAAGCACCTGTGCTGAATGGATCAAATTTGTATCATTCTTGAATTGCAGCTGGAGGGGCAACACTCAATCAGTCCTGGGGGCATAAATGACCCTCTGCCCGCACTTTGGAGACACCTGCATTAATGCTATGAACCTTTTCATCTTCTGTTTTTACTTGTTCGTCTTAAATTATTTTGATTAAATAACAACTCTGCTACATTGAAGAATTTTCAGCCATTAGAAACAAAAGCTTGCTCAAGGTAATGCCACAGCATCATAATACTTAAGTCCAGACGTTGACTAGGCCACTCAACAACCTGAGTTGATAGACAGATATTCTCCTTCAGAATGTTCTTGCACAAAGCAGAATTTATGACTCTGTTAACTACAGCAAGTTGTCAAAAAAAAAGACAAAAAAACAGAAGATGAAGAAGAAAGGCGACAAATACTTTTCACTGCACTATCCATGGTATTTACAATATATATTGATGTCAGAAAAGTAAACAGTGAGCTTGTCCTTCCTGTGAAACGTTCTCTGAGACTGTGATGAGAGCTTGTTTGGATTCCTGGAATGTTTTATCTAATTTGCCCCCAAACGGTGAGGTTACTGCATATAGTCTGGGAACAAGTTTGAGTACAAGTGTGTGTGTGCATAGAGAGACAAAAAAATACAGATTGCTGCATTTCTGAGAGATATCGACTCCCGGCCTGCTGACAGCAGCAACAACTGTGTGAGAGATGAGCGCTCTGCAAGCTCTCTGTAACAGATAGCGTTGAGAATTGACCTTGGGATCCTCATTTGAACTCACAGGAGAGATTCCCACACACACACAGAAAAAAAAAAAAACACATCCTTTCCAAAAATGAGATACATGCATTCTAATGAGATGCTACAAAAGAGCAGGATACAGAACAATGTGGAAAGTGTAGCTACATAAAAATTACTCTGCATTTTTCTAATAGAAAAGAGAGGGAAGGGACTCAACATATAGAAATTACACTACACTATTATTTGTTTTTTACCTCAAAGGGACTGCTGCTTAAACTGATTAGCTTTGATATCGCCCGATTTTCATTGCTCAGCGATTTCAAAGTTTAATCTTTGGACTTGATTCCCACTTACAGTTTGTTTCCTTTGAGGGCGGCGTGGTGAAGCAGATTGAAGCCTCTGTGGTTCTGCTGGGTGAAGTCAATGTTGGGCACTACGACCAGGATCTCAATGATGCTGCGGAAATCCTTAGCAATGGCATCATGGAGCGGCGTGTCCCCGTATGAATCCTAACAGAGTAAGTTGACAGGCAGCACAGTAAGTAAAGATGTTGCATAAGTTAAAAGAAAACTGAACCTGGATGCTTTTCAACGATAATTAAAAGCAAACGTTTGTTTTAGTCTGAAGACCTCTGAATACCTTCCATGAAACATTCTTCCAAGTCAGTGCAAAAGCAGACGGAGAAATAGACCATATGCACATTTGTCACAGATAAAACACAAACACACTCCAGGCTGACATGTTTTTAGCTGAGTAGCCACATCATTCAAGCAGAATAAACTGAGTTAGTTAGTCAAATCAGGGCCAGGCTGCGGGCATGTTAGGCCATCTGAAAAAAATCTATTCAAACAAATACATTATCTTAATGAGACAGTAACACCGGGTCAGGAAAACTATAAATAAATATTCATACAGAGTTCCAACAATTTTTTTTCATTTCTACGGAATTCTAAAGGAAGGAGAGAAAGACTAAAAATGGATGAACGACGGAGGGCAGATTAATTCATCCATGGTCGGTCGGAAAATGCGTAATCTATATCTAAAATTTGTCCAGACAGTGTAGGACCCCTGTATCCATGACTACGATGTCTGATGGTGCAAGATTTTGAATTTCTTCCCAAGATATTTCAACAATCCTGCCACTATTTTAACAAGTCAAAGTTGAAACAACAACCAAAATTAGCACAAAAAAAAGACAAAAGACAAAAAAAAGAGCTTTTAAAGAAAAAAATATCAATTAGAGTTGTGCATGTCACAATAAAATTTTTGCTGGACAATAAATTGTCCCACTAATGATTGTGATAAATGATAACATTGTTGGTTTGAGACCATTTTCAAGTAATATAATGATAATGGCATAATAATGGACCTTGATTTTGTAAAGAACTACTGGAACTTGAAGACATTTCAAATAAACAAAATAAAGCCAAAAATAAGTAAGATGTAAATAAGAACCACAAATAACCAAAACCATAAATAAAATGGATTATGATTAAATAAAATATTAATTGTCAGAGTAGAAATTATTGAGCTCATTTTAATGTATTATGTGATAAATTGATTAATTGTGACAAGCTTAGTTAGGGTGTTTTTTTTGTTGTTCTTTTCAGGACATGAATGTATAGTACAACATATTGCGGTTAACGCTGGAGAGGTAAGCACTCTGCACCCGCTCACCTGGAGATTGACGTCAGCCGCATGTTCAGTCAGCACTCGCACCACGTCAGTGAAGCCCTTGTTGACAGCGATGTGGAGCGCTGTGCACATGGAGTTGTTCAATACGTTGACATTCGCCCCTTTGCTCAGCAGCAGCCGCGCAATCTCAGCCTGGTTACTGAGTCAAAACAAAACCAGTGCAGGTAAATTATACATTCTTTTGATTGGCAAGTCTTCATTTTTATCAAATGCCGAATTAATTGTGGACTAAATTAGCAATCGATTAATTGTTAACTGGAGTATACAGATTCAAAAACGGTCAGTTGCTGAAAGAACAACATACTAAGGGAAAGAATTAAAACTGTACAAGAAATATAAAATTTTTGATTTAAAGATGAACAGAAACCTTTGTCTGTAAATATGTTTTGCCCAGAACTCCTCAAGTGTCATAGTTTCAGAATCACCTGGTTCAAATTCTGTTATAAAAAAACTAATATTAAGGACCTTTTGCTATCCAATTATTAATTGATTAATCCAAAAAACAGTCACCAGATTTATCCTACACAGTACTGCTTTTCATGTGTTGATAGCAGAAGCATTTATTTGGCTACTGATGCATCCTTTGCTACAAATGATCAAGTGCGCACTAGAGGGATTTTATGTTGTTGCATTTTAGGCAATAAAATGTTTTCTTGTTTAAAAGATTCCGCCAACTTTTTTTATTATTTTATTAATCGATGAATCATCAGAACAGTCGACGGAAAAGTCGGTGACTAGAATGATTGTTAGTTGCAGCCCTAATCAAAACATTTCATCAACTGAGTGCAGCACAAGAACATGAATGCGCCCTCACCCGAAGGCAGTGTAGTGTAAAGCTGTGTCTCCGTCTTCATCTTTGACCTCGACAGAGCTGTTGGCCTGCAGCAGGGTCTTCACCACCTCTGTGTGGCCTTGGTGAGCGGCGACCTGCAGAGCCGTCTTGCCTTGGTTCTTGATATCCACCTGGCAGGAGCACAGACACAGTTGGAGATTCATCCGCAGCAGAGAAGCAGCGCACACCAACAGAGCTGATCAAACACTGGCAGGAAATAATCTGCGTATGGACAACCGTGCTCGTCATACACGTGACGGGAGATAATCCCGCCAGGCAGTGGTGTCATAGCAGAATGGATCCGTGGGGGCACAACAAACACAGCAGCGAATGTGTTCATCCCCCTTCAACCTTTCCTCATTTTCTCACTTTAATAACAACAAACTCCAATGTGCTTTACATGGGTTTGAAGTAATTATGGCTGAAACAATCGGATGAATGAATTATTGAAAAAAAGTTGTCAACTAAATTAGTGTACAGGCTCAAAAAAAAGGTGAAGAAAACAACATATTCAGAAGCCAAAGCTGTACAAAAAAATATAGACATTTTGCTTTAAGATAAAAATGCCTTTGTCTATAAATGTGTTTTAGCCAAAGCTCCTCCAGTAGTAAAGTTTTACCTTCACCAGGTTCAGATTTACTAAAGGAATACTACAGTATCGCATTTTAAGAAAATGTTAATTTTCTTTATTATTTCTTTATTTCCATTTTTAAGGTATTTCTAAAACTGTATAAAAAAAAGGCTAATAGGGTTAAATGAAAAATTTGTAGAATGTGATTTTTTTTATCTGATTAATCAATTAATCATCAGAATAATTGATAAATTAATCAATTTCAAAAATAATAATTAATTGCAGCTGTAGAAGTAGCAGAGAAACAAGAAATGCATAATATATAATAAGTGTGTAATGAACTTGTGTTTAACCCCTCCAGACGTTGACGTGGTTGGAATGTGAAAAAAACGTTAAAAAAGTCGATGGGGTGTCAATACTTTTACAAGGCACCGTACCTGGACACGCTTTCCGAAATACTCCAAGGTATAAAAAGTAGAATAATCTTTAACAAGAAATTTTATTTGTAAAAAAATAAATAAAAAAATAGGCATAAAGATTTTTAAAAAACAATATAAAGAGACGTTTGTCAGGACGCAGCATGTTTAACGTCTTTCTCCTCAAACAAGAGTTCAGATTGTTAAATTATTTGTAGCCTCACTTTATAAGTACTGCACATGGATATGGAAAAGGGCTGTTTTTTCCCCAAATCACTGGGAAACAACTCGCTCTGTCCGACTGAAGGTCGCAGAGCTCCATTTATGAGGTTCATTTAATCTTTAGAAAGAGTTTTCCCTGCACATAAAACACGGCAGTGACGTAATCATTTCTTTGTGAAGCAAGTGTAAAGGTACAAAAAGGTAAAAAAAAAAAAAAACAGCATTATCACATTTGTGCCTTTCTAATGTAATTCATTAGAAGGGCGCTCATACACACCAGAAGATATGGTTTTAAAGCTGGGGTCTTCAAGTCCAGTCATCAAGGGCCAATGTCCTGTGAACTTTAGATGGGTCTCTGAGAAAGGGACACATCTTAATGCTGCAGGACATCAGCCCTTAAGGCTTGGAGTAGAAGATCCATAACGTAAAACATTTTTTTAAAAGTAATGGTTAGAGTTTTCCTAAATTTGTATGGATGTTTCCAAGCAAAGCATTGGGGAACTTGGTTAAACATGATGGTAATTGTGATCAATCTGTGTTTTCTGACATAACTTCTGCTGTTCCTTTTCTTTTTATCACACAAATATATGATAGGCTTTGAATTATACTTCCCTTTCATGTTTTTTTAGATGTTTGGATTGAGATTTTACAGCCTCAGCATGGCTGTCGCAGGTTCGATTCCCCTTCTCTCATTACCCACTTTCCTGTCAATTAACTATCAAATAAAGGCCACTAGAGCCAATAAAACCTTTAAAAAAAACAAAAAACTGGTCATTATAATTTTCAACAAAAAACTCCAACAGATCATTTCTACTTTGTCATTATTGTGTGCAGAAGTTTTCTGCATTTCTCTTTTTTTTAGAAAACGCAAGTAACAAAAAGAGGAAAATGTGAAAATAATCAGAATGCAAAAAAAAAATTTAAAAATAGAATCTGTCTGCACATCAATGCGCAGTTTTGTCTCTTGAAGCAATGAGACACACCCCTGACTGCAGCATGTCGCACTAACCTTGTCGGGATGTTTCTGCACCAACTCCCGCACTTTGCTGGCACTCCCGTGGGCTGCCTCGATGACGAGCCGGCCGGGGTTGTCCTGCTCCGTGGACTGAGACAGCAGCTTCTCCAGCACGGAGATGACAGTACCTGAAAAGATACAAAGAGGAGCAGGGAAAGGTTGAGGAAAGGGAAGACACAAGAAAGAGGGAAAATGTTACTTTCTTTAATCCAAATGTTAACTGCAAAGGATGTTCGGCAGGGGAAGGCAAAATCTGAATGATGCAACTGCTAATGAATTTGTCAGAACCGAGCAAAACCAAAGGAATGAGTCAAAATGTCCCTTCCATGCAGAGTGAATCTGACCACACACACACACACACGTCGGCATGTTAGCACCTTTCAATCCACTGAGGTGAACATAAACACAGAGTATGCCATCATTAAGAGGCTGCTGAGAACTTCAGACATGATGACAAATGTCTGCTGAGCTGCCAAAGCGTCTTGCTGTCAGCACACTGGACCATAACATGCTTTGGGTGAAGAGCGCTTAAACAAACAGACACCTTGTTCGCACATTAATGGAAAAAAAGGAAAAGAGAAGGCCCTTATTGGCAGCCTGTGTGAGGAAACATGCAAAAGCAGAGATGGAGCTAGGAGGAAGGCTGGAGAGGACTGAAAGAGCGCAGCGTTTGAGTCGGGCCCCCTCGATTCCCGCAGAGGCCTTACTTCCAGATTCGTTGGGGTTCTCGGCCGTCATGAGGTTGGCATCAACCTCTGCAGGCTGGGCCGTAAGGCACGCTGGGTTGAACGTCCACGTCTGACCTCCAAACGCCACCCGCAGGTCACCATCAGCGTATACTTTCAGCACCTTTCCCACCTGGCCAAGAACCTTCAGACAAAAGGCACCAAGTTAACAAACATCCTGCAGAATGTAGTCTGGTTACAATTCGTTTTGTAATTTAGAGATTTTCATTTCTAATTCGGATACAGGTCAGATATATTACAGATTTATTTTGGTACGTGAAGTAAGTACATTTATTAGAGATGTATGAAGAAACCAGATGGGCCGACTTATCTTCATCTGCCTCTTTTCCCCAATCAGCAAACACACCGAACATATGAGCTGCTGCATTACAACAACAACAATCCTTCACGTGGACAGAAAACCTAAAAGCTAGCTCCGTCAGGATCAGAAAGGTTTTACACAGCAGAGCAAGAGCAATGTGAGAAGCTATTTAAAAGGAGTTGCATTTTTACGACATGTCAAGACATATCAGTGTTTTATTCAGGCATAGTGAGAGAAAGAGACTTTCAATAGATAACAGTAAGGTTGAAGGTCTTACAGCAAAGTAAATCTGTTTTATCCATCTCTCTGAGAACATACTAGATTTTGAAATGCTGACAGCCTTTTTGAAGTTGTGGATCACAGAAAGTATTTTTATTGTCCAGAAAAAACATACATATTAAGGTGGTTTGGTTGATGCGCAAACCTCATTTATCTCTAAGGTAACAGCTTAATATGTTGACGTATTTTAAAATAGAAAAGTCTTGCTTTACAGCCTCTCCTTGATGCTAACATAAATAAGCACAACAGAAAGGCTAGATATAAATATATTTTTATAGTTACTCTTCTTAAAAAATTATTTAAAAAAAAAATCCATCTGATGAAGTTTTCTTCTAGTAGGTCAAAGAAATCAGCCACAAAATTATGACCGGGGCATTTTAGTTGTTTAGTTGAGGTAAGTCAGACATGGGGCAATAATCAAGTTAGTTATAAAAAGGCAAGCAATACTTTCCCAAATAAAAATAGTGATCATATATAGCCCAAAGGAAACTTTTCTTTACATCAGAATATGGACCTTTCACCACCAAATAATTTAATCCAATTAAGCATCTTCCTCCTTTTTAAAGGGAGATTGCATTAATAATAGGGACTCAAAGTCTCAAGACAATCTGTGTAAACTTCAGTTCTTCGTTTTACTAGATCAAAAATCAAAGCATATAAAACTAGAGTTAGATAGAAAGTCAAACTTAGCATACAGGAGTCATGCTGTCTGTCCACTCCCCATGGCCAGCCTGAAGTCTCTTCACATTTTCCAGCTCATCCAGTACTTTAACCAGTTCGCCAACTCCAAAGGTGTTCACCTGTCGGAAGAAAGGGGGGAAAACACATGAATGAATCTGTGAAGCTAAATTTAAAATCATACTGAAGATGTGATCAGAGAGGTTTTCTGTGGTTCGGTACTTTGGTGAGAGCTCCCGGGTGGAAAGTCCAGCGGATGTTGTTGCTATACTGGACCCGGACGTCTCCTCTGTCAGTTATTCTATGAACCGTCCCGATCCGACAAATGTACTGCAAACATAAATAGGTTGTGTCACTCCAGGTCCCCCCACAACTCCCTCCACTGCTGCTCTGACCTCAACGTTGCCTTTGGCAGCTGTGACTGAAAACGTGAATGCTCCGTTTGCCTTCATTTTATTAAAGCATCCACCTGAACCACTTATATAATATAAAGTCTCTGTGAGCCAAGTGGGCTCACATGCTGGACTTGTGACTGCATTCTCCCTGCACATGTGCACAGGACAAACCAACTGGAAACCAAAAAGAAGTGCATTTTGTACTTTACATTCCACGGAAACCAAGTGAAGAGTTGAGTAAAGCTGCCTGTTCTCATGAGTGGGATGTGAATTTCTCACCGGAGGGGATGCTTCTCGTACCTCTGCCATTTTTGGATTCCACCCTCCGTGTCCTTCCTGCATCTGTCGCAAGATGTCCACCTCCAATAGACATTTGACTTTGTCTCCCTGCTGAAACGAGTGGCCATCGGCGCTCTCCTGGCGCTGGAGCTCTGCATGCTCACCTGGATGGGGAGGAATCAGCAAGAAGACACCATCAATACTCGGGGACAGATTCAGAAGGATAACCTTTTAAATATTGTACTTCATGTTTCTACGCTGTCAGGTCTTGAAATCAAAGTAAAAATTTTTGTTTGGGCAGACAATTTTGCTTTGTAAGGCCAATTCTGAAAATGTAAAAGTTTAAAACCTAATGACACAAACTACAACATTTTGTTGTGGAAATTTACTGCAAATATCCTCAAAAAAGTTTGCATTTTTTGTTCTATTTATATTTAAAAATATTACTTGGTCCTTATTTAATTTTTGCCCAAGTTATTAAGAGTGGAAAGTCCAAAGAGCAAAGAGTTACACACTCCTGCACAAGCCCGGAGTTGAAAAGCAGAAGGAGAGAAATATATGGTTTTATTTTATTTTTGTCATAGAAATGAAAGACACATGTACCTATACGTAGATATATTTCAGTGCACTGAAGTGGCTCCCAATTAGTGACTTGTGTGTAATGTCATCCAAGGATAAATGCAGCTGCTGTTTGAAGACTACGAGTTTCTACAGATTAAAACTAAAAGTATCAGCAGGCAGGAACAGGGTTGTGGAGAAGCTTAAAACAGAGAATAGTCAATTACTAAAATAAATGTTAGTTTATTTTAGTAAAAGCTACTAAAAGCTTTTAATAAAAGCTTTTAGTAGCCAAAACCTAGTCCTAACCTGGACCCAGAATTTGCTGACGAGACCTAAACATCGGTAAATAAAGATACAAGTCAAGTTTCAAATTATTACTGTAAATTGAAAATCATATATTATTTTCCTACAACTACTTTGTGTTGGTCCATTACATAAAATCCTAAAAGAATGACAAAGTGTGGAAAGATGAATATTTTTGTAGTAGAAACAATATATCTTACTGACCAAGCTTAGGTAGGTGATCTTTGTAGTAGAAGCCTCCCTGGCCATCTGACACGTACTTCAGGTCCACTTTGCCTTTGTGGCCCATTCGGTAGACATTGGTGGTGCCATTGGACCAGGTGACACTGGCCACGCTGCGGCCAGACTCCGTGTCCCAACCACGAATGTCCACCACTTTCCCAACCTTACCCTCCCCGCCTAAACATAGAAATACAAACACACACAAAAAATAACACACACACACACACAAAAGAGATATGCAAAAAGCGGAGCTGCATAAGTTTGTGGGAAGAAAAGCTCAGTGAAAATTAAAATCATTATGTTTAAGAATAGCAAATAATAGTTATGAAAAAAACACACAGGGTGGAACAGAAACATGCAACACATGGGTTAAACACTTAATTGACAAAACACACTTGTCCATTATTTCTTTAAATTATTCTTTCTACACATACATTTCAGAGCCATATTATAAGAACACGTATTTTATGATGTCTTTAAACCATTTAAGACACTTGATTGCTTTACTTCTAATTAACTCCAAATAAATCAGTGAACTACATAATGACTTGTTTGAAAAAAAGGGGAATGTGAGAATGCTCAGAAAGGCCCACATGCACTGGCTGAATACACCATTTAAGCCTGATGAGTGAGTTAACCAAACCCCAGGGCAGAAACCAAAAGGACATTTTGACTCATTCAGATTCAGACAAACAAACAAACAAAAAGTTATGACCACTCTGTCTTTCTTTGAAGGGAACATCGCCAAGCGATCATTTTCATTTCAGTTTCTAATCATTTCTAAGCACAACTGAGAGCAAAGCTGTGCTTATCTGACAGAGGAAGCATTACAGACAGAAACATGACATGTCACATTGTGCTAAAACATGTAAGTGCAGATGTTCACAGATGACAACCAATACACAAATAACTGAACCACAGAGTTCAAGTAATGGGACATCCCCCCCCCTCCCTTCCAAATAGGGAAAAAAAAATGCAAAGAACACGTTATAAAACAAGCATTCGATAAAGACACTGACACAAACAGGCTGGCGCATCTGTGGGACAGACTCAGATGACTCACTGGCGGTGTAAGTGCACCCAGACACACACAGATGCAACATTATTCGGGTTATTGAGGCGTGCGGTTAGAATGGTATTCATATGGTGAGGCATTTTGAACACATACTATGTTTAAAGAAACAGCACCCAAAAAAAAGACGAATTTCAAAATGAATACAACCAGGTCGGTAACAAGAACAACTCCTACCCTCACCCCTCCTCCTTCAAACACACAAACACACACCACTCACCGTCTTGGTTCCCCCAGTCCCAGTCTGGTCCACGGACGACTTTAACGCCCTGGAAGATTCCTTTGAGGATGATGCGTGGGAGGTTCTGCCTCGGTGTCAGGTTCACTCTGTGACAGAAAGAAGAAAGATGTGTCAGCTCACACCTGAGCAGACAATTTGAATTAGTGGTTTTTCCTAACAAGTATAATCTTAGCGCACACTAAGTATACCAAGTAAGACCACAGTAGTGGACAGCTGAACGACCGTACTTAGCTTCTTGTGTAACATCGTGAAAAAAAGAAAACTCTTCATTGATAATGCATCATTTTTTGAAGGAGGCAGTTACAGTACATTATGTAGCCAATTTTTACACAGGAGTTGAAATTCTGCAGAAGTCTAGAAATGTACTAAATTACAAAACTTTACTCTTCACTTATTACTTTCCTATTGTGTGGGATGGTGGGGTTCCAGATAAAACAACAATAATCAATAGTTCACAACGACTTATGTATAAATGCATGCCTGTAACAAGGTGCACCAAGGTTTTATAATGCTGATAAAAAGTCCAAAATTCAGACATTACACAGTCACATACACACACACACACACACACACGCCTACACACAGAAACACCCCTGCACTTTAACTTTATTCCACCTTGATCATTAGATTGTCAAGTGATAGCACCACAAAAACATCGGTGCTATGATGCATAAGCGGATCCATTTGGTTAAGCTGGCAGAACGTCAGAAATATTAAATCCAAGGATTTAATCTACTGATCGTTCATGATAGAGTGCTAGTTCTGCTTTAAGAAACAAACAAATGACAACAAAAAAATCTTTCCACGTCTTTTCGGGCTGAGGAATATTGGTTTTTGCAAGTATTAAAAAATATGTCAAGTATAAGATCAAATATCCTGATTTATAAAAGCATCATCCAGAGACCTAAGTAGTTAGACATTCTTTTTATTTAAAAAAAATGAAAATCTAAATAGTTTTGGCCTATTAATTAAATTAATCAAAACTAAGAACTCGAATCATGTTCAATCTACAAACTGCTCAATGAACAGCTTGTGCTTGGATGCACTTCTGTGAGCTTAAATAAATGCAGATAAAGGTTAGAGAGAAAAGCTTTAATTCAAAACTGGAGACAATCATGCAATTTCTTCATGTTCTTTTGGATACTAAACTCCTACGTCTGCCCTGGAGCACATTTTCCTCTACTTAATGTCTAATAGTCTTAGAAAAAAAAAAAAAAAGGTCAAACCTAGAATTGACCTCAGAAAACATGACATTGGCATTCTACAGAGAAAACTGAGGCATACCTTATTGTGAAGATTTGATCAGGCCTGGTTGCAAAGGAGCTGCCTATTCCCATACTTCAACAGGATCCAGCACCAGCTTCCATTGCAACCAAACAGCTCTCCGACGAACATAAAGTCAATTAAAATCAGATGGAATTTAAAAAGAAAAAGGAAAGAAAGAACGGATTTTATGAGCACTCCTTTTTAAGGTCGTAGACTTTTTCTTGGCATATCAGGTCCCTTTCATGCTAAGTATTTTTGCTAGACATGCTTGCAGGATCCTCTGAGCTACAGCGGTAAATAGCTGCCCATTTGGCTCGTAAAGCCAACTAACAGTAAATCTCAGCGTGTGGCTGAGGTCGGGCAGGTTTGTGCAGAGGTTTTAGCCTAATCCTAGACAGCAGAGCGATCAGAAAGCACCTTAGGGCAAGTCATAAACATCCACATGCTGCCAAGTAAATGCCGACGTAAATATACAAATGCACCATCTATAAAATGAAATAAGGTTATTTTTTGAGCTTTACAGGGGGGGGTTGGATGATGAGATTGCACTTCGATTGATAGACCGAGTCAAATGATCAAAACAAACAAGAGTAGCACTGCTTACGACAACAAAGCTTCCTTATTACTATGAAACTGTAGCAAGAAGCGGATGTGCAGTGACAGATGTTCTAGTTTTATGACAGGGAAACATGACCTCAGCGCTTGACATTTGTTTTTAATTGCAGCCTCTCTTCCGAGGGATCAACTTTTGTAATCCTGCTGAACCAAATGTCAACCCCGATAACAGAAAGGATCAAGAGCAAAGACCTGTACCTACTGACACACAGGCAGGTTCAGCTACCACTCGTCAATACTTACAGCAAACACACAAGAACAAAGGGCAAAGTGAGCCCTGCGTATTAAGCTACTCGTTTGATTAAACCCGGCAGCTTGAGAACGAAAGGGAGGTCTCAGAAGTTTTGAAGTGAGGTTTTGTATGAAAGGTATAAGCAGTTAATGTCTTACCTGCCGTAGATTTTGGTGGAGTCATTTAGTAGAAATGAAGCCATTTAGTAGAAATGTTAGGTTCAGCTCAGGTTGAGCCTAACAGCTCATCAGAGAAGAGCCGAGAGTCTAGAGTAAAAATCAATACAAAACATTTCACTTACCAACCATTATGACACTGCTGTTTTTTATGCCACTGTCTAGATAATTGTTGGTTTGTATGTAAATAAGGCAAATAAGCATCTGGATTTATACTAAACAAAGATACTATGAATAGTATCTACTGTATATATAATGTTAGCTGCTTATAAACTTTACACAGAACCTCACTTTAGAAATTATGAACTATCTCGTTAATATCAGTGCCTTCTGAGGTATGATAGTCAGTAAAAATATGTCCAGATTAAAACAAATGTGTTTGGTTCATTTCTTTTAACACATTCAAGAACAATTAAACAGTGAACCAGTGTTGAGAGTATGGAAATGAGAAGCTGTATGAAAAATGAAAATAATTTTGCGAAGAAAACCAATTGTTCCCTGCAGCCCAAATGAGGCAAAATATGCTTTAAAAGCTCAACTTAAAGGTTAGAAAATCAACATAAAAGAAAATAAAAAAAAATCACACCCTGTTATGGGTCTGACGTGAGCGCGGACTGGAAAACAAACAATGATCCTGTGGCAGCAGTGTAGTGCTTTATGTGCAGAGTAAAGGATTAGACAGAGACTTGATCCGATTGGTTCCCTGGAACTGCATGTGTGCTGTTTGTGTAAGAAAGAGCCGATTAACTAGCTGCACGCCATCCCAGCTATTTGTAAACATATGGTCCAGACGTATGCCTCCAGATGCTTTGTCCAGCAGTCACAGAGATGTTCCACAGTCCGATTCAGCGTGAGAATCAAGCTTGATGAAATGGATCACTGAGAGAGCTGCCCTGAACACCAAATGTAAAATAAGAAACAATATTTATATATACATATAAATAAAAGATAATTCGCCAACATCTTCTTCTACCCAAACCTGTTCCTGATTTGCCTCTCGATGCTACCTGGGTATCTTCTAGGAAACTTAAAATTCTTAATCCGAACATAATCCATTTAAATCTGATGTAATTATAAAGGGACACTTATTAACGGTACATCCGGCTCACATCGCACACCATGTTTACGAAAGCGAAACTCGTCAACCCGTCAGGAGACTGGAGTTTCAACTACCCCGGTCATTAACCGCAACTCCAATAATTTGCCTTTAAGGCGTCTTTCAGTCTGTCTTAACACCCCTTTCATAAATCTTTCCTGGCTCTACGATAGGTCACACATATTAGAAAACCAAGCTAAATTTGGCAGTCTGGACACATAGCAGTGTGTCTCATGATTGCCAGAGTATAAATTAGTCTTTTGAAATGCGGTCAATGAAATTTGGGTCAATGTGGTCTAGAAATAAAGAGCCATTGTGTGTTAAGATGGGGAATACATATTCCTCGCCATTTGGCTGTCCCATTTGTTTGACAGGTACAGCAAATAACTTTCATGTGACGTCCCAGATGTGAAATCTGCGTCAGTGTTGGTCAGAATGCAAAATATCATTTTTGGAGAAATTGCAAAGTCTGCAACTGGAAACAAAGTTTAATTTAGAAAAACAAATAAATAAATATCCCTCTTTGCAGTTGTTGAGTCTACTATAATCATACAAATGATTCGACACAATCAGCCAATTTCAACAATAGCGTCATAAACACATTCTCATGAGATGTTGGAGAAAGTGCTGAAAAAGAAAACGACTGCAAAGATAAATTTAGCTGTTTACAAATATTTCTATTAAAAAAAAAAAGAAACACGGATGCAGGTTGACAACAGACCAAAAACCCAGAGCAATAAACCAATTAATTTAGGATTAGCTCATTCTACCCCCCGTGTTACTCGCTGAAGAGCAAAATAATTTAAGGATATAGTGTTTGCAAAAAAGCATGATTCTGCAAAAACTAAGGTTAAATTAATCGCCCTTTATTAGGGATGTAATGGTGTGAAAAAGTTGTAGCGTTTCTAGAATGCTTCAAGAATAAAGAAAAATGTAAGAATATCTTATTAATTCAATACAAAAACAAGAAGATTAAAATTGGTGAATTGTTGGGAAAAGCCCTCATGACCACAAACATGTCTGCCGCTATAAAGACTCGTTCGCATTTGAGGCTGTTTGAATGTTACAGGCAGCTGGGTTTTATTTCTCCTCCATACCGGTGAGGATTGCCTTTAGCTTGTGCATTATGTCAAATGAGTAATTACACAAAGCGTTTGGCTGGTCAACCTTCCTTTGTCCATTAGATCTGTTCCTGTTCTTTGTGTTAGTACCGTTATGTAGAGAAACACTGCGATATTTTTGCTCTAGGTAATCATACTGTAAAAATCTCAGTAGTCCATCACTGCATGGATTAGTTGGTTAGTATATGACAGGCTGTATCTCATGATAAAGGTAAAAAAAATAAATTATTTTGCTAGTAGATATTGATTATTGGAAATACATGCTTATGTTTCCTTTAAGTGAACTGAGTAGATAACAGAAAGAAAGAAAAAAAACTGAATCTTCAGTTGTCTGATCAAAACTGTATATGTTCAAAACACTAAAACTGTAAATGTTCAAAATAATACAAGGCGCAAATGAACAGGACCATATACACCTGGATGCGAGTAAAGCCTAATTGGGAAAAATAGGTTATTTTTCCCAATTAGGCCTCTCATCGCCTTTTGTTTTGGATTTGTACTATATAAAAACACGGGCTTCCTGCTGTTCTTGTTAGTTATTCAATTCTCATTTCATGTTTACTTCCTGGCTCATCCCACCTAGGTTCTGACTAGTTTCCAACCTCTCGAGGGGGAAAAACAAACCAAAAAAGGAAAAACAACAAAACCTGATGACTCGGTCACATTGAAAAGAGCAGTGAGTCATGATTCCTACACCTATTTGCGGCATTCATTGGACAAGCAGGCTCAGGGAAATAAATGGAAAGGGGCTGGACCTGTACCAGGCTAAACTCTAGAAGAAATCTGGGTCATACATATCACCTCGTTAAAATGAGAACAGGCCATCCAGCTGACATTCAGACAGTGCCGCGAGCCGTTTGGAGCGTTGCTGTGAACTGATGCAGAAGAGAGGATTCTGAAGGGACAACTCAGTCGAGTAAATCTGGGTTCACAGGACACTTGCAGTCAGCTCACTAAACATTTGTACAAATCTAGGCCACATGTGGTTTGTCCAAGCTGACAAAAGAACAAAGCTATTTGAAAATATGTGCGCCGTTAGAAACAAACAAACAAACAAAAGCAATAAAAATCCAAATTATTTACCGGTAACTGCAGTGATAATGAGGCAGGTTTGTTTTTTTGCTAGGAACGCTTCTCTTCAGCTCCTTGAAACTCACATGCAATTATTCTGTAGTAACAGACAAGATTCAATATTCACTTGAAGAAAATACACTAAAAAGACACCACAGACCCGGTTTTTCTAATTTTAGGTTTGTATCCAAAAAATACTTTGTTTACCAAATGTGAGCAACTATTGATTGATATGTGCTAAAAGACTGACAGCACTATTCTAGAAGAGAACAACAGGACCAGGTATCAAACAACGGATCAGGCAAATGTTGAAGACTTTACATCTGGAACGCATAACATATCTCCAAAAAGGGAAAAGTGAATTATTTGAAAACATTTGGAGACCCTTCAGAAATTTTGTTGAAGATCTGGACTTGTCTCAAGATGAAGAAACCAGCTAAAGACAAGATTAATGTCAAACCATAATGTTAAACAAGGGAGCCTCAGCAGTGGACTATTATCTCCTGTATACTTAAAGGAATGTATGCAGATATGTATCTAAGAGGGCGTTTGTTGGTCTTGTTTATTGTATTGGTTACATGGCAGGTATATCTGTAAAAAATACAATAAAAATATTGTTGGGGAAAAAAAAGACACCACAATTGATCCCAATATGAGAGAAAGACACTAATGAATTGAACATAAAAGTAAGGTTTTCTTCTAAATGAGAATCAAATTTTATTCGATTTTATTAAGGCTTCTTTGCTTTCTGAAACCCGGTTCCATGCTGGTATGCGCCCTTTTCGCAACTGTAGTTCTCCATACTCTCTTGGGGTTATTTATAACTCATGGTCCTTCATTTTAAAGACCACCGTTTTTCTCGCTGTTGGTGGGTATTAAAACAAATTTAATACTCACAGTCTCAGAGACACCATAACAGTCCTACAGTATGCCTCATTATTGGTGGGATGTGCTT
Source organism: Xiphophorus maculatus (assembly GCF_002775205.1). NCBI lineage: Eukaryota > Metazoa > Chordata > Actinopteri > Cyprinodontiformes > Poeciliidae > Xiphophorus > Xiphophorus maculatus. The sequence goes on along the minus strand of NC_036443.1, from coordinate 7,136,168 downwards.
TTCCTGGTTTAGGCCTATAACGTTTGTGCCAAGTGAACATTACTGGGCACATAGTAATGTGCCAAGTAATTTATGCTTGAACTAAATATCTTAGGGTTATACATATTATCAGTCTTTTTTTGTGATGTCGGCAAACTTTGCATAATTTAATTTAACATTTTACAAACCACTTAATTAGCTGTGAAGATAATCTTGTGCTTATTTGGAAACAAACCTAATTCCAACTAGAAGCCCTAGCCAAAAGCTGAGGGAGACACATATGAGAGAATTTAAGCCTCTCTTTTATATATGGCTTATTTAAATAAATGTAAATAAGATACATTTATTTACTTGTGATGAAGGCAAAATTGACACCTTGATCTGGGGTATTATGATCACCAGAAGGTTTGTTGCATTATAACTACTTAATCAGAGTAAGCAGCATCAATTTTCAATGAGAGCTCTTGTATAAATGGAGTCCACCTATACCGCTGTTTAAATATGAATAGTAATAATATGGCTAATTAGTGGTGTATCTAACAAAGCAGTAAACCTTTCATAAATCAGTAATCAGTGTGGAATAATTCGTTCAAGTTTGACCTGCTGATACGAAGTAGCTTTCATGCATTACCTCGAACTAATGTGGTCCTGCTGCCTCTTTTACATTTTGTCATAAAAAAATACTGACTTTTTTTTTTACCTTAATAAATGTCTATTCAGGGCAGAATAATCCAGCCACGGTTAACTGAGTTTAAGTGTTTTAGATTTTCAAGCTGGAGACATTCAGATGCAGCTCTAAAAGCTGCAAAATTCTCCTTTAATTGAACGTCAAGTTGAAAACTGTGAATTTGACTCCTTTCTGAGCAACATTACTCACCTGTGGCACAGACCTAGATTTTATTACATTTCTGCACCACACAACAATCACACTCCCTGCTGACGAGACATACAATCAACCAAAAGAAAGCAAAAGAAGGTATAAGTGACAGATAACCGTTTTGTGTGCATCCATGTGAACCACATAAAAACTGCAACTTATCTTCCTTTTTTGGGCTGGAAAAGATTTGAGCCATGAAACGTTTTGCATAGATTCCTGCACACGGACAAGATCCTTGAAATTTGGGGAATGTTAAAATTAAAGGTGAAGTGCAGCACTCACGGCTGGGAATGGGCCGTCTCATAACGCTCAAACGGATGACTGAGGTCGTGCTTGTTGTTCATGTAACACTGGGTACACAGGTCGTAGTCGAAGCACACTTTGCACTTCCACCGCATTCCCATGATGCCATGCTTCTTGCAGCTGTCACAGATGATATTGGAGTGACGGACTCCTGCAAACAGAACAAGTGGTGAGGAAAAGGAAATGGCTGGGCACATTCCTGACATTTCAGTTTTCTATTTTTAACTGAAGGAAACAGTTTTACCTACAGTGTGGAGAACAGACCAAACTAAACCCAACTAATGTGGCAAAACATTCAAGTTATTTGATATATGTTAAAGCATAATAGTATCTAAAGCTAACAAATAGTAAAGAGGAACAAAGAGGTTCAAACAATTGAACAAAATACTCTCAGCCCCAAGGCCTCTTTTTTGTCTTTTGCTGAACTAATTGAAGGAGCTTCTGAAGCAGAAGTATGTTGTTGTAAAGAGTGTGTGTGTGTGTGTGTGGGTGTGTGCGTGTGTGTGTGTGGGGGGGGGGGGTGTAATCCCAAATAGACCATGATGGGTGATGACAAGACCCCTGAAAATGGGTTTCGCAAAGCTTGAGCATAGACGATGACATACAAGCTGGAATATTGCAAACAAAAAAACAACAAAAAAAAAACATTTTAGGAATCAGAGGAGAACAGAACTATTTCTTCATATTGTAATAGGGTGGAAAATGTACTTTTAAAGTTAAAAAATATATAGAGAGATTTTTGGGAGAAAAGTATAAAAATTATTCATGAAGATGCACAGAGAAATCTGTTGGTGACCATGTTTATCTGAGTTTGGTGTGGAAGTTGAGGGAACTCAGAGTCAGCTGTATGTAGTTAGCTGTTTAAAGATTAATTCAAAGGAAGCACAAAAAAGCTATATGAAATAAAACTGTATTTTTTACATTATTTACGCTGCGAGAGAAAGAGGATTTCTGACAAATAAACTCAGAAGAATGTTAAAAAGTCTCAAAGTAGCTCATTTCTGTTCTACTTGAACTGTCCACCTCTGGTATGGAACATGCTGCGATTAGAGGAGGTGGAAGTTTTATGGAAGTTGAGAGTTAAACTGTTAATAACCAGGGAGACAGAAATGTTAGCACTGCTAGCCATGCTAAGTGGTAATAAGTTGCTAAAAGCAGTTTAAAATGACAGCACTGTGAACTTTCACCTAAAAATGTTATTAATGTAAATCTAATCATTGTACAATTTTTACTTAATGGGTAAAATGAATCTGATCAGAAGTAGGCCAATCACAATACGTTTTGCTGGATGATAAATTGTCCCAGTGTTTGTGATGAACTAAAATATTGGGGGGGTTTGTTATAGTTTAACATACTTATATGATAACCTAAACAATGTTATATTTTATCATATAAATATTGATAATGACATAATAATCCAGCTCACGCTCTCAAAAAGCAAAAATCTTTGATTTTGTAAAGAACTTTTAGCACCGAAACTGGAAGACCATTTAAATCCTCAAAATGAAATATGACAACTAATTTATCCAGCAATTAATTGCTCATAGCAACGGGCGTAATCATGAGTTTATGTTTTAGCACAACCTGATCTTCACTGCTTACCAATTTGAGCATTGTCATACAGCAGCAGGTCATAGGCAGCCTGGTATCCTGTGCGGTAGTTGGTTCGTGTGCCGCTGTCCCACTGAACCACCACCGTCTTGTCCGGGGTCGTCGTGCTCCCCTGCCGACCGATTTCCACCACGGTGCCCACGTGACCCTCGCCGTCGTCCTGGTTTCCCCACTTCCAGTCCAGGCCACGCACCACGCGCATCCCTACCTCCATGCTGCCTCTTTTCGGGCCTGGCCTGCAGGCTGCGGGCAAAGGCCGAGGCCTGGCAGCACAGTCACCCCCGCTGCTGCGCCTCCGGGCCTTGTAGGAGGAGGAGGCGGATCGCAAAGAGGGTATCGCCGGGAGAGACGGCACCAGCGTCGTTTCCGGGAACAGATCGGGGGTGACTGAAAGAAAGAGCAAGAGGAAGTGCATGAAGCACGCTACAAATGTAGAGGTAACCACTCAGAAATAAGCTATGAGAGAAATAAAAGTGTCTTAAAATGCTTTGCCTTTGGCACCAATCGAATAAACATGAGATGTCGTTTAGATCAGATTCCAATACTTTTAAACAAGTTAATCCTCCGACCTGTATGCACGTTCACACAGCCTGCGCACAACTGTCAGCTACAGCTGAGGGATTCGACACACAGCGCGCCATATGTCTCATTAATTTCAGAACATAGTTCTGTTGGCTGGTGGACCGTTCACTGGAGGCCTCACTGCGTGTCATGGCATACTTCTGCAGAGAGCAGCTGGGCTTGACTGCTACGTCCTGCTGCGCTAATCAAGCCCTGACCTGGCACAAACACTCACCGACAGCCTTGTACCAACATCCTTAACAGGATCCACAACTATTGTTGACCTCATTTTGGCTCCTCCGGAAGTCTGGTTCATTTTTGTGTAAAATTTCCAGATGCCTGAAGATAGCACATTCATCTGTTGAAACTGTTTTATTCAAGTAAAAACACAATGGGAACGTCCTCCCATCGTCCTCTTCTGGAAGGAAATGGGTTCTACTTTCCAGATATGGACAGATTTGGTTTCAAATGTCCATCAACCCAAAAATAAAAGCAAAAAAACTTTGTGAGCAAAGACAAATGGGGCCCTTAGCCATGAAAAAGCATTCACTCCAAAAGAAATAAAAAGCTAAATTTACAGTTTACAAATGCTTACAGCATACTTGATGTAATCTGATGAAACTAAAACAAAAAGTAAAACATTTTTGGACATTACGTTCATTGGTACATATGCTGTAAAACGGGAATGTCACCACATTGCTGAAAGACCGGTTAGTTAGCTGAAGGAAGGACTGGTGCACTTTACAAAACCATTGGCTTCAGGAATAAAAAAACATGATGTGAAAATATTGAAATGACATCTCAAGACCTTGGCCACCAAGTTTTAGCTTTGGTGCAAGAAGGTCAGTGACCCTGCAAACACCATCAAATTAGTTACAAAGTGGCTTACGGAGATTTAAAAAATACATTAAAGTGACCATAACAAGGCCCTGATTCCAGTCACGGCCAAATCATTGGTTTTATAGACAACTTTTGGAAGAGTTGGAAAGGTGTCTGCAAGCAAGACAGCCTACAGACCTGACTCAATAATGACCGTTCTGTCAGGAGCAATGGGCCAAAATTCCAAACAATTGAGCAAATGTATACAATGTGACATGCAGGAAACAGTAATTATTTTTGGTCATTCTAAACAACCAAAAACAGGAAGCATTCAGTGTGAATTACTGTTTGGTTTCAGTTCTGTAAACGTCTGAAACTGGAAATAAGAAGCCAGAGCCTCGTCACAATAAAGGAGGTCTAAGGACTTGTGTTTCAACCCTATGATAAACAGCACCAGTGGTTTTAATGACTGCAGCTGAGGGCTAAGTGCTAGAGACAGGAAGCGATACAGAAAGGAAGCAACATTTAGAGGATACGAAAGCTCGAGTCAGCAGTACAGCAAGAAACTTCTGCTGAGGACCATGATAATCTAATTACACTCATTAGTCACATATGATGTATTAAGATGTTCATTTATGCTCTTGCAGTTTTCTTCCTTTCTGATGCATACAAAAAGTTGTGGGATTTCTGTGTCTAATCACACTACAAGAAAAAAAAAGACAAAGAAATTGAAAATGCCAGGAAGCACAGAATAGTTCTCAGCAATAAACGCCTCGTGTGTGAGGTTTTGTGTGCACAATGAATTGTTTTATTTTAAGCGGCAATATTTTTACTCAATAACTTGCAACATGTGTCCATCGTTAATGAAATAAAATGTATGTTTATAAACTACTCTTATTATCAGGTCTTTAAACAAATTTACCACAAATGTAAAGCGAATAACACCAAATAACAAGATGGAAAGAAGCTGAGATTACTCATACTGCATCTTTATCAAGATTGCAAGGTGATTTCTGCATTAAGCTGTCCCTGCTTATGATTGAAAACATTTAGGATGTGGGGTGTTTAAAGAAGAGAACGTAAGCTGCTTAGAATCTTTTTTTTAGGTCCAAAATGTCAGCTCAGCACACATAAAAAGAAAAAAAATCCAGCCGCCTAATCTTAAAGAATGAAGATGGAGGAGGTCCTTCTCACTGAAGAAGTTTATAGGAAGCTCCTTGTCAGATCATTTTAACACTAGAACTTCAAAAACCTTAAAACTGCAGAAAAATTGCACAAGGAAAAGAAACAAAATAGTCCATCACTGAAAAGCAAATACAATGTAGGACCTGAGAGAGACAACGTTAAAAATAACTGTTTTAATTTTATCCAGTAGGTTTCTTCAGACTGGAAGTACTATAAACATTTTGAAGTAGCAGAGCCAGAGTCCCAATTCAAGGAAGTAGAAAGATTAGGGTTATGAGGAAGCATCAAAACTCAAACATTTTGGCGCTCATAACCAAAGATAAAGCAAAATAAAGACAAACATATATTTGGTCAGTAATTAAAAGAAGGGTTTGATAGTTGAAATACCCATGATGTTTTTTATCGATTATTGAGAAAGGTTTAAAATCATTTTTGACGTGTTAGTTTTTTTTAATAAAATGAAAAGAACTCTGTACAAAATTGACTGACTGTCCTCTTACATTGCTTTAGTATCTTTTGAGAGATGTCTTTCTCTCGTACTTCTTTTAAAAAAAACAACTGAAATTCACAAACACACAATCCAGAGAAAAATCTGGCTCCATTTTCAGAACTAAGGCAACGTGAAAAGTGAGGGCCTTCTTAACGAATCAACCACTGGGAAATCCGAGATTTACATCGTAGCAAGTGTTCAGTGAAACTATTTCTTGAAACTTTGTTGCAAAAAGAAAAAGGAACATATCCACGCTTGGGGAAAAAAAACAGCAACTATAAAGTTCATTTGTTATTAAATCTTCAAGGCTCTTTTATTGACGTTTCTGCGTTGCACAACATAATGACACCAAACTGTGAAACTTTTAAATGTGGCATTAACTGTTTATTGCGAGTCACTGCAACAAAAGCCAAAAGAAAAAAGCGAAAGAAAAGCAAAGCAATCAAACTGTAATGTAGCTGATGATGTCATTTTGGCCCAACAGGTGAAACCGCAGAGGATGTTTTGTTATTCCAGGGGTCGGCTGTCGGCTGTCCATTCCTCTGTCATGTTTGTCTGTGTCGGCGTGTGTGTGCGTGTGTGTGCTTGTCATGACTAGGCCACCTGTGTTGATGAAATGTCACTGCCAATCTGCAACAAAGGGCTAGAACATACGGGATTACAGCTCTCTGCCTGCAATAACAGATGGGTCGGCTTCCGTCACACACTGCCGAGGGCTGGTTGCCGATGCCACCAAAAAACCGCCTTCGCAAAATCAGCCTTTTAGCTACATTGCAAAACACATGCATTCAGAACCAGGAGATATTTTCTGTAATAGACAGAAAACTACAATTCTCGTGTTCTAAATGGTGTTACACACCATGTGCTTCAGCAACATAACTACATCAACTGTAAATTATTAAAAAATAAATAATAAAGCTCTACAGGAATGACCCGCTTCCTAGAAAAGTTTTCCCATGATAATGTCGGTACTCAAACTTTTATCCACTGCACCACACAGCAACTTGCATTGCATAATTATCATACTTTAACAGAAATGCTTAGCTTGAACCATCAAATACTGTACAGTGTTGTTCTTCTAACATTTACATCTACACAAACACAGCTTAATAAGAGTACAGATATGTAACTAACAGTCAGGCAGTGACTGGTCAGTGACCCCAGCCCTTTAATGTTTTTTTTCTGTCCAAGTAGAAAGAAAATGATATATGGTTTTTCATCTGTATTTTGTATGCAAAATTGAAAGTGTGGCATGCGTTTGTTTTTTTGTTGTTTTTTTGACGTCAGCCACCTTTACTGCAATATCCGTAAATCAAATTCAGCAACAACCACCTGCCTTCAGAAGTCACTCATTGGTAAACAGAATATGCCTGCAAGTAATTTAATTTCAGGATAAATACAAATAAAATGTTGTTTTTTTGTGTGCATACAAAAACAAAGTTCTTAGCGATTTATTACAGAGCATTTGGGAACAGAACATGGTGAAGTCTGGTGTGCCTCCAAGTAGTTGCAATGAAATTTATTTCCACAAATTATTGACATAAGGGGGAGAATATAAAAGCTTGTCACATTTTCAGATTTTATTATGATTTTTTATAATAAATCATTTATTATTTTCCTTCACTTCACAATGTGGAATGTGACAAAATACAAAAACTTCAAGGGTTAAGAATTTTTTTTTAAAGCTCTTAATCTGTACAAAAGAGAAATCTGTTTTTGTAGTATAAACCTGACCTGCATTTTCTTTCAAATGTGGCAGAGCGCGATTTAATGTAAAGTCTAGAGTTTGTACTGGTTGTCAGATGAGGTGTGGTGATGTCACCAGTGCCACAATGACTTTTTGCTAAAGAGGATCCATGACAGCACAGAAATGATTGACTATTTCACTGTTGCTGTACTGTGGAACCTATTTAGAATCAATAAATGGTTCAAACATCCATGTTTGAAAGCTTTAATAAATCTGAGAAGAATAAGTTCCCCAGAAGGGTGAAAACACAGCTTTGTTTTTGGAGTCCTTTTTTGCTTTTGGTCCCACTTACATTCTTCATACCACTAAACAAATGTTAGGGTCAAGTAAAGGTAACCTTCTTAAGCAATCAGCCTGATCGTATTTGAAAATGCATCTGTCCTCCTTCCTAAATGATGAATAAAATGTAATTAACCACATTTTTTTATTTTAGTTGCACTAACCAGAAATCACTTAAATAAAACCTGTCTGCTAATATAAATGAGGCTAAATTATCACAAAAAACAACACATCATGCCCTGAACTAAAAAGAAATAAGAAACAATGACTGAAGAGGGTTACAAAGTTCCTTCCAAGTGTTTTTAGAACTGTTGTCTGCAAATGGAGAAAACAGGGAACTGCGGTAAATGTCCCCAGAAGTGGCTGACCTTCCAAAACTTACTTCAAGAGTGTGTTGATGGCTCATACAGGAGATCCATTTTGCACAACTGCACTGTGGCACACTTGCTGTACATATATTTATATATACATATCTGCATTTTTTGAATCTTTGCAAGGACTGCTCTTAAGTTGCTTTTTATATTAACAGCATTTTATATTTTTACAATTTATAGCATTTTATATTTTGTCTTGTATTTTTTATTTTATCTACAACTACTACTCAGTGGTAGTTGTTATTGTGTCTTGTCTCTATGCTGTAACTGCGAAGTAATTTCCCTGCTGGGATGAATAAAGTACTTCTATTCTATTCTATTCTATATTCATAACAGGACCCAGAACATCCAAAGCACTGCAGGCCTCACTTGTCTCAATTGAAGGCCGTGTTCGTGATTCAAAAAGACTGGGCAAAAATGGCCTCCATGGGAGCACTCCAAGAGAAGAACGGCTGCTGAACGAAAACAAAACAAAGGTCCGTCTCACATTTGATCAAAGCGTCTATTGATCTTGACTTTCTTTTTGTGAAGTAAAAAAAAATGCATCCATCTAAAAGCCTCAAGGCCTAAATGTAACTAAATGTTTTCTCGCATTATATTTGCAGGAAAACTACATTATTATTCACCAGATTTTGTGGAAAATGTTCTACGGACTGGTGACACAAAAGTAGAGGATTTGGAAGGTGTCTGTCCGGTTACATCTAGAGGAAAAAAAAATCAAACAGCATGTCAGAAACAGACATGTAGTCAAACATGGCTGTGGTGGTGTGATGGTCTGGGACTGCTTTCTAACTTCAGTTTCTGGATGACTCGCAGTAATTGATAAAAATCATACATTTTCCTCCCTTTTGCAATCATATAAAGGAGAATACCGAACAATCAGTCTGTAACGTTACGGTCAAGAGCATTTGCATAGAGGACAATTGTCCGAAGCACACCGCTAAACAACTCAAAAAAGAAACATGTTGGATTTAAGTTCAGTTGCTTAAATTCAACTGAGCTGCTATTGTACGACATTTTGCAGACCGTTCACACTGAAAATCAATCCAGTGTGGCTGAATTAGCAATTCTGCAACATTTCAAAATTCTTACAGGATACTGAAATTCGTTTGTTATTCTGAGACATTTAAAAAAAAATACATCAGAACAAGAACAGGAGACATACTGTATGTAAGGGTGCAAATAGTTTTTCACAGCTATTTATTGCTGTACTCAACAAGAACTGGTGCAGTTTTTATAAAGAAATTAGTAAGAAGCTGCAGAAATGGGAACCTGTTGAACACATCTGGTAGCAGATGAGACAAAAAAAAATCAATAAGAATCTAGAGTAAATAATACGTGTACTAACAACTTTTTGCCTGCACAAATCTCCATAAGTTGCCACCTTATTTTTAATTCATAAAATTAACAATGTCATCTGTATCCACAAAATAGCTTGTAAGTCTAAACATTGATGTAATAACACGTAACTGAGCAACCATCAAATTAATTCCTGATGCTCTACATTGCCATATTTAAACATCCATCAGGGATTACTTCAAAAGATGTCTTTTTAAAGTGCAATAATCTCAACAAAACTCTAAAGATTTATTAATATTCACTCATAATCCCCAGAGCTTTTTGAGAGCAAACATTTAAAAAAAAAAAAAGCCCACACACACACAAAGACGTCCACTGATCCCCAAAAGCACCCAATGGAAACTTGATGAGATTAAGTCATTATCACGAATTATCGTACTCACTCCCCATGATCTTCATTCCACTTTTGAACATGCCAGAAGCCGTGCAGGACTTTGTTTTCGCACACGAGCTTACAATCCCACTAATATCCCTGCGTCTATCGGGCTGCGAGAAGCGGCTGGAAATCAGCAGCTCTGTGGGACCGTGGCTCAAACTGAACAGGGGACTGAACCCGCTCTGGCACAATCTTAGTATTTGGTTAGCTGTGAACTTTGATCCATGCTTTGGAACATACTGTTTTCCATTCTGATGTGGGTTTTTTTTTTTTGTTTGTTTGGCAGATGTCGATCAACAAGCAGGGTTACTTATCTGGGTGAGAAAGAAAAAAAAACAATAAAAACATGAAACCTGTCTAAAGCTGGGCAAATAATGGAAGAGGTCTAGTCCTTTGAGAGGACTATGTTTAAGGTAAATACGTTGCTAATCACTAGATTACTCTGCTATAAAAAACAAAAAAACCCCAAGAGGCTTTCCAGACAGTCTGCCCTGGGTCAAAATTTGTGTTAAACATTGTTTAAAACGTCTACGCTGTGCCAAATTTTGCTACTTGCACATTAATCTTTCAATTTATACCAGAAAAAAAAAATCATCAATTTGTAAATTAACATAGCCATCAATCATTCTGTTATGGCACTGAAATCCTGGTTTTATGATCGCTTTCAGGATAATCAGGTACCAACTGTTTTCATTCCAACTTGTAATACCCAACGTGATTTAGTAACCCAAAATGACCTGCACAGGTTTGGGATCACATAACAGACTGGTGTGATAACGAGTCTGCAGGTTAAGGCAGGGATGGTTGTCAGCAATTTGTTGCACAAAACTGGAGATGCCTGATGCCTTATAGAGGAAAAACTACAACCACACAGGCTGGGTAAGGTGGAGAACGTGATCACAGGTTGCCTGTAAAATAGTGTTAAATGGTGTTAAAGATAATTTATTCTGATAAATTTGGGGGGGAAAATAAACTGAAGTAAGCTGGGAGGGATTTTTTTTAACATGTTATCTGCTAAAGCGTTCTGACCTTCACTGCCTGCCGTAGTTTTTATGACGTCATCGGCTGAGATTGGAGCGGCTTGCTGCTATTTGACGCTTCTGGCTTTCTGGATTTCTGTTAGTGTCTGTAGAAATGGAAGGAAATCGTGTGCAGTCTTTTCATTTAAAAATAATTATTTATTTAGTTGTAATAAGGTCGAAAAATCCCATTACTGATTCACAGATTAAGCAATTTTTTTTAAACAGAGGATGAAAACCTCGCTTTAATTTTCTTGCGTTACTACTCTCCTGTAAAAATCCCTTATACTACTTGAAGCAATACATTTTTAAATATTTGTGTTGAATATTAAGTTGAAGCAAAACCAACTCATACTTAGATTGCAGGTAAAACATCTGTAAGCATCATTTCACTAATTCAGAGGTAGATTTAGGTCTGGCTCTAACATGCATATGCTTTGACTCACAACAAACTATGTTATGAATTGTAGGTTGAATTACTTCTGCCTCATCTGACCAGACATACCCATTGGTTGCTTCTCTGATTAATCTTCTCATTGCCCACAATGTTGTTTTAGATCGACAGCCATGTCTTAGTAGGTTTACACTTGTGCCATACGCTTTACTGAATTTTTAGATGATATACTGAACAGTTTGCCATGAGTTGTCAAACCTTAGAATATTTTTTTTATAGTCCAACTCTGCTGTAAGCTTCTCCACAACTTTCTCCCAGACTGGGTTGGTCTCAATGATGCCGTTCGTTGACTAATGTCAACGAATAGTTGACATTAGATTAATGTTCCCTACTAAGATTAAATTTCACCCAGGTGTATTCGGTTGGATAATTATGAATGCCAGTGATTATACCGGATTTTATGGGGGGGCATCACATCAAATGGGTCTAAATGCAAGTATACACCAGACTTTTCTGAATTTGAAACAGAGTTTCCGCTGGTTTCCCCAAATCAAATTTAAGACCTTTTTAAGACCATTGTGCACGAAATTTAAGACATGTATCATGACAGAAATATACAAAAGAAAATAGTATATTTTATAGAGATGCCAAGCTTTTTTGCCCAGAGTGCACTTAGCACCGCACGGATTGGCAACAGAAGACAAGCTTACTCCAGCCAACTGGCAATAATTTACACTTACCACTAAGAGACACAAACAAGCTAGCTAGCCAGTAATGGTCTATTAGCAACTGGTTAGGGGTAGCCTCAACCACCTTGAGTCACAGAATGTAATGAAGATGTCTGCATGTGATTCAAACTTTTGCCTGACAGAAAAGTCTCACAAGAAAAATAAACTACATAAAAGAGTAAATAGTCATGTCATGATCAAATTTAAGACCTCTGATTAACGTATTTAAGGCCAACTCACATTATTTTAATAAATTGAAGGTGTTTTAAGGCCTTAATTTTAGATACATGAACGTAAAACTTTTTAAGAATGAAAAGCCATGTATACTCTTTATTGATTGCACTACTTTTATGTACATATTGTCAACCTCAAATCTTCATAAATTACACTGAAATTTCTTGTTGTGATGTAAACCTTCAAGTGGCTTGAAGGCCTGCTTCACTTTTGTTAACCTGTTAAAGCATCTGCTGATTCATGTACAGAGTCCACACAGTGAAACAAAACTACAGGGTCAACTCTGGCATCGCGTATCCATCACCTCAATGCAGCACCACCAGGTACAAACTGGGACAAAGAGGGCTTCGCACACCCAACTCCCCCAACCCCCATTTAATCAGCACTGCTCTGTTCCACAAATGGCGACACTTACAGCCAGTGCAAACAACAAACTGCTTACTTGGCACATCATCTCGCTTTACTACAAACCACAGCAACATGTGCAGCGGCATGGCCGTGGACCGACACCAGCTGCACACGTGCTGCCTTTGCTCTTCATCACCCCACCTGCAGACACGTCCTTAACAACTATTGACGTGCAATATAGTAATAATTCCTTTTCAACAGGGGAAATAGAAGATGGATATGTTCCACTGTCCCTCCCGCGCTGTTGAAGTCTCATTTGTTGAGAAAAGCTTTAAAACAAACTGAAATATAAGAAGAGAATCACCAACACGGAGAGAGACGACTCACACTGCATCACCTGATAAATAAAGCATGTGCCTGTTTGGTTGGTTTACCTGTTGGCATACAGATGTGCAGCGAGACCGACAACAGCAGGATGCAGCTCTGATATTTAGCTACATGAACCCATCAGATGTTTAAAATAAATAAATAATTAGCCACCTGTAGTCCAGGAAAGAAATGGGAAATGTAGGAAAAAAATATTTTAAAAAAAGCCTCTGTTGTGATGCTCTCCCTGAATGAACCGGCCGACGAATGAGGAGGAGGAAGAGGCGGAGGATTAGAAGAGCCAGGCCAGCATTCCAGGGATGTGATTTATAGATCCAAGTCCTCTTTAAACAACATCCCCGACGTATGGACAGACAGGTTGGCCGTGTAGGATCAGAGCTGAAAGAAGAAGAAGAGAAGAAGGCTACTGGAGGATGCAGGCGGCATTTAGTCCTTTGTGCGTGGTGTCAGCAAGGATTACCACTGTAGATGAGGAGGAGGAGGAGGAGGAAACGGAGGAGGAGAGCGAGAGCGCTGCGTTCAGCCTGACGTTCTGCTGCTTTCGTATAAAACTGGGCCAGTGGGCTTTGCTCTGTGCATGCTGTATTCCATCACTGGGTGGGGGGGGGGGGAGGTGAGCGTGTGAAGCAGACGCGTTGCCTTTATGGGCCAATATGTGCAAACACATGCGCATCAAGAAGCTCTGCATAAAGATGTACAGCCTCCCCCCCCTTTCCTCTAGTAGCCTGTGGGGACACTATTCGCCCTACTGCCAGCCAGAGAGCAGAAGACAAGAGGGGAGGGGGGAGGGGCGCACATTACAGGGGCATGGTCTGGATGCTTTTCCTTTTCTTTTCTTTTTTTGAGGAAAAAAAAATGGGTGTGGCTGGAGGCAAATCTGATGAATGGACACCTGTCACAATTTTCAATTTCAGGCTTAAAAAAATCTTTTTTTATTATTATTATTTTTATTTTGCTACGTCCTCTGATTCCCTAAAGCACAGCCAGGAAGGAGCAAAGAGGGAGACTGTCTGCATGCTTCCCGAAGCTTTCATAGCCTTGGAATATTTACTTTAATGTGGCCACAGCTGCAAGAGACAATATGGTTACAAAAAAGAAAGACAAAAAAAAAAAAAAACCAGACGACACAGCGTTCTGCTGATCCCGGCAAACACACGTGAATCTATAGAGTTGGGATTGGCAGGACAAGCACAGGCAAAAGAATGAATGGGTGTTTAGGAAATGGCTGAGACACAAGCTCATAATGAAGTTTATTACGGCACACTGCAAGCTGGTGAACAAAGCTATCGCTGTCCAATGCAACATTCATGTTGGTGTGAAACACATGAAGGGAGGCATTCAGTCCCACAGCTCTTCTCCGCTTCACGGTTAAAAATAGAAAAACATTTCAGCAGATGTCTGTCATCAGAGTCAGAGGGGAGATTAAAGGTAAAGGCTTACTGCCCAGCAAATACCAATGAAATGGATAATAAGTAAAAAGTTTCAATGTAGCGAGCTGCAAGGCAGAATGACTAGATCTCTAGTCTAAAAACTAAAAGCAACTATGGTCCAATGAGCTGGACAAAAACATAAATGAAATTATTTATAAAAAATCAATGTAAAAACCCTTTTCATTTTATAAAATTCAGAATTTTATAAAATGAAGGACTTAGTGTGTTTGATTTTTTTTTTTTTTTTTGTATGTTGTTTTTGTACAAGCACTGGATAGGCTCTGGCTGAAAGGTGCTATAAAGTTGCCTTTAGCTTCCAGTTGATGAAATAAAGAGCAAATGTAAATGTTTTTCTATATTCAAACTTCTTCTTTAAATACTTATTTACACTTGAGAAATGTTAAAATCTAATTCCAGTTACTTCATATTATTAAACATAGACTTGTAGCTTGATTCTGAAACTTAAGACATTGATTAAATGCCCACTAAATATTTATTACACTATAATAAGTACAAATATTTTGACGTAAAATCAAAGTGCTGCAAATTTCCTAAAAAAAAGTAAGTGAAGTTGGTATCTTAACTTACTACACACGTATGTGTGGATTTATGCATCCACACATATGTCCCTGACCGTTATCCGAGTTTTACTTAACTCTAAACAAAGGGCATCAAAGGACAATGCTGTTTGTTGATGCATTTGCTGGTTGAAAACTGTAGGAGTTTACAGCTATGATGCATTTAGCAAGCAGAAAAAAACACCCAAGCTTTTCCACGTCAAAGGAAGATTAGCTAACTGATTGGTTTATCGCGCTTTGGCAATTACAGTCGCTTCCTTATGCTGACTGACCCAAAAATTAGCATCAAGATTAGAACTGGGTTTATATTATAAAGAGCAAGAAAAGCCTTTTTACAGAACAGGGCATATAACCCAACACAATGGCACCAGGCAAAGCGCATGTCTGACGCAACAAAAATGCTAACAAAGATATTATCTCTCAACAACGTTTTGGGTCAAACCCATAACATCCTGATAAGCAGCTAACTCCATGTTTACTGGCGTCTCTCAACTCTCAGGAGCATCAGTTCTTTCTCACAAGGAGCCAATTCACCTGTAGGCATAAAGTAATCATAGTCACTTGTTTTCAAATTTGTATTTTCACTTTGAATGAAAATTAACACAAAACTGTACTGATTGTAAGTTGCATTCTTCCGTTCACAGACGATGCAGATACTGAAACTGTCTGAACTAGACTCAAACTTATTCTTGATTCACTCTCAATACTAAGACAAACCAGCAGTTTTTAAAATTATACCTTAATGTTTTGCAAGAAAATAAAGCCTTTGCTTTTATCTTTCAACAGTCATAATAATTGTTATTATTTGATCAATGAATGAAGTCGCAGCTATGACTACAATGTCGGTGCGTTTAGTATTGCTTTCACAAAGGATTGCTTGGGTACTTTTCTGGAGTGGTATAATAATTCACTTATTAAGTAAAACTCTCTTTACCAAGAATATGTCTACATTTTAGTTTTAGTCAAATTGTTTTCAATTGATATGCTCTGATCAGAGATTAGCACAACAAATACTTAATAACAACAATAATAATAATAATAAACAGCAATAAAATAACATTGTAAAATTCTCTATTTATTCAAAATAACTAAAGTATAAGCCACTGCCATAATCTGCAAACGCACCAAACAACAGCTTGTACTTTGACATACTTTTGGAGGGGTTGATAAAAATGAAATCAAGATTTGGGGTTTATGTTTTGAAAACTACTACCTTTATCAAATGACCAGTAGTACATATTTATCTTTCTTCTATTTATTATAGTCCTTAAGAAAAAAAAATGTTAGTCAGAATTGTTATCAGCAGTCCAGAGTTTAAACGAAACTGGTATAACGGCTGTAATAAAATGAATAAATAAATATAAAAGCCCATGTACATGTTTCATTGTGGTTCATATCACTGTCTTACCAGATCAGACCAGCATCTTCCCAAAGTTGGTAGCTGTTCTTCTGAGATTAATTCACACATTTTGCGCTCATATGCTGAACCCGTTCCAGAGAGAACCTGTTTGGTAATCCTAACAGACATAAACCGGAAAAGTGTAGTCTGACTTTCCATTTATCTAAAAAACGCTCTCACGCTTTTCTTTCAAATTTGCCAAGTTCCTGCTCACTGTCATTCACAAAAGTCCAGACAAGTCCTGTAAAGTCCAGGACTCTCTTTTTAAAAATCAGGGCATTTGTGTGGTTTTTTCCCCACTTTCAGTCAGGTGACAGTCAACGCACGTCTTTGAGAAGCTCGAAGCAGCAGCAGAGGCAGCAGCAGAGGCAGCAGCCTGCAGCTCGGCCAGTCCTGACAGGTCTGACCCCACATGCAGCCCGCCTCCATGCAGAGACAACACCTTTCCCGTTACTCCCAACCGACACTGTCAAAGCCACACAGTAAACTCACCCGTTTTCAACACGTAACTTAAAGTCATGACATTTTTTATTTTTTATTTATTTTTTTGTCAGACAGGCGCACCTCTAAATCAGAAGAAGAAGAAACAGCTTCCACAACAACACGTCCCTATTAGGATTGTCATAATGAGCCATTTTTTTTTAACAAGAAAATTAACTGCACCCCCGCAAATCTCCGCTGAGGCATCCCACATTTTAAACAAGCTCATATTTACGCATATAGATGCTGACACTCTGCTGTACTTCTCATCGCTTCAAAGCATAACCAGACTGTACGCAGCTGTACGCCTGTCTAAGGCTGACGCTAGCTTGCTAACAGCTGCCCTGCCGTAAACTCAACTTCCCTCGCAGTGTGTCCACTTACCGGCTCCTTGTCAAGAATGCTCACTTTGCAGTCAAATGAAACTCCATACTGTCGTAAACTAATAACCCCGACTTGGTTTGTTTTAGGATAAATATGTATTTACAAGGCTGAGAGGTCTTGCTGCACACAGCCATGACAACACTCCCATGCATTGCGTCACTGGTCATGCTGCCTTCACTGGCTGCTCGTAACAAGCAGCATTCTTCATGACAGCTGATTAAAAGAACCCAAATATAGATATCCAGCGTTTAGTAGAGGTTTTGTTAGTAACGTTTGCGGTTTATAAGAAATACGTCAAAATGAAACAGCAAATAAATGAACATATTTGCTTTGTGTATGTTTATTGAGGTAATTCGTGTATTGTTAGTTTGTTATTTGCTTTATTGCTTCACGTCAGTTGGCACCCCACGAAAAGGTGTGAACCAAAACTTTAAAAGACCAGATAATGCTGCATTTTTGCTTATGCAGCATTATCTCACACTGGAAATTAGAGAAAAGTCCGACCTCCATTTTCAGTACGCGTATTGCGTGCAGGAAAAATCCTAAATGTAGAAACCAACTGATTTTAGTAACATCACTATAACAATAATAATAATCAGTTTTAAAGCCTTTTATGTCTCCAATTGAAATCACCTCACTGACGGCACAATGCTGGCACCCCGGCTGTACAGTTGTTTTGCTGTTGTGATGTTGCTTTGTTTTGTTTTTTTCTAGCAGACGAGCACTCATAGCATTTGACAAAGTCTGAGCGCAGAAAGAACAATCTGTGACCATTCTGCTTTGTGAAATGTCTGTAAATCCTTTCTTCTCTGAAAGCTTCTTCTCCAGTCTCATTTTGTCCTTTCTTCGCCTCACCACGTGTTCTCTAAAGGGCAGATGTCTGAGGATTGAAAAAAAGATGGAAGAGATGGATTTTGTCTTCCAAAAGACCCGATGACCTATTTTCAGGGGGTTTTTTGTTTTGTTTTTGTGTTTGTTTGTTTTTTTCTGGTTTTCTGGCACACTCCTCAAAGATTTTTCGTTTAAAATATCCTGGTATTGCAAGGTGTTCATAGTGCTTTGCACAAGATTTCCAGAACATTTGGGAGAAAAACAGTCCCAAAGCATCACAGACTCCAAAATAATAGTGGGCATTAGGTATTTTTCAACATATTCCTTCCTTGTATCATATCCAACTTGCTTGAACTGTTTGTTGCCGAAAATAAAATTCTGTCAATCTATCGTAACTAAACCACACAGTTTCAGTTAAAATCCCACAAGAGTTTAGCAAATAGCATATGTTTTCAGGTCCTGGCATGCCTCTTATCCAAACATTTGACCTGGAGATACCATCTACTGGTTGTCATAGAGACTTGGTGATTCCAAAATGTTTGCTGACGTTCTCCAAATGTGAGCTTTTGAGATGTTTTCGTGCCTTCCTTCGTATCCACAGTTCTCTGTCCATAACAGTGTGCGGTGGGTCCTTATCCAGCCAGTCAGTGGCTAAACGAAATTACCTTCTGTGTGACACCATATTTGTACCTCAGGAAGTCATGGATTACAAATTAGAAGTTTCTAGAAACTTGGAAAAACTTTAAAACATAAAATATAAACACTTAGTTACATTTACCCAGAATGGATTGTTTGGGGTGGTGGTAAGAGATACAGTATTTGAACTAAATTAACAATTTTTAGAAATATATTTCAGAGACGGTGGTTGTCAGCTTATTCTGCCCGCTTGTACTGCAATAAAATTACTTATCTGTGGCCAGAGTTGATCTGGGTGTTTGATGAGTCACACTAAATTATGAACATAATGCTTATAGTGTCTGTTGTTGTCTCGTGGCTTCTGCAAAATATAGCACAAGCCACATCAGATCTCCAGTCTTTCTTCACTTTCAGCATTATTTACCTTGTCACTTACATGACAAGGTAAATGTATGAAACGATGCACTCTAGAAAAGATTACAAAACAACTTTGAAAACCGTGTTGTTGGTTAATAAATGAAAAGGGCATCTGAGGACAGCAGTATTGTAAAGACACAGCAATTCTATGATTGCCGGAAAATAAAAAGTGATGCAAATACAAATATTGATTTCTTTGGGACCAAATCACTAAAACTGCTGAGGTGAAATATCTGGTCACAGATATTTCACTTAGATATTAGAGATTTTAGCATATATTTACTCAAACATGGAACAGCTGCCAATGTGCTGGTTAAATACTGCCCCCTGCTGGCATGTGACATGTTTTCCTTCTTTTATTATTTTTTTTGGTAAATCTAGTTTTCAACTAAACTGTGATGCTATATTAAAATGTGTATATCCTTAAACTTTTTATATTACCAGGCCCACTATACCTTATAAAAACGGTAATGTAGACTTGAAAGGAAATAATGTTGCTATCTTTTAATATCGCAAAAGAGGTGTTGTTTCACAAAACTGATCAATAGAAGAAAAGAGACATGCATAATAATAAAAGCTAGTTACAAATTTCACAGAACCAGGTTACTTGCAGCAATCCCCCCACCCCCTTAATCCCCACCTACAAAAACAAAATCGGGATTTGTTTTTTTGTTTTTACATTTGCCGTCTTTTGTATTAATATAAACTGGTCTAAAATAAGCAAATTTGGCACAAAAGTTAAGATTGAAGAAATTTCTGAGGTGCCAATACTTTTCACAGCACTGATCAGATATAAAGCAAAAATGTGTTCAATGTTTGTAAATATTCTGAAATATGCTTTCATATATGTATAAAAAAAACCATTGAAGACATTTTTGCTCTACATCTGATTTTAATGCAAAGTGTCAGTACTCAAGTAAGCATCTTTTGACCAAAAACAGAGACATTGTAGATCAGCACAAGTGAGTTTTATTACAATGACCTCAAATTATTTGGCTCTTGAGAAATAAAAATGACAAACACCAAATGGACTCTGAGTACCATAAAAACAAAACAAAACAAAAAAACAACATAATGTTGAGGAGTATGGTTTATTATATTTGTGCTGATATCATGTACTGTACTACAAATCCGGCAGCTGCAGATTTGCTTTTCTCTTAACAGATTAAAGATGGTTTAATACTGTCAGAAACCTGCTTTGTTTTGTCACTTTGAAAGCTAAACTTTTCAGCTTATAAATTAGCAAATAAATAAAAGCCAGCACAAGCCTTTAGACTTTTTCTTTTTACAAATAAAAAGAGGTACTATAAACTAGTGAGTAATAAACAAGAGTTTCGATGCGTTGACTCTAAAGAATCACAGTAGCGGCAAGCTGCCGGGAGGCGCCAGGATGATCCCAAAAACGTAGAAGAGTCCCATGAGGAGGTTGAGCTTGGCAGTTTTTTGGGGGATCTTGGCGTAGCAACGACTCCTGAACTGCTTCTCCAGAGGGAAGGCCATCGGCAGCGTGAGCAGCGGTAGAGCCATGCTGATGGTGTACCGGGTGGCGAGGATGCAAAACAGCACGTACGGGACGAAGAGCAGGAGATTGTAGAGGACGTAAGACAGCGTGGGGCCTATGAGGATGGCCAGCGTGACGATGCCGGCTTGCTTGTCCGAGTCCATGTCTCTTGTGTTGTTGCTGTGCAGGATGGCTTCTGTGTTGAGGGCCAGCGGCACGGCGTAGACCAGCGGCAGCACCGACAGGTAGCCCACCTGCACAGCATGGGCGAACATCACCGCCAGGGGGCCGAAGGTGATGAGGATCACTATGTCTCCCAGGGCAACATACTTGAGGCCGATGCCTGGAGAAAAGAAAAGAAAGAAAAATGGTTTGGTTTGTAGGTTGGGTATTGAAAGGTAGTTTATGATGAAAGTTCAGTGTCGCAGGTTTGAATAAGAAGAACAAGCATACACCACCTCACAGGTTATTTTGCTTTTAAGCATCACATAATAAAGCCTGGTCATTATAATGTAGCGAACTCATCTTTATATTCCTGAGGAAGCAGATGTACCTTGGCCATAGCTGCTGACGAATGCTACGAAAATTTCCAGAATTTGTTTTGTTTAGTAATGGTGTAAAACTTAAGCCACAAGATTTTTTTGTGCATTTCAATTCAATATCTTTAGATGGAAATTGTATTTTATTGAATCATAATGTGAAAAGGTTTTCGACTAGGATCTAAAATAATGTGTGCACTTCCAAGTAGACCATTTATATTTTTCAATTTGGAACAAAAACTGCAAATATGTGATGCAGAAATAAGCAACAGATAAAAATTCTACTTTATTTTATGTCTTTCTGCCTCTTTCCAGCATTAATTTATTGTTAGAGTCAATATTTTTGCTTCACAATGTACTATTTGATGTAGAAACAAAAAACTTTATTCCAACCATATTAATGTCTGATTATTTTGGCAAGAATGAGTAAAGAATTAGAGAAGAGAAATGAGAAACATTGCTCCCTGTATTGCATAGGAAGCCATTCTGCATCTCCTTTCACTATTCAGTTTGGGTTTTCTCCCATTGAGCTGGATTTCTCCGCTAGAATTTCTACTGGGTTGATCAGCAAACAGAAGGAGAAAGTTATGAATGATGACAATGATTTTCTGCAATGTTTTAAAATTTGAGTCTGACTGTAGGTGTAGCAATGGCAGCAGAGAAGAAAGGGAAAGAAGCAATTCAGTCTGTGTTGGTCACGCTTCCAAATATTAAATTAACATCAACAGCTGCCTCATTCAGATCGGCACTTTTTTCTTTGCAGAGAAGGATGGTTATGTACAGAGCAGGCGATTTCTGTGAAGCTCTTTAGCGTCAAACTGGCGCATTGCATACGTCACTGCCAAATGTTAGTGATTAGGTAAAATTTCAAACTTCTACACAGATGTTTCTCAAGACCCAAGTGAACCTCCAGAAAGCAATTGTTTCTCAAGAGCCAAGACTCCAGACCCTCTGTACAAAGAAAGGAGTAGTACAAATGGCTGGTTATTTCTCTAATTTTAAATCTAAAAATGATTACTAATCACCCACATATACTGTTCACATTCCTGCCATTTTACAAAGACTTTATTTTAAAAGATACCAATATGCAATGTCCCCTACAGCTAAAAGAAACACATTCAGGTTGGAAATTTACTCACCTCCAGTGTATAAAAAAGAGCTGGAAAGACCCCCAAAGTAAATAAGGGCGAGGTGCTCCAGCTTGAGCGTCGATAGGAAGTAGAGGAGAGTGGCGCACAGGCACCCCAAGGAATACAGCAGCGCACCGAACATGACGACATCCTGTGGTGCCAGAATTTCATCAACGAGAGTCCTGTCGTCACTCTTCTTGTGGTCGATTCCTTTGGAGAAGTCGTAGTAGGTGTTCACAAGATTCCCGGCGCCGTGGACCACGAGGACGGCCACGGCGCACACCATCAGGACCACCAGGTCCACAGAGCCGTCCAGCTTGTACGCCAAGGCACTGCCGAGGGCCACGGGTATGAGCGAGGCACTGAAGCTCCACGGCCTCAGAGCCAGCACGTAGGCCGCGCACTTGTGTCTGACGTCGGAGGCGACACGGGCCATCCTAGAGACGTGGTTGGCCGTGGCAGGGTGGTCTGGTCTCGAGTTGTTGGCGTCGGTCTGCCACTGCTGGCCATTGTGACCATTCGATCCAGCCAGCACAAATGTCTCAACTCTGTTGTGCCTCTGATCTTTAGCCATCTTCCTCAGCATGAGCAGCGTTAATTAATCTGGTGTTCCTGTGGGGAAAGAAAATATAAAACAAAGCAGGAAGCTGACATTCAGAGTAAGGGTGGGAAATATGGATTTCCACTTCGATCACAATATTTCGTGGTGTTTACATCGTACCTAAGAATTACATCGATAACCTAACCGTACACTTAGTGTTTAACTAAATATTTATGAAGTTACAGCTCCACAAAAACTGTAAACAACAAAGCCATCCTTGAACAACCCAGGAAAAGTAAGAGTAGTAAAACATCTTGCAAATTACAGCAACAAAACTGTAAGGGACTAAGGATCTATGCAACAAGACGGTAGTAACAAATACAGACTGAAACATGTTATTCACAATATCGTCTGTAGCTATTATTCAACTAAAAGGCTTTTAAAACTGTCCTGAAGTCTTTTTTTTAGACTTGCTTTGTCTCTTTAATCTAAAAATAAGGAGAGACTAGCTGCAGTCATGTGCCAGGGTCGTTTTAATAAACGAAAAGGATCCCAAAATGGCAATCTAATTGCAGGACTGACCTCACGAAAATCCTCACAACTTGCATCAAAGTACACAGCCCAGCTCAATAAAATATGATGATTTGAATTACCGTACATTTACAGGTGGGATGGTAAGTGTTGGCGTGTGTGTTGCTAACTTGTCAACTGGAGGCGTAAAGTTGCTAGAGTGGGGAGAAAGGTAAAAACAGCGGCGCAGCCCCAAGGCATTACACTCCCACCACCCAGCTCTACTGTAGGGAACACACCTGAATTTGGACTTCTCACCTGGTTGCTGCCACACAAACTTCACACCATGTGAACCAAATAAGTTGATCTTGACATCATCAGACCGCAGGTTCTAGTTTCAGGGTCGTGGCAATCTTCTTGTAGCCTATAGTCCTATAGTCCATCTTTATGTTTGGTAACAATTCTTGTTTTCACATCCACTGAGTTTTTTGTTGTTGTTGTTTTTTTTTACCATGTTAAGCTTCCAGTGACTAGTATAAGAGAGCACTGATGCGATAACAACAAATTTAACACGCCTGCTACTCCATTCACACCTCAGAGCTTGTAACACTAGCGGTTTAGACATTAATGGCTAGGGAATAGCAAACTTACATAATTATACGAACTGGCTGCCTTACATTGTCTCAAGTACAATATATTAAATATTGTCCCAAGATAAAGATACAATATTTACAAACGTGAAGTGAGGGTTGTGCTCACTTTTGTGGGATGCTGTACCTGTTTTGTTTCCGGATCAGAATCTATACATGCTCATATGGGGCCGAGTTCTTTTAAAATATGTTTAGACACATTTTAAATCTGAACATCAACGAGCCTTAAGCGTAATGCTTTAAACTCCTATTCAAACACTTTTGCTAAAAGCATGTAGACCATGTCTGACACAGTTAGATAAGTGCTTTTCACAGTGATGTCGTTCTTTACGCTCATTCTGATTGGGTCTCTTGTCGACCATGCGGGATTCTGCTCGAAACTACATTCAGGTGAAGCCAGCTCGGACAGTCAAACGAACTGACCCTAACTGTTGAGATTATAGGATTAGAGCTAATAAGCTAGCCGCCTAGCCTTAAGAGTGGTAACTTAGGGCGGTGAATATCAGTGACGGCAGTAGCTCTTACCTGCTACGTCTTTATTATCCGACCAGAACCCGGTTTCTCTCCGCTTAAAATCATATTTCTAAGCTCAACGAGCCTGGCGCTGCAAAAAGCAACGACAAAGTCTACGTGTCAACTCCGAGGGTAAAGTCACTGGTTGGCTACGGAACGCTTTTTCTCCCACACGAGCGCGACGACGCGTGAGGGACAGAAGAAACTGTGTATCTCGCACAATGGTTCCGCCCTGAAAATATGTTAATAAAATAAGACGCGGATGTGCAGGGTTGTCAATTAAAATGTACAAATTCGGTGATAATTAGTTATAAATAAATAAATAATTAAATAAATAAATACGTTTTTTCCTTTGGTTCATTAGGCGTTAATAACGGAAAGGGGAACAATGTATTTGCTAATAGAGGTCAATGTCATTGCTCCCAAATTATAGTCAAGCAACAGATTATTATTTGCATGCAAATATTTTCTCCCAAGACTGAGTAGTTGTAAATAAATCACCGCATAATCATTAAATACCTTGCGTCAGGTGCAATAAAGTAGAAAGTGCTGCTGATTTATATATAAAAAAAAGTTTGTTTGTTTTTTTATTTAGTTTGGACAAGCTCTTGGGCAAAATGTATAAAGCAACAATAACATAAAAAAACCCAAAAAACAAGAACTCACTGATCCAGGCTTTACGTTCTCTACTTTGCTCTCATATGGCCTCATTGTTCTTGTTAGTCTTTGGACCCTCAGTTCTCCATCTTGCACAGCTGGACTTCATGTCAACCTGAACGCCTGTGTACATATCTCACAATCGACAGCAAGCCCAGATCTATCACTGCCACTTTTTGTCTTGCATTCCCCCATAATAGTAAGCATTTGTACTTTCATTGCTTCTACAAATTTAATTATGCAAACCTCATTCATTTCTACCAAATAATACTATATTGCATGGTGAAATGCTTGCCTGTTAAGCCAATGGTAACTATTAGTACAACAGGTAATACTAGCTATTCCTAGCTAACTTTTATATCACTTTTAGTAATAGCTACTTCCTAGCTGAGTGTCTTTTCATCACATTGTATGACTCGTTTCAATGTGAATAATGACACTCTCGTATTTTCTGATTGTCTTTTGCTTTTGTTCTGAGGATGTTTCACACATTTTGTTTTTCTTTGAAACACCAGAACTCATCTTCTTCTAAAACAGTAATGATGTCTAAACGCATTTGCAAGCTATAACTTGCACTTTTGTTTTACTTTGGGGGTATTGGTTCCTTCTTTGCTGAGTGGCCTTTCAGCCCATGGACTTGTTTCACTGTCTTGCCATCTTTGGCCAGCATCTTCACAAAGTCTTTTGTTTTTGTTCTAGGACAGATTCATACATTATGCACCTCTAAGTGTCTGTCTCTGGGATGCAGAAACTGTCTCCTTCCTGAAAATTATTATGACTGGACATTCCAGTGGTGTTTATATGGGTGGATAATTGTTTAAACAGATGAATGTGATACCTTCAAGCAACTGGAAATAGTACCCAAAGATGAAACAGTCTTGTAGAGGTGCTCTAGTCTCTTCTTGATATCTTGGCTGATTTCTTTTGATTTTCTCAATATCTTACAAAAGAAGGATGTGTATTTGAGGTGTTACCCACATGTTGTTAAAAAATTCAGATCTCTAGCCAACTTATCTGAGTCAGGAAGCAGGGATTTGTCCTGCAGGTCATTGTGTCCTTGAGCAAGACACTTCACAAGCCTTGCCTGTTCCTGGGGTTCTGATGGCACCAATTCAATGGCAGACTAATTTTGTTTGTTTGCCCTAGTGTGACCACATTGTAGCTTGCTTACCACTATCAGTTTTGGTGGTGTGCATGAAAGGGTGAATGACTGATTGCGTTGTAAAGTGCTTTGGAGTCCTCAGACTTGATAAAGCGCAATGCATATGCAGGTAATTTACCTTTTACATTTGATGCTCTTGTGAAAAATCGCAAATTACACGATGACCATGCAGCAATTCAGAAATTCAATATGATGCTCATGTGAAATTAAAAATCTACATACTATTGCACACATGAAACCTATAGCTAATGTCCATTAGAAAACCACAACCTGCAAACTGTGGCATGTGAAGGCCATTTACTTCAGGTGCAGCCCCCACCAAGGATATGAATGATATTAATAGCAGTGGCTTGCTATGGGAGGAATAAAAGCAACTAAACATCCAGGCAGGTGAAGAAAAAAAAGAGGGCTCCAGCCCCCCATGTGGTTTAAAATACTAACAACGCCCCTGTCCGTTCTCCTGTGCCCAGATGCCTGTGCATGAGCGTTTTTTTTTCCCCAGGAGGATTACATAAACACTAAAGAAAGAGAGAAAAACAGAACAACCCATCTGATAGTGCTTTAACTGAGGTTTCGTGGTTGGAAGCAGTGGTGCGACGGACAGCGCGTTTGGTTTTCATTAGGTCGTCTCGACACTGACCCCCTGCCCCGACTACAGCAACGTGAATCCAGCCCGCTGGCAAGGCAGGCAGGCAGGCAGGCGTGCTGCTGAGCGGAAGAGAGCCGAGCAGAGCTGATGTGCAGTCTGCACTTTCCTTTACGCGGTCCGCAGGCTGGACTGCGCTCCCGCACAGAGTGACAGAAAGCTACACGCAAAGTTGCGCGCAATGGGCATGAAGTAGCGCCGGCGGGCATCGATGGTTGGAGCTTTCTTCGCAGACAGACGCAAATACTTCCCAAAGTGTGTCAGTGCTGCAGCCATGGTGAGCTGCGGGACTCCTGGAGGTTTACGCAGCGGTGACTGGTGTTCCGCTCCTCTGCTGACCGCAGCGCTGCTCAGCCTTCTGTTCGCAGGGATGCATCTAACCACCGCGTTTCCCTCCTGGAGGTTAGAGGTATGCTGTGACCACTCGGTGACCCGGAGCTGCGCATTAAACTAATTAAGAAGCTGGTTACCTTTTTATTCATTTTTTAACGACATATTCTGTCTATATAATTGTCCGAGATAATACATTTCCCAAAAATAATCGTGATTTTTCAGAAAGTTACAACTGAATGTTAACTTTTGAAAGACAGCACTAGTACTTCAAAAGATTCCAAGTGCTGTGAAAAGATTGAATTTGAAAATTTGACAAACCTCTTTATGTGGAGTGTCTTGAGACTTCTAAGGAGCTGGATGATTTCCTGCTGACTTTTTTTTTATTATTTATTTATTTACAGTTTATCATAAAGGACTTTAATTGATATTAACTGTTCAGCCTAATCACTACCAAAAGCTGGAGTCATTTAAAGTAATGGACATCAGATCTAGTTAAAGTTCAGTTCAGTTGACGTTAGATGAATACCAGAATTGGTTTCGGCAACACAGTGGATCCTTGTAAGGTAATGTCTTCAGTGAATAGGAAAAATGTCTTCCCCTCCACATTACTTCACTTCTCTCCAGCCACCCACTGTGATTGAGAGCCTGAGGGACAGCTTTGTGTCATTTCCTTTGCCACACATTCTTATTAGCTGTCATTCAAGAGAACTGCTGCGTTAACTTTTATTAGATAAACTGACAGCATAAATCCGGCATGTGAAAAAGATTCAGTCCGCTGTGTATTGCAAAAGTATTTGCACCACCTGAATTTATTCTTTTTTTCTTTTTACCTCACCTCTACCTTACTTTTACATTTAATTATTGGGGATGTTCTGAAATAGACTAACACAGAGAAGTGCATAATATGAAAGATGATTCATGGCTTTGTTTTTCTTTATTTATTTTAGCAAATAAAAATATGAACAGTGTGGTGTTCGTATGTATTAAGCTACATAGACTTATCCCGTTTTTAAAAGAATGCTTTGCATATCTAGAGACTGACTTTTTTCCTCTTTTGTCAAATATTCTTTACAAAATAGCACAAACTCACTTAGATTGAATGTCTGTGAACATTAAGATGCAAGTCCTGCAACATATTCGTAATGGGACTTAGGCGTGGGCTTTGACTGGACCATAAATCTGCTTTGATCTAAACAATTCCACAGTAGCTGTTGTACTTTTAGAGTGGTTGTCTCCTCAACTTTTACCAGCTTTCCTGCCCTTCTTGAAGAACAAAAATAATAATAATAAAATCATTCACACAGCATGATGCAGCCATCACCATGTTTGTCAGGGGGATGATGTGTTCAGGATAATATGAAGTGCTAGTGCTCCACCTCAGACAGTATTTTGTATTGGTCTTATCTGACCAGAGCATCTTCCTACATTTCTTTCACTGTGGCAAACTGTAAGCAGGACTTCTTATTACTTTCTTTCAACTGAGACTTTTTATTTGCCACCTATTCATACAGACTAGATCTGTTTTGCTCTTGGTAGGGTTGAAGTCGGTCGCTCTAAGTGTTATTTTGCGGTACTTCGGAAAAGAGAGTTTAATATAACTGAATTCAGTTCGAATCTAAAAGTACTTTATTGATCTCAACGGGAAATTAGATGTGCGTTGACACACTTGTCAGATTTATTTGTTCTAAAGCATTTTTGAAAACCACGTAAATTTACCCTTGACTTTTTAATTATGTTTTGATTTGTGTTAGTCTGTCCTCAGAAAACCCGAATGGAAAACGTTTAAGTATGTGGTCGCAGCATGACAAAATGTGAAAAAAGAAAAAAACAAGTCAAAAACCTTTGTAAGGAACTCAGATGTACATCATTCAACAAACAGACTGTTTTAAATTACATTCAAAATGCAGCATTTGCTGCAAAAAAAAAAAGGATTCTTGTGTGTGTGTGTGGGTGTGTGTGTGTGTTGGAGATGAGGAATGAAAATCATAATCCCTTGTTTAGTAGTTTGAGGCTAAGCTATTCCAGACTCCCTCTAGAGTCCTCAGAGATGTCTCCCCGCATGTTTTGGTCTGCGAGCTCACTCACGGCTTCAAGGTTTAGTCTAGAGAGAGCCTGCTCCGGTCCTCGCAGTTCCCCCAATTCATCTTCATTTGAGCCAAAGCGTGAGTGCCGATGTGCAGTGACACGGCACATGGAGAGAGGGAGAGAGCTGTGCTGGCCTGAATGCATCAGACGCCTCATAAGTCACCGAGTGCATGACTGCGAGGTGTCAGCGGAGGTCAGTAGAGCATATTGGGGAAGTGATTTGGAAGAAAAAGAGCATTCTTTGAAAATCGAGGGAGAGACTTTATCAAGTTTCCCAACAGAATGCGCCTGCCTCTGTTTCAGTATTTTTGGAAAGGAAGTAATATATTACTCATGACGGGGCAAATCTGGAACAGAATCCAGAGGATAAGGTGCAGAATGCAAAATAAAGGGTGCTCTAGTTTACCCCAGACAGGTGCTGCTACAGAACAGGTTGCATCAGGTGAAGTTTTTGACTAACTCCATGATGATGTAATGGCACACATGAAGAGAATGTAGTATTTATCATAAAATAAACTGTAGTTCTGCAGTGAGACAAGCCAGCTCTTCGACTGAGTCCGAAGCTTTTTCTGGGCTTTTTGCTTGTGAAAATATGCCTGATGTTTTAAGAATGCTGCTGGTCACACTGAAGGCATTGCACTTAATTCAATCCGAATGCAACTGGTAAGCTCTATTAACGCTACCTTAGTAAAAATAACACAGTTTCACAGCATTTATACAAAAATGTTAAACTGATGTTAACCACAATCCAATTGCATTTACGCGAAACAGAAAAGCAGCAATCCTCCCGAGTGTTGCTAAAATAATATAACACTTCACAATGTAACCGTAATGAAAGTGATGGGCGGTGCTCGTTTTGATTCCACACCACGACCCCTTGTGTTTTTCGCAGCATTGGATTTTTCCAAATAGCGGAATTTGTGTTTCTATAAAAAACACAAGTCAGCCGGCACACCACCAGCTTCAAGGAACGGGCATATAGAATAAACGTTGCTTTAAAAGTCGCCCAAAGAGTCTGACCAACCTCTGCTGACATCTAAAGTTAAACGGAGCAAATCAGATTGATATCAAATTGAGCCAATAAATGCAAGACTTACGTAGGTCAAGTCAAGTTCACTTGTGTGGCACTTTTCAGCAACAAGATGGTTCAAAGTACTTTACATCATAAAAACGTCATACAGTCACCAATTACCAAACAAGCGATAAACATTACATTTTGTCAAAAGTCGTCATCAAAATAATCAAGCAAATACTTGTTGATCAGTGTTCCACTTACGACTAATCACATGTGTGCTTTAAGTCTTGATCTGAAGGAACTCAGTGTTTCAGCAGATGTGTAGTTTTTCTGGAAGTTTGTTACAGATTAGTGGTGCGTAGAAGCTGAGTGCTGCTTCTCCGTGTTTGGTTGTGGGGATGGAGAGCAGACCAGATCCAGAAAACCTGAGTGGTCTGGAAGGTTGATAGAACAGCAATTAATTTAAGTAAGCTGATGCTGAGAGCAGCATGTCCCTCACATTTGACATAATGCAGTCATTAATGGGTGTTTTACTGGCAACTGCCAACGGCAGACTCATCCATTCAACTGCCAAATGCGTCATGATTCATTGCTCCAAAGCACATCTCCACCGTCCAGTCTAGTAGTGGTTCAAACCATTGCTCCCAACTTGCTGCATTGCGATTGGTGATGTAAGGTTTGGATGCAGCTGCTCTGCCATGAAAACCCATTGCATGAAGCTTTTTAGTCACAGTTCTAATACGAAGGCCAAATAAAGTTTGAAAGTCTGTCTACTGGGTCTGGGCACTACGTGCCTCAGCATCTGCTGATCCCACTCTGTGATTTTTAAGTATTCCACCACTTCAAGACTCAGTTGCTGCTGTTCCCAGTAACTTCCACTTTGTTATATTACCACTAACAATTGACTGTGGAATATTTAGTTTGGAGGAAATTTCACAAGTGGATTTATTGCACAGATGGCATCCTATCATGTTACCAGACTGAAATTTACTGAGCTCAAGAGCAACCCATTCTTTCACAGACGCTTGTTGAAGCAGTCTGCATTTTGTTGTGATTGGAATACCCAAATTCAATGATATGGGGGCGTGGCTGGATACTTTTGGCAACATTAGTCTACGAGACCATTGCAGCCAATAAAGTATTTGACCAAGCATCTTCTTCCTCATTTTACTATTAGATCCACTGTGCAGGGCTTGGGGGAGCTGGAGTTTATCTCCAGCAGTAAGTGAATGAGGAGGGTGGCAGACCCTGGTTAGACCAGCTGTTGATCAAATGTCAACAGGTCACACAGAGACACAAAGGCAACCATTGAATATTTATGATTTTTTTACAAAACAAAGCACCAGATCACAGGCTTTAAAATCTATGAGAAAATGAAAACTTCAAAATTTGGAGTTTTTGTTACTCATCCCCACTTTAAATGCCTTAAATGCTTCAGAGCTTCATTTCTTAGAAATGCTTTTGCACAAAATCTATTGACAATCATACCAAACAGATTTCGTCCAGACAATTGCCATTGTTTCGCACTAGCACCTAAAAGGGTTAAAGGTTCTGTTAAAATTTTAAGCAGTTATCACCCACGCTGTCTTAATTTAGTGTTATTCCAGATTAGGCGTAGACCGAGGTGGACATCTATATTCCTGAAAGAACTCCAAATACTGCAACACTGCTATTTAATGACCCTGCATACTGCTGTCATTTTATGGAACTGAACTCCTGAGTCTAACACACTCAAAGAGCAGAGCAAGTGGAGCTCTGTGCCCATTACTGATCCAGCTGCGGGTCGATCCATCTGGTCCGTCAAGAGTCATTCTTATCTCATGAGTCCATAAAACCTTTGACAAATCTGTCTTCAGATGTGTCTTGGCCCAGTCTTGACATTTCAACTTGTGTCTTGTTCAGTGGTGGCCGGGTTTCAGCCGTCCTTACTTTGGCCAGGTCTCTGAGCTCTGAACATCTTGTACTTCTGGGCCCTCCAGGTAGGTTGCAGTACTGGAATGTGACAGCACTGGAAGATAACGGGATCCTGGTAGCTTCACGTTTGATTCTTCTCAAATCTTTGGCAGTTAATTTACCTGTTTTTTTCCTCAACATGTTTCTTGCGACCCTGCTGACAATTAGCAGCAAAATGTTTGATGGTTCTGTGAACACGCCCCAATATCTTAGCAGTTTCAAGAGTGCTGCATCCCTCTAAAAGACTTTTTACAATTTTTACATTTCATCTTATTGTAAGTTTAAAGATTCTTAAGTAGTGATCACATGAACCATACCATGCCATGGTGCTTTTGAGTTCGGAGTTGCTTTAACCCTCCCGTGGTCTTAGTGAAACACTCAGGAGGAGTGCGCTAAAGGTCATGGTAGGGCAGTGGGGAAGTTAGCGGGGTCAGTGCAAAGAGTATAAAACCTGTGAGGTCTACATGACTCCATCTCTGAAGACCGCAGAAGTGTTAAGATAGTAGAAGTCCACTTTAGACTCGGGCTCTCTTACGGTTAGCTCCAAACTCCAGCACCGACTAATCTGAATGACGCTGTACGAAGATGCAAATCCAGTAGATGCAGAGGTGGCTTCCAGCTGCATTGAGCCCACATCACCTTTAACAGGGAGCCACTTCAAAAGTTCTGAACTAGATCTTTAATACGGCGCGAAGTGGAAGTGAGCACTCTGTCTTCACTTCGCAATCTGTAATGTGAAACATTAAAGGTTTTTGCTTTGTCCAAGGAAGAAGCTCACACCACCATGTTGGTCATCGGGATCCGCAAAGAGGCCCGCTCACAAGTCCTCCACCTGTCCAGGAACAAGCGCTACACCCTGACCCCAGAGCAGCTCAAATGGGACAAATTCAAGCTAACTTATAAGTATTTACTCACACACTGTTCCCTTACTAGCACAATTAAGTAGACAAGAGCATACCAAGACTTTGAGGGCGATGACACTAACACCAAGACCAAAGTGGAGGAAGAGAAAACTAATGGGACACAGTTTCTATAATCATTGCTCTGTTCATAACAATGCAGCTGTTGATACAAACATTTAGAGAAACATGTCTGTTGCATTTCTTTAGCAAACTGGCACTTCCTCAGACAGATGCAATGCCGCAACATTTAAGGGAAACCAAACTTGTATGTCGGCAGACCCTCAGCTACATGCTGCTACTTGTTCAATGAATCTGGCAAGCTGGTAACAAGATAAAACAGAGCAATTATGTACTGCCAAATGTTAGCTAATTTAGCAGTAGTTGCAGGCAGAGTGAGTAATATTGGGTGGCTTAATGGTCTTTCTTTGTGTGTCTTGTACAGACAGAAAAATACCCAAGTATTTGCACTGGAAGTTATTTATTCTAGGTGTTTTCTCATGTCTCAAGTTAAAAAGAAAACTGTAGGGAGTTTGAATCCTGTCAGGATTCAAACTAAAAAAAAGGGACATTGCAATCTTGGTCTTGATTGGTTTGAGAAGAAAGTCCTGAGATTCCTGTGATCATCATATCCGAGACATAAAAAAAAGTAGAAATGTAGTCGAGATTTAGACAAGACCAAGACTTAAATAATGTGGTCTCCTTACCAGTCTTGAGTGCTACACAAAACAGCTTATTGCAGCTTGCAGAAAGTGCTGAATAAATACAAATTTACTTGAAGCAATGCGCGTACCACAGTCACGATGGTTTTAGCGGGACAATACAAATACTTTCGTCTTAGTCAAAGTCTGCCTTTGCAAATATTCAAAACATTTCTGAAGGTACTTAAATCTGACATCTGTGGATGTGGTTTGAAGAAATTGTTTATTCCGAATTGAAAAGCTTGCCATGTTTTTCTCACGCATTCCAAGGTACACACTGACTTGTTATCTACCAAAAGTGGCTCCACATCACCTCCATGCTTAACTATAGAAAGCTACTATAAAATTGTACAGAAAGGACTTCAAACTGTTTGGATACCATTGTACAAATTGCTTTGAAGAAAACCTTCACCAATTTTTACGTCCTCTGGCGTCCTCAGTCAGCCCATAAACTCTTCAGTAAGACTAGATTAGAAAAGCCAACACTGAATTTCACCAACTGCGGTGATCTAAAAGTCCCTACAAGAAGACTGCAGACGATCTGATTAACACATAACCCTCATTAAAAGTTCCTGCACAGATCTAACCCTGGCTGAGATACTCAAGAAGATGAAGTAATGGAGCTGTACTCAGCGACACTTGTGGGAATTTGTGCGCTACTGAACAGTAGCTGCTGTGTTTTTCTTTTATTTATTTATTTTTTATTTTTTTTATTTTTTTGCTGACTCCTCAGCTGCAGAGAGGAATGCGTACAGAGAGCAGTACTAACGGCACGGTGCTTCCCAACAGGTTGCTGTCTTTTCCCACAAACCTGATAAATGCCAGCGACACGCGTCGAGGCATTGCCAGGGCTTTTGGCCTGTGGAGTGACGTTTCCCCGTTCTCATTCAGAGAGGTGCCAGCTGACGAGGAGGCAGACATTAAGATTGGTGGGTGCTTGCTCTGCCTGCATGCTGCTGTCTCCAACAGATGTTGCTTGGCACCCGGCTCCAGAGTTCTGCTTTGCTGTTGCTTTTCCTTAAATTGCCGTGTGCCGAGACTGGGGCACAAAGCCTATATTCAGCATGACTCATAATTCTGCAAGAAGAAAAAAAACTGTAAAATGCTTGACAGCTTCCATAGCAAAGCGGTGTGAATTATGCTTTATTCGTACTTCTGGGACTAAACTCAAGAGCCCGGCATAAATTGTCAGTGACAAGGAGAGGCATGGTTGTCATCCTGCAGGCTGAGGCTTTAGCAAAGAGCTCTCTGTCTTTGGTAATTCATCACTTCCCATCTGCAGTCTGCAGAGAGCAGAAATAATGGGGTGAGGGCTTCCCTCCTTGACTCAGAGGTATGCATTCTTCTCTCTCTCTTGGCAGGATTCTACCCGGTCAACCACACGGACTGCTGGCAGTCCTACCTGCACCACTGTTTTGACGGCATCACGGGTGAACTGGCTCACGCCTTCTTCCCTCCAACGGGCGAGATCCACTTTGACGACCATGAATACTGGATTCTGGGAGACATGCGCTTCAGCTGGAAGAAAGGCAGGAATATTTTTTTTATTTTTTTTTTGTAC
The DNA here is from genome assembly GCF_002775205.1 of Xiphophorus maculatus. Lineage (NCBI taxonomy): Eukaryota > Metazoa > Chordata > Actinopteri > Cyprinodontiformes > Poeciliidae > Xiphophorus > Xiphophorus maculatus. The sequence continues at coordinate 7,100,547 of NC_036443.1, read as the reverse complement.
CCACAGACAATTAGTGAAGTGAACTAATTGTCACGTAGTTATGTTCGTGTTGCAGGGGTTTGGCTGACAGACATTGTCCACGTGGCGACGCATGAAATCGGCCACGTCCTCGGACTCATGCACTCTATGGATCCGAAGGCTATAATGCACCTGAATGCTACTCTGACAGGACGCAAGCAGATCACGCAGGATGAGGTCTGGGGTTTGCACCGTCTCTATGGTACGTTTGTTGTTCTCCGGTTTGAGACATCCCTGTCGGACCAGAGCAAGATTTTAGAAAGTTACCATTTGAAACTGCTGAATATTTTCTATATTGCCATTTTGGCTGGTGCAAGGGGTGTCATTTACTCAATTGCGAAAGTTCAAAAAGATCAAATTACCATGGAGAGGGTGGGCAACGAAAGAAAGACTGAGACATCTGTGGCATAAAGGGATAACGCCTGAAATATTTTTAATCAAAGATTGGAAAGTGTCTAACACTGATGCTAAGGCAAGCTCAGATGTGAGTCAAGACAGGTGAGCGAATACTTTTGGCAGCGTAGTGTAAGCGGTAAGTTGATGTAAAAAAAACAGAATTCATATATATATATATATATATATATATACTGTAGGCCAAGGAAGGGAAGAACATGAACAAAATGATCAATTTCATCTGTGAATGACAAAAAAAAAGCTGAAACATTTTGTACTCTGATCCTGGAATTTGAGGAATTACACTCAGATAAACACGTTAAAAACTGGTTAAATAACACGCAGTGACACATCTTTGGATCAGAACCAAAGGGAAAACAGACCACCGAGTTTGTCTTTGACGCTGACAGCCAACGTGGCATTAATGCACATTGTATAAACTCATGAGTCATCATTAGTGTGTATTACAGTGACTCATTTTTGTTGGCACAAAAAAAAGATGATTGGGGATCCAGCTTTTCCTTTTGCTGCTGACTGAGCGCTGCATGTCTGGTCCTGCTCCTCCTAAATCCACCCTCTAACCTCCCCACTCTTTCTTCCAGGATGTTTGGATCGCTTATTTATCTGTCCTTCCTGGGCTCGGAAAGGCTACTGCGACAGCAAGCGCAGGCTCATGCAGAGGCACTGCCCTTCCAGCTGTGATTTCTGTTACGGTAAGGCAGCAGAGAGCAGCAGCAGCAGCAGCAGCAGCAGCCCGGGGAGGGGAAAAAAAAAAAAAGAGAAAGCTTTCACAGCGTAAGGAGCTGCTGTGAACCGTTTGCCAATGGAACAGCTGGAGCCAACAGGTCCAACCTCGTAGAGCTGTGATGGAGTTTTTTTAAGTGTGTGATTTAAGAGGGGAATTAAAGTGTATTTCTACTGAAGGAGAAGCCTTTCCTCGAGGCTCGGCAGAGTTGGTACCTGTTGGCTGCCATCTAAAGGGACCTGCTTCGCGTGCAGTCCACCACATCAGCAGTCTGAGGGCCTCCTTAGGTTCCACTGTGGGATGTTCTTCTTGCACAACAGGAAACGGCCCCTCTAAACTATCACAACCCTCGCATTTCTTGGCTTTCCAGTGGGTTTTGTCAGCAACTGGGGGGACAGTTCGGAGACAGGCGCGAGGATACGATTTCTGGCCTGCAGGAATCTGTTCCTCATTGTTGATTTCAGAGACGCTGTACGGCTGTGGAAAATTCCAGAGCCACTCCAAACCGCTGGAATTTCAGACTGTGGCTCGAGGGTTAGAGACGCACAGGGTCAATTGGGATTTTTGCGGCATTAACGAGAAAATGAGGGGCTCTTAAGCAGCCTAAGAACTGATCGCAGACTGCTCTGTTTGTGTTTGTCAGAAGCCAGATGGGAGATGTTATAATGACAGGAGCCCCACGGCCCCGACAGGTCAGCATCACTCTCTCAGATGAGGGTTGGATCACGACATTTATGATGATCGGGTTTTAGTGGAGGTGCTTATCGGGGAACAATGTTGTATTTTTATATTACGAATGAAACAGAGATGAAACTATTTTTTCATAATATGCATTAATAGTATTGGGATTTTGTGTGACAGACCAACACAAAGGTCCATATAATTGTGAAGTTGAAGATTCACATCTTCTATTTTGGACTAGTTTAAATTTAAGCAACACGCTGAGACAAAATCTACCGCAAAAAACACGTGCACTAGGGGTGTGAACAATTAATTGACCTGCGGCTAATAGTCGAATGGTTTATTAGATTAAAGTTAGTTCCAGTCGATTAACTAATAACGTCCACCTAGACATTCTTTTAGCGTTTAGCCGAAGGCAGAAGGAGCTGCTGGTCATCCTACAGCGGAGCCCTGTTGATAACAGAATAAAGATGGCGGGGGCATACCAGAGCGGGAAAGAGAAATGGTCCAAACAGAAGCCAGTGTGGGATAAAAAATGCTCTTTTTGCGGTTCTGCTGTGAAACGTAACACTCGGCAAACTCCTTATGTCACGCCTTAACAGTGCCGATTCAGCCGAGCTGCTTGGCGGGAGCAGCATCACTTTCTCATTCAAAAATTAGTGATGTGCTACGACAGAAAAGCGGAGGACACGAACGGAAACAACGGTGACATTATAAGAGAAGGCATGGCTGCCAAAAAAAACTGGCTGATGTTGGGGGCTGTCGCGAGTTAAAGAATTTCATGGAGGGACGTTTTAGCATTCCTTCAAGAGTGACCACAGACACTTCTGTATGAACATCTGTCCGTTCACGGAGAATTAAGTGTTTCACATATTTATTCATTTTTACTTCTATTCAGCAATCTAAGAGATTCCTGTTTTGTTATATTTCACAAATGTCTAAATTCAATAATAAGAGAAAACTACAATTTCCTGTTTATTCACTCAGTATTTAATACAGCTGACATGTAAATAATGTAAATTTTTTTATTTTATTTAATTTTGCATATTGTGAAACATTCAGCCTTTCATGCTTTTGAAAGACGGTTAGCCCTCTGGATTTGAGAGAAATCTCAGGTTTTTAAGAAAATGACCACTTATCAATTAATCCTTAGTTGATTAACCCTACACTAACTCATTAACCAGTGACTTACACCTAATTACTACGTAGAGTCTACCTATGTGCCATTTAATGGTAGTAGAAATACAGCTGTTCAGATCTTTAAGCAAGCATCATAAAGACTAGAGACAGCTCACAGATAAAACTACAAAGAAGTTTAAATCAGGATTAGGTGGTAAAACGATATCCAAAAATTTTAATTTGAATATCTCACCAAGCACATTAGCCAGGAATGGAAAGAGAATGGCACACTACAGTAGACGTGCCAACAGCTGTTCATATAAACTGAAAGTCTAGAGCTAGAAGAGGATTAATCAGAGACGCAGCCAAGACGTGGTGAAGATGCAGAGGTCCACAGCTAAAACTAGGATAGCTTTAGCAGGTAGAGTATTCGTTGTGCAGTCCACAAACCTGGCCTTTTTGAAAAGGAGCAAAAAGAAATGTATTGTTGTATTAAAACTGGGCTAAATTGATTAAAAGATCATTAGTGGCTGCTGAAGACTTGAAACTTCGGGTTGGAGGTTTTCCGTCTCATGTGGCCATGACATGTAACGTACAGTCACTCTACAATGGTGTGGTTGACATCAAACAATACTTGTGTAAGAATGGCCCAGTCAAAGTCCGGGTTGTACATTGAATCAAGAATCTGTGGTAAGATCTGAAAATTAAGTCAACAAATTTGCTTAATCCAGCTTATTTTGTAGAGAAGAATGACCGCCAGTGGCCGTTCCTCTTAAGACCATCTCAGTAATCGTAAAACACTTGCAGCTGGAATAGCATGATAATAATAGTAATAATACACTAGAACATAAATGCAGACTAAACTGCTGGAGATAGGCACCAACACCTAATGATGCGTGGATGGAGGATAAATGCAAAGTTTTCAGATGTTTCTTTGTAAACAAATAGGGGGAAAAAACACATGTATGTTTGATGTCCTTTTTTTGCAATTGCGCTCTGTGTTGCGTCAATTTGCCCAATGAAATCCCAACACAAATGCTGAAGTTTGTGGAGGAAATACGTACAAGTTCGAAAGGCTTGAATGATTTTTGCAAAGCTCTGAATGACGCTTCGCTGTTAGCTGCTCCCATTAAAGGAATAAACAAATTGATTGGATATCTACACCCTTTTCTTTGTTTTCCCTCTAACGTGTTCATTCCCGTTGCAGAATTTCCTTTCCCCACTGCCGCTCCCACACCCACTCCACCTAGGACCAAACACAAGCTGGTCACTGAGGGAAAGAAGCTAACCTTTCGCTGTGGGAAGAAAATCGCATCAAAGAGAGGCAATATATAGTAAGTTCATGTGATGCGTCATCACTTGTCCTATGGCTGCGGTGACGACACTCGAACAGCGTCTGCCTTCTGTTTCAGCTGGTACAAAGACGGGGAGCTGCTGGAGCACTCTCACCCAAACTACATTTCCTTGAAAGACGATCACATCACCATAGTGGCCAACGCCATCAACGAAGGCACGTACACTTGCATCGTAAAGAAAAGGGACAAAGTTCTCACAAGCTACTCATGGAGGGTACGCGTGCGCTTCTGATGGAAAGCTGCAGAGCACACAGGACTCTAGGGCACATATTTCAATTTTACAAAAAAAAAAAAAAAGAATCTTGTATCATCCATAAAACCTGTCTGCCTTTCATTGTCATTTTGTAAATCAATGTTTGTACATGCAAACAATAAATGGTTTATACTACCCGACACTGAAAAGCTACTTTTTTTGTGGCAAATGTGTAGCTGTTTGAAGCAACGTTAGTTTTATTGGAATGGTATCATGGAATCTGAGAAATACCAGATTTTAAATCCAAATTCTGCCAGAAAACCCAAGAGATTAGAATTGGGTCTTTCACCCAGGACTCCGCAGAACCCAAAGAAATGTAGGACTGAAATGATTAATGAATTAAAATTAATCAAAACTAATTTTGTGGTCAATTAATCGTTAAATTGGAGTAGAAAGTTTTTTTTTTTAAATGTTTTTTTTTTTTGTTGCAAAAATCAACACATTTAGAGCAATAATTAAGTCAAAACTGTACCAAAACAAATATACATTTTGCATTTAAGTAAAAAAAAATAAATAAAAAAAATAACAGCCTATTAATATGTTCTCCCAAAACTCCTCAGGTGGCATACTTTTAGCTTTTCTTTTTTTTATTTTTATTTTTTACAAATTCTATAAACAAAATATATGAATAAAATTATCTAAGAAAATATCTATTAAATTATCTAAGAAAATATCTATTAAATTATCTAAGAAAATATCTATTAATTGGGTTTGCTACCCAATTAATAGGTTAATTGAAACGATAATTATTAAATCAACCCTAAACTGTATTGATAAGCAAAAAGAACTGAGCTTTTCATGTCGACGTCAGAAATATTTCTTTAGCTGAAGATGTATCCTTTGCTACAAATGATGAAGCATGCTAAAGAAATGCTATGTTGTTGAATGCTAACTTATTGTATTTTAAAAAGGAATTGAAGTATTTTTTTGCATCTTTTAAGGTATTTCTAATATTGTTCCAAAAAAATTTTTTTAAAGGCTTAAGCAGTTAAATGAAAAACATGCAAATTGTGTATCTGATTAGAATAACTGATAGAATAATTGAACTGAATACTACAATAATCCCTTGCTGCAGCTCTAAAGAGATTCCCTCTCTCTGTACGCTAATATATATAAATATTTAACCCTCCAGTGGTCCGAGTGTGATGATCAGGAGGAGCGCGGCAGATATCACGGTCGGACAGCGTGTAAACACGGGGCTGTCCCGTGAGACCACCCAAATCCACACAGACACAAAAAAACTGTCCTAGAACTGTCCACACATGGGGTCAGTGCGACCCCGCCGGAACCAAACACGGGGTAAAAAGCTTGTGGAGGCTTTTAACATCATATCTAGTGTTGTAAAAGCAAGTGGTGAAAAGAATTGAGGGGGGTGCTAATGACTGTGACACCAGTGATTTTTGTTGGGGGTTTTTTTCCACCTTCTAATCAAATTTTTCACTTCTCTAAAGTTCCAGCACAGTGCAGCATTAAAAGAGAAAACCTCTGGGTGTGAAAGATAATTCAACACCATCGGGGGAAAAGAGGTGATTTCTTAAAAAAATTTTTAAATACGGTAATCAATCCTATTTAAAAAAAAAAAAGAAAAATCTCCCCCACTCCAACCAAAAGTAAATCCTTACACGGTCGATGAGTTTTCCTTTTCAGCGCCCCCCAAAAAGTCACAGAAGCCGTTTTCTCTGATGCAGCGTAATTACACACCCACCAAACTGAGCCACTGAAGCAAAAAAAAAAAAAAAAAAAAAAGAGCCGTAATTTCAGCGGCCTTTGGAGATATCTGGACCTTAAAACCGCACATGGAACATCTCAGACGTCTAGCTTACTTTACTAGCCTGGCAACGAGGCCAGCAGTCTGCCTCCAGGGACTCCGCAGCCAGCCCCACTCGCAGCGCTTTCCAAGCTCATTCAACACATCAGGTGTAATAATCTGCAGAAGGAGCTGCGGCGGAGGCAGGGGACAGATAAAACTGATTAATGAATTTTTCCATTTACGGCTGTCTGCAGAAGAACCAGGACAAGCGGAGGGGCAGGGGTGAGGGGGAGGTGGGAGGAGGTTCTACCCGTCCAGCGAAAGCAGCTCGCAGCCTTGCAGGAACCGAAGCGAGGCTGTTTATTTTTCTTTGGCTCTCAATCAGAGAATTTATTGGTTTAAATCTGATGCCATAAAGCTGGTTACTAAACAAAGGCAGTCAATTTTTTTGATTTTTTTTGTTACTTAAAAGAACAAAAAAAGAAAAAATTGAGACAAAGTGTGCAAATCAACTTTAGTTCTCTGAATTCAACAGTTTAGTTATAAGACTGGACTTCTGCGAGGTTTGATTTTCCTGTGTTTGTGCAGGCTGGGCAGGCTTTGTAAATACAGCAGACAAAGCAAAGTTTCAATTTTTATTTCTTACAAAAACAGTCAACCTAACGTCATGTCGGCAGTAAATTTCTGATGGATCATATGGCAAGTATGCATAATTATACAGTAGCTCAGGTAGTCAGGGAAGCATTTAAAAATTAAAAAAAAGGTCAAACATGAGAGCTAAACTTCTAGATGGTGCATTCCTGTTGAGGAGCAGAAACAAGTCTCTTCTGAAATGTTGAATTCACAGAAATGAGAAGATTTCCAACCACAATGAGTCCTGCTGTTGGACAGTCCTGAGTATCTGAGATCAGTTGTTGTTTAGCAGACACCACGCTGGTCTGCAGCGGCAAAGCCGCCTGGCTTCAAACACACGAGTCCCAGAACTTGTTGCTTTGTTCCTCTCAAGCGAGGCAGAGAAACGTCCCGGCTGGTTTCTCCTGATCAGAATTTGAGGCTGAACCCGGGCCCAACAGCAGACGCTCCGAGGTTGCTGGTCGTCAGGTGGAAACCAGTGTCTTTCAGGTCGTCGTCACCCTGGTGTTAAAAACGAAACAAATGCAATTGTTTTACATTTCTATGTTTGTTATGTACAGCCCCTTAAAGAATTACTCATACGCCTTTATTTTTTCTCTCCACATTTTGTCACGTTTCAACCACATTGGACTTTAGGTGATGGTCTCAAAGTACAGCAGGACTGTGAAGTGGAACGGATAGAAATGTTTTACAAATAAAATTTGGAGAAGTGTGCCAGCTATGTGTTTTCACTGAGGCTCAAGATCGATGTCAAAACCACATTTTCGAGATTTTGGTCTAGTTATGGACTCCAAATTTTTACTTGATCATATCGTGGTCTTGGGATGGAGCATTCGAGGATTTTCCTTTTTTTGTTTAGTTACAAGAATAAAGCCACGATGTTAGCAGAATAAAGGCACAAAATACCAGAAGAAAGTCGTAAATTTAGAAGAAAAAATTGTTTAGACGAGAGCAAAGCTTGGATAGAGTCACTAAGATGTGACGTGACCAGATCGTCGGGTCCGTGGTTTTTTCTTCAAAATAGACACAGTAGTTGGCTCAATCATTTCAAAGTTCAACTACCGAAGATAATTTGATTTTGATGTGTTAAACAATTTGTAAAACCGATGCCAAAGTACAACTTCACAAGATGCTCAACATTCCTCATTTAAAGTTTATTCTTGTATTATTCAGATTTTATTGTCATACGACTTTTTTCTTGTGTTATTACAACTTTCTTCTAGTATTATTTTAACTGTCGTACGACTATCACAAGACCTTACTCTTGAAATTATTTGTTTTCTTAGCCTTGACGCTAATATTCTGTCGTACAGCCTGGGATGTGCTAAACTGGGCGCATTAAAGTTAGGGAAGCACCGATCCACTTTTTTTACTTGAAAAAAAGTGGATCGTTTCCGATACTGATAGCTGAGGTTTAGTATTGGCCGATACCGATCTGATACAGAAAAGCAACCCTGAATTGACTTAAAACATTTCTTTTCTTTCTTTTTTAGAAACATAAATGTACGGAACTACAAATACATTTGGTTATTCTGAACCAGTACAGCACACTTAAATACAGCAGCAGCTTCACAAACTTGGTCAAATATGCAAAAACAACTCAACTTTAATTGAAACTGAAACTAGCTAAAACAATAGGTTGAGTACCTTCATCAAACATGTAAAGAATAAACGGCAACAAATTTTCTTTCAAATGGTTCAGAAAGTAGAATTAGACATTTTTAATATAATATGATTACCCTGCCTAATCAGCACAATGATTTCCTTATGTGGGGAAAGATGGTGACTGCATGATATTTTCCTGTATGACTGAGTTGGTCAATTGCAAAATATCCAAATAAATACTTTAAAGTTGGTATTTGTATCTGGAAAGAAGAAAGGAAATTGAATACTTTTGCAAGTGTTTAGCACAGACCATTATAAATTACACTGGAATTATTTTTCAAGTGGATCTTTTATTGTTAATCCAAAGAAGCAGCCAAGAGAACGCTAATTATTAACACAGTTATCGATCATTCCAGGTTCGGCAGCTTTATGGGTTTGGGCGTTTCTCGAGAATAAAACTGAAATAACAACCAACAGCTTTTTGGCCCGCTTCCGTTTCGTCCGGGAAGGTGGAAAATATTGAAACTGCTGCTGAAAAGTTTCAATAATATCCTTATGGGTGAGCGGGACCGCTGCAGAAAACATTAGAAACTTCAGGGAGCACATCTTGGAAAACACAAGGAGGAAATAGTCGGACACTAAGCAGAAGCTCGAGGGTCTGTAATCTATTTAACACAGACAGCACTAAGAAAGCCTGGTAGCTGTGTGTAATGGAGAAAGTGGAGTCTAATGTCATTACCAGTTGACTGTATCCCAGGCCTCCCTCGGGCGGACGAGGGCTGGTGCCTCTCTTCACCCTCTGCTGCTCGCTCTTGGCCGGCCAGGTGGGGAACATAGAGGGGTCGATCGGGAGAGGCGTCTCCCTGAAGTACTCGTGCTTCAAAGCCTCGTCAGCTGAGATCCTCTTACCGGGGCAGTAGGTGAGGAATCTGGAAAACGGACAATCACTTATTATTTATTCGTTGATCTTTAAAAGGTGCAAAAGTGCCTAGTTTGGACTGCGATATGAAATGGGGCAATTATTATTTGAATTTCTCCAGCGCCTGACTTGTGCATAGCTGACCTTGCCTCTGATTCTTTCATCGCAGGTTTGGGGTTTAGCTCATTCAGAGCCGTCTCTCTCCATTTGGAAAACAGATTAAGGCTTTTTAGGCAGAACGAAATACAAAGGAATCCTCTTTCTGTGCAAGAGCCAAAAAAAAAAAAAAAAAAAATGGTGGAGAGAAACGGCCAGTAGGTGCTGCAAGAGATGGTGACACACACCAAACTCAATTTCTTTTTCTAACACACTACCAAAAGGCTAAAACCAATAGCAGCCAACCATTTCTGTGTTAAAAAGTAGTGAAATTGATCCAAGAGTGATGACTTGACCTAGAATCCACCATTTTGGAAAGTCAATGCTTTCAATCAACCAGCAGCTGACTCCTGTCATTTCTCTTCTGGGGCGCTGCTAAATTAGCCGCACTTCAGGGTGTGTGTTTGCTGCTACTGTTTTCATGTTTTAATGTTAATAATTGGGATGTTTACTGCGTCAGATATATGAACATTCATATGTGTAAGATTTCGCCGATTGCCAGATAAAGGGGGATTGCTTGGTGGTGTGGTTCCAGCAAAACTTGGATCTCGGGGTACATCTTTTGTTTGTGCCTAAGATTATTTCATTCTACCAATGTGTTTTAGTATTTTTAGGTAGAAACGCCTCTGCCGTCTGGCGTCATTAATTGATTCTAAAAAGTTCAGTTTATACAAAATTTAGCCTGTTGTTTGCTCAGAGTTAAGATACTACACAATCAGGGTGATCCCAGAAAATGTGCTAAGCCTGGTAGTCGGGGCGCCGAGGCGGACCACCATGTTTTTGTATTAAAAGATGTTAAGTTGAAAGGAAATGTAAAATATTGCTGGGTAATTCTGTTACTGGAAGACACTGCCGACAACACTTAAACCCAAAATCATATAGTCTTAAAAACAACAAATCCAAAAAACAATTAAAATAAATATAAATTATTTGCACTTCCCTTAAGTCCAAATTAAGTCATCAGTCAGTGGATCTACGAACACGACGCCAGGCTGATCACATTTAGAACAGGCCCATGACATAAATGAAATAAGCAGCTCCTTAAGGGGCCCTGGCCTTCAGGGGCCCCATATGGCCTAATGATTTAACACAGACCACAAACATAGAATTTGATCACTTGAACGCTCAATGCGCACCTCTGAAAGCGTGACTACAGGTTATAGTTGCAGTTCACATTGAGCTGAGCAAGCAGAGCAAACGCAGTGGCTTTTAAACTTGATAAAGATTTCTCCAAAGAAACATGAGTCCTCACGGGCGGCGTTGACATAAATGTCGACGCAGGTGAGCCGATGTCCAGCTTGAGTTAAAAGAGGCCCAACCGAGGAGACCTGGCCGCTGCAGCGCGCTATGCGGCCAACGCGCAGAGGTGCCAGCTGTGTGATTGGTGAGCGCTCCCGGCTTCATGCCATGTTCAACGCATCAACTATAAACCCGTCTTTCAGGAATGATTCTGCCAGTGAAACGCTCAGTGCAGCAGAGACGCTTGCAATCCAGCTTATTAAAATACAAAAACAAATGTCTTTAAAAAAAAACAACACAAAAACAAGCAATGCTCAGCCTCGTTAGAGGGCAAGTAAAGCCTGGCGTGTCGCTGAGAGAAACCCTGACGATCATACATCATTTTCACATTTTTGAGACTGTTTCAGTGTCAGCTGTTGACACAGATAAAGAAAAATTGAGCAGAAGTTTAACTTTTAGCTAATCCTTAATGCTATTTGTCTACATGAAGTATCTTAATTATTTACTATGTTAACGTCTAGTCATTTTCTAACTGGATTAGGAGGGAAAATCTATTCGCACATTAGCCCTACCAAGAAGCCACTGCTAAAATTAATACTCGATAGGAAGAAATGCCAGCAGTATTCAGGATCTTTAGATTAAAGCCCCAGCTACTCACTACTCTGGACTTTATCAAAATATTTTTTCCTGATTCTAATATAAAAGCTTTGGCAAAGCAGCACCAAGCAAATGATTTTCTTCAATAAAGATGCACTAATAAAACAGACGGATAATGGATTGGACCAATTTCCCCTGACTTAAAAAAAATACTCTAAAAAAATGTTTTTGTCCCCCCCTATTTTGTATTAAATGCATTTTTTCTAAACAAATAAATAAAGAAAGAAAGAAATGCCACTATTTTCCATCTGTAAATGTACTTTGTATTTTCAGGGTGTATTTTGAGGCGTAATGTTTGAACTTAATACAAACTATAGATAAAGGTCAAGGACATATGCTTCGATGTTTAATTTTATAACGTCTTTATTTTCAGATACGTGCAACATATTCTCTTAATTTTTTATATTACATTGCGAATTAGCAAAAATGATTTGAATTGAATGAAAATCAAATTTTGAAGGTGAAACTTCTAAGAAAAACAGAAGATGGTTTCAGTCCATCATTTGAGATGATCTACCTCACTGATTCATCTCTAAATGTAGTTCCTGTTCTCTTTCGTTTCAGTCTTTTAAACGTTTTTGTTTACCTCTGGCCTTCAGTTGAGACAGTTAATACAAAAACTGTGAAGGACAAATAAAAACCCATAAAAATGGCTCCATTATTGTTGTGGTTACGAGCTAACAGAGCCAAAGCGGGCAAGCTCGGTTTCTAATAATCTCCAGCATTGGCCTTAAAGGGACAGTGTGCTTTTTAAGAGAATCAAAAAACTGTGTAGGTGGAGGAAAAAAAATGTGGTGAAAAATCTCAATTTTGCAAAAGTATTTGTGTTTGGACATGCTGTAAGACTGAGGATTCTCAACATATATTCTTGGAAGTCCGAAAAGTTAAATGCCCTGACTTGGTGTCTCAATGACACCATTTCTTATTGATCCAATTAGGGTCACTGAGTGCATTTAACTCCTAAACTTCAACATCATCACGCCTGAAAAACAGCTGCCAGTAGAGTCATGGCAAAGCCGAGTCAACATGTCTGCAGTGTGTAATTATTAAAAGAAAAATCACTACTTTTAATGTCTTTAAGTAGCTCTTTTCAGGACCCGGTAATTGCAAAGATTTGTTTAATACCGCCAATTTGATTACACATAAATGGTTTAAAAACTTAAATACTTGGCTGAATACAACGGGTTTACTCAGCTGAATCGGACTAAGGCACAGCTTAAGTAAAACACTTCAAACGGATTTCAACTCACAGCACTTTATTTTTCATTACCTACCAGATGCTACACATCTAAAGCCAGACGTTTGATCTAACCCACGACCCATCATCACTGTGGTTTGGTGCAAAAACTGCCCTTCAAGTTATTCTTTTTTTTTTTTTTTTTTTTACAGATTCAGTTACTTCAAAACATTCTGGACGTTTGAACGCAAAATACTTACCTGGTTGGATTTAATTTTCGGTATGTTCCACAATTTATTAAACAACAATTCTGATTCATGTGGTAAAGGAATATTTTGCTGCGTTGACTGACTGAAGTCAGGTGTTTCTTTATTCAACGGAACGCCATAATCACTTCCTGACTCTACCCGTTTACATGCCAACAACTTCAGCAAATAAAGTGGCAAGTGTATTTTTTGTGTTTGCTTTTTTACAGTTTCAAATTTCCTATCAACCTTAAACATTTAACTCAAAAGCACACTTGATAACTGCCCATGTGCCCCTACGACCTGGCCAAGTAAGTTTTCTGGGGGAAACCCTGAGCCTTCTCTCATAGGAGAGGAAAAGGAGACAGTGGCTGATTTTCAGACCTTTGTGGAGGCAAATAAGATCGGTGCTCAATCACAGATCTCCCAAAATTAGGGCTGTTGTAAAAGAATATTTTAGTAATCGAGTACTCTATAGAATATTTTTACGATTAATCGAGGAATCTTCTCTCTCTCTCTAAAACAGTGACGACGCGATTCTTAAAGCACAAAAGCTATCGCAAAATTCAATAATCCTTAAGCCTGACAAACCCAACCCAAACCCTGACAAAGCGCTGCACAATTCAACACCATGCTGCTAGCACTTCACAACAACTCATAGGCGGAAATAAGAGCGCTGCCCTCCACAAATAATGATCCGGGCGGAACACGGTGCGCTACATAATAAAATGTAGTTTAACGAAGCTTTGAGGCAAATTAATTTTCCTCAAGGAATTTTAATAATCGAGGTACTCGAATCATTCGAGGAATCGTTTCAGCCCTACCCACAATTAAGAAAATCTGTAGCACAGCCCTTGTTGGGGGACGGGAAGCCCCTTAGCGCTAGCTGCCTCCTCGATATAGCTAGGTAGCTCAAGGAGGAAAACATCAGGGCCGGCCCAAGGCATAAGCAAACTAAGCAGCCACTTAGGGTCCCAAGTCCAGTAAGGGGACCCCTCAGTGGAGGTGATTCTTTTTTTTTAGTAATAATTTCTGTCATTATAATATCAAAAACACACAATTTTCCAATAAACTGATTTGCTTTTACAATAATATATATTTGATAATGTATGTAGAAATTATTACTTTATTGATAAAAAGAAAAAAACTATAAATTGCTTTTGGGGGGCCCCTGGTGGCCGCGGTAGGTACCGCACGCTGTGCCGGTAACGAGCTGCTGCAATGTGCAGAGCGCATCCAAACGTCCAAAGCTCCGGTCAGAAGTTAAGTTAGCAAAACAATGTCTCTAAAAAGGACTTATCCTTCAGGGAGAGAGAAAAGAAAGAGGAAGAATAGAAAAAAGACAAGATAAAGGTTTGTTTGAATGTGCCTTGGTAATGTAATGTAATGTAAAAGATTTGTAAAGCTATAGCTTGATAGTGACGTGGAACGGTCCAGTTCAACAGCCAAACATTGAATCTCCTGCTTGGCTCTGTATATTTCTGATTTTTGGTCTGTCAGTCACACCTCTCACTGCAGAGCACCAGAGGACAGAGACTGATTTTTAAACCTTTGCTGACAAAGATAAGATTAGGGGATAAGATCAGCTTCACATGTAAGTATTAGCAGATCACAATCCCCCAAAATTAAGGAAATCGGTGCCCAGAAATCAACTGGTTGATAAATCAATTGGCCAATAAATGTATCCTGTACTATACATGTATATAATGTAAAGGGCACTGCCAGAGATGCAATAAGTTTATAGCAGGTCTGTGAATGATCTAATGATCGGGCTGCTGATTGCAGCCAGTCCACATTGTTAGCAGAACTAAAGGGCCCCAAAACCACATTTCGCTTAGGGCCCCAAGGAGGCTTGGGCCAGTCCTGAAAAACATATACTAATGTTGGATAAACGAAAGCTTATGAATGATTCAAAGAAAATGCTGCATAGGATGCTGATTAGGCAGAGAGATCGCTGTCCCAATGCATGCAGCATTACATACATCACAGTCTTGTTTTCCACAGAAAGGAATGAATATAAAGAATTTAAACTTTGCATCAGCAGACGATGAAGCTTAGATCATTCGGATAAGATGATGGAAAAAAATCTTGATTCCCCAGGAAGTTGAACAGGTTTAGAAAGTACTTCTGGTGCTGAGGCCCCTCTGAAGTCCGACAGCAAATACAGTAATATTCAAACACATTCCCAACACAAGGATGTGTGACATTCCAAACAGTCCACTGGAATCTAAACCTACAGACTCCCACACTACTCTGCCCTCATGCTTTTTACCCTGAACGCCTCTCCATGTTGACCTTCCATGGTTTGAACAAGTCCCAGGGTAAACGCTTTCCAACAGATGGAGAGTTTGGGCAGCCCTGGCCAGACTTCCACTGGACTGTGATTCCTCAAGCAGCACAGTGGACTTGCTGTTAGTGTCACGAGTGTAGACAAAAGACTCAGCGGGTCAGGAAAAATCTGAGTAAAAAGACTCTCGCCCTGCAGCTGGTGAGCAAATATTTGGAACACGCGAGAGAAAATTATGACGTCATTACTTCGATATGAAAATGATTTTCGTAAGAACGGTGCTGTCCAAACATTTCCTTAAAGAGCGGGTCGTGAATTGGAACGTGTGCTTGGATCTGACTCTCACAGGGGCGTATTGACGAATGACCGACCCGTCACTGTTGTCATGTTTCGCATCAGCTCGCCAAGAACGTTCCAACCCGACGGGAAAAAAATGTACAGCAGAAGGCGCTTAGCACATTTTAAACATGTTTCGCTCATTTATAGGAATTTTTACTGTATGCTTGTAACTAACTAATGAAGCATGCTCTCTGTTTATGAAATATTCAATACTGGCTACCGGTTCATTTAAGGTTCTTTTCTTATTATTCCTTGTAATTCAGCTGATAATATTGCCATAAAATGTTTTTTTTTTTAGTCTCCTGCAATATCACCAAATGTTCCAAACAATGTGACAAATAAAACTTTTTTTAAAATGCAGCATTAATCATACCGACTGTTGATCTGTGTTTGTGTGTTATGCAGCAGTTACTGTGCAAAAAGCAAAGAAACCTAACCACCTTCTTTCCGTGACTACACCCTGAGATCCCGACAACGAATTACAGCAAACAAGATCAAAGACAGGGGATGCAGTTAAAACAGTTTACATTTTCTTCATTTGTTTTTGATAGTCATGCTATAAAACATAAGAGATTTTGTGCCTTAATGAAAAATGTAATGTGTGAAGCTGTGAAAAATATCATTACTACAACTACTAACGTTACCAGTTATTGTGATATAGCATTTTCACACCACTGCACAAGTATGACGTAGCAGGAGTGGCGAATCAGTGGTGCATCATTGTTAAAAGTGAGTACAATTTTTTTTTTAGATAATCAGACAGCTTGCACAAATTTCATGCACATATTCAATAAAGGGATGCACGATATTGTGCATTATAATGTGGTGAAGTCAGCAGTATGGTTGTTTGTTTAAAGATATTAAAAGAGTAGTGAAATATAGATAATATCAGTAAATATCAGTTATCAGCCATAAGGGCAATATCAATACTGGTCCAAATTTTCATATCGGTGCATCCCTATTTCAATGTTAACGTCTTCAGCCAAAATAAAGTTGTTTAGAGCCGCAAAAGCAATGTGACTCTTTGAAACAAAAAGCTTCTTTTTGCAATTTGGACTATAGAAATTTTAGTTGGATTTAAAAAAGAAAAGAACATTTATTTACATTTCACACATTGTTTTAATAGGAATTTCAAGCCTAAGAATAAGGATGCATTTTTGGCATTTTTTTGGGTCAAATCACTAATATTTAAAAAGTCTGACCTGCCGATTTAGATTTTGGCCAGTATGGATTCATTTTTGCCTTAAAAGTTACTAAATAATAAGACAGTCGCTAAGTTGGCGATAGTCAGGTGACTATTGTTAACCAAACATGTTCAGACATGTACAGGTCTGTCAATCAGCTCTCTCTCACGGCAGAGCAAAAGTGAACTGCAGCTTATTTTCAGACCTTTGTTAAGCTAGATAAGATGGGTTTCTCATGCCAGCGTCGGCCGATCGTTGATCTTATAAAATTAAAGAAATTGGGGCCAGTTTATTGGTGCAAGTCTACTTAAGAACCACAGTGGAGGGTCAAAAGTTGCAACAAACTAGTGGTAAAACTGGGATCTGGACTTCACCGTAAAAGCCATACTGTGTCATTTTTGGCATATTGTCCAGATCATATCTCCACCCCAGACAACAATAAAATTATGGATTATTATAAACTTTCTATGCTCCTCGATCAACTTTAAAAAATCAAACTAAAAAACCCTGTGTATTTTACAGGAAACAATGACAAACAGTGGCAAGAGTGATTAAGAACAAAAACAATTATTTCTAAATGTGGGGGTTTTTCCCCATCGAGTAAATTTAAAAAGTTAAATTAAAGGTTGGATCTTTTGTCATTAAAAAGTGTGACGCTATGTCACTTTAAAGAAAAAAATGTATATTTTTAATACTTTTTATGCGTCTTTCTCAGAAGTGCCAATGGACTCCAGAAAAAAGTCTTACTTGTTCATGAGGTCGAAGCCTTGGTCTGACAGCAGCGCTCCAAAGCGCTTTCTCAAGTTATTGTAGGGATACTCTGTGAAGCTCATCTTCTTCACAGCAGGCAACTCACTGTAGCCAGGCCAGATCTTCTCACTGGGTGATCCCAAATCCTGCAGTCAACACAAACACAAACACACACGTCAACTGCTATACTTGCATAAGATTGATATAGTTAGTTAGAGAACAATTTCCCTCCTGGGAGAAATGAAGGATGCATTTTTAATTTGTTAGTCGTAAAATAGGAGGAATTAATACACGCATGCAGGGCTATATTGCTTTACAGCATGTGAATCACTAAAATATGGAAAGCTTTTTGGTCTAATAATGCTGTCTGCCAACAGCTCCCCCTGAGAAAAATTGTTGAACTACGTTCTTAATCCTCTTAACACTACATTAAATTCATAGGCAGTAAACATGGTAATTTTGCTCTTCGCAGTTACAATTTAGCTTAAATTTGAAGGGCAAATGATGGCATTCACCTTGTAAATCTTGTTAATTTGGTCAATTTCAGATTTTCCAGGGAAAAGAGGTTTCTGGGTGAGGAGCTCGCCAAATATGCAGCCCACTGACCACATGTCCACAGCCGTAGAGTACTCCTGCAGAGAGAAGAACAAACACGGCGGTAATCCACAGAAACATCAAGCAGACGGTCTTGCCTGGCAAAATTCTGTTTGAGTTCATCGTCCCCCCCCCACAAGAAAAGAGAGAGAGTGTGGATGTTCTCCAATAGCTTTCTGGGCCTCTGCCGTCTGGCTGAAACAAAGCCTGTGCTCTACAACTCCTGCAACAACTTGCGGTATTTGGTGACTTACAAGCCAAATGCTTCACAGATGTTGTCTTTTAATGGAAATATATCTCTGAGACCAACAGTCCAGATGATGCAATCAGTCTGAAAAAAAAAGTTCATCACTTTTGTCTGGAACGTCAGCTGCTGCTTAAGTATTTCGTCTGACAGCCCCTTTGCGGTTTGCAAAACTTGAGATCTCACCTTGGCTCCAAGCAGCAGCTCCGGAGATCGGTACCACAGAGTCACCACAACAGGGGTGTACTGCTTCAGGGGTGAGCCGTACTCCCGCGCCAAACCGAAGTCCCCAATCTAGAGAACAGGACAAAACAAGGGAAACTGTAAGACCTCAGGGTTTTTGTTGGCGAAGGGGTTCATGTCTTCGGAAGATTTCCCCAAACACGTCTATATCAAGTTTCTCAAATCAAGTACTAACCAGTTGTTTTGTAAAATATCAAGATGGGTCAAATTTAAAGCTCACAGGTGTCTACGCAATTTTTTTCAACTTGGAGATTCAGAAACATTTGCATTTGGCTTTTTTCAACTATGTTTTCCCAATGGAACTTCTTTCCCTGGAACGTTTTAATTTACCCTGGCTGTTTCTCGTGCGTTTTTCCACTGCAGGTTACAAAACAGAGACATTTGTGTAAATTGTATCCGCAGATGCTAGGCTGCAGCAATGTTGACGAACGTCAAGGACAAGCTACGAATGTGTGGGGGAGAGACTCCTGTGATGAAAAGAAAATATAATACGCTCAGCAATAAAACTATAAATGATGACTAGGTGATTAATTAAGGCATAGTCACTATACAGTCTACAGAAAGATTACCTGCAAAAACTTCAAAAGGGACTTTCACACTTTTTAAGCAAGAAAGAAGTGGTAGAGTTGAGATTCTTTCAAAGCAGTTGCACTCTGAATCTGGGAATGCACCACTTTTTTCACTTCCGATACCAAATCCAGTATCTGAGGTTCAGCCAATACCGATCCAATGGAGAAAAATAGTGCTGAATTGACTTAAAACATTTCTTATAAATATAAAAAATTGGGAAGGGAGCGTTTGGGAGGAGCAGTTTGCATTAGCCACTGTTCACATTTAGATTCCAGTTGAGGGCAGAGGGGGCAGCCCCCCACAAGATGCCGCCCTGGGCAGTTGTCCATGTGGCATATACCATTTCTATGGAGTTTGTGCGGTGAGGCAGCAGTTGCTTGGACTCATCCCAACAAGCGAACAGTATAATTTGTTCATGTGAAATTTCTAGCTCATACACGTAGACACGCGGGCTACCAACACTACACAAGAAAGTTGAAAATTGATCAACTTTTGTCGGTATTTCGCTGCCGTGTCCCATGTATTGGGTTCAGCTCGAGTGGAGGAAAACGGAGGCTTTTAACTCCCCGGGTGTTGAGCCGTTACCATGGAAGCAAGAGAGGAGGAGTAACTCCAGAGTGAAGCTTTTTGTCATCCAGTCTCTTCGATAGAAAGAGAGAGAGACTCAACAAAAACAACCAAGCATAATTATCGCCCTCATTTTCTTATCGAGCTCATTTTAATTGATTTATTTTTATCATGACAGGCCTAATTTTAAGTATAATTACTTAACTTACATAAAGTTTTAACAAACTTGATTCTCAGACTTTCCTACCTCTTGTTATCTTTACATGGCATGAGGTAATTGAACCTCTTTTTATGTTTGTCACAATCGCCTTCTCTACCTTTTATTCTACACAGAGGCCATTAACCCATCACACACACACACACACACACACACACACACAAACGTACTTTAGCTTACAGTTTCTGGGTCAGCTTACCTTGAGGATTCCCTTGTGGCTCAGCAGCAGATTAGACGTCTTCAGATCCCGATGAAGAATCCAGTTGTCATGGAGATGTCGGACTCCTCGAAGGAGCTGAAGCATTAGAGTCTTTATTTCTCCTAAAAGAAAAAGCCTTGCATGAGGTTCTAATAATTGCCTGCTAGTTAATAACCTTTTTACGTCACAAAAATGTCAGAATGAATTTTTCACTACTTTTACAAGAAGAAGAAGAAAAAAAAATTATGCCACAATACCAGGCAAGAAAGGCTGCTTCATGGTTTCCATCAGACTCTTCAGGTCATGCTCTACATAGTTCATTACAATATAGATCTTATCCATATTGCTTCCAACAACAATTTCCTGACAACAATGCAAAAAAAGAAACAAATAGGTCATTCTAGAAAAAAAAGCCAAACAGCAAATGTTATTCACCCAAACTTATTGTCAAGTTGTCTCACCCTGACTGTGACGATATTTGGATGTTGGGCTTTCAGAATAGTGTTGATCTCTCTTAAAGACGTGATGGGAAAGCCTTCCTTCTCCTTCTCCATCTTCAACCTCTTTAAGGCAACAATCTCATCTGCAAATATAAAACAGCATTCATCTAGAAAAAGCACATTAAAAAAAACCACAAAATCAAAACATAAACAGGAGTCTATTTACATACCAGTCTTCTTGTCCTTGGCTCTGTACACCACTCCGTAGGTTCCCTCCTCTATCCGGTTCAGACACTGAAACTCTTCAACGCTGCGGCAACCCTAAAAAAATGTCATTCCGAATAATCAAACTTTTAGAGGTTTATTCAACTAAGGTAAGGATGCATTTTCTTTTCTCTAAAGCATCACCTTGTGGTTAGTAGAGTGACTGAAGGGAGACTAAACAGTCTGTCATCATGACACAGTCATTTCTTCTGATGCAAGGCTAAATTTAAGTGCTTATTAAATCTGGTTGAATAAAGAGCAAAGACCTTTATTGACAGAATTTCCTTAACTCACAAAACCGAAACCTATGTGAACATAATCGAGAGGCTGTTGGGAGGGAAACGATGTAAAATGAAACTGGAACAAAAAAAAGAAACATTTCGATACTCCACGATTGCCAGAAAAAACACAAGTTCACAATTGTAGTGGTTCTATTTAATCAAAATCACATATATTTTTAAATATATATCACAAATATTTGTCAACCATTTAAAACAACCTTCAATATGCACTTTAAGTGGGCTATTATTGTTAGAGGTTAATTTTCTAAACTGTAGGAAAGTAATTGTTAGGGATACTCAACATTGGTGCAGATGTCAATATCTGACAGTAATACTGTCAGATATTGACAGTATTACTGTCAATATCATGGCAGTATTTACCAATATTTTATTTGATAGAATGTTTTATTTCATTATTTGATTAATTGTCAGAAAAATCAATAGAATACTCGATTACTAAAATAATTGTTTACAACAGTACTAATCCTGATACACTGGTGGAGCTGTTTTGAGTCAGTTGCCATGGCAATGAGTGTGCGTGTAGTGTAGCCGTTACGTGGTTTTGAGTTATTCTTCAACGATTTTCCTGCGTTATTTTTCCATTTGTTGTGGTGCATTGTACTAAATTAATAACATCTCCAGGCTTTATTTAGTGAACAGAATTGTTCTACCAAGGTAGCGAGACTATGGATGGCATGTAAAAGAATCGTCTTTTTGCCCTTCACCGTTGTGCACATGCTCGAAATTTCCAAATGTAAACAACATGCAACGTGTCTACATTCGTAGAGCTAACACTTACCTGTAAAGCCGGCAGATATTTGGGAAGCTCCTTCTTCAGCTCCACAGGTGAAACTGGAGGGGACTCTGGAATGTAGTTCTCCTCGGGGGTGGGCGAGCGGGAGTGAGTTTGGGATTGAGGGGTGGGGTCACCCTCTCTACCTTCCTCTTCGTCGTCCTCCTCTTCGTCATCCTCCTCCTCCTCGCCGGTCTCCTCAGAATCGTGGTCAAAACGGGATTCTGGAACTGCGACAGCAAGAGCGAAGTCAGTAAAAATTATTTGATTAAGTTTGTTTGATGAGGGCCATGAATTCAGAAACTACATGTTTAATGTTGTGATTCTGTAGCTGAATTTATTTTTTTTGCTCTTTTTTTATGGCAGATTCTATTAAAGTCCAATCTAACAATGCGTTGAACTGACTGTATTAAAATCAACAATCTAATAAATCAATAAAACAGTTATTTTCTTCTGTACAACAAGCAAAAGAATATCACTTTGTGTATGTATTCTTATTCTTTTTTTGGTTTAAAAATTTAAATTTAATATTTAAATTTCATGGCACACAAATTGATCTGACATATCAAGCATACTGAGGCATTTTAAAATGATTGGTGCAACAATCAGTTATGAAACTCAACTCCTAATCTCTGTTGTTGAAGTGCTAATAACAAGTTTGAGTTTGAGCAAACCATGCCGTTAATTTGTATCAATTATCTTCTTTTTTTAGCTGCAAAGCTTGCAAAAGTGTAACATAGGCTGTGAAGATTATTATTTTGCTGATCCAGTTCATTGTTTTTCAAGAGATTTAGAACAAAAAGATTGAGTGTCACAGAAAGCAGCCAAAAAAGAAAGCAGTGTTTGGTGCCATCAAAAACGTTGAGCTTTATTTTACGGCAACTCGAGCATTTCAATGAAGAATAAGACTGTAACAGAAATGTCTTCTCTTAATCAACTACAAAGAGATGGACTTAAAAGCTAGAAGCTCCTGAAAAGAAACAATTAAGGAGCTGTCAGCTGAAGATGACCAGCAGTTGAGAAATAAGAAAAATGTTTGTGTCAATTTCACAAATATGCCAGTGTCCGACAGCTCATGAATCTGGGCTTCACCAACCTGCAGGTATGTGCTTTCCATTTTCTCTCTCTTCCTCAGCGTCTTCCTCTGACTGCTCTTCCTCACTCACGTCCTCTAAATGGGGGAAAAGGTTATGTTTTTATTATTATTATTAGGCTTGAGCCACATTTAGAAACAGAAAAACAACACATTTTACCTGCACTCTGCTCAGACCGTCCTGATGCTGATACAGACTCTCCTTCGTCTTCTTCTTCTTCCTCCTCCTCCTCCTCACTCTGGCTACTGGACTGGTCCTCTCCTTCCTCTTCTTCCTCCTCCTCGGAGCCTGACCCTGATGCTAAGCAAGACAAAAGAGAATTTGACTGTGGAAAAAGAAAATCAATGAAGCTGGGAAGGTAAAAAATAATCAACTTATAGTGTAGAAAGAGGCACGATGCAGCTAATCTGAATTTTTATAACTGTAAAAGGGATAAAAATTAAATTTCCTTCAAAAGTATTTGGGTTGCAACACAAGTCAACTAGTTATTGATGGAACTTGACTTAATGTCGTGTTTTGATTGTTGATTCTATGTTGCATTGTGTTTCTGTGTTTGATATGATGTAAAGCACTTTGAAATGCCTTCCTGCTGAAATGTGCTATACAAATAAAATTTGATTTGATTTTTGATTTGAACATGAGTTTAAACCTATATGGTCCTTGTTAAGTGCAGCTCCGCTTTACCAATGGAGGATTCTGCCGTGCTGGTCTTCCTTTCAACATCACTAATGTCTTGGAGGTCTGCAAGCAGGTCTTGAACATCTGGCCTCTCTTCTTTTGATGCTGAATAAATTTTTTAAAAAATGACTATAACAACAGCTGACATGGAAATGATCTGAAGAAGGACACAGGTTTCACGCTAAACCCTCACCTGGAATTTTCCGTGGCTCACTGTGCTCGGACCGGTCCCGAGAGCCGCGAGCCGGACTGCGACTACGGTGAGCTTGTTTTGACTTGTCGTCGTACTCGTCGGATAGTATGCGATGGTGAGACGGTACTGTGAATGAGAGCGTCTCAGATTCAAAAGAGAGCTTTGCGAATGTACAGGGTTCTATAATGACATCCTTTGAAACTGATGAGTCTTTCTGTTAATAGAGATGCACAAATAAATTGGCTGTGGACCTAAAGCTGAGAATTTTCAACTTGATCGGAAACTCTGTCATTGACCCTGTAATGTCACTTTTGTTTCCAATATAAATAATTTACTTTTCAAACCAGAAATGCATGAAATGTGATGCTCAATGCAGTCAGTCACAAGAGCAGATAAAAAGGGGAAATCGTAATCTCCTCAAGTTTGTACTGACAGGCCAAAGTTTAATCTCAGATTGAAAGATCTGTCACAACACTCACTGATAACAAATGTATTTAGCGTAACTCATCAAGATTAGAACTGTCAAATTATATCAATTTACATGCAATTAAGACATTGTTGAATGTAATTGTAACATTGGTAATGTATTATTTCTCTCAATATTGTGGTAGTTAGCAAAAAGAAATAATTTTGGTAATTGTGACTGACATAAACGAGACGTTTGGTCTGATTTAACTTCAGAAGAAACCAAAAGATGCGTGTGTCTTTTTATTTCTGATTTACTGTATATGATTTCATCCCACTGAAGACAGAACACCATTCAATAAGCAGGGAAGAATGTAAAAAATACATCTTTTGTAAAGACTAACTTTCTCGTCGACTCCCTCTCTCTTTGTGTCGATCGTCCACCCTTCGCTCTCTCTCTTTAAATTCCCGTTGCTCTTTCTGTTGCTCACGAATCTTCCGGTCTCGTTCGCGCTGGCGCTCCTGCTGCTCCAGACGGTCTCTGTTGTCAAAAACATCGAACAAGAAGCAGATTGTTTACACCAGCAACAAAATTAAGAAACTCTGCCACATCATCCACATGTTTTGTGTGTTTTTGGTTTAGATGCTTTTAGGGAATAAATGCACGACTACAGCAAAACTTAAGGATGGGCAATATGTCCAATAAATTTGTGTAATAAATCCTGATTTAATGACATTAAAGCACAGCTGTTAAGATAAAGGCCTAATGGAGCACTTTGGTAGAGATTTTGATCATTTGCATAATTTTCATAAGTTGTAACCAGCACAACTGATATTTAATTTAAACACTGGCATATTTACACCTTGTCTAAAATGGTTTTGCCAAATTCAAAATGATTTATTATAACTTAAAATGTAAAACAACACCAGTACTCAGGTAAGGTGCACTGTTACTACTTAATATCTATGTACTAGCTACTACTTAATAGCCTGCATTTTGATCATTATGTATCTTTATCACAGATATTATTCAACTTAATTATAAATGTTACAATTATTACTGTTACTATTATCATTATTATTATTATTAGAAATAGAATTTTCATATTCTTCCAAAGTTCCCTCACCAACCCACTCATGTTTTTGGTTTATCAAAATAAAATACAATGTTTCAACCCAAACAATACTGTAAGTCTTTTTAATTAGCTGCAAATATGATATTTTAAGTTACTGTTAAGGTCTGCTGCAGTGACACTGTATGAAATTACATCTAAACCCTGCTGTAATTATTTTAACTGTCGTGCTGAGTAGAAGCACGTTGTTCACAAAACCTCACAAATCAACAACAAGTTCAACAGACTAACCAGACCACTGAGGAGCTAGCAAACAACCACCTAAATGTTTACTTACTTAGCATTAGCCGCTAGACACCTAGGAACAGCTGGAGGAGGGGAGTGTTCTTGGAGTTTTCTTCTGTGTGTAATGAGGACAAAATAGCTTCAATTGCATTTGGTGGACAATCAGAAACACCTGAGTCTTTAGTAGCACCGTACCTGAATATGGCTTTAAAGGTAATTTAACTTTCAAACTCTTACAACTGACTTGTTCGGATATCAAACGGATACCATGGTAGACATGGAAAACCAGTAGTCATTTCATTCCTGCTAAGTTAATTTATGAAGCCGAAGGAAACAGACAAAACAGAAACTGATGTATCTGAGCAAAAGCGTAAACCCGCAGGACCTGTGAGACAACCAGATCTCTGCTTTGGTAAATCCTCAACAGGTTGTAGTTGTTTAAGATGTAATATTGTCATATCGCCCACCCCAAAGTTTAACATATTATTAAAAACATAACTACATTTATAAAATCTATTACATCCATAGATGCTGGGGTGGTTACATTTAAAACCATATTGGCTTTACTACCATGAAATCAATCGATAACTAACATTAACGCTCACCTCTCTCTGCGAGAATGAGCTCTGGCTTGTTCTCTTCGTTTCTGCCTCTCCCAGTCTCTGCGTGCCTTGTCTTCCTCCCATCGCCGCTTCTGGCGATCGCTGTCTCGCTCCTTTTCTTTGTCTTTGGCTCGCACATGTTTACCTCCAGCTTTAATCGTAATCAACAGAGGGAAAAAAAGCAAAAGAAATGATCGAAAGTTTGGTAAGACACTCCGTCAATCACGTTCCTGTGTGCGTAATCGATCAAACATCTCACCGCCTTCAGCAGAGTGACTGCGGTGACGTCTTTTATCCTTTCTCTTCTCCTCCTTTCTGTGATGCGTTTTGTCCTTCCTCGCAACCTGCTGTGGGGGCTTGATCGCTAGTGACTCGTCTTCCTCTCCTCTACCAGAAACATAACACAAACCCTGTTGGATTTCACTAATGACCGTTACTAATTAACGCATCTGTATCATGATATAATCTACCTGTCCTCTGTCGAGTCCTCCCGTACGTACGGGGAATTACGAATTGTTATTTCCATTCTTTGATCTCGTAGTTCTCCTTCCTCCGGAGTGTCTCGTTTCGGTTCCCGATCATTCGTCTGTGGAACAACGCCCTGTGAGAACTGCGTAAAACAAGACGACATTTATTAGTGTCTGAAATCCAAAACCTTATCAATATCAAGTGACAACAGCTAATTATTAGAGCAAGCTCAAATCAGAAACAGCCACATTTAAAATACACCTACAAAACTCAGTTAGCTTTTTGGGCATTTTTTGTGTTACACTTGTTAAGAAAGGAAAAACAATAAATGCTGATTTGACACACAAAAAAAATTACAAATTAAAAATATCTCTGAAAATGAAATTGTAATTTAGTTTATTAACATTACCAGGAATATTTTAGGAATAATGCTCACATTTTCATAAGCATGCATGTTTTACATCGTTACAATATTTATGTTTTTCCTTAAAGGCACTTTACATTTTTCTGGCGCTTAATAACAGTTTTCTCTTCTAATTCTCGTCGACGTTTTTTTTCCTGCAAGATTTCGTCAAGAGTTTTTACTTTCCAGGTCTCCTTTTCGTCCCCCATCAGCATCCACAATCCACCACCTGATTCACATGACAAACACAGACGTACACAAAGATTTATCACAGCATTGGTGTTACAGATTTCTCTTCTCAAGAGGCATTAGTAAACACAAGCCTGACATTTCTATTTAAGGTGGCCAGATTGGTCCCACCACTCCTATTTGGCTAGTCAGTTTCAAACTCCTGAAAAAAAAAACCCGTTTTAAACGCAAGCTAGAAGTACTAGAGCTACTTTCAGAAGTTATCTCTCCAGCATTTTGGGCAACAAATTAGAGACGCATTACAACATCGAATAGGAAGAATCTAGTAAGCTGTGAATCTAGCAGAGGTGAAAGTGAACTGCTGTTAGTGAGAATTAAAGTATATGCTGCGCCTAAATAAAGTGTTTTTGTTGTTTTTTTTTAGTTCAAGAAATTGTTTCCGCCGCAACAAAACCACACGAGCGCAACTTTGTTGTGTATATATCTTATATACAGTACAGACCAAAGGTTTGGACACACCTTCTAATTCAATGGGTTTTCTTTATTTTCATGACTATTTATAAGGCAAGAAATCCCACTTATTAACCTGACAGGGCACATATGCAGTGAAAACCATTTCAGGTGACGACCTCTTGAAGCTCATCAAGAAAATGCAGAGTGTGTGCAAAGCAGTAATCACAGCAAAAGGTTGCTACTTTGAAGAAACTAGAATATAAGGGGTATTTTCAGTTGTTTTACACTTTTTTGTTTAGTGCATATTTCCACATGTGTTATTCATAGTTTTGATGCCTTCAGTGTGAATCTACAATGTCAATAGTCATGAAAATAAAGGAAACTCATTGAATTAAAAGGTGTGTCCAAACTTTTGGTCTGTACTGTATATATATATATATATATATATATATATATATATATATATATATATATATATAGTATAGAGTAAACAGTAATGCATTTGTTTTCAAAATGATTCATGTCTGACGTTACTGCAACCTTTTTGAGTTGTATTAAAACCGCGTTTAGGTACACAAAACACTAATAATATACAGTACCATTCATACGTAAGCGGCATATGTACAGTTGTAAATCAGGTGTCTCGTTTCCACCTTACAGTGCTAGTGTTAACATTGCCACAGCCGTGTTATAAGCAGGTTTATATAGCTAACTCTATGACGAATTTGTTCAGCTGTACGCAGCGTGTAAACTCACAAATTGCAAAGAGTAACATAGCAGCATGTTAAACTTTCAAAAGCCGTTTTAAGTTTTATGTTTGACAGGAATGCTAGCACGGTGCTAGCATTAGCAAACTTTAGCCTATGCTAGCATGTGAGACCGTTGCTAAAGAAATACTGCAGGTTAAAATATATATTTTACAAAGAAATACATGTCACAGTTCTTATACATTTTAACTGGCGTGTGTGTAGCAGTTTTGATATCTTAAAATAAAGTTGTGAATGCAGAGCTTGATTAAAATAATCGCTGAGAAAATAAAACACCCAAACACACCTGAAAATGCGCAGCGGAAGTTTAATCGCGTAACAAACGTTCACACTGCTTCCGGTGTGAAACAAAACCTTCCGCTTGAATAATTAATTAGCACATCTAATCGAACGAAAATTTACGAAATTCAAGAAATCTTTTGTTCTATTAAAAAAAAAAACTGTGTCACTACCCCTTATGTTATATCATATCACGTCATACTCAAAGTATAAACTGGAATACAGTTTGCATTTTCCCTATACACTATTAATAACTAACTATTAATAATCAATAATATTAAAACCTTATGGTCTGTTAATTAAACCATAAGGCAAAACATTCAAGTCTTTTTCTAGACCTTCAATCTTTTAATTGTATGTAAAAATGACCCTCGGCTGCTGTTATGCTTCATATCCCGTATTCTAGATCAAAAATGTTTTTGTTGTTGTTGACAAAATGAATAGCATATATGCCAGATGAGCTGTCAGGAACATATTTAATGCCTTTTTGTTCCATGCTTTGCATTTCTTTGTATCTGCTCAGGATGTGATCAAACCCAGAATTTAAAATAGCAAGTAATAAACTGGGTTTATCACTGGGAAAGTGTTATAAGGTTAAGTGGAAGAACTAGAACAGCTCATAGATTTATGACAGGATGGAAACTGTGAACTTTGGCCAAAGTCTGACACTGAGACCGAGGCACTGCTTTCTTTTCAAGGATTTGAAAGAAGACTTTCCAAACTTGCTGTTGTCAGCCACAGGTAAGACTGACAGAGTTATTGTTTGACATTAGTTTTGAAGGTAAGAATCTATATGAGGTTCCTTTTTTACTCATCAAAGTAATCAGCCAACCTCACAGATATCAAACCTCATTTTAAATCAAATTAATTTCCTTGCTAGTGCAAATATTGACTTCCTTGTAACATCTTGTACCTCTCCTGCGTCTAGACTGACACTGACCAGGGAATAACTACACAACAACCCATAATAATAGAAGAAGACACTTCCAATGGAGTCCAGCGGGGAGGGCAGCGTGCATTATGACTGCTGGAATGAGAGTAACATCAACATGAACGTGGAAGCTTCAGAGTCTACTACAAGGAGGTGAGATGAAGATGAATCCCAAAAATCTATTTAACATGTAGGGAATAGTTTTCTCACACAGTCGAGTAATCAGCTAAACTGCTAGGTTCCTTAGACGGGGAGGCACAACAGTGAAGAAATATTTTAACCTTGTTTTCATAATACATTTATGTAAATAATTTCACCATTTTACAACCTTGGAAAGTTCTCCAGACTTTTCTAAGGGTCTTTTTAGAGTAATGCTGCTTTTTACTTGTCTTCTCTACAGTCCTGTGTGTCTATCTGTAAAATAAGCGAAGTTGATATGTGAAACACTAACTAAAAAACTATTTCCTGCATGATATCTATAATTGAGAAGGAAAAAAACTAATGGGATGGAGCCTGGGAGCATGAATTAGTTGATCATTTACTCATCAAGATTGAAAAATCTTTCAGCTCTGCTGGACTTTTAATATAAAAACTTCAGTATCCACCAAGGTGGAAATTAAATACCTAGGAACATTTGAACAAAATATTAGTCAACTGCCATTTGTACAATTTATTTCATATCAAAATTGTTTAGTAAAAGTATTTTGCACATGACAAGGTCTAGTAAAATGGGCAGAACCTTAACTCTAATCTTTCATATCATTGTGTAAAAGTTTTGACCCAGTTTCACATACATAACTGTTTAATCCAGCCCCACTGGAGGGTTTCAAAGTTCACAAATTAAAGTTTTATCACGATATTTTATGGTAATGTTGTGATAAAGATAAAATTATAATACAAACTATTTATTACTTCTCTGCTATATAACTGTAAGGCTGTGACAGCATGACACATCAATCGCAGCCTCAAAAGCACAAATACTGCCCTGGAAAACATATGCACTTGTAATACGCTCAATGAGGACACTAGTCACAAAAAGAAGTGTGATTTGTATCACTAACATGCATACAGTAACAGAATTTAATTCAAAAATATTAATCAATATTTATTGTTACTTGTTTCATTAAACAAATAGTGAATAAACTGGAAAATAAATAGAAATAGAAATATTATTCATTGGAATTTATTGCAGCTGAATTCTTATCATACAAAGAAATTTCTTGTGATAAATAACAAACTATCCTTATTTCTAACTCGTCCAGGTTATAAAGCATCCAAGCAGCTTCAAAAGACCACAAGAAAAATGTTTGACTGGGATTTTGTGTTTGTTGTTTTTGTTTTTTTTAAATGCTGTATTGTTCTGAGTGTAGCAAGATTCACATCTTCCTAAAAGTTTGATTTTTTTTTATCTCGTCCACCCACTTATGGGAAGCCTTGGGTATCATCCAGATGTTTTTTTCACAAATGTGCTACAAACTTGGGTGTAAATGCTGGAATTTACCTCAGATTTCCTAAAAATCTGGTTGATCAGCTATTTTTTTTTTTAGATATGACCAGGTTGAGTCAAATAGCATTCTAAAAAAAAAAAAAGAATCAGAATAATAATAAATGAATTAATTTGGAAGTTACATTTTGTATTCACCTTGGTGACCTTTGTCTGAAATTAAGATCTGAAACTTTCAAGCAGAGACAGGAAAGATCTGTAGGGGCACAAATATCTATTCTTTGCTGTGTTTATGTGACAGGTTGATGGCATCAAACTACCTAAATACTCAATTTAGAGTGGGTTGTTTGCTAAATTTCCTAAATACAGCACCTAGTTTAAGTTTGTGATCATTTTAATGCATAAATTATTCAAAGATACAAGTTAATTGTATTACACAAACACAAAAACAGTCTTCTGAAAGTAGTCAGATGCTAGACATAAAAATAATTATTAATTATTTAGCTCTATATTAGATTTTTTATGGTTCATAAACCCAGACAAGGAAGCAAGGAAGGCGACGAGCTTGAGTAGATAACAGATTTTGAGTAGATATTGCCCCTTTGGCCATCTCAACAGTATTTTCAGATTCTGATTCATTTTTGAAATAATTATGTTCAGTAACTTTATGGTTGGTCTAATTCATAGGCTCTACAACAGACTGTGCATCGGAAACACTGGGATCGCGCTGAAGGCTCTTGGAGCGTTAGCTGCACTGGTGGGGATTTACTTCATAGGTTATGTGACAGGATACTATGTCCACCGGTGCCCATAGTAAAGAGTGTGTTTGAAATTTTGTGAAATTGCACATTGACCTAACCAGAGTACTGTCTGCAGAATACAGAAAAAAAAATTTTCAAGAAATTGGAAAATTAAGAAAATTACAGAAAACGTTTTGATTGAAATGTTATCCCTATTGTACGAATATATTTCTCGGATTTAAAATGATGTACTTTTGACACTTTACTTGCAGTAAAGTGCAGTTAAAGCTCAAATAAGTAACTACTCATATGATTTTAAGAATAAAGTGCTTACATAAATGAAGTGTGGTGTCAACAGATGCTAAACATTGCATTGTGTTCTGTTTTTTTTTTTTTTTTTTTTTTTTTTTTTTACCAGTTATTTGTTAATTCTTACATTGTGTGTGAATTGTGAGACAGTTATTTTTTGTTTTCAAGCATATGCACTGACTGATGGCACTTTTTCAATTTCGTTGTTCTTGTGACAATGACAATAAAGATTTATCTATCTATCTTATCTTTATTGTGTTCATGAAACAAAACACAACAAAAGACTTCCCAAAATGCGAGAAAATAAAATACATTTGCCAACTGTTTCCTCTATTTGTACATTTTTAGAATTTCCAATCTGTCACCCATTTATAATCTGGCCATTGATTCCTTTTGGATTAGACTTTTTGCTTTATTGTGGAAATTAAGGAGATGAGATTAGAATTATCTGCAACATCAGATATATTGTGCCAAAGTTAACTGGTTAAAGGTCTCAAGCACGATGAACCTTATATCAGTACAGGAGAACCATCATCACTCAGGATTTGAATGCACAATTATGATTACTGATCAAATAACTATAAGAAAGGTTGAACAGCCATGAGTGACAACCGATCTCTAAACTAAGGTTTACAACAAAAATGGGAAGGAAAAATAACAAGTATTGTATTCTGTGTTGACCATTACCTTAATATTGAAATGATAGTCCACTCCACAAAAACACGTTTGGATTTGTTTTGTCGCAAAAATCATTTTAATAATCTTCATACGTGCATAAGTATATCTAGATTATTTATGTGTGCTTGTGAGTCTAAAAGGTGCTTCCTTTTAGACTCACATTTTAGAGAAGAACTAAAATAAATCAAGTTGTTTTAGTTTAAACTCATATCAATTAGATAACACAGTGCTTGCAAAAGCATTTATACGCCTTTTTCCTACATTGTTCCATTCCTACAAGCAGAGATTAATTGGAAAGTGAGAGGAAACTGATACATGTTTTTCAAAATATTTGATGTCATTTTTCTCTTTTTGGATTTACAACTGTAAGCGTTTTGGAGTCTCAAAATATTGCATATCATTCTTTGCCCCAAAGACCAAGTTGAGTCAGAGAGGATGGACAGCATCTTTAAAGTTAATTACATTTTCTAGTTTGCTACAGATTTCAATGGGATTTACTTTCTGGACTTTGACTAGAAACATGAATGTATTTTGCATGCTTAAAGGTGTTTTCCTGCTGGAAGCCGAACATTCACTCTCGTCTCAGCTCTTTATGTGACTGGTGAGACGTTATCAAATTACCTAACTACTCAATTTAGAGTGGGTTGTTTGCCGAGTTTCCTAAATACAGCACCTGTTTTAGAATAATTTTAATGCTTGAATTATTCATAGATCCAAGTTAATTGTATTACAGAAACACAAAAGTGGTCTTCTGAAAGCAGCCGGATGCTAGACAGAAAAATTCTAATTAATTATTTAGTCCGATATAAGAAGTTTTATGATTCCAGACATAATCGGAAGCAATGAAGGCTCCGAGCTGAAAAAGAGAGCAAAACAAACACCCTGGTGGGGTCGCCACAGCAGACAAAAGTATAAAGATCGAGTTACTAGGTTTTCTTCAATGATTGCATATGCATCTTCCCAATGAATTCCCCAGCTCAAGAAAAGCATTTCCACATTACCGTGTTTTAGTCCTCGTTTAAGTGTTGCTTTAACCATGTTCTAGTAGCAAATCAGGAACAAAATAAATGCATTTTCCAGTTTTTATACTCATGACCTGGAAAAAATATTTGCTGCAACCCAAGCTAACACTAACGTCTCTATTTTATGTAAACAAAGACAAAAATAAATATACTCACCGTATACATATTAAAAGTGATTCATTGAGAAATAACTTTCATAGGTACAAATAAACCATCTAGTACCTACTTCAGCTTCCACTGTGTTGGCAGCCATATTGTATTTTGAAGTTGGGGCTGGTTAGAAACCCTCAGTGTTCATTCTTGGATTTCTAACTTCACTGGGTACTTTACGCTTATTGTTCCAACTTGGACAGTTTTACTTCATTCGTGTAGTTAAGTAGACTTAGCATACAGATAGGCATTCATATAATTAATATTAACGGTTGCGGTGCTTGGAAAACTTTGCATTTAATGAGGCTGTATTTGTTTAAAAATGCTTTTAACTATTGTATGAGTATTAGTGGTAGGAGGCATGTATTTACTAAATACATTTTTTTTTTTGACGGTAGAGCAGAACAAACCTGCTCCATCACTGAGGACTTGTGTAGTCGTAATTCACTTCCTGTATCTGTGGGGAACTCCGCCATGGTGACGTCACAGCTCTCAGAAGTCGGAGGAGGAGGAGGAGGAGGAGGAGGAGGAGGTGGTTTTTAGAGGATCTCCGCTCAGCCAACTCCACGGCGTGTTTGAGAAAAATGAAACATGGATGAGGGGTTCGCCGAAAGTCGGGAGGAAGCTGCCCATTGTGGGGTAAATAATTAAACACGCAGCATGATTTTAGTTTCATGTTATTATACTTTGAGGTCCTCCGTAATTCGGACGGGTTTCCCTGTAGAAGTTATCTTATCGCTGCCGAGTGTCAGTGACTCCCACGGGCCAACAATGTGGCTACAGCTAATGCTAGCTCGAAAAAACTTAGCTAGTCGAGTAGCAATCGTCACCTACTGAGTTCCCTCTATATCAGACTTAATTAAGTGCATCAGCCTGACTTGTTTAGCATTCGTGTTTAAACCGGATAAAACATCTGCAGTCCTTTGCTAAGAATGATCAGCTAACGCGGCTAGGTGCATCTGCTAAGGCTAATGCTAACTAACGTAATGCTATGTTGCCTAGAGCCGCGTTGAAATTTTGACAGCTTATTTTGGGTAAATAAACGCATGACACTCAGTTGCTTTCTCTCTTCTGTTCAGTTCAACAAATAAAGCCTAGAAGTAGTAACTGAAGAGATTTTAGACGGCGAGAAACGAGCTCTGTTCGTCAGTCAAGAGTGAAACCGTTTGTTTTTTTAATAAACTCAGAAAAAAATTGGATTTGTAAAAGTTACAATTAAGTCATTAATTTATGTTTAATAAAGTTAGCGACATTTCTACGCAATTCTTGGACATGGAAAGAGTGTTGAGTTAACCCCCTGATGTTGTCAAGTAGCCCTGAGTAGAAGCTACTTGTGTTACCAAACTGCTGCTTCACTTTTTTTTTTTTCAATCTTAACTTTATGTGTACAATGTTTGATTACAAAAATAATATATTCCTTTTTGCAACCCTTAGCTTCTAACATGCGTAGCCATGTGTGAGTTAGGCAAAAATAACGTTAGGCAGATTAACAGGATTTTTAACGGAGTTGCATCTCAAAGCTACAAAGAAATTTTATTACACCACGTTTTAAATTATGTCAAGATCATTAATGTAGGTTAGACCTTTTGAAATCAGATATGCTAGGCTAATAGTCATTGAATTGACCATTTAAGTTAAGTTTCTACATTTAGCTGAAATTAACAAGATAATTGGTTTTCACACATTTCCCCACCTTTATGCTATGCTCCCCTTTACTGTACATTCACAATAACATACTGTATGTGAAAATGTATTATTATGCTATATGAACCAGAAAGAACAGCTTTAACAGCACTTTATATGAGTAATATATGTTCAGTAAGTGAAGTCCAGTCGTGATTTATAACAATTTGCTGATGCTGGTTGCTTAAAGCTACAGATCCAGTTGAGAACAGTATTGCCACACGATTATGGTGTTTCTCTACCAAAACAAAATCTTGTTTCATTTAGGTGTCCTGAAAG
This sequence comes from Xiphophorus maculatus, assembly GCF_002775205.1. Classification (NCBI taxonomy): domain Eukaryota; kingdom Metazoa; phylum Chordata; class Actinopteri; order Cyprinodontiformes; family Poeciliidae; genus Xiphophorus; species Xiphophorus maculatus. The sequence continues at coordinate 7,064,505 of NC_036443.1, read as the reverse complement.
GTGCTGATAAATAAAGTGCATTATTATTATTATTATTGTTATTATCATTGTTGTTGTTATACTTTTCACACAGCTGCAAGGAGTTTTGTGTTTGCAGAAAACCTAAAACACCGAATACTTGTGCATGGGTTTGCCACAAGACGTGACATTCAACTTCATAATCACAGGTCGAGACTAACATCCATTTTTCAAGAGAGACCTGGGCATGAGAACCGCAATCCACTGTGCTTCTCAATTTGTTTATATTTTGGTACTAAGGAGAAAGAATTTGATGAAAGTAACGTTTAGAAATAGTTCCTCAAACTTCCTGGCTGGATTTATTTTGGTCAAGGATGTGGTGAATTTTAATTTGGTGATTATGGTTGACAAGTATTTATTCTCAGAAGAATTTATTCCAACACATACAAATGACTTGTCTTGTCTTTTTAGAAATAGGACAACATCCAACCAAGAAGCGACTCTAAGACCTGAATGATGTTCCTGGCCCACCAACCAAGTCGTTCACTGTTTGCCAAAGCTTGATCAAAAATGGTCCTGGTGGAAGGGAGGCTGCCATAAAACAAGTTTTAAAGACGCAAAACAGGGAGGAAAAAGGTGCGTATGGTATTATTTGTAAAAAAAAAAAAAAAAAAAGAGAAAAGAATGTGTTGTATTTTAATCAATCTTTTGTTAATGTGTTTCAGAGTCATTCAGGAGTGTATTTTTTAGCCATATGTAAAACAATAGTTGTTACAATTTTGCGCTTTCTCTCCATGATGCTTTGCTTCGCCTGTCACCAAATCTGAAGTAGCTATTTATGCGAACTGCTAGAAGAAATTCTGTTTGCTCATAATAGTTCGATTCAGTTAAAGAATGAAAAGTTTGTTTCTGCCAAGATTGACTTTAAATGTCAATATTTGTAATTACCTAACCTAAGTAATACAATATTCCTGTCTAGTTTTTTTTTCCTGTTAAATTGGAATGATTTTTGAGCAGTACTTTATGTCCAATGTTGGCTAACTGGACACACAGTGTAGGACTTGGCAGCTGTCCCCTTGTGTATAAATAGCTTGTAACAGAACCCTGCTTTCCATCCTCTCCCCAGCTTTCTACCCACTTTGCTCTTTCCTGTCCCAAATCAATTTGATGTTTGTTCTCATGAATTCCTGTTTGCCCTACTTTCCCTTCAGGAAATGGAAAAACGGTTAGAAGAGAAGCTTCGCATCAGCCAGAGAGAAAAGTAAGAGCCTTAAAATGTTGAAGTTAACCAACTAAAGACGCAGTTGAGCCATTTGTTTGCAGCTTTGAGCTGAACGCTTCACTCTTTGTCATTGTTTACAATTGAACATCAGTTAAACCTTACCACAGTAGTGGCATTTTTCAACATTATGAATGAAATCTCAGCCACTTTAGGGAAAAAATTAAGCTTGGTGTTGGAGTGTTAATACATAGGGCTGTCACGCTAACAAATTTTGCTGAACGATTATTGTGATAAATGATATTATTGTTTTGAGACCATTTTCAAGAAATTTTGATGCTAATGGCATATTAATGCAAGAACACCTTTAAAGTCTAATGAACATTTAACGCTGGAACCGGAAGACATTTTAAATATCCAAAACAAATAAACAAAACAACAAATAAAATGAATTATGAAGAATCTGTTGACAAAATTGTCCTTCGAAAAAAGGACTAGCTGAAACGAATATACCAGACTGAAGACTTTCTCATCTAGTTTTTGGTAAAACGAGAGAAAAGACAAAACGGATCAATTATGGAAGTGGAAATTATTGAGCTCGTTTTAATTTATTATGCAATTAATGGATTTGTTGCTTATTGCGACAGGCCTATTTATACTTCAGAACAAGATTCTACATGTTATGTCTTCTGACACTTCAGTGGATTTGCATTTGATGAGTGGTTAGCATTAAGATATTCGCCGCAATGCTGAAAGAAGCTGTTTGTTAGTCCTGTTTTTATCACTTAATAATTTGGACCAAAAATCAGCATGATAAATATTTGAACCTTTGAGCGAAACTAAAAAAGAGTTCCCAGACAGGCTTATATATTGCTACAGAAAGCTGACCAAGCAGGACAAGTTAAATCGAAGGAAGGCTGCCGTTTCTTTTAGCTCTAAATTGATCGTCTGTGCATGTTTATTTCTCCCCAGGGAGGCCAGTAACTCCGCTCGATCACCATTAAAGACCACCATGGTGATCCAGGACAACTCTATACCAGCAGGACCCCCGCCTCAGATCCGCATTTTGAAGCGACCAGCAAGTAACGGGTCATTAGCGTCGTCCATGAACCCAAACAGGCCCACTCCGCAGGTCAAGTCTCTGGCCCAGCGCGAAGCGGAGTATGCGGAGGCCAGGAAACGAATACTGGGTAGTGCCTGCCCAGAGGAGACTCCTCAGGAAAAGCCCAACACTGACAGGTAACGCTTACTAATTTGAGGTCCAGAAGCTGTATGCGGTGGTACGATGTGTGGCTCGGTGCGCTGTTCTGTCTGTTTCCATTGTAAAAGCAGCTCATTCCTGGGAACCCTTCTGTTGTAGGTCATAGGACAAGGGTATGGGGCAAGAGTAAGGGCAACTAATGGCGTCACACAACACAACCTGATTGGTGGACAGAAAAGTGTTACTGTTTGCGACAAGCAAGAGACCTACTACTGTGTTGGCATTTGGGTTTAACCCTGTGGTGGAATCGCTCTCTTGAAAACGCCAGAGCATAAAATAGCCCATTCCAAACCGCAGGTGGAAGGGAGGCATTGATGATTAAAAAAACAACAACTTTCTATGTTGCACTGGGACCAGAAAGACAGTCCTCAGTTATTCCATAATCCTACAAGGCAATTTGTTGGATGTATTTGCCCATTTGTTTACAAACAGCTTTGTTTTTGGCCTGTATTACTGAGTACTTGCCAGAGAAAGTAGGTTGAATGACTTGAAAAATATCCAAATGCTTTTCACTCTTTACTTCCTGTTGGTCACATCTTTGTATGCTGACCATTAACTTTTAACAGGACAATAATTTTAAGACACAATAATCTTTCACGTTTAGTTTGGATCGTATCTTTTCTTTCACTCTAACGTCCACAAACCTTTTCATTTTAATTGCCTTCTCGAATCAGAGGAAAATACTTGAGGTGTTTCAAAACCTACAATACAGTATTAAAGCTGTATTGTAGGCAGGGAAACAATACAGGGGGAAAAAAGAAAAGTAAGAATATGGTAAAATAAAACACTAAATATCTGTATTTAGTGTTTTCACTTGTATTTGTATATTGGGTTTTAGTTTCATTACAGATCCTGTTTGTCTTGATGCCCAGTACCACTGTTGGTATGTCGGTGCCCTCTAGTGGCAGGCTGAAGACATTTTCATGTGATCAACCTGTAATTTGAGGATGAACTGATTGGGACTTTACCAAAGGTTATGCTGTTGTTTGGTTGTTGTTGTTGTTGTTTTCTTAACTCCCTCACGTATTCGCTTAAGCCAGCCTGATGAATGAAATAGTTTTATCACTAGAACCAAAGCTGCATACTTGGCTTGACAAGGACCTAAAACCATCCACAAGCACAGTGTTAGAGCTGATCAGATTGAAGTAATGCAGGACTTTTATTTGTTTTAATACTTGTGCCAGTGTCATACATATGACCAACTAAACAAAATGTGTGAGTAGAGACTCTTAAAGCACTTAATTTTTTTAAAATGTGGAACAACAGTGGTAATTTTAGAGCTAGCTCTTCTTGTGAAGGTGGAACAACATTTTCAGTAGACTATAGCTGTGAATGTCTGATCGACAGATCGATTTCAAATGGCTGAAAAAACCATTACTTTTGAGAAACTTTTAAAATCGATGCATAGATGGCGGCATCCATTACTACTTCAGTAAACAGTGTGACGTCAACGTTCTGCTTCTGCGCATGAGGTGTCGCTTTGGGGGTCGTAGGCTGTTCACACAGAGGTCTGATTGCAGTCGCTTTTGATTGGTAGCATTCACGACCATGTGGGAAAAAAAGTTGGAATTGAGCTACGAGAGTATAATTAGTATTAACTGCAGCAGACGCAACGCTGGCTGTGTCCTAAATTCTTCCCGTTTCTTCTCGTTTCTTCTTCCAGGCCAGTGCGCAATAATTCCACAATGCCTTCAGAGGACACCAGATCAAACAATCACACTGTCCGCCAGCCCGCCGGCCCAGACGGCACCCAGGGGTTCCGCCAGCACAGATAAGCGGGTCCCTGGGACGCCCAAGCCACGGAGGGGAGGGGAAGAGAGAGATTAAGAGCCACCTGAGATCAAACTCAGCACCGTATTCTGTAAACTTCCTCCCTTCGCTTCCCTCATATCAGCCTGCTGGCGCGGCTCTACCCCCTCTTCCCCTTTTTCACTCTCTCAGCCGGGCGGCGAATCGAGCTACTCCAGCAGGAAGTGCGAGCTGAAGTGTGCTCTTCTCTCTCTCCTCCTTGCTCATGTTTATTTGGCACTGTGATTATGGACTTATTCTGGACTCACTGTGATGATCCCGGCCCCTTTAAGAGACACCCCTGAGCCTCCATCCTTTTTGTTTAGTTTTTTCTGTGTGCTGTCTGTCTAGGGATGTGTAAAAAAAAAAAAAAAGCAGAAGCAAAGACTCGAACTTGAGCAGTTTAAGGATGAGGTGAAACGAGGGGTCATATCGAAACTAAATCGGCTGGTTCTTGTACAGCAGCTTCTTCCCAGCAATAATAGCAGACGTTTTCTTTTCCTTTCTTTTTAATCACTTGCACATAAGGCGTGCACTGATATCAGTTGAATACAGTTCTTAACACACCGCTAAGCCTGTTTATCGAAACAGTGTTAGATTTTTAACTTTAAAACAGGAATTGAGAATCCTATTCCTCCACCGTCTCATCTGGTGGTAAAATCGAAGCCGAGATGCTGAGAACGGTTCAAAAATATCAGTGCACAATCTTGTATTAAAAGAAACTGCCATTTATTTTTAAAATCAAAGGTCAGGGGTTACGTGTGTCAAGTTATGTACATGGCAAGTTTTTTGTTTACTTTTTGTAAGCTTTTAGCCGTCTTCCTTCGCATACTTTCTATTTAAGAGTAAGATGGAATGACAAGGAGAGAATGGATCCAAGTCGGGTTTCAAGTAGCTTTTCTGCCCTTTTTTATATGAAATGACAGCATTATAAGAGCAGTATTTAAATAAACCAAGAGGCCCCCTTTAAAAAAAACAAAACAAAAACGTTTTTATGATTTGAAAAAGGTGTTGGCAGGAATCCTAGTGACATTTTTAAACACATTTTACTGCTGTCCTGTTTCCACCCAGTCAGTGACGTTTCTTCACAGCTTCCTACGAAGTAAAACTTAGGAACTCAGGTCCTTGTGAATGAGACTGAATGAATGAAATGAACGAAGATTGTATTTTTCCAGCGGGGTTTGTTTTCTCGGAAGACTAATGTACGTATTTAACTTATGGTCCGCACTTAAAAGCGGTGCTCTGTCGAGCTTAATGCAACAGGAGGGGGAAAAAAAAAAAAAAAAAGAGTTGCTGTCTCAAGGAAAGTCATTGTATTTTTAAAAAATTTTTTTTTAATGTTTCCATCTTGGTGTCGGACGCTGTAGGACGATGATCGACTGCTATAACAGAGCGGCACAGCAGGTTGTGAACCGGAGAACAGGACCGTTGTGCCCAGTAACATGTTTTTTTCTCACCTTTAATTGTCCAGAGGAGATCTCAAAGCCATGCGACATCATCAACACAAAGACTTGTAATGGGTGAATTCAGCTTGTGCCTCCTGGATCACATCTTTACTTCCTAGTTGTTGATTTTTTTTTTTTTATTATTATTCCTTTTTGGTTTTTAAAAGAAAAATGAGTATATTTAAAGGGGGGAATTCTCAATATAAGAGATTTTAGTTGAGGAAAAACAATCTAGTGGCAGAGCAGGAACAGGAAATACAAACTGCCTGTAAATACTGATTTAATAAAATGATTTACTTAAAATCAGATTTTCTCTGTGCTTCGTCTGTTGTGACAAACCGCCTGCTGACCGGAAAGAGAGTTAATTTAAACGTCTAGAAAACAGGAAGTCTTATAATACACAGTTGTGCAAGTTTACATGTAGAAATTAGACTTTTTTTTTTTTTATCCCTCACGGTTTAGTAGTAGGTAGTTAAATCAAACTAAACTTCTTATTTTGGGCCAGAGTTAGCAAAATTATTTCTATTTGCTAGTGGTGCACCAATTTATCAGCTAGTCGATTAAGGCCAGTCCCTTAATTTTGGGGATTGGCCAATACTCGCATGTGAAGCCCACCAAGTCCTTTTGGCTATATTTAGCAGCATTTCAGACAAAAAAAAAAAAAATGTTACCGGCCAAAATCGGAATCGGCCTGACCTGCCGATTCCGATTTTGGCCGGTAAAATTTTTAATTAAAATTTCGAATTACCAATCTGTAATTGGTAATTCGATCTTTAATCTGTAATTAAAGATCAGTAATTGGCCAGAAAACTGCAGTCGGTGCACTCCTACGATTTGCTAAATGCCACAATAATAGAATGTCAGATTTATTAATGTCTCCAAATCAGTTTTACAGAATGATTGCTTGGTTTATATTCCTCCTAAATATTGAGCAAGCCATAACAAGACAGATTTTCAGGATAATAGTGATGACATTTTTCTAGTGGGTTGCATTTCTTGGACCACTCCATGCAGTTATGCAACAGTTGTCTCTGATCAGCAGGATGTCTACCAGTCTTTATAGACATTGATTGCTGAAAGGACTTCTTAAAGCATATTTGTCTTGTGTCTCTTGACTTCCTGGTTGTTGATTTTACTAATTTGGTTTAAGAAAAACTTGTAAAATTGTTTGGGAAATTTTAGTTGACAAAATCTACTGGTAAAGTAGGAAAAGCTAAAAGGCTGAAACTGAAAATGTACTGAAAAAAACCCCAAAAAACTTTGCTTCATAAAGATGCTAGATCATTAGCCATCTTAAACTTCGAACACGCAGACAAAGCTATACATAAAAATAGCTTTTATTTTTTTCAGGTAAACATTGCGTTGTTGTCCAGGGAGGGGATGCCGTTTAGAAAATCCAACGTGGTTAAAGCTCAGGTGAGTCCAGAGTTTGGCCAGGTGAGCGCTAGCTGAAGGAGATGACTGTGCTGTTTGTGGGGGACAGGGTTTCATCGAGTGGCGGCCATGATGCCGAGTCAGACAGCAGAGCCTTCAGACGTTTGTACTGCTTCTTGGATGGACGCCTCCCTCGCAGCAACCGGAGGCAGTTCAAAACGCCCACATCTATCAGCAGCTGGAGGAGAAGAAAAAAAACATTCATCCGGATTAAAACGTTGAGGTTTTTAGGATTTTTTTTTTTATGGTCTTGGGACAGCCAGGTTTTTGTTTTTTGTTTTCTCGTGGGTTTTGCCAAGCATGAACAATGCACGACATGTTATAATCTTATGCAAAGGCTGGTAAAAAGTCCAGAATAAAAAATAAAACTTTCAAAGTCCTTGAGAAAAACCTAAAACCTACAAGCTTATATGTAAAACATGACCAGAACTTTCTTCAGTTTTTCCATTCAGCTTCTTAAAAGCCTTTCTGATTAGTTTCTGTTTTGCTTTTTCATCCAATTTTGGATGAATATCAATTGTTTCACCAAGACACCCGCATGTCCAAGGTTACTGACGGACTTCCCTGTAACATGGTGTTCACGTAATGCTGAGAGTTTTCAAAAAATATTTCTGCGGACTGATAGCTTTCTGCAATAAAATCAAAAGATGCAAATATGCTGTCAAGAAACTGGGACATCTCAATGTTAGCTTTGTCTTACTAGACCAAAAAGTACTTGGTGTGTTTTTGCAGTGTAGAGTGTTGACTTACCTCTACCACAAAACACACCAAGAGGTTGAGAGCTGCCATGGCAACGAGCAGCATCTTAAAGTTCATGTCGTTGAAGTCGTACAGTTTGAATATTCTCCTGAAGAAAGGACCCGGATACAACACCAGAAAGGTCACCACGGCAAAGTGGATCAGCAGCAGGCAGAGGAAGATCACTGGAAGGAAGAGCGGTGAGAAAGAACAGCAAGGTTAAAGAAGTCTAAACCATTAACTTCCTCATTCCTGAACTTCTTTGCTGACTCACCATTATGATAGAGAGGTTTCTTATGAGGAAAGCTCTTGGTGACTATCACTGCCATGATGATGTACTGGTAAGCCGATAAGGCAAACACGGACGTGTTCTCCATGTTGGGCAGGTTTTCTGCTCCAAATACTGTTGAATTTAGCGGAATATACCTAAAAAAAAAAAAAACAACAACACAATATTCATAAAACAAACTGAATCAAATGTTGACTTCTTGGAAATGTGTAAATATTGTCCTCAATGAAAAAACAAAACATATTTTAATTGGTAACAATGGCTAACCATTCTTGCGTGGTGGTGATGAAGAATGCAGCCAGCTGGCCCAGAACGACGGTGCAGGTGTGAATGAAGAGGCTGCCAAACACGGGCAGGGCCAGCAGGCTGGCTGGGGGTCTGCAGGGATGCAGCTCCTCACTGGGACCTCCCCTCCCCATCACGATGGCCAGCAGGGTCACCAGGAACAAATCACAGAACAGGAACTGCAGGTCAGCCATGGTTGTCTTCACCTGCAGGCAAAAGGCGACGCATTTGTTGAATTGTAACATAATGTCATTTGAAAATCTGAGACTGATCACATCTAGGATTGCCCAGGGCTTAATTCTCGAGCTATATCTAATCTTATATTTACCCTGTTTTTTTTTTGTTTGTTTGTTTTTATTTATTAGGCTCTAGTGACCTTCATTCAGCAGTAAATAGACAGGAAAAAAGGGGGAAAAGAGAAAGGGAAGAAATGCCCCGAGACCAGGAATTGAACCCAGAACATCTGTGATGAGGACTACAACCTCTGAACATGCTGCCGAGTCAAATATTAAAAATATTTGATGAATGACGGAAAAATACGGTTGGCCTCACACAAGGCCAACCGTATTTTTCCGTCATTCATCAAATATTTTCTGCTTTTGTTTAATTGAATGTTTTACTAGTATATGAATGATGCTAAACAAATAAACTGTATCGAGTAGAATGAACATTTTAAAGTAAGCAATGCTTTTGAAATTTGTAGAAATATGAAGATGAAATCTTGTGATTTCAGGAAATGAACGTTATGCAAATACACACAGAGCCACAAACAGGGACAACATTAGAGAACATGTGCATAAAAAAAATTATTTTGTTCATTAAACTATGAAAGGCAATAGTAAAGAAAATTCTGTTACGCCAAGAAAAATATGAGACCTGGATCAAAGTTTTCACTGAAATTACAAGAAGAAACAGATTTCATGCTGAAAAAGTGGAGTTTCTTCGTTGCAACTCACTGTGTTCAGGATGAGGACAGAGCAGAACTGGATGAGGCTGTAAAGCGCCATGTACCTGAAGAGACTGAAGGACGTAACAAGAGAACATCTGCCCTCTCTGCAAAATAAATAACATGAAAATGATTCATCTTCTACTGCCGCCACACACGAAGGGTTAGTTCAATCTTAAAGAGCTCATCCTCCGTTTCTCATCTGACTCCTTCCTTTAGATCCGCCCTGATCCTCACCTGATCAGCAGTGGGACACAGCTGATGTTTTCCGTCTTTGAGGTGAACGGCGATGCGACCGACGCCTCGGCCTCGGACAGGGAAACCCCGACGTCGGCAGCTCTCAGGGCCCCGCAGTCGTTGGCCCCGTCCCCGCACATGCCCACTCGATAGCTGCCGGAAAATTCATTATGAGACATACATGATGATACACTGCCACTACGTCTCTGTCTAAGTTTAAACCAGCTTCAGCTGAGCTTCATCTGACATTTTTCCATTTTAATCGGATTTTTCCCTTTTATTACTCGTATTTTATTGTACGTGTTCAAACGAAAGCCTGGACTTACTTCAGTTTCTGCAGCTCCTTCACCAGCTGGGTTTTCTGGTCGGGAGCCATGCGCGCAAATACAGTTGCTTTCATCAACACCTGCAAAAGCGGGGAGTCAATGTCCTCCCTGGATTAAGGAGTTCTATTGTTGGGAGAGCTTTCTGCACGCATTATAAAGTTTAGATTACCTTCGGAAGATATTCAGGGAAGTGGTCGCAGAGGGCGGCGAAGGACTTCCCGTTTATGGCGAAATGATAGTCGACACCAGCCTGGTACAGACCCTGGAGGGTTAATGGTGAAAAGGCAGTTTGCATAATTTCGTGTTATTGTGTGTACCAACGATCATGCATGAGGTTCTGACTCGAGGATTGATTAAAAATCAGAGCCCTACACATGAAATATGGTATCACCGAATTGCTGAATGTTAAAGACTTGCCTGATTAATGTGGTTTGTGGGGCTTTGGGCAGCAGCAGCAGCAGCAGCAGCAGTCCCACCATCTTCTACGCTGAACCTCAAACTGGGCACCGATTCAGCAGAGTGGGGGGTTGCGATGACAAAAATCACCTTCTCGTCAGGTCTCACCATCCTGCAGTTCTTTGCCACATTCACTGCTGTTAGAATATTGTCCCCTGTGTGATAAAGAGCAGAAACGCCAGGATAAAATAATCCAATTCTAAAATGCAGCGTTGCATCATTCATACCGCTTTTTCAGATATGATTTTTTGGTGATACAACCACAAACTGACATATTATATACAAGGACTTAATGTGAGACCGACACAAGGCATTGCAAAATTAGTCGAAGAGAAGGAGAACCAAACATGAATCTGTTTTGATCCATTTCAGTCTGCTCCATCAGTGAAGTGCACAGACGGGCAGAGCAGAGAGAGAGGTGATAGAGAGGCGGTTGCATTGCATGAAGCAGTAACATTGAAGCGGTCAGTTAAAGGTAAAAGGTCATTTTATTTATATTGCACATTTTCAGCGACAAGGCAATACAAAGTGCTTTACAGGATTTAAAAGGAAATACAAACAAAATAACAAACCAAAAGAAAGAGCAAAAGAAGAAAAAGCTAATAATGTTGATCCAAAGTATATAAACTAGATACTCCTATTCAGGGTTGGTAGATGAGTCTAAGTATTCTCTGGACTTTCTAAGTGTGCTCTAAATTTGTAAAAGTAATGAGTACTCTACAGTTTCTAAGTAATAATAAGAACTAAATGTTCCTGCTCTGGAAGATTTTGTTCCTGGATTCTAAGTTCGTTCTAAGTCCTTTTTTGGGTTGCGATAATATCAGTCTCTCTGCATCTAAATAGTGAGTACTCTACTGTTTCTAAAATGTAAGCTAAAGAGTGACTAATAAACTAGAGTCTCTAGATTCCAAGTTTGTTCTAATTCCTTTTCTGGATTAAAAGTGAGTACTCCACCGTTTCTAACAAAATAAAATAAAAAAAAGAGGAACGGACACATTTCCTAATTGTGTCCACATTAGGAGAGGACACAATGTTGCACATGGCAACATTGAGACAAAACGAAGGGCAAAACAAAGACATGAGTGAAGTGACATCACAGGGCCATGAAACCACGTTGCTCAGCCTCCCGGCAGAAGCCCGACAAGATGTTGTTATCGGGGAATGTCCTTGGGAGCGCTCAGCTCCACAGCTGCATGGATAACAGGAGGGGTGAGGTGGGAAGGAGCGTTATGTTTACATATCTTCAAGGAGATTGGAAATATGCAGCCCTTCCAAGGCAACACAGGGAAAGCCAATTCAGATACAGAATGTCTTAGGTCATGTAGATTATAAATTTCAATCTTCCCTAAAGTCTCACCGATACATCTCAGTTCCCAGTCATCCAAATTAGTTTGGTCGCTCCACTGAGCCGAAACTAGCAACTTCTCCAGGATCCATTCCATCCCGTTAGTGAGTTTTGAGTCCTCAGCTGGGCTGCAAGTCACGTCAAGACTCACATCCAGCGAGTGTCTCTGTCCACACCAACAGTCTGAGTGTTCACTAGTTCGGCCAAGCCCGTCACAAATTTGTCAACAAGCCAGGAATCCACAAGCTCCAGACAGCAGAAATCCTGTTATCATGAATAAATCCAGGGTGTGTCCTGCTGGGTGCGTCCCCGCAGGACAAGAGGGCCCTCCTGTGCCCAGTCTTCTCGTCGAGAAAATTTGATCAATTACATTGAGAGGCCGGTTGACCAGAACCATAATTTGTAGATTTGGAGGGTGTGCAAAGAAAGGCTCCAAAAATATAGAAAAAGACATGACAAAAACAGAGCAAGCAGGGCAGGCATGGGCAGAGAGGGAGTTACTTCTAGGTTAGTTTTTGGCTTATTTCAAGAGAACTAAGATATTTGCACTAGACTGACCAAGAATACTTGGCATGACTTTGTGTTTTTACAGTGCTATCATTGCTTTGTGTTCGTCTCTCACATAAAATCTCAACTACATTGACATTTTTGGTTGTACCAGTCCAAAATCTGAAAAATTTAAAGGGGTATGAATACTTTTGTATGGCAGTACTTAAGAGCAATGAAACACATTCTCAGTTAAAAACAAGGAACTCTAAGGAGTAGGAAGGCTGTGAACACATCCTCACCAGTGATCATAACACTGCGAACGTGAGCGAGTGTCAGGGTGTCGATGACCTCTGCACTCTCTGGCTTCACCAGGTTCTTCATCATCAACAAGCCCAGGAACTGCATTTCTGTCTCCACTGCCTCCCTGCAGACCAACACAAAGCTGCCTTCAGATATAGAACAACTTAACTGAATCCGAAAAATAGATTTTGCTCTTCTCACCGTTCAATGTTCAATAAGTCAGAGTTGACATCTACTGGTTTACAGGCGAGTGCCAGAACCCTGAGGCCTTCACTGGAGACGTTACGCAGCGTGCCAGAGAACTGAACTGGAACTGGAAAAGACAAAATCATCCCGTTTTCGTCTTCAGTTCATTAGAAAAGCGGCAGAAGCTGACCGATGCGTGTCGACTGGAAGGCCGAACCTGTATCAGGGCGACAGAGGCTAGCCACCATCTCTGGGGAACCTTTGAGGAAAGCCAGAGCAGAGCGTCCCCCATGGGCCACCGCCACCACACTCATCCTCTGCAAGGCCGAGGAGAAGGGAAACCTCTTGACGATGGCAACCGCCTCACTGGAGTACTGATGGCAGAACAGGAAACGAGAAAATAACGCATGGCTACTTAAAAATCCCCCTTAAAACATTATTAATATTATTTCATGATGAACCTTCTTGCTTTTATTTGCAGTTCGTGTTGACTTTGTATGCTCCTACAGTGAAAAGGAGGCTTGAAACAGTTCACATTAATCAAATAAATTACTTGATTACACCATATAAACATTATTCCAACCTCCAATGAAACCTAAAAAATATCTCCATTGTAGTGTACAAAGCCAAAGCCAATAAACAAAACTAGAACATGACGATTCCTAATGGATGCCTAGATGTCAGTGGAAATAGGAGAAAACAAGAACGGTTCTTGTCTGACTGCTTTGTGCCAAGTGGAAAGTTTGGTGGAGGGGGAGTTATGGCGTGGGAAAGGAACTTTCACTGGAGCTTCTTGCAGTGATGCTTCAGGACACCGAGACATTTGGGACAATTCCATTCTCCAAACTTTGTGGGAACAGTTTGGAGCTAACTCCTTCCTCTTCCAACATGGCCGTGGACAAATGCACAAAGCAAGGTCCATAAAGACATGGATGGCAGAGTGTGGTGTGGACAGAGTCCTGACCTCAACCCTAGAGAACACCTTTGGGATGAATTAGAGTGGAGACTGAGAGTCAGGCTTCTCATCCAACATCAGTATGTGACCTCAACAAATGTCCTTCTGGAAGAATGGTCAAAAATCCCCATAAACACTCCTAAACCTTGTGGACAGTCTTCACAGAAGAGTTGAAGCTGTTCCAGCTGCAAAGGGAGGAACAACGTCATACTGAACCCTGTGGACTAGAAATGAGACGTCACTTAGGCTCATATGTGAGTCAAGGCAGGTGGGCAAATACTTTTGGCAATATAGTGTGGCTTCCTCCACGTAGAACCACACTGAGCTCTCTTCTGAACGTGTTAGAGATACTTCAGACCAAACTATAAAGCTTGTTGGTTGCTAACAGCCTGTAGTAAATAAATGACAACAATTTATTGAAGTTACTTCCACATTTCCAGCAAAGATATTAACCTCAGAGTCCTAGCTAACTTGGAGGAAGTCATCAGGGTGTCCTGATGCAGACGTCAGGGAGTCCTCTCACCTCACCCACTGAGTTTGAAGAATAAAATTGATAGCTTAGAATGATTCATGATGTGCTTCAGTACAGGCACATGAAATAACTTATTAAGACATGAAATAATTATATCTAGTTTTCAAAATGAAATCATTTAACTGAGACAGATGTAATTAATTCTATATTTAATCAATTCTTACTGTATGACATTTAAAGAATAAATTTGGTACTCTTCACTCTTCATAGAGCAAGAAGGGGAAGACAATATAACTGAAACAGACTAAGACTTTTCAACATAACAGAGAAAAAAAATAGGATAGGAAATAAATAGTCATTCCTCCCCACTGATTTTTTTATTAGATGTTTCTATAATTATGTAACCCATGTTGACATTATGCTTCCTGCTTTTAGCTTTTATTGATGCCGATCCTTGAGGCGACGAAGCCAGACGATAATTACCACAGTTCCTGAACGCCACAGAGATCCTGCTGTTACCGGACTGGGTGTGTTGTCAGAAATAAACACTATCTAGTTTATTTTAGAGTTGAGAAGCTGGTTCAATAAATTTCACACATGACTTGTTATGAGAGCAAACAGTGATGTGACTCTGAGCCACATCTGTGTGGTTTGTATAAATCATTAACATGTAGCTGCAGTTGAATGAGAAAGTCTCTCTTGCACAAACGAGATACAAATAAACGTGAACATTTTAAGAATAAAATTGGTTATTTTGACAACATTATGGAGACACTTACTGTTCCCTGAGCTTGAGGCCTTTGAGTTGGAGGACTCATCACAGCCAAAACTTTGTGACCTCCAAATGTAGAGTGAGCAGCGTCTCCGTCTCCCTCTGGCTCTTGGAGAGTCTGAGGATTAAGGAAAACAAAAATACTGGCTTTCACACTGATGCATTTATTTATTTATTTTTTCAAATTTAGAGTTTTAACTTTAACTTTATTGCAAAACTGTGCAGTTTGTATATCAAGCACTTTCAATGAATTGATACCGAAATCAAGCACTTCAGCTTCTAGGCACCACAAATCTGGAACAAACGTCCAGAAAACTGCAATACTGCTGAAACACTGGGTTTCTTAAAATCAAAGCCAAGACCCCCACCTGTTCAGAGATAACTTTGATTTTAGGTAAATGAAGCACTGATCAACATATCTGATATGTATTTTCTTGATGATGGCATTTCACAAAATAAAAAGTGTATTGCTTGTTTCATAATTAGTTACTGTACTATGATTTTAGAATGTAAAGCATTCCAAACCTTGAAAACACCTCATTGAAATTCAAGCATTACCAATGATTTCAACCCTGAATAAAGATCATAAGGTGTACAGTATCATACCCAGCCAGTAGACTCCACCATTTTGAGCTCCAAGGGGTCTCCAAGGGGCTCACCCTGCAGTAGAGTAACCGTGTGACAGCAGGCCAGTGCAGCCCTCATGTCCCCTGGTGGTAGTAGTGTGGGGTCAGGGACCAGTTCTGAGAAGCCAGCAGGTCCACTTTCCAACACCCCCCACACATCCAGACCCTCCTCTGTCAGCGTTCCAGTCTGCGGAAAACAGACTTACTCCAAGTAAGCCATCGGCAATAGTTTACTCCCCATAAACGACCAGGTATTAGCTTCCAGCCTCACCTTATCGAAGCAGAACACAGACACCTTGCCGCAGATGTTGATTCGTGGAGGGCTGATGCAGAAGATGCCCCGCTTCTTGAGCCTGCTCTGGGCGTAAATAGTTCCCGTGGTGATTGCGGCAGGCAGGGCGGGAGGCACCGCGATGGTCACAACATCCAGGCTTCTGATGATTAACTGCAGCCAGGTGATCTGGACACACACCCAGCAGTGTTAGCCCTCCACACATTCACTGCCAGGCCAGAAAACACACGGAGCACTTACATTGGTTCTGAAGAGGATCACAAAAATGTAAATAGTACCGATGAAAGCTGAAGAAAACGTAGGGAAAGATTAGAAAAATGGAAACAGAGTTAGTGAGTTAGTGAAGTCCTGGCTATGGCTTACCAATCACAGCGAGAATGAGCAGGAACTTCATGGCATCTTGGTAGAAGCGGAAGTTGATAGGCTGAGGGTATAAAATGGAGCTGACCAGGTTACCCTTGGCTGTGAAAAACCCTGCAGCAGAAACACAAAGAGCAGAACTGGTCTGATTTGGAAAGCAATGACAAAAAAAAGTTGCTTTTTTTTAGGTTAATGCAACATCTGTAACTTTGGTGCCAAACAATAAGTGATGCATATATGCATTTTTAATAAAATGATGCATGTTGACAGCACAACATCTACGTCTGCATCCTCTTGAACAGATAATTCAGGATTTCTGTAACCGATGTTCAGTTAAAAGATTTTAATCATATAATATCAGAGCATCATTGCTTGGAGCAGTCACCAATCAGACAGCTCAGTAGACTAGGTTCCAATATATTTGTTATATTTTCAGTTGCTGTGGTTCGCTTTCACACTGCACTGTCAAAAGAACCAAACCCTTTGAACAACCTGGTTTTTTGCCTTTGAGCAACAGGTGATGGGGTTCCCGTAGCCGTTTCCACTGAAGGAAATTACACAAAACGTCTGAAGATGAAAATGAGCAGAACTTCGTTCTCTGCAAAAATGTACGGTAAATAAAAATGGAGTGGTGCCAATGTTAGGATTATAGGATTTCTCTTTTGTCTTTGGCCAAAGACCACAAGCCATTTCTCCTGCTAGCGGTAGACTCGAACGTTTGTGTTGGTTGCATTTACCCAGAATGGCCTACTTTGGTCCACTTCCTGTTTCTGGAGCAGTCTCTGGTCCACCTGCATCCACATTTGCATTTGAACCGCACCAGAGTTCACTTCAACCAAAGTGAAACCTAGTGGAAGTCTGGTTTGGTCTTGGTCTTTTTAACGCTAGCTATCAGCTTCAGGCTCAAGAGCCAACTGCTCTGGATCCATAAGAAACTAAAGTTGTCAAGAAATTAAGCTGGAACCTTGTGAGGTTCTTAATAGAACCTGTGAGAACCTGTGAGAAATTTTGAAGTGAGGTTCTTAATAGAACCTCACTTCAAAATTTCTGAACTATCCCTTTAATTTTCTATCTACAGGCCCCCTACCAACCGGTGCTTGTGACCACAGCAACAGCGCCGCTTCCTCCTGGCCGTCCCCCTTTAGCCTGAATGATGTGGGTGCCGCAGAAAACAGTGTGTCTGCGCTCAGTCTCTGAGCTGTAGGTCCTGTCTGCAGCTGGGAGGGGGGTTTTCAGCACTGGAACACTTTCCCCTGAAAACAACAATGTTTTACAGACAATTTAAGCACAGGAAAAAACTAAAAAGACAAAGGTAACCTAGCAACCCATAGAAACTCGTATACCAAGTGGACTTGGAGACAGTAACTCAATAAGGTACCCTTACATACCAAAGTCATCATCTATCAGACACCTTTATTAAAGTAAAAACAATACATCTAGTAGGTTTTCGTGACTCTGGTTACCTGTGAGCATGCTCTCGTTGACCAGACACTCCCCGGCCAGCAGGGCGGCGTCACAGGGCAGCACCAGGCCTTCCTGAGGGATGATCAGACAGTCGCCAGGGACCAGCTCCTCAGAGCTCACACAGTCTTCCTCTGAGAGAACAGAAAACCACAGTGTTGATGTTATTAATTAAGCCATGAGGGGAAACAAGCATCTAAGGGACAATTGTGGCCCTTTTATGCTATTATTATAAGGTTTTATTGTGTGGAAACAATGTTGCTCATCAGAAAACCTAAAAGTGCAGTGACAGTAATAAAAAAAAGTTGATCTTGACCCTCCGGTAAAACTTGTGAAGCCAGTTTTGCTTAAATTTGCAGACCTATAATAGGGTCTGCAAATCTAACTATCTATGCATAGTTAGCATAGGTTTATGCTAACTATGCATAAATCCTAGGGATTAACGCTCCCTTTCATTGGCCTCCATTTGCTTCTTTTTTTGCTTCTTATTCTTTGTGAGAATTTTTTATTTGAGACCCAAGCATGAATCCATAAAACTTTTCACAAAGCCTTTGATTCATAAACTGATATATTTTAGTTTACGAGTCACATTATAAGCAGGCACAGCTTTGCTGTATTCCACAAAAACATCATGCATCCATTTTCTAAAGGAAGTAAGTCATATGGGAAAACACAGGACTTGCCTCCCGAGTCTCTGCGTATTGTGACATTTGTAATGAACCGAGCCATGTTGCGAAGAGTTATACTTTGCTGTGGAGCAAGAAAAAAAAAATGAAAGTTGTATTTAGAAATCAGATTAAAACATCCAATTGAATGAATGTTTCCCACTGAAGGCTCACCTTTCGAATTTCATACAGTGAGATACTGATGGAGATGACTGAGATAATAAATATGCATAAGGCATAGTAATAATACTTATCAATGCTCCACAGGGTGATGCTGAACACCTGAAATATGTAAAAAGGGTTGAGGACCTGCAGGATCAAAAACAGAGAAAAGAAATTAGATTTTGAAATATTGACTAAAAAGTTAAGTTTATCTGAAAAACAATTTTCTTCAGTGCAGAGAAAACCATTTTTGGTGTTTTAGCTTTACATGGACTGGACTTCCAGCTGCAGAGTCAATACAGTTTGTTTCTCTGTTCTGTCATCCTTATTGTTTAAAGTCATTTTAATGTTTATATACACACACTGCTGATCATAATATACAATTTCATTCAATACTATTGTGCAAGTGTTGCCAGACCATTGTATTTGTACTTAATATTATACTATAAGAAGTTGATACTGGCCAATGATTGATTTTTACTGATGTACCCACTAACTATAAAGCAATACAACATTTAATCCCAACAAGAGGAAGTGAGAACACCACCTGCTGCAGCTTTGCTTTCAAGCATTGGTATCAATTTTTGTACCAGATTGTATTTACTGAAAGTAGCTCAAGATTGTTACGTAGCATCGTCAGGGCCGGCCCAAGCCTCCATGGGGCCCTTAGCGAAATTTGGTTTTGGGGCCCTTTATTTCTGCTAACAACGTGGATTGCTGCAATCAACAGTCAGACGATTAGATCATTTGCACGCCTGCAATAAACTTATTGCATCTCTGACAGTGCTGTTTACATTATATCCCATACCCATATACCCATATATTCTATAGGATATATTTATCGGCCAGCCATTTTCCTTAAATTTGGGGGACTGATAATCGGCCAACACTTACATGTGAAGCCGATCTTATTCCCCAATCTTATCTACCTCAGTAAAGGTTTAAAAACCACCCACTGTCCTCTTCTGCTCTGCAGTGAGACGTTTGACTGACAGACCAGCCCGCCAGGTCATGTCTATATGTTTGCACTTAAACGTACACACAGCAAAGAAAGTTGCTGTTAGCTACTTTCTTGCTATATTTAGCAATATTTCAGACAAAAAAAAAATTGATGTTGGCCAAAATCAAAATCGGCAGGTCAGGCTTTTTAAGGATTGGTAATCTGCGATCAGTCAGTTCCATAAGAAAAAACCTACATAGCTCCAACAAAATATAAGACCTTTGATTAATTATTTGAGGTCAACTTCATTTTTATTTAATGGATTTAAGACATTTTAAGGCCTTATTTTTAGATTCATGGATTCAAGACTTAAATTACTAAAGTTGCTGGCTGTAAATACATTACTAAAGTTTGTAGTATTTTTTCCCCCATTTAGAAATTATGCTCATGTGTGTAAAATTGATTGTGATTTCATTCTCCCAACTCACTTCCTCAAACAGTAGCCTCACATAAGACTTTACAGGCACATCAATAAGGTTGGCCCCAAACATGCTTCTCCTGAAAGAAAACACACAAATAAAATCAATCAGAAATTCCTCCCGAGTTTAAAACATCTCCAACTGAGCATCTCGTTCTACCTCCAGCTCTGCTCTTGAGGACTCAACCCGTTTTGGAAGCCATACAAGCCTTTGCAAGTCCAGTCCTCATTGAGGACACTGAAGACAGGAGACAAAATGTTTTACAAAGGAGAAAACCTCCTGTTCAAAATATTCTTCCTAAAGTAGAAATGCACGTGTTTAGGTTTTATCTCTTTTCTGGTTTACTTAAATACAGTAAAACCATCAAACATGCTGTAGAGAGGCAGTGAGAATATATGGTACTTTTGTGTATATAACACTTGCAGTAGTGTTCAGAAAACTCTTTATATGATTGAGCAGTTTTCATTTTCAATACCTAACACGACAGAAAGCTCCCTTCCTGTCCAACCAGACGTAACGAAGCCCTTCATACAAGTAGTAGCGCAGCAGTGTTTTCTGAAACGCACCAAAAGCCACTGTAAGACCTGGGCATAACCTTAATCTGGACATCGTTTCATAAAAAATAAAATAGAATAATAACAACAAAGATCACCTCCTCTCTGTGAAGCTGAACCGTATCTCTCCAGTCCTCGTCGAGCTGCCCCAGCAGATCCAAACTGGAGGGAACAACTGAATCAGCAGAGTTCTGCATGTTTCCTTACTGTCCTTTCAGCAGAAAGTTGAAAGATGGAGAAACACACAGAAACTTACCTGCCCGCCTCCATCTCCTCCGTGAGCACCTCCACAACATGCTGCTGGCCAAAACTGTCCTGACGGAAAATAGCACATAAATAAATCAGCATTTTATTATTTTTTTGAGCAAATCTGGCAGACATAACTTCTTCATTTAGTATGAAAATGATCAGGTTAACCGACAGCATCAGGAAACTCGAATAGGTGTGACGTCAGAGTACAAATTGTACAAAAGTATTCATACTTCTTGATTTTTCTCGGGTTTATTTCTCATTTTTACAACCACAAACTCCAGTGAATCTTATTGATATTTTATGTGACGTTTGTGTGCGTTTGTGCATATGTCAAAAGAAGGAGGAAAAAGAGAGAAAAGGAGAGGTGGGGCAAAAGGTTAAAAGGGACAAAGGGAGATAAGAATAGAGGAGGGAGAGAAGGATAAAGAGAATACAAGAAAACACAAGGGGATGCTTTCCAACCACAACACAAGTCTGTGGTTGGAAAATGGAAAAAATTCAACCAGAATGAATACATTTGAATCTCTACACAACAGCTACAGCATTGGCTTAAATTGCACACATTGCATTCATTTCCTCACTCTTAACAGCAGAACATCTGCCAAAGCCAGAGGGCAGGATCGGCAGCGTGCGAGGACGGCGAGCCGGGGCCGCCAGTGAAAGACAATCAGAAGGAGACCCAAGGTCAGCAGGGCCACCAGACGACACAACCACACCCGCCAGCGCACCCACTTATACCCCTGCAAGTCCTGAGGGAGAAGAGTCAGAGTCGATTCACGAGCACATGATCGAGTTCATTCACAGGCGTTAATGATTAAACTTCTTGTTAAAATGATCCAAAAACAACATCACAAGACAAGACAGAGAGACATATTTTACGAAGGCCAGAATTAAATCCAGATCTGCAACAATGTCAACTAACAGTGGCGATTCGCTTTTAGCTGTTCTTTTTAAGTTGCAAGATCAAAAATAAAAATGATACAAATCAGAACAACCTGGCAGTGCCTGGTTCAGCTGGTTATAATAAAAATAAGTGCAAAAGAAAATATTTTAAAAATCTAATCTGTCAAGGTTAGTTTAGCAGAAATGAAGAAGTTTATCTTACCATGTGTGAGTCTGGTGGATAGGATGAAGGGAGTCCGCTCTGCGGATCCACAACGCTACCTGTGGGACAGGACATGATGAAACTTCCATCATAGCACGTACAAGTTAGCAGTATACCAAAACAGGTTTGAGTATTTTATTACTGATTAATCTATCAGATGATTCATTTATTATTTGGATTTTTAAAAAATTGGCACATTCTGCAGATTTGACATGCTATATTAGAAATACTTTAAAAGATGCAAACAAATAATTAAATTGCTTTTTTGAAATAGGAAAGCAAACATTGTATTGCATAGAATGCAATATCAAAATAGCTTTAGTGTACACTTGACTATTTGTAGCAAACGATGCATCTGCAGCTCAAAAAGTACTTTGAAGATCAACAAGTGAAGCTCAGCCCTTTCTGCTGGACTTAATTAACCAATCAATAATTTGATAGCAGAAGGTACTTGATAGGATTTTTCTGTATAACTTCTCTAACTTTTATTTATTTATTTTGCTTCTATAGATCTGATTTCTTTTCCATTTTTGTCCCATTTCCTTTGTCCTATAGAAGTGAATATGAGAGATGAGGTGTCCTATACCAAATGGCAACAATCCTGCTTTACAGCTGTCATCTTTGTCTAAATAGAGTCGCTTGTGTTAATCTGGAATCTTCTCACAAAGTCAAGAAGAAATCCCCTAATTATCCAATACAGAACATGGGTGTGTAAGCCTGGGAGGTTTGTTACAGGACAGAAATGAACATACACTATGAAGTAGGTTTAGGGAACAAAATAATATCCTAACCTTTATTATTAGTTATAAACTGTGTGTAGCAAGAAGGTAGGTATTTTTACTGAGAAACCTAGTAGAGTTGTGGCTATTTATGTTGAATTCTCATAAATCATAAACTCTACCAATCTAGTTTTGTCTTTAAAGTTAAAGTTAGTACAGTCTAACTTTAGAAAATACTTAAGCTAGTTTTGGAAGCTACACCTGTAATGAATTACTGCATTTGGAAATGATGTGAGTACTTTGGTAACTTTTGGACCCTCCCATTACATTAAGAGATTAAGTACAGATCAAGGGGCATGGTTAAGAGATTTCTTTGTTTGTCAAATATCCATTGACGACGGGAAACATTTTTTTTAAAACTAACTTTTGACCGTTTTGAACTCGTGAGATTGGATTAAGTTAATTTATGTTTACAACTAAGTTGTAAGAAATTATCTGTTGTTATTTTGTCTAGATTTTGTGCCACAAGAAATGTGGAAAACACAGTAAACATACAGCAGACCAGATAGGACCAAAACTGAACTTTGTAGTCTTCATGCAAAGAATGAGAAAACTAACAATGAACATCTGTCAGCTTCTGAACAAACACAAGGACATGACATGGTTACTTTTTATTTGTGTTTGACTGACTTAGTCAGTGTTGTAATTTGTTGTCCCATTAGAACATATCTGAATGTGTAGTCGTCAAGAAACAGTTCAAAGCAATGATTGTCAAAAAATATGAAGAGCAGCCATGGTCGGATCCCCGGCTACAATGATTGTTGTGGCCCCAACCTCAGTATGTCCCAGCAGCTGGTGAACCAGTTTTTTCACTGTCAACGTCAAACTCATTTCAGAGTTCATACGACTCGGAGCGTACCGACTGTCTGAGAAAGCTGGGATATATGATCTGAACCCTGAATCTTACTGGAAAAGCACAAAGGCAGCACAAAGCACCAGTACTGAAATGTAATATTGCTTATTAAAAGGCATCTGATGGTTCTCCGTTTACACCAGCTGGCATTTTTATGGGATCAGTTCCTTCTTTTCTGCAACATCCTGAGGGCTAAAAGTTTGACCTTTTCCAACTGGTGTCACATTCTGACGGCAAGATTTACAACAGAGACATACTGTAGCTGCATACAGAAGTGCCACCCTTTTACAAATAACTTCCCCAACACAATATAACTTATATAAACACCACCATCTTCTCTTCTGATAATTCTTTGTAAACCTAAAAGATGGTTGTGTATTAAATCCCAGCAGATCAACAGTTTCTGAAACCCTCACACTATCCCATCTGGCACCAATGCTACGCTCAAAGTCACCTAAATCCCTTCCCTTTGCCTTTTTGATGCTCCGTTTAAACTTCAGCAAGCTATTTCACCACCGAGTTGCTGACATGGGATTGTCTGATTCACTACTTGCGTTAAAAAGCAGGTGCCCAATAAACTGGCCAATGAGTGTGTGATTGATACGCAATAAAATAAGTCCCCTTTACTTTATTATTATCAATTGAAGTCAGACATGCTAAATTGGCTATTGAAGATGTTTAATCTTTTATTTGAATGAGTTGACATAAAAAACGCCGATTTAAACAGACCTTAAACAGAGAGCGGGGTCGCCGTGAACTTTCCCGGGGTCAGTAAACGCACCGCAGAGACAAATCCCTACTTTCGGGATACAAACAACCTCTAAAACTAAAAAAAGAGACGATGAGGCTGCTTAAAGTACACAGCTTCCCTAAAAACGCTTACTGACGCAATGCTTCATTAGGAAGTAATAAGCACGAGACGCCATAAATTGAAATTAACAAATATGTTTGTTTGACCGGATGCTTACTTCCGCCTCAAAGTATTGATAATTTAAAAAAAAAATACCGAAACAACCTCCTTTAGGAAGGGAAAGAAACAACTTACCATCAAAACGAGACTAAAGCAGACTCTTCCTCTTCTGAAAGCTACGAAAATGTTCGAGAGGCTGAAGCTGAAAAAGTTCACCGCTCAGCTGCGCTGCAGTTCCTGGCTTTAGCGCTGAAACGCACTTGTTCAACCGGCTTGGGAGCAAATATCTGGCGCCTGCCTTTTCCCCGATAAAAGAACCAAAGGAAATCACGGTGGACGGTATGCCGTACATAATAACGAGATTTTTTTTTAAATGCATTCATTTTTTTTCACTTTTTGTCATAATCTCAATAGAAACTACACGTCACTAGAAGGTGTTGAGACAATAGAGTAATATACAGTTTTATAACTGTTTAATTGTAATTTCTATTCCATCAAAAACATCGCAGTCCTTCGTCATCACAGCCAAAAGTCAACACCTATAAATTAAATATATTGAATACCGAGTTATTATTAAGAAAGAGTTGGTGTAAAGGTCGCACTATACCTCAAAAATGCCTCTGTCTTGTTCCTCAACTCCTCTTATGTTCGGCGCGGGAAAACACGCACACAGCCAAAATAAATTTTTTTTAAAAAAGGCCAAAAATGGGTCTGAGTTATCTATTGCATGCAAATACCAGAAATTATCTCAAAGTTGATCAAGGCTGAGTTTTTGAGCAAAAAGGAAAAGGAAAAATTATCACGTTCTCTCAGCCTCAGCAAAGAAATTTGCGATCCCGATTTGCAGAGTTATCAGTCACGCATAGTAGACTGACATAACGAGAATCACAATACACAACGTTTTAACCCCACCTGCCCCCCACAGATAAATCAATAGCCCAAATTCAGAGATCCAGCCACATCTGAAGGGACAAAGGTTCTAAATGTGACTTTATATGGCTTATACTGTTCAGTGAGGTGACGGCAAACACAGATTTTCAGTTTCCTTCTTAAACAAGATCATCATTACCACAGACTGAACTTTCAGCAGTTTCAAAAAAGGGAAATATACCTTAGCAAACGATGAGACAGACACAAGACAGTCATCTGAGCTGAGAAAGCAAAAAAAACAACAACAAAAAAAAACACTTTGGGTTAGCTTTAACTAGGCTGATTTTAAATTCTGATTTCTCCATTTACACATTGGTGGCGAGCACAGAAACAAAGACTTTTGATATGTGGAGAAAAAATAGGTTCTAATTTTTAAAACCTTGAAACTGAGCAACTAGGTCGTAGTAGAAGAAACTGCTTGACGAGTTGGTGCAATTTGGTAATAGTTTGGTCTTTAATACATCCTACTTTTATTTTTTAAATGATAAAAAAATATATTTTTTAAGATGGAAAATAAGTAGAATATTAAACAATACTTTGAATTATATAAGTGGTTGAAGTGTATTTAGGGGCTGTCTATAATATGCCTCTGTGAGTTGTATAAGCAAAGACTGTAAGGCAGACATGAAACTACAGCATATAACTTTTATTAAAAATATATATTTTTTAACATATTTGTTCAAACTCGTCACTACGTTGTGATTATATGACAGATAATCTGTGAAAAGACGGATCTCCTCCACCTCCTTTTTGAGCTACTGTTGCCATCTGGAGTAATACGCCGCTACCAACCAGAAACAACCAATCAGAGCCAGGAGGAGGCTCTGATTGGTTGTTAATCAACCTCATGTACTCCCTGCTAAATATGCTAATGGCAAAGAAACAACTTGCCATTCCAGGAAAACCGTTTATCCACCATCATTGGTGGTCACGCTAACTAGCCTGAGCATTCACAACAGACTCTGTTAGGTGTAGCGTAGCACTGACCAAGGGGCGGAGAGGAGCAGGGCCACATAGAGTGGTGACTGACAGCTCTAAGACCCGCCCACTGACTCTGATTGTTTCTAAGAAGGCAGTGGAGACTGATTGTCAAACATAGTGACAGTTTCAACAAATATGCAAAAGAATTGTTTGTTTTTTTTATAAAGGTTACATACTGAAACTTTAAATAAGTAAACATATTTATTAAGCAATCCAAATGTACAGATTCAGCAAGTCCAAAAGACCGGTCGACGAAACTAAGCCAATAAAAGTTCCCTGTTGATCTCTGCACAGCGTCCATTTTAAAAGGGCTCCCAGCACCACATGTGCAGGCATCCTCCAACATGTGCATCTTACAAAATTATCGCACGCTTATTTTCCACGTCAGATCCCGACACCATCTCCTCGTGCGCTTAAATTCATACATTCATTGTTTGTCCAGACTCTGTGTCGTCGACCTTTTTTTTTTTAGAATGATGTCAAAGCACACCAAAGTCCTCTGTGAGGACAGACTCTACACTGTCAACACAGACACAAAATGCCTCCCCAGTTGGTACAAACTGGAAACATCCCAAAGCGGAAGGAAACCTTTTCTACCCAAAAAGGTCAATCTCAAAATCACCAAAACCACAAATGGAGCAAAAAGTGGGTTCAGCTTGATGCAGCAATAAGAAGTGAATGAAGCTTATTTTAGGTTATTTTCCATTTCTAATCTGACCACTAGATGTCACTATTTGTTACACACTGAACCTTTAAGTCACTCTGTGCACCTTTGGCCTGGTGAATAAAATTCCTGTGAGCAATGATGCTGTAATTGTTTACAGTCACATAAATACACATCTTACACCTCTTTGTTTTTCACACTATCTGTCTATTGATGACCCCAGCAAAACGCTCTTATTTACGTTATACTGTTAGTTCTACAAAGAAATTACAGCAAATGGATTTGTTTTGAATAGGTTTACAGCTCGTGTTGCACATGAAGTCCCTAATGAAAGCCAGAGATACATTAGAAGTATACTTCATGAAGTAAACATAAAGTATACTTTACATACCATTCATATGGAGGTCCATATGAATGATATGTTAGTGCTGAATTACACAATATTTACTCAATATAACCATATTTCTGTTTGTAGTGGTAGTCAAAAGGTTTAAATCCAGAGACACTCAAGGATATTAAAAATTAAGTATTGGTGATATTTTCCTTACTAATGTTCTTATAAGCAATTTATAATTAAAGTATCAGCAAAGTCTGTAGATCATTTTAGCTTTATTATTGCGCAGTGTAAACAAGCAAGGTAGATAAATCTTTTACTTTACTGAACGAAAACTCTTTTTTGTTGTTGTTTACTTGCTTTATGTTTGTTTGTTTGTTTTCCTTCTTAAATCAGAAAAAGCTGACAGCAGATAAGTTGATAGTCGTTGTTAACACACTCGAGTAGCAGCAGCCCAGGCTGACTGAGGCTAGCGGCTAGCAGTCACATTGTATCAGCTCCTCTGTGGCAGAAACAGCTAAATATCAGACAGAAACATTTACCCTGCTGGTACATCCTGTGGTCACGGTCAGAACCTCTACATGCTTCCTGAAAACCACAAACTGTCCTCTAACGGGAACGGCTGCTCCGTTTCGAAACGTGCGTCTGAAGACGCAGTTTGCGCTCTCCTACGGCAAGCCGAATCACCCAAAAGACACAAACACGCGTAACCAATCAACGAGCCGATACAGGAAGACTGGTCATTTTAACATACCTGTCAAATCTCCCGTTTTGGCCGGGAAACCACCTCATTCTGCCCCTCTGTCCCGGGGAGCACGTCCCACCCCTCTGACGGTAATCACCGCCCGCTTTTACGGTACACCTGCACTCCGTGTCCCCCCTATGGAGTCAAATCATTTTACGCACACACAAATCTTTTTGACCCTATTTTCACTCCATACACCCCCATCACCCCATACTTGACAGGTATGCATTTTAATTACAGCTAATTTAGAGATACGTTTGTCTCTCTTCTACAAAAAAGAAATGTTTTTATTATTTCTTTGAAATATATTTATTTCAAAGTAGCAAGAACATATTATTTTAATAAATAAAAGTTTAGACAACTGTTCAGACCCTTCCGTAATTCTGATACTCCTAAATACATTTCAGTGCAACTCATTTCCGCCAGGAAGTCGCCTAATTTCAAAAATATGTTTTAAATAACAAAAAAGTAAGCAGTACCATTTGTGCAAACTGGCTCAATGTTGCTAGTTACAGATGCATATCACCTTGTTTTTTATTTCTCCTCTCAAACATATCAAATTTATAATATGATCATCCATTTGGATGAGAAAATTCCACCTCACTGTATCTTTCATGATATAATTTATTGCAGCTTAGGTTGGAACAACATTTGATTAAAATGTCTTTTCTGACCAGATCAATGCAAAACAGCATTAGGAGCTCCAAGAATCTTTACTGAATACATTATTTACAATTACCAGATTAAATACACCAACGTGCAAAGCTCCTGTTTTCTGTTTACACACAATTAACAAAGCTGTGGTCCATAATGTTGACGCACACAATATATATTTGATGACCAGCTGTTAACTTTTACAGTTTTATTTCCCTTTAACATTCACACTCACACAAATCCACCCATACAACAATCAAAGTCTTGAAAAGTGCTAATGTAGCAGAAGGTTTGAGGTCGGTTCTCCTCCTCCTCCCTGTCCAGACGTTATTCTAGAATTGTTGTTTATGAAGCTGCAGCTTCCCTCTCCTTGTAAGTCGCCATCATTTTCTTGATTTCCGCTATGGCCTTTCCTGGGTTGAGACCCTGTTGAAAGGAATGGAACAATGAGACAAAGAAACTCATAATTATGCGACAAAATGTGTTTGTTAATTGCTTTGGGTACCTTGGGACAAGTCCTGGTACAGTTCATGATGGTGTGACAGCGGTACAGGGAGAAAGGGTCCTGAAGTTTAGACAAACGTTCCTCTGTGAATTCATCACGGGAGTCTATCATCCACCGGTACGCCTGTGGAAAAAACAACACAGCGTGTTTAAGAGATTAAGAATTCAGAGTATTAATGATTCCCTTTAGAGGTCTCTAGTTTCATCTCTCCGTGTATTCTTAAGTTACTGTGATGCATCAAAAAGCTGACTGTTCTCAATTACCAATTTAAATGTGTAGGAGTAAGAAAACCTAAAAGGAAGACAAAATACTAAGGAAGCCACACAGTTGCATGCCAAAGCAACAACTAATAGCTCTTGGAAAGTCAGCAGCCAGACCACTGAGGTAAGTGTGGATGTTGCTTGTGAGCATAAAGTTTCTCAGGTACAGCATGCATGTTTTTTTTTTACCGAGGTTTTTAATGTATGTGGTCTCTCACTACAAACATGTACTTATGGTGATTATGGGTCACATCATTACATGAAATTCATAACTAGTCCCCTTAAATGTTCCTCCTCTATGTTTAGCCATAAAACGCGGCGCTTTTTTTTTTTTCAGTGTCTGATCCAAATGCAGGAAATCGTTCGCCCGCAGGTACAATCTCACTGTCCTGGAGGAATGACTGTGTACATCTTCATCAGTACAGTCAAATTCAAGCAGCAGATTTTTGCTATGACCAGGAAATCTCTCTGTGGATTCAAGCCACAGACTTTGCTAAGACTACTTTCTCCTTGAGTAGGCTTTGTAAGTTTGGAGATTTGTACATGTTTTCATCATGTGCACTTATCAACCTTTGACATGGAAATGAATACTACCATCATGAGGTGAAACTTTAAACAAATCTGAGAAGTAAAAACAGGAAAAAGTTATATTGCCTCAATAAAAGAAAACATATAAAACTGATAGATCAAAATTATTTCCCACTTTTTGTTCTGTGTCTTTAACTGAAAATAATCCCACTTCTATGTTCATGACAAGAATTACCATTGTAATCGATACAGAGCTGCAACTAACAATTATTCTAGTAATCGATTATTCCATCAATTATTCTGACGATTAATCTGATAAAAAAAAAAAAAACGGCACAGTCTGAAGATTTTTCATCTTCATAGAATGACATTTTTTTATTTTTCAACCTTTTTAATACAATATTAGAAATACATAAAACACTGGAAATAAATAATTGCATTTCCTTTTGTAAATAAGAAAATAAACATTTTGTAAAATGCATTGCCAAAGCATTCCTTTGATAAATGTGAACCGAGTGAAGCTAAGACTATACCACTTGAAGAGTTTTGTCCAAAACATATTTACAAAGCAAACTGGGTGGGATTTTTTACCCCTCCAGGGGGTATTTTTGTGGGCTCTAGTGTCCCTTATATGACAGTGGGCTGACAGGAAACGGGGAAGGAGAGGGGGGTAGACATGCAGCAAATGTCGTCGGGTCCGGGAGTCGAACCCGCAACGGCCGCGTCGAGGACTCAAGGCCTCCTAATACGGGTCACGCTAACCACTACGCCACCACGGCACGCCCAGTTTTTTTTATCTTAGATGCAAAATGTATATATTTTTGTACAGCTTTGGCTCAGTTATTGCTCTCAATATGTCATTTTTTTCACCTGCATACTCCAGTTAACAATAATTGATTGCTAAATTTGTTGACGATTGTTTCAATAATTGACTAATCACGATTAATCAGATTAATCATGATTAATCCATTCCAGCCCAATAACAACTTTTGCATGACAGCAATATGAATCTCATGTCTGACCTGCATGAGGACAGCCGGCCCCAGGTATTTGTCTCCGTTCCACCAGTAACTCGGACAGCTGGTGCTGCAGCAGGCACAGAGGATGCACTCGTACAAGCCGTCCTGTTGAGGCAAACAGCAGTCAGACACAATCTTTCTCTGCCTTTGTGGTCTTTACTTCTGGACAACTTGGCCACTTAAACAAGGATGTGAAAACCAATATCGCGATTGCTGTGGAAGTATTTGAGGTCTGATTACTTACCAGTTTCTGCCTGTCCTCCACTGACTGGAAATACTGCTTCTTCCCCTCCTGACTCTCATCCTTCTTCTTCAGGTATGGCTCAATGGATTTGTACTGTGCGTAGAAGTTGCTCATATCCTGGTGGGGATAGAAATAGAAGATCAGATTTAGAGAGATTGTCTGATGTTCCTGAAATGTACAAAAAAAAAACTTTTGAAAAAAGTCAAAGCACCGCACTCACCGGCACCAGATCTTTGACGACGTACATGTGGGGCAATGGGTAGATTTTAGTGGGTTTGCTGGTGTTTGTATCAATTTTGTTAAGGCACGCCAGTGTGTTGCCTCCGTTTATATTCATGGCACACGAGCCACAGATACCTGAGAAAGTTGGTACACAATAAGTCTGCCAGAAAGTCCGTCAGATGACTTACTTTTCTTTTTTTCGAAGTTTAAAATGGCTGGCACTGTAATGTGCAAATTGACGCCAGCTAGAATTGATTTACCACCTTCACGGCAGGAACGTCTGAATGTAAGCGTGGGATCAAGTTCATTCTTGATCTTGATTAGGGCATCCAGAACCATTGGACCGCAACTGCATTAAGAACAACGTTAGACGCAACATTCCCACTGACATGCAATGCAGATACAGCAGCGTTGTTTTTCATTGATCCAGTTGTGACTTACGTGTTCAGATCTATTTCATACGTCTGCATTCGGGGTTTGTCGCCAGGGGTGTCTGGATCCCAGCGGTACACCTGGAACTTCTTGATCCTGGGCTCAGGAGCCGGCACAGCAGCGGTCTGAGCGTGACGCACCATCTGACTCACAGAAACAAATCAACAGTTACAGTGGGTATCAACTAAATAATAGTTTTCACAACAACAAATTTGTTGTAAAAAGATGCCCTAAAAACTTTAAAGTAAAATTCACCTTTCATTAAAGTAGTAAAATCTCACACATTTATTTAAGTCAGTGCCACCTTTTTTAAGTTGATCAGGGTTTTTAGGAACTTCTAATTAATAAGCTAAGACTTTATGTTTCTCTGGGATAAAAATATGATAATATGATACGGCACAGCTGTGATGGACTGGCGACCTGTCCAAGGTGTACCTCGCCTCTCACCCACTGAGAACTGGCGATAGGAACCAGCATCCCTCGCAACCCCACTAGGGATAAGCTTGTATGAAAGTCTTTTTCTGTTGATAAATTTCACCTACAGTAATAATAAAATAAAATAAAAAGACAATCATTTATTAACATGAATTTTCCCCATGAGTTCAATATCTGTACAGAACTTAAAGGTTGGATTTCTCAAAAGGTTTGAAGGGTGTTGCATAGGAGCAGAACTCAACGGCCACTTTCTTGTTTTCTCACATTCATAAATGACTGAGTCCCTCTCTCTAAAACGTACTAGAACTATAATATGCATCATGTTGAAAAGTTACTCAAGGTAGAAATAAGTTGGAAATTTATGTCCATGTTAACTGCGACAGTTGAAGGGAAACTATTTCAGCGAATCATTAAAAAAAAGTGCCAAAAAATGATCAGAAGTTTCATAATTTGTAGTGTTTTGGATGTTTCTATTATTTAATTAAATTACAAAGTATGACGTCTCCCCCTAGTGGCAGCTTGGGTGAGCTGACGAGGAAGAGTTACATCACAGCTGTCCTATTATTACCTAACTGACTCCTTCAGGACAATTGAACGTAAACGTAATAATAAAAGCTAAAGTGTTTTTTGATTCCTTTCCACAAGCAGGCTAATATTTTTGTACCTTAAACCCATCTTTGAACACGTATTAAACAACAACTTCAAAGAGAAGAGGAAACAACCAACAAGTCAGTTCAAGTACGATTACTGACAAAAAGGTGCAGATAACTATAAAACGGTGAAATTTTTCAATACAGTTATTATATTTACTAATAATCCATTATGATCATTTATTTATAAAATGTAAGCATATGTAGTCCGAAAGTGTTGTGACAACTGTTTTAAATTAGTGAGAGTTTTAGTACTTTTTTTTTTTTTTTTGCTTAGCGCAGGCTAAACAGTGAATGAACGCACGAAAGCTCTCAATTTCTCAGAGAAGATGCAGTTATATGAGCTCTAACCCACAGACTCAAATAAAAACTGTTCCGTACTCACCACCATCATACCAGAATTCCTAAAGGCCAGAATATTTCGGCTCAAACAAACGACAGACATGGTTCCTAGTTGTGTTGATAATAAATAACTTCAAGTATCTGTGTATGACAGTTATTACTGCTCTGTAATTGTCTTCAGAGTCAGTGAAAGCAGCCTGAATCTGAACTGTTGCGCTGAAGCCGCGCCCGCTTCGTGCGTAAAACGTCTGCGTCACTGACGCGTTCACGTGTAGTCCCGCTGCTCGGTCTTCAGAATACCCAAACATACTGTATGCTATTCATATATTTTAAATAAAAACAATATCCGGTGTGAGTTTGTTACCAGTTTATTTTGCTTTTTAGAAAAATCTTCCCTTTATTGTACACTTTGCCGATAACGCAGGTTCCACTCAACAGATGTGAAACATTTGTAACGATAAACCATATGCGAGATACATTGAAGGCGGCGTGTGAATGCGGCTATTTCACAACTCTCATTGCTCAAATGAGGGTCAGTTACATACATCTATACATAGACCTTCAGGACAACGTGCAGAGTTATCTATTAGTGTTTTATAACTCCTTGAAAGTCAGTGGCTGTCAACTACAAAGCTCATGTCCTTGACAGTCAAAAGAAACGTGTTTGTTAATGAGTTAAGTAACTTCAAATCTTATTTTTGACAGTGATTTAAATGACCTAACAATTTCTTCTGTTTTTGCTTTACTTGTCACCTTTAACCATTTTAGAAAATCAAACAAATTTAAATATCAGACAAACATAACCCAAGTAAGCCTATAATGCCATTTACACAATATTGCCAAACGTATTTGCTCACTCATCCAAATTATCTGAATCAGGTTCCAATCACTTCTATGGCCACAGGTGTGTAAATTTAAGCTCCAAGGCATTCAGACTGTTTTTACCAACATTTGTGAAAGAATGGGTCGCTCTGAGTGAATTCCAGCGTTGAACTGTGATAGGAACCTGTGTAACAAATCCAGTCATGAAATTTCCTTGTTCCTAAATATTCCACAGTCAATGGTCAGCTGTATTATAAGAAAATTGTTTGGGAACGACAGCAACTCGGCCACAGAGTGGTACACCATGTAAACTGACAGAGCGAAGGCAGCTGATGCTGAAGCACATGGTGCGAAGAGATCACCAACTTTCTGTAGAGTCAATCACTACAGACCTCCAACCTTTATGTGGCCTTCAGATTAGCTCAAGAACAGAGAGCTTCATGGAATGGGTTTCCATGGTCGAACAACTGCATCCAAACCATACAACACCAAGTGATATGAAAACCATCAGGTGCAGTGGTGTAAAGTACACCGCCACTGGACTCTAGAGCAGTGGAGGCTCGTTCTCTGGAGTGACGAATCACGCTTCTCCATCTGACAATCTGATGGACGAGTCTGGGTTTGGCGGTTGCCAGGAGAACTGTTCTTGTCCATCTGCATTGTGCCAAAAGTAAAGTTTAGTGGAGGTGAATTGTGGTGTGGGGTTGTTTTTCAGGAGCTGGGCTTGGCCCCCTAGTTCCAGTGAAAATAACTCTGAATGTTTCAGGACACCAAGACATTTTGGACAATTCCATGTTCCCAACTTTGTTTTAACAGAGCAGGCCCTTTCCTCTTCCACCAGTGCACAAAGCAAGGTCCATGAAGACATGGATGGCAGAGTCTGGTGTGGACAGAGTCCTGACCTCAACCCTAGAGAACACCTTTGGGATGAGTTAGAGCGGAGACTGAGAGTCAGGCCTTCTCGCCCAACATCAGTATGTGACCTCAACAAATACGCTTCTGGAAGAATGGTAAAAAATCTCCGTAAACACTCCTAAACATTGTGGACAGTCTTCACAGAAGAGCTGAAGCTGTTCTAGCTGCAAAGGGAGGAACAACGTCATACTGAACCCTGTGGACTAGAAATGAGACGTCACTTAGGCTCATATGTGAGTCAAAGCAGGAGAGTGAATACTTTTGTCAATATAATGTATAAAGGGAAATAATCCATTCAAACAGATGTGGTTTTGTGTGAAAACATAATTCATCCCTTGTTAAATGGGTAAACCATTGTTTTTGGCAATGGTTCCCTGGCAAACACGACTGTCTGTCAGGACTCCAGGTTTTTGGGTCAGGTTTTATTTCTGTGAGTTTCTGTTCCTCTTTTAGTTTTATCAGTTAGGTTCTAGTTCACTTTTCTTTAACCCTTCCTGGTCATTCTAGTTTCATTATTTGATGTTGCTTCTTTTGGTTAGAGTTGTCTTGTGCTTGTTTTCCTTTGTTTGAGCCCCTTGTAGTGTCTCTAGTTAGCTTCATTTCTTATTTTTGCTCTAGATCTCGGTCTAGCTCCCCAGTATTTAAGCCCCTCTTAGTCAGTGACTACTCGCCGGTTCATCTCGTCACTTCCATCACTGCTCCCTGGATTCCCCATGTCCCTTTGTGTCTGCAGAGAGGCTGAATTAAAGCAAGAAGAGTTGGACAAAATTCCTCCACAGTGACAGGCTTATTTAATGGTAACTTTTGTAAATATGAATCCAGTGATGTTTCTCAATCACAGTTGTATTTAATCAAATAATTTAGTTATGCAAAGCCTGGCAAAAGTGTTATCACTTGTTTGTTCGTGGTTCATGGTTTTATCACAAAACCATGAACTTCAACAGGATAATAGAAGATATATAGGAGATAGTGGGTAATTGTGATGGTTTTCAAAAATGTTTAATAAATAAAAATCTGGACAATTCGTTTCCAACCCTGTTGAGTCTTTGGGGTGTCTCTACCATCTCTGCACATCTAGAGAAAATCTCAAGCTCACTCAGATTGGACAGAAATATCTGTGAACATCAGGAGATACAACATCTTTTAATTAGATCTAGGTCTGAACTTTTACTAGGTCGTCCTAACAGATAAATTAATCCAAAATTCTACTGCAGCTCTGATTGGATGCATAGAGTTGTTGACCATCCACCAAAGTCTCAGGTCTTTAGCAGCCTCTCGCAGGTTTTCTTCCAGGATGTGCTGGTATTTAGCTCCATCCATCTTCCCATCACCTCAGATTGGTGTAACATCTAGTTCCTGCAGATCTGTTTTATGTCACCATAATGATAGTGGGTTCAGAGTGAAGTTTTATTTCTGCAGCACACATACAACTTTGCATGTAGGAGTGAGTTCAGTTTTTCCTCATCTGACCGGAAAACCTCCCTTCACATCCACTGTTTCAAACAAAAGCAACTCAATTAACATTCCTTGAATTTTCTTGGAAATACTGAGGCCAGTAAGCCAGAGTAGACGTGGCATGCTACGCAGACCTGCTGTTACTTTAATAGCTAATCGAATTAGTCTGCAGGATGAAGTGGGGTTGTAAGTTCGTTCTCTTTGATGTTCTCCTGATTGCCTGAAGCATGAAGTTGATACACTCCTACGCAAGAGTTCAGCTGCTGTGCCAAGAGAATTTTGATGATTCCATGTTTTTTTCCCTCTTTGTTTTTAATAAAACATTCATGACTGATGATTTCTGCTTTTGTAGGCAAAATTAGTGAGGACCTCAGAGCTTTTCTTCATGCATTCCTCTACATGTATTCCTCTATGGCTCAATAGGCAGCTGGTAAAATCCAGTCCCTTATTCTATGCTTGGCTTTGTACTGTGTTTGTCCATGACAGTTATAATCCGCCAGTTCGACGCTATGAAGCTTACCGATAATTGCCTGCATTGCAAACAGCCATCCTCCACTGCAAAGAGAGAAGCGGCAAGGCGAACAAGACGGCTACTAACGTTAGTCCAATATTTGGAATCGTGGCCAAATACACAGACTGAAAGGCTTCCTTCACTTCCTCCACTGCCATTACTAAAACTACAGGCAGACTACAAATCCTGAGCAGCGCAGAAAACAGGCATGTTCGTTCTCTACCTCTCCTTCTTTTGTTGACTTCCTTGGTTAAAATTCTAACGGAGGAATCCATCTTAATGGGAGAAAGCCCAGGCACAGCACTGAAGACGGATGAGAACTGAGCACAATTGCAAAGGAAGTTAATGACCAGGCTAGTAAAATTGTAAAGAAGAAGAAAAATGATCAGTGTTTTGCAAAATTTAGTCCGGACTTTGACTAGGCGACTGTAGTTCATTATATTGCGTTGATCGCAAACCAAATTTAGGCACTCTGAATTGCTAGGCACGACTAAAAAAAAGTAAAGTCCCATTTGATTTTAAGGATTCAGTTTTTCTTTAGTAGTAACTTGGTTGAACAATTTGACTGACTGATATCCAGTCAGATGAGATTGAAAACAAAGAGTCTGCTGTTAAGAGACAGGCCACAAGTTAATAAATTGTCCTCTGTCAGGAGACGGCAAGTACAGTATTTCATTAACATCCAGGCGGTGCTGTCGCCGAGTTGATTTACCGCTCCAAAGGACAGCGTCGGTCTCTAGAGAAGGCTTTTCCAGCTCAGGTTGCATAATGGTGTGTAAATTGTCCAATACTGTAACCACAGAGGTGTCAGAGTTACACTGGTACCTTTTATGAAAAGCCATTTGAAGAACCCAGAGGGCTGCGTACAACTAGACTGCTTTAGTTAGTTTAAATTGGACTACAAGGATTGATTTTGGGAAGCATGGTGAAGCTTAAAATCTTCTTATTACATTGTGGTGCATTTTTGTTTTTTTAAACAGGAGGGTAAAATTGCTCTGCTTCCAGCGATGAGCATTGTCGTCCAGGTGGACAATTTGCAAACGCAAGGTTGCCTGGTGGGTAATTGGAAAAGCCTGAAAACCAGAAGAGAAACATCTAAACAGAGAAATGGGCCACCTACTCAGC
The DNA here is from genome assembly GCF_002775205.1 of Xiphophorus maculatus. Lineage (NCBI taxonomy): Eukaryota > Metazoa > Chordata > Actinopteri > Cyprinodontiformes > Poeciliidae > Xiphophorus > Xiphophorus maculatus. Next base: position 7,026,393 of record NC_036443.1, on the reverse strand, counting down.
AGAAGACGGACGTCATTTTGCGGCAGCATTAAGGGAAATTTTTTCTAATTGCTGCAACTTAGCAGCGATTCAATCTTTCTCTGACATCCTTGAAGCATTTTCAGTTCCACAAACGCCCAGTTTAAAGATTAGCAGAAAGTAGAAAACAATAAAAGGAGTGTAAGGTTGGGAAACAAAGGGCAGCAGGGCATAAATATCTCAGTTCCCAATGTTTTTGCACAAATTCTGGGATGCCTCACACATCCTTATAAGATCAGGATGAGACATACAGTACAGACCAAAGGTTTGGACACACCTTTCTAATTCAATGGGTTTTCTTTATTTTCATGACTATTTATAAGGCAATAAATCCCACTTATTAACCTGACAGGGCAGGTTGACCTATGAAGTGAAAACCATTTCAGGTGACGACCTCTTGAAGCTCATCAAGAAAACGCAGAGTGGGGCGTGCCGTGGTGGCGTAGCGGTTAGCGCGACCCACATTTGGAGGCCTCAAGTCCTCGACGCAGCCGTTGCGGGTTCGACTCCCGGACCCGGCGACGTTCACCGCATGTTTCCCCCCTCTCCTTCCCCCTTTCCTGTCAGCCTACTTCATGAAAAGGGACTCTAGAGCCCAGAAAAAGACCCCCTGGAGGGGTAAAAAAAAAAGAAAATGCAGAGTGTGTGCAAAGCAGTAATCACAGCAAAAGGTTGCTACTTTGAAGAAACTAGAATATAAGGGCTATTTTCAGTTGTTTTACACTTTTTTGTTTAGTGCATATTTCCACATGTGTTATTCATAGTTTTGATGCCTTCAGTGTGAATCTACAATGTCAATAGTCATGAAAATAAAGGAAACTCATTGAATTAAAAGGTGTGTCCAAACTTTTGGTCTGTACTGTATATTGAAATAAATTTAAAAGAACAATAGTTCAAAAACCCACAAAAGAAAATGGAAGCTAAACAAAGAACTACACATGATCTTTGTTTCTTGTTTAAGACAATTATTTTTTTCCAAATTGAATGACTGAATCTATATGCCTGATTTTATCTAAAAATCTACAACTTTTAGTTAATATTTTAACATTTTACACACCCATCATATAGAGCTGTTGAATGAAGCACGTTTCAGTTGCTATTTGAGCTTTTTTCTACTGAAACTTCTTTGTTTTGCTGACCAACAAACTCATCATAACTAAAAAAAAAAAAAAATACCCACCAGTTTCGGTTTTTAGAGAAATCAATTCAGGGACAAACATTAACGTCAAGGCTAAATGAGCTGATATAATTTTCAAAATATGAAATGATTGACATTTTTGATCGGATGGCTACTTTTTACTTTTACTTGAGTAAAAACATGAAATGGAGTTACTCTGACTTGGGTAAAATTTGGTTCACTACTCTACCCACCTTTGCTCCTGAACATTAAGAAGAACAATTATTTTTAAACGGGCCACGGAATCATAATGGACGGCTTTTCTTCACTCCACGACGGCGTAGCCAGTCGTCGCTCTTCCTTGTTTCTGCTTGAATTTCACAAAATAAAACCAGGACCATCTGCACTCAGAAATAACCTCTCCACCATGAGAGCATGCTTTCTCTTTCTCTCTCTCTCTCTCTCTCTCTCTCTCTCTCTCTCTCTCTCTCTCTCTCTCTCTCTCTCTCTCTCTCTCTCTCGCGCGCGTCTGGAATGACACAATCAAACGTCAGGGGTCACTGTTGTGCTTCAATGGCACTTTTAATAAAACAGACATTTCATTCTCACAACAGCAATGTCTGGACAGAGAGGGGCTGGGTGAGGGTTTCCTCTGCTGATAGGCTGGTTGCTCTGGGTGAGTGAGAAGGTTGGATAATGAGAACTCAAAGAACATGGATATGACTCTACAAAAAACCCCCCCAAAAACTCTGAGTTTTCTTGCAAAAGGATAAACTTGAACTCTATCACGTAATGTCAGCTCACATGGATTCACTTTACTTTCTGGGATTCTGTGTCATAGACCAAAATAAAGCAGAAAATCGTCGTGAAAGGGAGAGAAAATAATTTCAAGTCGAACATCTTTGACTTTTAAAACTCACACAATTTCCAAAAGTCAAAAATGTTCCCAAGTTTTGTCTAGGAAAATTAATCTCAAAATTTCAGATTTCTTTTTTTTTTCTTGGAAATTTTCAACTTTTGGAGTTCAGAAATTTTCAGGGTTTTTTCTAGATCATGTAAAAAATCTCTGAGTTTTTTTGGCGGAAGTTTAGCTTTTCTGTCTACAGCGGCCCTAATGTGCCGTCGTGGGGATCTGCAACTGTACAAACCAAAGAACTGTTTTTGCCCAAAGTCCAGTAAATTTACATAAACCTTAGTGAAAGAACTACTTAAAGCCTTTCAATAAATATCTAGAATAGGAAATTTGTGGTATTTCTTAATACCATTTTATTCTGTTTCAGGTTGTAAAGCTAAGAAAAAACATGAACTTTTTACAAAGGGGAGGTTGACAGACTTTCTACCATGAGATGTTGATGTTTGGGGGATATTATTTAAACAAAAAAAAGCACTTTGTTTCCAAGGTAATGATGAGAAAAAAAACAAGTATTTTTGACACTTGTGGGATTTATTCAGCGCTAAAAATAAACTGCTCAAATCTGCACTTGTTTTGTCTGTATTTTTAAAAGTTTGTTGACTGCACTGTTTTAAGCCGAGTTATAAAGAGCCACCGGCGGCTCCGGAGACGCAGCATGCAGATGAATGAACAGAGCTGAATAATCCAGACGGAAAAATTGTTGGGGGCAGCTAAAGACGAAGTGATGAAAGTTAATGGTTTACGTTAACGGCATCTTCGTGTACTAAAATGACCCAGTCAAAGCCCAAATTGAAAATCTATGGCGGTACTTGAAAACTTATGTTTAATGCTCTCATAAAACTTCATGGTGGTTGAATTATTTTGTAAAGAACAATTTCAGGTGAATAAAATTCAGTGTCTAGCAGTGCAAAGCCGATAACAATTAGTTGAAAAGGGAACACTATGACCTTTACTGCAACGGCAGGTCATCTACTTTTTACTATTCACAATTCTTAAAAGACTATCTATGTTTAATAGCCCCCCAAGGAGGAAAAATGAACAAACAAAATGCAAATCAGGTGTAATTTTCATTTTGCAAACACTTCCAGCACCGCTTCGTGTTGGTCTATCATTTAAAATCCCAGTAAAAGACGCTGACGTTGGTGGTGGTAACGTGGGAGAATGTGTAAAAATTGAAGGGGAGCGAATATTTCTTCCAAAGCGCTGCGGACGTGTCAGCTGGCGTCCATCTCTTCTCGTGTGTCAACTGAACAATGACAAATTAGCAGAGGAAAATCTCACCGCAGCTGCACATAGCCTCCGTCCCTCTCACGTTATTTACAGGGGGGGGGGGGAAATTAATACATTCAGTTAATTCACTAAGTAACAAAGCTAATTAATCTGTGTTTTTAGCAGAAATCACATTGTTTCACATCCAATTTCCAGTTCCTTCTTCCTCTAACGTTCACTCACGCAGTCCAAGTGTCCAAGTTTTCCACCAATGAACAACTCACACAAAAAGCCCCCCCACTGGCCTGTTAAATTCTGTATTTTTACCTATTTACAGAAGCAGCAGTCTAACCATCACAAAACAAACCACAAACCTGCCTGTCATAACCAATAAAGCCCCATCTGATAGAGGAAAACAAAAAGAAAACCCAGTCTCACCTCCTCATTTCATACTCTTCCCACCCTGTTCTAAAAGAGCATGCCAAGTTTAACAATAAACACAGAAAATGTCTTTATACAGAAAAAAAAGACCACCCTTAAAAATGTTTTCTTCCTCCCACGGTAGAGGACACAGACTTAAGACCAGGTTTTTAGTGGGAAGAGAGTAAAATCTCATTCCATTTTGGGATTTTTTCAAATTTTTTTTTTTTTAGTGCTGACAGAGAAAGGTTCAGGGTCAAAAGAAAGTCCAGTTGGAAGGTTCTGAAAGAGGACCACATCATGAACAGAGAGGGGCGGGGGGGGGGGGGCAGTTTTACAGGTCTCTGAGGCAAAGTTTGGCCGTGGGGAAAGTTTTGGCAAGAACGAGTGGAGGTGTTTTAAAATGTATGAGATTCAAGGGGAAGATCTGCATTTTCATTCTTATTTATGTTTTCTCTCTCTCTCTCTCTCTCTTTGTGATTTTTAGAGTCAGAGGTGTCGAGGACTGGGGTGGCCATTGTGGTAGAGCTTCTGCTTGATGTGGACCATGTTGCCGCTGGAGTCCTCCAGCTGTCTTAGCTGGGCTCGGCGACGGAGGTCTCGGAGGTTGCAGAACTGCGGTAACCACGACCAGGATGGAGTATCTGCAGGGAGAAGACCAGAGGGAGCAGGGAGGTTTTTATGCAGACCACACAAAAACCCAAATTCACAAGCACAAACCGAGTTTGATCATGTGCAGTGGTCTATTTATCTGCAAAAGAAAATCCACTCAGTTATCCTTGCTTTCATATTCCAGACATTTTATCAGAACAGTGAAGCACTGATGTTACATTTCCACCTTTCAGCAGAGGTGAAAGCTTTTCCCAACACGTGCGCTTCAAATGTGTGGCGGGGGTTTCTAGCAACCTTTAAGGGAACTGTCCGCATCAGGCTGATTGTACAATATTAATGATTCTACTTCTGTATTTTATAGCAACTATGCTTTTGAAAATTATATTCACAACGCCATGACAACAGTAGCGATAGGACCTGGCCTCTTTAACATAAAATACTTAAGTTTTTTAAATTCAAACTCAATTCAAAAATACTTTCTTGGTCCGAAGGGGAAAATAGATGCTTTTGTAACACAGATTATTCAGGATTCTTCAATGAGTTGTTGTACACGGCGATGGCTGCGGGAAAGGAGGATCTCCTGTAGTGGTCTGTGTCCCAGCAAATTTGAAGAAGCCTCTGACAGAAGACACTGGCTGGGTTTCGATTACAAATGCGGGCAAAACTTTGCTTATATTCTGCTAATGCTGAAAGAACACAGTTTTGCAATTGCGCTGTTTCCATTCAATAGGAAATTTAATTAAAATCACAAGTGAATAAGTTCGTTTGTGCAACAAGTCATTAAAACCCCTGGCAGCTACATGTGATTATGCCATATTATATTCATAATTAAGCCATGACGCAAAGCGCTCATCATCTATCAGCCATTGGAGGAGACGTCTGCATCTCATTCAGGCGTTGGAGCAACAAACCCCTCATACTTGGGAGCGGTGTTATGAAAATATTAGATGATGTCGTGAATTGTTACGTGGTGACAGCAGCCTTGACCTTTCACCTGTTTTTTAATGGGACAAAAGTGGAGAGGATCTCCACCTTTCTGATTTATCAGCCACCGCACTGGAAACAGAATGCTTCAAGATAGAAAGTGAGGCAGCAGGTGTGCATGGGGTGGCGGGGGGGAGTAATATGAAGTGTGGGGGATGTAATGGCGGAGCACAGATTCATGCTTGTCAGGTTATAAACTGGAGCTGGTGAGGCGAAGTGAGGTCGGCGAAGACGCCAGGGAAAGCCCCAGACATCGAGTCCGGTTAAAAAAAAATAAAAAATGGCTGTGCCCGAGAATGTGCAAGAGAAAGAGGTGGAGGAGAGGAGGGGGCGTTGCTGGTAGGATTGGGGATGAGGAGGAAAGACAGAGAGGAAGAGAGAGAAGGGAAGTTATTTATAGCTGTGAATGGTTGTGCTGTCCACAAGGACTGCTCTGAAGGGTATCCAAAGGAAAGGGGGCAACAAAGGCAGGTTACTCTCATTTCAATAAAAGGATGAAGTCAAGAGAAAACAGAGAGAGAGAGGGAGACAGAGAGAGAGAGAAAAAGCTAAGATGTGATTGTTATGCCTGCTTTAGAACAGAGGGGACGTTAACGCCGCGTGCCAATTTATCGTTTTCTCACTTGTTTTTCAAGCGTCTTTCCAAAAAGAGCATCTGGCGTCAGATATTAACGGTAAACTGGTGGTACGGGGAAAAAAAAATGTTGCATCAGGAGGGAAATGGCCCAGGAGCAGATTCAATAAATGAGCAATAGGGGAGGGGTTAGAGTTGGAAAAAAGCAATGGGAATCATTGTGCATTTCAATGCACTGCGTGTGTGTGTGTGTGTGTGCGTGTGTGTGTGTGTGTGTGTGTGTGTGTGTTCCTTACTTGCCATTCCAGCTGCTCTCTTGTGCTATTTATAGCTCCATAGAAGAGAAAGGGGGTGTACATGCGTGTGGGGGTGTGTGTGTGTGTGTGTGTGCGTGCGTGTCTGCGTGGGTGTGTGTGTGTGTAAATTCGGGTGGAGATGTGACAGCATCCTCATCCTGTTTCCACACACACTCTTCCCTGCTCTTTCAGCCTCACCTTCACTCCTCATCTCACAGAGGCTAAATGTGTGTGACCCAGTACTGAAGGCAACACACACACGCACACGCCTACACACACACACAAACTAATGGATCAAGTCAAAAAGGCGACGGGCTTCCCACTCCAAAAAAATAAGTATATAAAAATCAAACCACATTGAAAATACTGCCTTCTTTCAGTGGCAAACACTTAACACACAAACATGTAAAGTTTCTTGGTTATCAGTGGGAGACATAAAAAATAACACATGATTATTTATCTAAAAATGTCAAGAGAAATCAGCAGAATCCAATCTGGGTCGGAAACTTTAAATCCAGTCGTTGTTGAGTGAAGAAGGAAAAGTAAGGCATTAAAAAAAAAACGTCAGCAAAGTTGCTCCATTTTCTCAGGTTTTTTAAAGCGTTTTTAATTCCCATCTTAAATGAAACAGCTAAATATAGTTTAAATGTAATGGGCGCTATTTTATTCCTAGCAATACTCTTCCAAATGAAAGTAATGAAAGTGTCAATCTCAAAAAAAAATTCTGCTGTGCTTTGAAGAAGCTTTTCACAATCTCTTAGACTTTTTCTGTTCACTTTGACGGAAATTTGACTAATTTAGTCCTTGTGCCCGGCCTAAGGCAAAGTGTGCTTAAAAATGAGGAAGGAACCTAGTAGCACAAAATATCCACAGAAGATCTTAAAACCAAAGCCTAAAGACTAAAATGTGAAACAAGACTTCAGTCGATGTAATGCAGCCGCGTCAAACTCATTTTCCAACACATTCAACATTATGAACGTCTTTAACGAGCCAGTTGTGTCAGAATGCATTGATAAAATTACCTACTAAAGAACTGATGAAAAATGATTGCTTTCTCTAAAGTTATTTAAAATACTTTCACATTGATTTAATTTGACACAAAACAAATAAAAACCGATTTGACTAGACTGATAAAATAACATTTGAGCACACAACTGTTATCTTGACACATGTTTTCAATGCCACAGAAATAGCAATGTGATCTATCAGCTCTTTAGCTATTAATATTATCTTTTATTATTATTATTATTATTATTAGCTTTACAAATTTCAATTTCATGCAAAAACACACATTTCTTGTCAATGAATGGTTTTTAGTTTATTTTTTCATTTTTTAAATTAAAAAATATGAAGAAATTGTGTATTTGTGCCGCTAAAGATCTATTTTAAAATAGTTTTTTAAACGTGCAAACACTGCTTCATCCCTCAAGATTTTGGGCTTTTTTTTTTTTTTTATAAACCTCAATAGTTTGTAATTCAGAGTTAAGCAGCTTAATAAACCAAAACATTCCTCTGAGAATGGTCGGCTGCACATAGTGGGGGAAAAAAAAGTCCAAAGAAAAACAAAAGCCTTAAAAACTATTGATCAAGACCGCCTGAAAATATTACATACAGGTGTGGCTCCTTTAAAGCAAAATCTGAAAAAAATAAAATAAAATAAAAACTCTTGCGCAGAACTATGCCTCCAAGTATTAACAGTCATTCTTGTTGCTGACACTTTTTCCTCATCCTTCCTGAGGAGCTTTTCCACAGCGCTCCCAGTTTCCAGGTCACATATCACCTAGTTTACTCTTAAAACTACAGATCCAGGCCAGCTCCACCACGCAGCCAAACCCCAGTACTGTGATTTATAAAGCAATAGAGACAACAGCATCTTCCAGGCCATGGTTTTATATTTAACCAGGCTATTATAGTAGACGGCCATTTGTGAGAAATGTTAGAGAAACCACCATGGCCATTAAGTTAAAACTTCTACAAGAGAGCGACGCAGCTCAAGTCTTATTTAGATATAATATATATAATGACTAGACTATTTAGCCTTTTATTTCCGCTTTTGTGTCTACCAGACAACATAATGCATACAGTGGTGATGAACTACGCTCCCCATGTTCTGTCTCATTACCTTTTTTTCTAAAACGACATGCTTCCTTCATCTGTCAGGTGGAGAGAGACAAGAAGGGAAATGACAGATATATTTTCCAGTTAGCGTGGAGACGCAAAGCAGGAAATTAAGAAGCAACTATCAGCCAAAGCTGGATTTCAATACACACACATACACACGCGCGCGCGTGCGCGCGCACACACCCACAGAGTGCAGAAATGAGGCATTCAGAGCAGAGCATCAGATGGTGAGAGTGAAATATCTCAATCGTTGTGACGCAAGCATGGCTCATCTAATAGACCCAACTTCAAACTTGGGTCTATTTACTGTGACAGCGTTAACCAATACGAACGATTTTCTTCAGACATTTCTGGGACGTGTGGGTGCTCAGGCGGAAATCCTTTTCTGACAGCCTTAATCTCCGTTCATCTAGACTTGGTGAGGATATACCTACTGTCCCTGTACGAGCAACTGGGACCTATGAAATTAATGTTTGGTCCAAATGTCTTGAGTCATCTCTGACTCCTCTAGACTTTACTACCCAAGAGGTGAGATGATCTAACAAAAAACATATTTTAAATTACGTCTATCGCCACTCTGAGATACAATTTGTTCTTATTAATTCAAGTGAATCAATGAAAACTACCAAAGGTAACACAGTTGGACAGACATTTTAGTGGCAGTAAAATAATTTTTGCAGCATCCATTAGAAGAAAATTTGGCATGCTTCATCAACTATAGAATGAAGCACCGCTCAGGTCCATTGTCTGGTCTTTTTCTCAATTCATTTCTCAATACATGCCAACCCACTATATATTTCGTAAAAATTCTTCAAACGCAAATGGTTAAGCGAGACTCATAATACAAAATTCACATTTTGCACGTACTTACTTATGTTTGGGCCTCAACTGCTTCTGAAAACAGTACAAGCCCTTAACAACACTACCCAGCCGTTATTTGCCAATAAGTCCAAAGAACCGTATTTGGAATATTTGGTAGGGCTGCATTGCTCCAGAATAACCTGGTTTTCACTTATGTGTAAGATTTATTCCCACAGTCGAAACAATCTTTTGTAAAATATTGTTTCTTCTAAACAGCATCCTGGAAGCAACTTGATAGTTTTATCACTAGGCTACTTGTGTATTTTAGTTGATATATCACCCGAAAAGTTCAATTAACCTGCTTTTGTCCAGTATCATCTAAATATTGGTTAATTTAGGTTTTGTTCACTAGAAATGAGGCAGGCGTTATCCTTATTTGTTTGGAATTAATTTTAATTAACTACTTTCATACCTGATGTAAACAGTCTCGACCTTTGCCTTTAAAACTTTTTCTTAAGAAGATTTCAGGTTATATATATTTGTTTACATTCACATTTGTTGTAAGTCATATTGTTGCAGCTCCAGTTACACCAAGCTGGATGTGTTACAAACCCCGGCTGATGTATTTACAGCTTAGAGTTGCATTGAAAGCAATATGGCCAGGAAGGGACACGCGCTAAGAGCGGTGAAACTATTTCAGGCAATAAAGATATACACTGTAGGTCATGAGGAAAAGCTACTGCCTCTTGACAGATTACTTTGACTGATTTTGATTCAGCATCATACCAGCTGCTTCATACGCCGACCGCTTGGTTTTTTAAGAAAAACTTCCTGACTTGTTAGTAGATAATTAACTTCACAGATTGAGGTTTTTTGGTTTCTAGTTTGGAAACAGTCGGTTCATTTACATCAAGTGGTGTTAAAATTGAGGCTACGTTTTGCACAGTCGCACCGTAACTGGATGATAGAAAATTGTGAAAACGTCGCCTGATCTCATGTCTCGATGTCAGCCGTAACTTTCAGATGGTCTGCACCTGGCATAGACATCCTGTCTGCCTTGCTGTAGCATGTCAGACTGGTGTGGGAAATATTTTCTTGGCACACTTTGGGCTCCGTAGCACCAGCTAAACACCACAACCTACTTGTTCATAGTTTACCAACTCTCTGGTGTGGACCAAAAAAGTGAACGCTGGTGCGCCTACACGCCTAGTCTTGGTTCAGTGAACTCCGGTGTGGTTCGAATGCTTATGTGGATGCAGAGACTGCTCCAAAAGCAGGAAGTGAACTACAGTGCAGGGCATTCTGGGTAAATACAGCATAAAACAAACGCGTGAGTCTAACGCTAGCGGGAGAACGCAGTTGTGATGTTTTACTAACGACAAGAGAAATCTTACAATCACTAAAATCCGATGCCGTTCCGTTGTTGTTGTGAAGAAGAAAAACGTGCTCATGTCTTTTTCAGAGGACTTTCACACAGTGCAGTGTGAACGTGAACCACACCAGCTGAAATTTGATGGAATAACAGCAATTTTGGTCCCCAGTCGAACCGAGTCCACCGGACTATCAGATGTGAAACCACCCTGAATCTATGAGGAACATTTTCAACACCCTGTTGAATCCATGCCAGGAAGAATGAAGGCAGTTTCTAAGAATAATGAGAGTTTAAACCTGATAAGTATCAAGATGTACTTAATAAAGTGGCTGGCGAGTGCATGTCTTCTTTCTTTGAACATTAGCTACCTAGCATCTCATTTAACTTAAAAAAAGATTAGCGAATTCTTCTTCTAACCTGGATTAATTCTGCGTTTGAGTCGGTGAGTCCCCTGCCGTTTCCAGCCAGGCTGTGAGCATCTTACCGTAGTACCGGCTCGCCCTCCAGGCCCTGACGGCACAGTGCAGGACTCCGTCAAGCCACAGCAGCAGCCAGCTGATGCAGAAACCCAACAGCAGACCCAACATCAAGTCCATCTCCTGCTTGGTCACACTGTCACTCACAAAGTAGTTCTCTGAAGAGTCCACTAAGGAGTGGTCCCCATCGTACGGGATTACGTAGTGAACATGATGCCTGGGGTGAGGACAGACAGGAGAAGAGGACAGAAGTGTTAAACTTTAAAGTAGCAACCGTCTGTACCCTGGAGGTTTGCTGAAGTTTTTCTAAACTTAAATAAAGCCACATTAATCTGCACTTTACAGGAAACCCCTGAAGCCCATGTGAAGGACCACCGGGGGTTCCACAGGATGCACTTTAGGCTGGAAAGTGGATGGCTGACTTGTAATTTTTAGATATGTGGAAGAAATTCAGCCTGCTTAAAAGTGAAAGACCATCACTTTCTAAAAGTAATCTTCTGGATCAAAACTGCTGAACTGCCACAAAGAAAGGATTTTACTTCTATGTATGATGTGGTTGTTGAAGAAATGACACGCAAGTCAAACAATTCAGAATTTTTCTTCTGATAAGCATTGTGCATTGTGATGTAATGCGCTCAGAGTTCTTTCCTAAGTTCATAACAACAATTTTCAGCCATTGTTTACATCCTGGTGTACGCCGTCTGGCTTTTTTCTAGTGCCGAATTATGACACGTCTCACATCATCGACGTAGGACGCGGATAAAATGCAACACGACCATCCAGACTTGAAAACCATGTGAAACATATTCTAATTAGTTCCACATATGGAAGTAACTCAGATTGGATTTTTTTTTTTTTTTGGAGGGGCGAAAAGATCAGGATTTAGCTGTTCAGAGTGTAGTGAAAAAGTCATATATGGGCAGAAAATGCCTCTATTGTGAACCAATAATTTTATTTAAATTTCCTTTGGGATCAATAAAATATTCTTAAACTTTAATGAATTGAATTTGAATGAATTGTACTCATGACAGCTGGAGATAGGCACCAGCACACTTCACGACCCCAATGGGATAAGGGTGTAAGAAAATGGATGGATGGATGGATGGATGGATGGATGGATTCACTTCTCCATCCTGGCCTCCTCTACAACACGCTGCCATTCCAGTGGATATGAAAACCTTCGCTGACATTATCCGCCCTCCTGGGAGCAGGTATAGGCTTTTCCCAGCCTAATGACGCAGACAGATGTCTGAAGAACATCGCACGGGGAACACACCGGGAGCTCAGAGATCTGACAGCTGAGAGCGAGTACAGGTGCACTCTGGGACTTTACACTGATAACGGGGCTTTGAACTGATGGGGACGTCTGAAGACATTCACGAATGTAAAGCACTGCTTTTCAGGAATTCACAAAGACCGGAAGGAGATAAATTAACTGTCAAGCTTCGCACAGATATATTGTGATTTCGCCCCAACAAGTGTGTATTTTACAGTTTAAGACATGGACAAACTTTGTCGCTGTTTAAGGCCTGAAACCCAAAACATGGCACCCGAGAGAACAAGGAGTGTCACATGAGTCAGGCTTACAACTATACATTTGTTTGTGCGACTGATAAGTGTGTTGCAGTTGTGCAACACTTGACAAATTTAAGTCAGTCTTACTCAAATCATATAATTTACTTCAAATAAAGTAGTAAACCTAGAAAGGACCTTTTTTTTTGCTCAGGCAGCCTTCATTTGAGAGAAGTTAGAGAGGAAAGTGGGTAATGAAAGAGGAGGAAGACATGCGGCAAAGGTCATCAGGCCGGGAATCGAACCTGCGACGACCGCGTCGAGGACTAAGGCCTCCTCATGTGGGTTGTGCTCTACCCCGGAACCACCACAGCACCCCGGTCGGTACCGGATCTGTCCCTGGTGAAGCTTGCATCATGACGTCAGACGTAGGATACGGACTTTGAACTTAATTGTTTCAAGTAAAGTCAAAGTAAGTTGTCATCACTAAACCAAAAGAATTAAGTGAGATTAATGTAAATAAGTCCAAATACACTTTTTTACGGTGTGGAGTTTCCTGAGAATAAGGCTGAACTATATGTAACCCTTTTTTTTTTTCCAAATCAACCAAAGTTTGTAATTATCTGATTCTTTATTAACTGTATTTGTTTCACCTGCATCCTGTGCAGCCTATGATTAAATCTCCACCCACTTCAACATTCCAGCCACAAAGGCACCTGCTGCTCTTCAAGCTTCAATCTACCCGAAAGGGTTCATCCGTACGGCGTCCAAATCAGAATACGGACAAAGCCAAACGAGCTGACACATAAAGCTGTGTCCTCGACGGCACTAAGGTGAACGCCGTCGGCCGTCCCGGCACCTCCACGTCTCACGGACGGAAGGGCAGGCAGGCGGAGCCAGAGCTTCCCTTTTTCTTCCTCTCCACTCACTCACGAAGGTTTCTGCTGTTCATGTGAGAGCGGACGACTGGCTCTGGGTCAGGGGGGTTTCCGGATCGGTGGAAGACGAGGTGTGGTTACAGTAACCTGAGCACTAAGAGGTTTGACTCTTACTGAGGTTTGACTGAGCCTGCTGTCCAGGAACATGTTGATGTACTGTTTGACTTTTATACGTCTTCAGCAGAGTCGGGAAGTATTTATTCTGTTACATTATTTGAGTAACGTTTGATCAGTTTCTTAATATTTGAGTAGCCATTTTACCGAATACTTGAGTAATTTCTTGGATGATTACTTTTTGATTTTACTTGAATCAAAACAATTTGAAGTATCGCTACCCTTGCACTTGTTGGGTACTCTGCTCACCTCTGGTTCTCAGAGCTCGTTACCAGCAGTGGGCAGGGCAGTTTGAATGCAAAGCAAGACAGTCAATTATGAATTATCATTACTCTCAAGCCATGTTCATAAATTTAGATTTGCCTTGCCTTGCAAAAGCATTCCTACCTCTCTCACTTTTCACATGTCACATTATGACCAAAAACTGTTTCTTTGAACTTTATGACGGTCCAAAAAGCAGTGACAACAAAATAATACAAGTACTGTATACATGTACTGTCCTACATGCATGCAAACAAACAGTCTAAAGATTGTGGTGTGCATTAGTATTCAATCCAACCCCAAAAAGATGAGTGGAGAGCCTTTCAGTTAAATTCCAAAGCACTTTCTTGATACCCCAAAGAGAAATTAAATATTAGTATTTAAAATTTATTTAGTCATTTATTTTTATTAGAACTAATATTATTAGATATCATTTATTACTACTGTTAAAAGCATTTTCCATAGATTCTCATTTGGGTAAAGATCTGGGCTTTAACTAGGTCATTCTTGCACATGACTAAGCTTTGATGTAGCGCTGTAGTTCTGGCTGCACGTTTGTACTTTTTCTTCTGCTCCTCAACAGCTTTCCTGTTCCTGCTAAGAAAAGGCATCCCCACAGCACAATGCTGCCACCAGCAGGTTTCAGATTACAGGCATTCTTGGCTAGTTTCCTGATTAATGCTCCCCTCACCTGGCCTGTAGGTGTGCAGCTAACCTTTCCCCACACATAGCTCTGCTCCATGAATTGAACCATGTGAGGGGACGAAAGCTTATTGCTTCATAAAACTAACCCGGCTTCTGCAGAAGGTTCTCCCTGAGCTGTCTGCTGCTTCTTTTGACCTTTATGATGCAGTTTGCTCACTAATGTTCTCTAACAAACCTCTCGGGGCCATCTCAAGACAGCTGGATTTATACTGAGGTCCAGTTACACACAGGTAGACTCGCTTTTGCTAATTAGGTGTCTTCTGGAACCAAACAGTTGCACTGAATTGTATTTATGGGCAATAGAATAAAGGAGGCTGGCCACCAATGCCCATCAGTGTTCAGATTTTTAACCTGTGAAACTCTTTTTAAAGCATTCGCAGTTTGCTGATGCTTCATAATTATGTTGTGTTACCATAACGTCCAAATAAAGTGCATTGTGTATTTATAACTCAGATAAGTGTCTGTCTTGACTCCATCTATTCTTTACGGAGAAGATTGCTCTGATCTGACTATCGGCAACTCTTAATGTTGCCGATGAACTCCTAGCCCCCACACTGCTGTTTGGCTTTATTGGTAATCTTGTCTTAGTGTTCCAGCATGAACTGGTCAGGAAAAAAAACATCTGCATCTTTTTGGATTTTGTCTTTAAAGTTTTTAACCAATATCAACATCATGTGCTGGTGCAGAACAAGCCTGGAAGTCATTTTTTCCCCCTCTTTGCTTAGAAACTGTTCAGGGAAAGTCCATTAATGCTAGTTAAACACATTTTCGTATATTAATAATGACTGTCTTGCTGATGTTTTCCCATACTTCGAACACGTTCTCTCAGTGAGAACAAACATCAGGTTGCCTGACCGGCCACCAGCAGTCTGTGCACACACACATTCAGCTACAACCAGATATTTACAGACTGTTTAAAACAACACGGATATTTTTTTTTTCTCATTGTCTAACAAGAAATCAGACAAAATTTTTCTTGGTTTAGGTCAGTTAGAATTACAAAAGTCATTTCTATTTGCTTAAATGCCAGGATAATGAACAACCTTGGTTTATTTAGTCCGTTATAGAGAAAAAAATGTAATTTTTCAAAGTCACATTTTCACTGTGTCATTCATATATTTATACATTTCAGAGTTCCAAACTAAGTATTTAATTCACCATGTAAATATTCAGCTTACAAATGAAATATTTAGCTTTCAAATTAAGCACTTAGGAAGCTAAATATTTATTTTCCCAACTAAATGTTTAAGCCTGAGCTAAATATATAGTTCCAAATTAAATATTTAAATTGGAAACTAAACATTGAATTTTCAAACTAACTATTTTTCCAAAGTAGATATTTAAATCAAAAGCAGAATATTTAGTTCATTGCTCTATAGGTTTGCTATGATAGTTTGCTGAAATTTTGATCCGTTCTGACTAAATGACTACAACATTTCCATGGGACTGAGATGAGGGCTTTTGATAACTAACCTAAAAAGTTCTTGTCCTGAAGTCACTTAGTAACTAAGCCAATAACAGTTTGGTTAAAACAGATTCTAAGACAGACAGAGAAAGTGAAAACCAAGGAGCTAGCAGACGTAGGATAACAACAACCTGTGAAACATGATTACCAGATAAATTAAACAATGTGGACTGGAGGTGTCATTTGTGTGATGGACACCAGGTGAGGCCAGTTAGAGGAATGCAGAACAGGTGATGGGAAAATCTAAGCAGGGAAGTGAGGGCAGGTGACTACTAAAAACAGGGAAAAATACAGAACAGGATGCATAAAGGGTTTCACCAACCGAGAGCTAAAGACTAATGTTAACACAGTAGTCTAAACCAAAATGCACAGAGAACAAAACACAGTAAACAACTAAGAAAACTAACTCAAAACAAAGGAACTGAATAATACAGAAATATAGAATTTAGAATAATAGCCCACTTCCAAATAATTTACCCGAGCAGACAAATACAAGAGCAAACAAGAAACAAAACATGACAATGGCCGATGTTTTGAAATAAATCACCTCTTAACATTCTTTCCTCATGACGATAATATGAAGTAGTGCCAGCTGCCTTAATGTGTAAATAAGAGTTTTGGTAGTATTGAAAATCATATATCTGTATATATATAGAGAGGCCTGTAACAAGAACACGTTTTGCTGGACGATAAATTGTGCCAGAAGTTGTTGAGATAACTGATAATGTTGTTTTGAGACCATTTTCAAGTAACATAATGCTAGTGATACAACAATGCAAGAACACATTCTCACAGATCAAGACCCTTTAAATCCTAATGAACATTTAGCACTGGAACTGGTCGGTATATTAAATATTTCAAGTAAATAAACAACACAACAGAAACAAATGAATTCTGAAGTCTCTGTAAACAAAACTGACCTTCAAAAAAAAGGGCTAGTTACCAAAAAAAATTGTTTAAAAGCACCAGACTTTAGACTTTTGACATCCAATTTATGGTAGAAAAAGAAAGAAAAGAAAAAAAACTAAACCATGCAAATGGAAATTATTGAGCTTGCTTAAATTTATTATTCAATTTATTGATTACTGCAAAAGGCTTAGATATGTCTGACCTGTCAGAAATTAACTTCTACATGCCCGAGTCTTTTTGCTAATGAGTAATCGCTTCATCCTCAATGATTGGACTGATTTCAGACTATGTCGGTACAGGATTCGTTTCACTGGACCTTTTGCTTTTTAGGGGGGCATATTTCCTCTCTGGGGCACAAATCCAGTATCCCATAGTTGTTGGAGTTTTTTTTTCTTTCTTGAACAGATGAAGATGTGGAAAGGATGAAGTAGGTCCGCTACTCTCTTCCTGATTTCTTGGCTTGTTTTCCTCGTGATGTCACCCAAATAAGGGCCAACAGTTTTGGTCTACTCACAGGTGTGACTCCACCTGACTCAAAATCTTCCAAAAAAGCCATGACATCATCATCAAAGGCATTCTGATCTTATTGTGTCAACCACTAAAAGTAATAATAATAATGACAATAATCGCTGTAATTTAGCAAATGATTTAGAAATACTTTTTGGTATTCAACGCAGGAAATTCTTTTTGGGGGTTTTTCTGAATTAATGACAGAAAAAAAATCCATTAAACAGTGAATGCAAATATCTGGATTGAACTGTGGCCAATGATTCGTCTGGTAGGGCTTGTATTGTCGGTGACAGGGTGAATGTGAGAGCTGTTGTACCGCACAGCGCATTTGATGCTCAGATTGTTTTAAACGGCCTACTGTCGCTCATGGTTCATTACCTATTTATGGGTCCTGCACACACACACACACACGCACGCACGCACGCACGCACGCACCCACACACGCCTTCCTGCATGCAGCAAAGCCTTACAGTCAGCCGCTATATACCTACTGCAAAACAAACAAAACAAAAGAAAAAACCCAGCGAGATCGGGCTTTATGTAAGACAAATATCAGGACGTCAGCGGAAACCGCGGCTATAAGACGAGCGCAAATAGGACGGCAGCCTATCAGGCTGGCTTTGCGGGGTTTCACCGCTTCAAATCTTCCAGGCCTCTTCGGCAATTAAGAATTGACGGGTGGTGGTGGTGGTGGTGGTGGTGATGGTGATGGTGTGCCGGGGGAGATAAAGGGAAGACAGAGAGGGAAACACGGCACAGCATTTTTATGCCACTTATTGTGGAGAACGCTGGTATTTACCTTCCACAGTTGCAGTGACAGACGCGGTCCTCCCCTCGTAGATGCGGTAGGATGTAGTTGTGAAAGCGGTCCAGTAGTGCGTTCATGTCCATTAAACAGGCTATCGCCTGCAAAGAACCATGCCAGTCAGCTGGGACATGTCGAGCAACGGCGCTAAACTATCACCACACACAGCGAAGGGTTTTCAGAAAGAATAGGAATTACAACCAGAAGGAGGAAAATGGCAGATTTTTTTCTTCTCTCTCTCACACACTCGTTTCTAAGAGAGGGAGACTGTTGCTTGAAAACCAACTGATTTATTTATGACAGCAGGTAGGCTAATTATAGATTGGCTTACCTACTTCCACATGCCACAGTGATAGGGTGTCTCAAAAAATGTATCATATTTATGTAAGTTTTAAAAAAAAATCTTTGGCATCATGTAGCCTCTGTGTGGAAATGAGAGAAGAAGAAAAAAAAGAAATCACATTGCATCTGAGGGAGGTGAGAATGTCTTACCATTACAACTGAAGCACCAAGAATCATAAAAATCATGGTGGTTGTGATCATATGCATCAAAACTTCCAAAACTGACCGCCGTCTTGGAGCCCGGGCTTCTACCCGCGGCAGTGGAGACGCTCCGGCTGGGCTGTGGGCGCTCTCTCCCGGCAGGAGCCGCTCATGGAGCCGCCGCGCCGCTCCTGGCTCCCCCGTCCCTTCAAACTGCCCGGTTGTCCCTCCGTCTCCTCCTCCTCCTACACACGGCGAGCCGTTCTCTCTCAGCCTTCCCTGCACCCTCTCTCCATCCAAGTAAGGTCCCCCACCACCACCACCACCCCGGTCGGTCGGTCGGTCGGTCGGACGGATGCGGCTCCACAGAGGCTGTCCGCTCCTTAATTGCCGATTCGAAAGGAATCCGCTGCTCTAGCTCCGTTTCTCCCCCTCCCCGTCCACCTCTATTCCAACGTTCAAATTAACATCACCCGAAGAAAAATCATGAAATGCGTCTCTCTTTTTTTTTTCTTTTTTTTTTTGTATCCTCTAAGAGGGGGAAGCCTCGGTGCCCTCTTCCCTCTTTTCCCCCCCAAGTTCCTCCAGACCCCGCTCTGCGCTTCAGTGCCGGTGAATCCCGTCCTCCATCAGGCGAGAACGTTTCAAAGAGCTGCAGCACCAACACCTCTCGCGGCCATCGCCCTACAGTCTTCCTCGGATTGGCCTGACAAACATCCAGACGCGGTCCAAGCAGCACCGTGGCCTGCACCTAGACCCACCCTGCGCCCCGAGACCAGTCCCTATCCAGCATCGGCAACTGCATCAACGCCCGGAGCCAGACGCGCATGATTATCCCATCCTGGCTTCCAGCAGCTACACGAGCACCCACTTCCACTGCCCGTGCGTGTGCGCGCGAGCGCGATAGTGTGTACAGTGGGCGGTTAGAGGGAGGGGAGCTGGGAAGTGAAGAGAGGAGAGGAGGGAAAAGAAGAGGAGAGGTGGAACTGCAAGCTGTCTCTGTAGGCCTGTGCAGGGCCGGATTTAGGGGATTTTGGGGCCCCTATGGGCTAGAGCCACTTTTGGTTCCCTATCAGAGCTGTTTTTATACATGCACAATATATATTCAGGAAGGTTTATAATAAAGCGGTTGTGCTTCGGTGGAAGGATACTTCACCTGCAACACAGACTAGTGAAGAAATATATACTTCAGTATATATTTCAAACATACATTTGCGTATGTAGATTTTAAATATACGAAGTATTAAGTGTACTGCATATAAATATATGTACACGAAGTATACTAACAGCATGCTTGTACCAATTTTGACATTATACCTTTAAACACACTTAAATATAATTGTACCAGAATACACTTTTAAGAAATATATAAAACAAAAGTATATTTTAAGTGAACAAAATATGTATTTGCTCAAGTGTACCAATGAAACAATGTGCTTTTTAAGATATTTTGTGTACATTTTAAAATATATGCTCAAAATAGAATCTTTTAAAATTCACTTAAAGCTTACATTAATAATAAACAATTAAATATACTGAAATGTCTGTATGTTTTAAATTACATCTCAGTGTATACCTTAGGCTATTTTAGGTGACTTAATAATCTTTTGCTATTTTGTTAAAATGACAAAGAATTTAAAAAAAAAAAACAATAAAAAATCTTATAGTGGAACTTGATGTAATGTTTAACAAAGTAAATAATGAGTTCATGCCTCAACATATCAAACATTGACACTTTAGTGACAGCGGTTCTAAAACAAAAACATTACTTGTCCTGGACACTAAATGTAGGTGTCTTCAGTTTTACATCTCTCCGAATATGATCTGTTGTTTTCAGTTTGTTAACTAAAACACAGAAGCTATTTTTACCAAGTCCATTTCCAGATGTGTTACGTAAGACCTATCGATTAATGAACTGCATTAGCTCCAGTCCACGCTCCAGACCAGATGGTGGCGGTATTGCACACTTTCAGTTTTTCTTTTAAAAGCGCCATAAAAAGAACAGGATCACTGTGAAGCCGGGAGGATATACAGTATCTCTTATAAGAGATGCTCTTCAAATTCGCCATTTTTACTCGCATAATAGAGAAATGCAAAAGTACTGAACAGTACTGTGCAGTACTCTGTATTGGGTCATGTTCACATTCTTGACTGACAGCATTTGCATTGATCGGTTTTTTCTACTAAGCACTGGGCTCAATTTTCAACTATATTACAATTTAAGATCCACCTTTAGACTGATAAGCTGACAGCAACTTCAAAGTTATTACATCTTGTGAACAACCAAAAAAATATTGAAGCAATCTTTTTCTTTTCTAAAAAAAAAAAAAGAAAAATAAAGTTTGTAACGAACCCAGAAGCATGTACCGTAGTTTTTCGGACTATAAGTCGCAACCCCCCCCCCCCCCCCCACACACACACACACACACACACACACACACACACGCTTTGAACCATGCGGCTTATAGTCCGGTGCGGCTTTTCTGTGGATTTTCTTCAACCGCCAGGGGGGGCTCTTTAGCAGGAAGTGAATCATTGGAAATTGGATATCAAAGAAGAAAGTGCTGATTTTCATTTAGAACAAGCACATGCTATCAGCAGGCACGACGAAGAAATTTCTTCAAACTCAAACCCCCTCATCATGGAAACAACACGAAGAAGTTAATATGACGCAGCTGAAGCTGCACGTCAGCTTGGTGTGAGCGAATCCATGGAGCCGCAGGGCTGCGGCCTTAATAGCAGATTTATTAAGAATCTCCCTCTGCTGTGTCCTTGTGGGAAACCGAGAGAGGCGGAGATACTTGTAGCCCAGTGTGGCTTTTATATGTACGCTTCCAATTTTTTGGGGGGGGGGTTTAATGTAGGTGGGGCTTATAGTGAGATGCGCTCTATAGTCCGGAAAATACAGTAATACTTGCTTCTGGACTATCATTTTAAATAAGATTCCTGTATTTGTATTTATTTCTTTTTCTTTCAAGCCACTAATAGTGGCAAGCTACTAGACACAGACAGCACCCACAGGTGCCCTGGGGGTGTCTGACAGCAAGCAAGGTAGGTGAAGTGTTTTGCCCAAGGACACAACAACAAAGAAGGATGGAGCAGGCTTAGGGTTAAACCAGCAACCCGCCAATTGCTGGGCAAACTCCTACCACTGTCGCCCCTCGGTGCCCCCCTAAACAACTTTGAGGTTTTCTGACCTGTGAAAGGTGCTATATAAATAAAATGTACTTACTTTTCTTCCGTATTGTTTGTCATTTACATAAAATATAAATGAAATGCATACACGTTTATGGATGCAACAAAAAAAAAAGTGCGGAAAAAATGTCAATATTAGTAATTTGTCAGGCACTGTAAGTCCAACTAAAGTAGAATATCAGTACTTATCTATGCACACATGAACGAAACACATGCTATGGTGGATATATCTGCATTCAGATAAAATTCTGTCTTTCAGTCACCCTTGGCTGACTGTTCCTCTCTGGTGAGAGTGCTGCACATGCACAAATGTAACCTTCAGGCCAGTGTACATCTGCCAAGGCAAAGCCAACAACTCACTAGACTTAATCCAAACCTGCACAGCTGGTTGGGATAAATACACAAAAAGGAATATATAACAAAGAGAAGTACATTCCCTTGGATTTTTGGTTTGATCAATACTTTGTCAGATAGTCGCTGTGAATAAAATTGTCCTCACTCTATGGTGCAGTTTCCACCCCCACGTCATGTTCACCAACTGTGTGGTGTCATCACAAAGAGTTGAGGGTGACTGGATCTACAAGATTGACAGAAGGTGGATGTTATTCAGAGGCAATATTTCTTACAGATCTGATACAGAGACTCTTACTTTGTATTGAGCCACAGTTGTTTGTTACGGACAGACAGACAGATCGATCTGATCATTTTTATGACTGATTCGACATTATGGAGTTGTTTTAATTCGTCTTTGGCCCCTTATGGCTTCCGTACGTACTGACGTACCTACAAATACGTAAGCGGAACTTTGGTTGTAAACAAATACGTAGACGGGAAATGTTTTCGTCTGAACCAAAACATGCATAAATACAGAGAAAACTCATAACTTTCCGCACATGCCAGGTAAGAGTCTTTGAGTTAAGATATATTGCGACTCGGTAGACGGAGTGTTGGAAGCGGGTAGATAAAACTGGATGTACTGGGTCGGTTATTGTCTTCATTTAGCTTCGACTACTTGTCATTTTAGCTAACAGTAAAAATTAAGTTCGGTTTAACTATTTGACAACAGCGAGTTCCTTGACTAGTTAGTGCGTTTTACATATTAATTTGAATTCTGCCGAGCAGTTTTATGCACATAAAAATGAAGTAACCGAGCTGTTACTTTAGCTTTTATTTATTAATAAAAAGCTAAAGTAATAGGCCTTTGCCTAAAAAAAAGAAACGAAACCACGCAGGCAACAAATTTAAAGCCGTATTAACTGAAAACGTGTACCATAAAAAAAAAACATTTCTTTCCCCATCTAATTACACGTTATCGATTTTTAAAATGTAGCTTACAAGACTTATGAACAGAACAAGGAAACTATACAGAGACAGAATGCTAACGTATTACTGGAAATTTTTATTTTAAAAGTGAATTATTATATATTTTGGCTTCTGTTTAGATGCCATTTATTTCTTATTGTGTCTCATTTGGGACAATCTTACGACAGAAGGTCTGGAAGCACTTTCGTTTTTCCTCAAATGTCTTTAAAATTCTTACTTTAGGTTAACAATGCTTACATTAAACAAAAGAGGTAATTTAGTTGGACTGACCAAAGCAACTGCATGTTATTAGTTTAACTATCTTATTTTAAAAAGCAAAAAGTATTTTTTAAATGAACACTACAGTTACATGATTAACTAAATGAGGCTCTTTAAGAACAGTATCGGAATTATTTCATTTTTCTGATTTACAAAGGAAAAGAAAACGCCTACATTACATTAAAAATCTATTTTGATATAAGGAAAATTCATATTATGATTTTTTCTAAGTTAAAAATTTGTTGGTGTCCTAAATAAACCATTTTCAAAGTTGTTTTAGAAATAGGCTCAGATTATTTATCGGTTTCAATCTATATGGGATTTGAATAAGTTGCACTTTTATATTACGGGTGTTAGTTTTGTATTTTGCTTGTGTCTATGTTCAAAAATCAGTTTACATACATATTTTAGATAACATTATTATAACTTTAATAATTTATGCCTTAGTTGCAGTAGAAATATTTTTTGAGTTTCTATTGTTTGTTTGTTTTTGTTAATCCATATTAATTAGCTCAAGTTTAAACAGTTTTGCATAAATACCATGTCGCCTTGCATTTTTACTCAAGGTTATCTTGCTAATATAATGTCATACCAGCTGGTGCCTATTAAAATAATTTCTATATTTTTTATTTTGCACTTCAGACTGAATACATCTTTTTGACACTATTTGTTTTTCTTTCAGTAGAAAGAAACAGAACAATAGGAAAATCGTAATAGTTAAGTGGGAGATCTTTGGTAAAAGCTTACGTACTATTTTTACACCTCCACATTGTATTATTTCAATAGAAATATATAATATCTATTCTTGCTTTGTAGCAACATGTATCCATCTTCACTTATCAGTTTCATTTCCCTACCTGTCTTTCTGTGTTTTTAGGTCGCACAAGACTGGAATTATTTAATGAAGTGCCATCTAGTTGCCAAAACAGGACATTATTTGGTGCTGCGGGCACGAAGAAACGATTAGAGCAAGTATGTCTCGGAAACAGACAGCGAAACCTGTGAAGAGCAATAAAAAGGGCGAACTGGAGCGCAAGAGGGATGAACGAGCAGCTCGCCGTGCCATTGCAAAAGATCGGAAGAACCGCCCTCAGGATAACGACGAAGGGGCAGAGTATGTCAGCTTCTCCAATCAGCTCCAGGCACTCGGGCTAAAGCTGAGAGAAGTCCCAGGAGACGGGTACGAGATGGGGAAACTGTTTATATTTGTCATGTGTGTTTGAGCTAGGGCTGAAACAATTAATCGTGATTAACCAATTATTGAAATAATTGTCAACTAATTTAGTAATGGATTAACCCTTAACTGAAGTATACAGACTCATAACAGGCCATTTGCTGAAAGAACATACCTAACAACTCAGAGCAGTAATTAGATAAAAATGATATAAATATATATACAGTTCAGACCAAAAGTTTGGACACACCTTCTCATTGAATTCAATGAGAAGGTGTGTCCAAACTTTTGGTCTGAACTGTATATACAGTATATATATATATATATATATATATATACACTGCTCAAAAAATAACTCGATACTCCTCACGTGGCATAGTTTTAGCTTGACCTGGCTCAAATTCTATAAAACCATAAAACTCTTAATAAGCACTTTTGTTGTTTCCCAATCAATAATCGATTAATCCCAAAAAATAATCAGCAGATTGGCCCTACGCTGTATTGTTGAGCAGAATGGGCTGAACATTTCACATGTTGATGTTATAAGTATTTCTGAATGAACTGAGTTATTTGTGTATTTTTTTCCCCATGTATTTCTAATATTGTATAAAATAAGCTTAAGCGGTGAAATGAAAAATCTGCAAAAAAATTTTTTTCCGATGAATCGATTGTCAGAATAACTGATAATATAATCCATTACTAAAATGTTTTCTAGTTGCATCCTTGAAGTTATGATTTCCATATTAACAAATGCCCTGAGACCTTTCAGTGGTTATGTTAATACTAGACTATTAACTTTTATAGTCTAGTCTTTATAATAATAATAATTTTAAAAAGAACTGTATTGTAAAAAACAAGACAAATTGACCCTTTTTCTAATTACTTCCCCATTTAGGACTTTCACATTGCCATTTTTTTTCCCTTTGTACTTACATTTCATGTCTATTGATTAAACCATTGATTATCAGTCAATTTTCTTTGTAATTAATAATTATCATGAATTATGGAAGTTCAATATAACAATATTCAAATCTCAACTAATTTAAAAATTATGGTATTTCCTAAAAACTTGCTTATCAAAACTTGTGCTACATTTATTTCCAATCATTTTTTTTCAGTTTCTTGTTTGACAGATCAGGACCCCTACTCAAACCTAAATGACACTAATCAATCTTTGCTAGTAGAAATGATTTAATTTGAGTCCGGTATCCACATTTCCTTACTGCAGACTATGAATATAAACAAACATACAGTGCTGTGAAAAAATGTTTTCTCCTTTTTCCATTTTTTTTGTCACACAAATAATTGCATTTTAATTTCAAATCAAGATAACCTGACTAAATACAAAATGCAGTTATAGAATGTTTTATTTATTACAGGTAAAATGAGTTTTTCAAACCCTCTTTATCTAAAAACAGTCCATGTCTCAGTTGGTGGCTGCTACGAAGCATTTCTCTCAACTCTTCCAAAATAGCTTAACTTGCCTTTATCTAATTGTAAAGATAAAATAGCTTTTTTTTTTCTTTAACTAAAGAATAATCTTTCTGATCATGACACACCGGGCTTCAGTTTGTTGAGAGAGGACCTTTTAACCCGTCCCTATTGGACAGGCTGCTTCTTTAACTCAGACAGAGCTTTTTTTTCCATATAGCAAGTACTGAGGTACAGCAATCATTATGTATGACCTCTGTCTCCTGCAGGAACTGCCTGTTCAGAGCGCTCGGTGACCAGTTAGAGGGGCATTCGCGGGGTCATCTGCGGCTTCGCCAGGAGACCGTCCAGTACATGATGTCCCATCGACAAGACTTTGAGCCTTTTGTTGAAGATGATGTTCCTTTTCCACAGCACTGTAAGAAAGAATCAGTTGGAAACACTAATTTTTATCTTTATATATATATATTTTTAAATTGAATAATGTTATACCAACCGTTGCTTATTATGGGATTGTTTAATTTATAGTTGATGTTGAAGCAGTGACTCCTGGAAGTTTTTGTCTGCAGGTTGGAAGTGATGAAGCATTTTTTCCAGAGTTGTCATTTCCTTTTAGGTTTCATGCAGGGGCTTGAAATCCTTGAAAATGCATGAATTTCAATTCAAGATTTGGAAAGTGGTAGATATTTGCATCAGAACCTTGAAAGTGCTTCAAATTCAAACGGCACAGTTTTGTCATAAACGGCAATCTAATGCTTGAGTAAAAGCCTAAACTTGAAAAAGTCACTTATTGTTGAAACCAGGTCACACACTAAATAAAAAGACATACACGTTTTTTTCCCCACTGTCTGAAGTTAAATCAGACCAAACCTCTCTTGTTTTAGGTGAGTTAGAATTCCCCAAAGTATTTCTATTTCCTAAATGCTGGAATCTAAGACATTTCTTAGAGATTTTTGTGTAACTTTCTTCAAATTCATAAGTTTGTGTTTGAGCAGGAAAGTCAGCTACCTTAAAACGATTTGCTTGGATTGCTGCAATCCAAGCAAAGAAGCAAATTATTTATTATTACTCAATAATAAATAATGAGTATTTATTATTCTTTATGACTCAATGATTTTATATTTTGCATGTTAGTTATTGAAATTAGGGGCTCTTTTTGTTAAATTAGTGTTTTGTTCTGGGACGGGTCGGGTGTATAGTGTGTGTGCGTGAGAGACATTTCAGAGCATAACATTTTTATATTTTAGTTTGCCTTTTTGAATGTAGAATACTACCACAACACATTATTAACTGAAATAAATGATCTATAATAGTGAATTGAAATGGTCTTTAGTTAATTTGTATTGTTTTAATCTCCAAATTGTGGAAAAGTTTGAAAACTTACATTGAAAATACTTGAAAAGTGCGCAAACCCTCATTACTATTATAAAAAAAAAAACAGTTTTCAATAATGTAAAATTTTTATGTTTTATTAGCTAAATTTCTAGTCAAATAGAGATAATTTATCAATTCTATTTGACAAGACATTTTACATAAAGCAGTGATTTATATTATACAATTGTACTGTTTCTTGTAAAATGTATAAAAAACTAACTTATTCTTTTCTTTTCCTCCAGTGTCCAATCTCGCCCAGTCCGGTACCTTTGCTGGCAATGACGCTATTGTAGCTTTTGCTCGCAGTCAGCAAGTGAAAGTGGTCATTCATCAGCTAAACGCCCCACTTTGGGAGGTAGGGATCAAACTACAGGATGAGGCAATCAAATGACATCACATGAGTTCATACTAGTTTAACCGTGGGACACCAATTCACCTGTATTTCGCCAGTTCATTAGTTGTGTCGCTTTGGCAGATAAATGGTGTCGAGAAGCAAGCGTGTAGAGAGCTGCACATCGCCTACCGATATGGAGATCACTATGACAGCGTGCGGCGAGTCGGAGACAACTCTGAGAGTCCTGCACAGCTACGCATTGAGGTAGTCGTTTTATTTTATAAGGAGTTTCTAGTGGCCTTTATTCGACAGTAGTCTGACAGGAAGGGGGAAAAAAACATGCGGCAAAGGAACCGTGCAAGGGGAGTCGAACTCGACAGGTGAGACCTGTCGAAGTCTCACCTGCTCCCGCTCTTCCCGTGTCTGTGCTCTTGGTCTCCTGCACGTTTTTCAGTCCTGTCAACTGTTTAATCCATTGTTAACATGTTTTTACGAGCCGCCTTTAAACGTAACATGACCACTAGATGCTGGCGCGGCAGTGACTGAGACATGCTGCTGTGCAGAACGGCACGCCAGTCCCAGAGTCATGGGAGCAAACCAGCAAAAGGCAAAGAACTTTGCATTGTTTTTTCCCCCAAACTAACCAGGTGTGTCAAGTAATGCTGTTGGATGCAGGTAATGTTAGCTAAATGATGACTAACTAATGCCAATATATCACATTAAGCTTGTTAACAAGAATAGGCTACTGATATTGTTATCCATGTTCAAAAGCAGGTAGCACTGGTTATATTTACTTGAGTAACTTTTTGAGGGGGAAAAAATGTACTTAGAGTAGTTTTACTCCACGGTACTTTTTTTTCTTTTACTTGAGCAATATTGATTTTGCATTTAAAGAAATAGACTTCAGAGATTGGACCCCTAAGATTTCTGCGATGTATGAACTCATGTTTATGCAAATTTGCGCATAATTACTCAACATTTTATACATGTCAGTGTTTACATCCTTATTGTTTATTCTTTATACCAAACATGGTTATTTTTTGAACGGTTACATAAAGGTTTAAGTATTTATATTAAAACAGCTCATTTACACTGCCCCTCCAAAATAAGCCAATGCCCCCCTGGCTTAAATTCCTCTGGATCTGGGGCAGATGCCAGGATGTATCCAGGTTGCGCGTGTTCTAATGCTTTGCTAATTGAGATGCTTTCACGGTTTCCAGACCCTGCAGAATTCCCACAGCCAGCAGCGTGTGTTTGGAGACGGTCAGAGGGAAACGCAAAAGAAACCCTTGCCGACAGCGTATGAAGAGGAAAACGTGATCCTGAGCTCCATCAAGAACCGGGGAATCCAGGGTTAGTAGCTAAATAGAACTTTAGCAGCTCTTAGATGCTGCTTGTTGTATGTATGAGGTGTTGCCACCCGTCCTGTAAAATACGGAATTGTCCCATATTTGGCTGTTAAGTGTTGCGATACGGGACGCAAATTGTTCCGTATTTCTATAAAATGTCACACCTATCACACATATATCAACATTAAGTGTAACAATAATGACGAAAGTCAAACACAGGAATTATTAAGGTCAGCTAAATTGTCGTGGCGGGAGCTAAACAGGACCCCGCCCAGAACGCTGTGGTCCGACGCTGCCGTCACGGTTGCCTAGAGACGGACACCACGCAGCCACCGTGAGCTGCCATCTTCTTTTTAAAATGTTCTCTACCCGATTCTCCACCATGTTCTTAGAAGCAAAAACTCTGTTAAAATACAGACGTGAGTGGGAAGACACAGATTCAAGGCTGAACAATGTCACTTGGTATTTCAAATGATGAAATATTGCTGGGTTTTTTTTTCCTTCTTTCATTCTTTAAGTGTAAAACACTGAAAAAACACTGACTACCTTTGCCCCCGTGTGGTCTAGAACCAGCGTCCAAAACTAACTCCGTATTTGTATAAATATTTTGGTAATACTCTTTAAAATACAAGAATTTTCACATAACCTTATATTTTTGGTTGTCTGATTAATTAAATCTAAAATATTACATTTGGTGCAGTTACTCAGTACTTGAGAAGAAATTTTACCAAATATTTTTTACACTTGCTTAACTAAAGCTTAAGTAATTTATTAGACTGTTTCTTTACATTTCTACTTAAGTAAAAACCTGTTGAATGTATTCTACTCTGATTGGAGTACAACTTGGGGGAATGCTAACCCACCTCTAAATATGAACGATTGATCTATGAATCACTTTTTCTTTTTTTTTTAAACAAAAAAACATTCCCATAAAATAAAGTCTACCACTGCAGCGGCCATCTCACCCCACGAGAGAAGGACGACACGGCCTGGTGGGCCTCCCTTATTTTAATTTCAGAAAGGTGGCAGCCCTATATGTATGTGAACAGTAACAGATCACGGAGTTGCGTCTCCCCCCTTCTTCAGGTGATGAGGAGAACCTGCTGCAGCTAAGTGCAGCAACAATAAATGCTGAATGGCTCGCTGGGTCGTCGCTTGGCCAGCTGTGCCAGGGCAAATGCACATCGGTGTCCTGTTCAACCTGCAGAGCCGAAGCCACAGACTGCAGTGAGCATGACAAGCCAGGAGAGGGCAGCGACGTTCAAAAGCCCAAGGTATTATCATGGATGGGATCTACTGCTTTTTTTCTTCTTCTTTTTTTTTCCAAATAAGAAAATAAGTAATTTTCTTTAAAAACTGAAATAATACTTAAAAGATACATGATATAAATAAAAAAGCTGGGGTATTTAATATGTTGTGAATATTGATGAGATTAAAATAAAATTGAAAATGCTGTGCAGATTTGTAAATGTAATATTTTTTTCCATTGATACTTGTGTGTTGACATAGGCAGGTTATAAAAGTGAAGCATGTTGTTTTTCAAAACCAGCCTCGTACACAAAATATCAGAGATGTTTTAAAGATATTTCCAGTTTCCATAGTCCCTGGGTGCAACAGTTCTCAGTCCTGATTCCATGCCTCCTGTCATCTGTGGCCCCTCCCCTTGCTAAAACAGGACCAGTTTGAAACTGGGAAAAAAACCTGAAACTGAAAAGAAAAACCTCTAAAGTATTTTTTAACGTTTTTGTTTCAGTTTCACGTCTTTTTTTTTCTTTTTTTTTTACAGTATGAACATTTGTTTTCAGATTCATACAGTTTTTTCAGTTTCAAAGTAATTTTTCTGTTTGTTTTTCTTGTATACAAACTTTATGGTCCCAATTTAGCTCCATAGGTTTCCCACTAACACGTTGCTGCATTCTGATGTTTGGTGTTTTGCTGAATTATCCCAAGTTTGCAGAGTAAATAACTGCATTTATATGCATCATATGTGCATATGAATGCACATATGATGCATAGCAAACATAGTTTGCTATGTTCAAACTGACAATCTACTTAATTTAGAATCTGCTTGGAAGCATACATGCAGATGGTTCTCTTTTATAATGTTTGTTTTCCATCCCATCTAGCTTTCAAACAAGCAAAGAAAAGAGCAACAGCGGCTGGAAAAGAAGAAGCGCCAAGAGGAGAGGCATCGGCAGAAGTTTCTTCAGAGTAAAGGAGGCCAGGACCAGAACCAGAACCTTCCAGACGCTGTGACTCTAGTACCGGCTCTCAACACTCTCAGTATATAAAACTGAGGCATGGTCCAATGTTCCAAACTGCAGCTTTTTCTACCAGTGGCTGTCTAGTTTTGCACATAGCTAAAATCAGAGATCCTATCACAGGGAACGTTTGTTTCTGAGTTGTTCTTTTTTTCTAAAAAAATAAAATAAAATTAAAAAAAAAATATATATATATATAGTTTCTCTACACAAACAGTTAAATGGTGCCTGCAAATCTGTGTGAGTGAGACACGTGAAAGTTATTCAAAAGAACATTATGGAGTATCAGTGTTTTCTGCTGTGTTTCGGTTGAAGTTCAGTTCTCGTTCTTGTTTGTAGATCCTGCTCAGATCTGATCCACCTTCTACTCTGCCTCTCTCCTTTTCTTATGCTGGAAGTCTGGCTTTCAGTGACAACCATGCAGATAATCCGCTTTAATTTATCTTAAACTGAGTTGACATTAATTTAGGTTATTCTGCTTGTAATAAAACAGGGGAGAGAGGTATTGTAATGTAAGGAATGTGGCAATACTTGTTAATAAATGACAAATTTACTGATTCTACTGTAAGGAGACATAATGCATATTTATCACAGAAGCATGTATATTAACTAGTTTTTCAAATTCACTCAATGGTGTTATAGTCCTCACCCACTTTCATTTTAGAAAGTTGCAAAATGGGAAGTGTTGGAAAATTCATTTGTGATTTCATAAAGAAACCAATTGTCATCAATTATTCTGAGTATTGCAAAATGTACAAATGTGTATAAAGATATCTCATGTGAAGGGGAAAATTTGTGACTTCGACAGGATTCTACTAACAAATGCATAAAAATCCAATTTAGTGCTTCTTAAGGAGTCTGTTCACACCAAGCTTGTGTTTGGACAAGCTTGGTGTCCAAAGCTCCAAATGGGCACAAATGAAAAATATTTTGGAGTATTTTATTCTTCAGGTCAGAGAACAGTCACTATTTTAATTTAGATTTATTTTTTGCAGGTGGAGTTGGCCGAGAATAAGTGAAAAGTTTTTATCTAAGTATCATATACATCAATGTCATAATTTAAGGCTTTTAAATATCTATTTAAACTGCTTTATTTCAGTGTAGATTGATACAACTGTCATGATTTTGAAAAATCTTGCACACAGGTTTGAATTTATTGTGCATTTCCTCCACAACAGAGAAAATTATACACACATTCACCCATCTGGCTTTCCATAGTCATCAACAAGCTTCTGTACGGAGCCCCAAAAGGGACATCGAAGGAACAAATAAAAAAAATAAACTTCTGCTTACGCAAGTATTACGGTGATTATGGGTAGAAAATGTAAGAGTACAAACTGGTGTTTATATTCCGATTCTATAGACTTGATGTCATGCTTTGTCTAATCCAAAACTATCGATCAATTTGCTGGAACACCTGATTGTCTATTAGTAGCAACCATATAACTATTGATTTCTTCCTCCTTCATTTTTGTACCTACCTGCTGACTCCATCTCCCTTGCTTTCTGCTAGGCTTCATCTGGTTCTCGACAGCAGAACTGTCTGAATGCTCAGGCTAGCTAGCATGGCCACCGATAATGGCGGTTAAGGTTTTCCAGTTGTTTCTCTATTAGTACATCTAGCAGCGCGTTGACCCTCCTACTGGCTTTGGTTGCGTATTCCTGCAGATGGCAATAGTAGCACTGAGAGGAGCTTGATCTTTTCACAGATCCTCTCATACTGTCACAATATACGGACAGTTTTAATATATGTATATTAAAAACATTTGTATAAGTTACATACCACAGCATAAACCCACATAAGTGTTCTTGTTTATTTTAGAGTCTTAAGTTTTTACCATGTCTGGTTAGGAAAAAATCTATGAATCCAAACTTGTGCAGCAAATTCTTGTTTAGGTAATTCATTGGAGCTACACCATCATCCCACCTAAAATAAAAATATTTCAGCTCTATTATTGAAAGTAGGCAGCATTCATAACCACGATGAGTGTAGATTAAAACTGTGAGTACGAAACTCTTGGACAATTGGAAAACTGTAGACGACGGTTCAAAGGGAACTATAGAAATTCATTTTATTACAAAGATTTATTTTTAAAAAATGCATCAATTGACGATGTAAAACTACACTTAATGCAGTCTTCAACAGACTTACACTATGTACACTTTCCGCTAACACATCCCTTGGCTGAAAGGCATCTATTCAAGTCCTGCGGTAAAGCAAGAGAAAAAGCTGCCACCAGTGTATCAGAAACACGAAAAGAAGCTTCTTTTAAAGCCAGAACACCCGCAGGTGTCTGAAACTGCTCCACTGTTGTTTTTACCAATCTATGTCACATCTGTGGTTTCATATCAACTTCTTTTTGCTCAGATTACTCCCAGTCCATGTTAGTCCAAGGGAGTCCATGTTAGTCAGAAACCATTAAGAGTCCAGTTCTCTAGAAGTCCTGTCTGATATTCTCCTTGTTCTCGTCCCCCTGCTGCTGTCGGAGCTGACCGACTTCGTTCTCCAACTGGACGATGGCCCGCTCGATTTCGTAGTTCTTACTGACCAGTGACACCCAGCTATGGATGGAAATGTACATATGTTAAGACACAGAAGAGTACCGTGAGGTCTCACCTTCACACCGTGACAAACATGCAAGCATTCTCATTGACATACTTGGACTCTAGCTCGCGTAGTTTGGCTCCAGCTGCCAACTGGTCATTCTTACGCTGCCAGTTCAAATCTTGAATTTGCTTCCTGTAGAAGTTAAGGACATTATCTGTGAAAATTTTTTTTTTTTTAAAAAAAGAACTTTGGGCCATCAAATATCACCATCCTGCTGCCTTTACCTGAACTTGTGAAGCTCCTTCTGAGCCATCTCAATCATGAAGGCCAAGTTGCTGAGGAAGGAGGATGAGAACAGTCAGCCATTTTCAAACAGTAAACGGTCTTTGAAGAAAAAGGCTGATGCCTCTTACCCGTTGTAGACTTTCCATGCGTTGGTTCCGTACTGCGACATGAGCTCCAGGTTCTCGATGCGGACTGCCTGGTGCTCCAGCTGGGCCATAGAGTTGTTCACACACTCCTGCCACGCCGTTATGTCGTTCTTCTGTCCTGATGTGGGCGCCGGAAGCTCATATCTCCACAAAGAGTGACAACAAAAGTTTAAGTTACATGCTAAAAAAATGTGTGCACTCAAACTGTACATTTCTGTATTGGTGGATTAGCATAACAAACCCCTCAAAAAGCAGCATTTCTGCAATGACCAGGTTTTACCTCTTCATGCTCAGGAGCTCCATGGGCTGCCGAGCTGCTAACCGTTCAAATTCGTTCCTCATAATTTCTGTCTGATGAGCAAAAAGATAAGAAAGAAACATTCAAATGCTGTTAATGTTCTGCCACTGCCTAAACTCATAAAATCAACCAGAGGTTGTCTAATGGAATCATAACCTCAAAAGCTGCGAAGTCAGGCGTAGGCAGGTAGCTCAGGTAGTTCTTCGTAGGCCGGTATCTTCTTGTCTCTTCCTCAACCAGCGCTGCAGCCTGAAGGAATGAATAGGATTAATGTCTGACAGATTTCCAAAAATTTCAGTCTTTTCAAAGAAAATCAAAGTGTGTCGATCAGGTGGTGCACGCTGTACTCTGACTCAGCTGGTCAAACTTGCTGAGACCGCCACACCTTCCCATTTTTCTGTTTCTAAACACACCATGTTTGAAGGCAAAATGTTTATTTGCTGCCCAATGTACACCTAGTCATTGAGAGGTGTCATGGTGACAGAATGATCAGTGTTATTCTCTTCACTTTTCAGTGATCAAAATGTTCCGCCTGTGTCAGAGGTGTTGATACATGAAAATATAATTTTTTTAAAACAATATTTCACACAGATTACGATAAATGAACAAGAATTATTTAAAGTAGGAGCAGACAACTTGGTTCAAAGTATCTTAGTGGTGAACTATGAACATGAATCAATTTATTTTAGCCTGACTGGACTGAGCTAAAGAGGATGCTTTCTTTTAAACAAGTCCAGAGGGGTTCATGCGCTAAACAAAACATGGTCACTGCATCTCATTCTGAGATTATCATTCTCATGGTGTGAGATTATCATTCTCAGATAATCTCAGAATGATTATCTGATGATTTCAGATTATTTTTGCACAAAATCACTATCAGATAATGAGACTTAGGCTCAGTTCTGCCTATTTTGAACTCTTTTTGGAGCGAGTTGTGTTAGGACTCTGTCCCCCTTTTATGCAAATAAGCTGTAGTTTCTGGACCGTTTCTAAACCCAGTAGAGACCCAAATGGAAGAACAAAATCATGCAAAAAAAAGTTTTTTTTTTAATCTCTAATTCCCCTCTAGGAATTAGTTCTTTATGTGGGTGAAGTGGCATAACAATGATTATGGTTGATATCCAAGAATTGACTCCTTCCCATTTTATGAATGGGAAGATATTTACTACTCAACATAAATATTAAGTCATTAGAATATGAACGTCTACATTTACAAGAATTATTCTTAAACTCTAGAATAATGCTTCTAGAGTTAGAAGGGGTATAGCTACAAACTATGCCCTTGCTCTGCGAGGACAGGACACCACAGAGTCTAACAAGACCACATTTTATTAGTTATTTACTAAGCCTGTGTCGCTACAGACAATTTAAACAAATTGCAGAACTGCTAAAGGGCTACAACGAGGTGTTCTGCTGCTGCACATCCATGTAGCATAGCCAGCCAACACGTTTCTGTTAGCACGTAATGTTTTTACTCACCGCTTCTCTGACACCTGGAGCATCGTAACCCTGGTCAAAGTACGGCAAAGCGTCCACAAAAACTTCACCTGCCACTGAAGCCGTTCCGGCCATTTTCAGTTTGTTTAATTATCGTTTTATTTGAAGGTTCACTTCTTTCAAATGCTAAACGGACGTGGTAATTCCAACTATAAGCTTTTCCGGAAGAGAATGTTTACATCCTGTTGTGTAAGTTGTAGTTACTGCCGCCTGTTGGGTTGGAGGGTTACTGCTCAAACTACTTTTTTTTGCAGTAAAAGTGAAGATGCAATCCCACTGAGAAAAATCACCAAAACTGAATTCTCTTGAAAGACCATCTTCGTCAGACAGTATTACCCTTCTGTGTTCTAGTTAATTCTCTTTCTTCCACATGTTAAGCATTTTGAGCTTAACATGTACAGAAGCTGGTTGCCTACATGTACCAGGGTAGATTTGCTTTACAGAATTGATATCTCTGCAGTCTTGATTGTGTGTTTGACTTTATTAAACCAAGGCTGCATCCAGCATCAAACTAGGTCACGTTGCTGTAATAGTAGCCTATGTTTGTATGACCTTCAACCACTCGGATTATTTGTGTGTCAGTGCATTGGTGTGTACATATAATTGTGTTTGTTTTGAGTGGGTGAATGCTACGTAGTAGTTGCATAGTTGTTCAAGTAGCTAGAGTGCTGTCGGACTTGCAGCACGCAGCACCCAAGAGCAGCAAAGGACATGTGGACTCGGTTCTGGGAGACTGCAGCAGCAGTAGGCTTCACCCAGGGCAGCCATAGCACACAGGTAGGCCACACAGCCTACATAGTTTCAATGGAGAATGGTTGCCTAAATTGTTTGTGTCACTGAGAAAATCACAGACTGACTCTATTCTGTTTGTAAGACCAGCTTCACCAGACCACTATTACCCTCCTACCCTTTATGTTCCGCTTTATTCTGTTATCTTCTGATTCAGATAGGTTGGCTGTCCTGGTTTTGTTGCCTCTATCGGCACGTAAACCATGATGAACTTCTCTTTTGAAACTTATTGGTATAAGGCACAACCCTTAGATGGTTCCAAACTGTCGAAAACAGTTTTTCTGTTCACCTTGGGAAGTATTCCTCTACGTTTGTCCACCTTCTCTTCTTGTATATCATCCCTTTGGAGACCATTCTTAAATAGCACATGGTCTTTCTCTGTTTTGCTGTCAAAGTCCAAATTTATCTGTATATTCCAGCCAACGCTCACACTGCTATTCAAACCTTTCTCGGAGATGATCAGACATGATTACGTAAACTTTAATTTAATGCATCTTTTTTTTTCCATTTAAGGTGAGAAAAATAATTTGAATTGTTATTTTGATTTAAGGAACAATGAGTAACATACAGGCAACTTTTCTAAGCACTATTTATTATACAGGTAAAAAAAACTAATTAATTAGGATTATAATTTACATTTAATAATTTTAACTGAAAAACATGAGAAATGAATACTGATAAAACAGAAGTAACTATTTCTTGTAAACATAAGTAATGAATACTAGTAACTTCATTGAGCTGACAGAGCTGAAAAGCTTGTCTTTACAACATTGCCGATCTGTTCATTACATTTAAAGAGCTGATAACAGGAAGCTAGGAGGTTGAATTGTCCAAATACATTGATTTTAATTAGCGTTTGTTTAATAAAATTTTGAGAATGTCAGTCTGTGTAAATTTCACCACATTAGAGATTTTAAGAATTAATAGAAAACAATGAACAGGAGGGTATTTTGTGTTTTCTCTGGGTAGTTTAAGTGGAGTCCATATGCGAGCCCGAAAAGAAGCATAGAGCTGACAGTCAGCTGGACAATTCACTAATTACATGACAAATTAAACTATTCCGAGTGATGTTGTGATTTTGTTTTTCAAAGTTTGATCAAAATAGTACAATGATGAAGATAAGTTACTTCCTGTTATGATGACATCATAGATGATGTCATACTATGACAACATAGGATGCCAATTGACCTTTTTATGTGAAAGTTATAGCATTTCCTTTGCTTTGGCAAGTACGCCAAGTTACTTGCCCCCCCCCCCCCAAAAAAAAAAAAAACAGGATTTTTGATAACTTTTAAAGGCCCACCCCTTATCTGTATAACATAGGCGTAACTTCCTCAAGGACAGGGGTGGGCATGTAATGAAACCACCAATATTTCCTGCACCTTTTTTTCTTTATGTGCCTGTATCGATTTGTGTACAGTAACTTGGCAGCAGTTGCATACTGTATTCAAAGCATTATCAACCAGTTAATGCTTTTTAAAATTTCTTTGTAAAACGTAACTGGCAAGTCCTCTCAGTGATCTAGTTGATTGGACGTCACGTGACTTACTGCGCGTCGTAGTGCGCCACATGCGCTGTTGCTTTGCATTGAGTCAGGAATGTCGGTGGTCGGGGAAATGACACAATCAAGCAAAGAATCTGAAAACGGGACGCAACGTTTTGATATTAATTATCTACACTACGACAGCAAGATAACAAGGTCCAAAGGGATGACATTTCAAAAGCTTTTATTAAAATACATATGGTGGTGAAAGTGGAGAGTAGGTTAGTTATGGTAGCTTAACTTTCATCACCTTAACATTTACTCTGCAGTTCGGAGTATTTCGGTTCAATTACGACAAATATAAGGCGACCCACAAAGATTTTCTGACAGATAATCAGGAGAGCAGGTGTTTAAGTTAGAGCTAATCAACCACCGCGAGTGTTCAGGCGATCGCATCCTAATGATCGCAAAAAGGAAATTCAAAAACATAAACCTGCAACGGACAGAATGTTCTGTTTGGTGTTTTTACGGACTTTTTTGTGTGGGGGGGGGAAAAAAAGTTCCCCCATTGTGGAACCAATTGAGGGACAGCTGTGGAGTCAGAATCACATAAATGAAAAATACAAAGTTTGTACTGACAAGGATTCATTTGGTTTACGCAGAAGTTACTTAATCTGTTTTTGAAATGTTTAACATTTTGATTGCTAAGGAATCTCATGTTGTTTATGTTTTTAGCACTTGATAAAATCAGACAATAAAAGGCAACTATGTGATAATTCTTCACAAAAGATATTACTGAATTGTGAAACTGTTTCATCTGTAGGCAAATACAGACTGATTCCATAAATTAGAATATGACTGAAAAGTTCATTTGTCAGCAATTCTATCACCAAGTGAATAGAATACATATATAAAATGTATCATATGTAATATGTATAATCTATATAATGCATTATATAGATTAATTAGATTACTTCCGTTTTAATATATTTATAGTTCACAGTATGTTTAATACCTGCTAAAAGGTTATTTTCGAAAGATACTATTAATCTGACAAGTCTGATCAGGACGTCTATACTAATTTATTGAATAAGACTGTATGGCATTCACATTTAAGTTTTTGGCATTATTTTCAGCACTAAAAAAAAAAGAAAAGGCCTTCCAGTAACTGTGGGTGCATCAACTGAATTTTTGAGGAAAATTAAATTTCTTCAGAAATGAAGAAATTGATTTCAAAATGTCACCCAGCAAGCCACTTTCTTTTCTTTTTTTTTTTTTTTTTTTTTTTTTTTTTTACAACTAATTCGTTTTACGTTTTTGCACTACACCAGACCATTTCTGACTCGAGGTGGTTATATTTTCTAATTACCATTTCTTTTTCTTTTTCTTTTTTCCCCCCAGTGACAACATTTGTATCTCTCTTGAGCTGTTTCGCTCGACGTCACAACTTACGTCGTCATGCGTGCTCCCGGTTCGAGAACTTTACGCAGGACGTGCAGCGGTTTGTAAGAGGAAGGAAGATGGCGGATAACAAAGGCGAGGAGGAGATGGAACCGTCCGCTAATGCGGACCCAGTGCCTTCAGGGCAAGCCGAGACGCAGTCTAGCACAGAAAGCGAAGACAAGGGAATAGCTACAGAAACGGATTCGAAGGGAGATGCAGAAACCGAGTCCCCTAAGGACGCTAACGAGGAGCTCAATGCCAGCAGTGAAGGAGTGGACGATAGCATTGACGGGGCAGCCGAGGCTACTGCTACGCCTGCCGCCGCCGCTGTTGTTGCGGCAGGGGAAGCAGGCGGTAACGCTAGCAACGCAGCTAGCCCCACCGAGACCAGCAACGGCAACTCGGAGCCGCCGGCAGTTGACGCTGTTCCTGCCGCGGATGCTCCTGTTAGCGGAAACACGAGTGAAACATCTCCAGCTCCGACTGCCCCAGCGGCGGCGGCGACGCCGGTGTCCACTCCCATTAATTTACTGGATACGTGCGCTGTGTGTAAACAAAGT
This sequence comes from Xiphophorus maculatus, assembly GCF_002775205.1. Taxonomy (NCBI): domain Eukaryota; kingdom Metazoa; phylum Chordata; class Actinopteri; order Cyprinodontiformes; family Poeciliidae; genus Xiphophorus; species Xiphophorus maculatus. The sequence continues at coordinate 6,986,030 of NC_036443.1, read as the reverse complement.
CTCCAGACTCGAGACTGCGAACCAAAACTTCTGCCCTGCCTGCACTCGTTTTGCCTGAAATGTATCCCGCAGCCGGACAGACAGATAAGCGTGCAGGTGCCTGGTCCACACGGTCAAACGGATACGCATATAGGTGAGTGTTGCTGGTTTAAGGATCCAAGTGTTAGCCAGGCCTGTAGGGAACATTAAGCTGTGGAGGATTTGGAGAATGACATCTGTTTCAAAAGGTAGTTTCTGTTAGATTGTGCGTCAGATAGTCTCACTTTTCCACTGAAAAGATTGTGCTACTTTTTTTGTTTTTACTATGACTGATATATTTAATCGGTGATTAAAACAAATCCACCGATGTGTCGTCAGAAGTTATGTCATGCATCAAATTTGAGATTGATTGTACTGTAATAATCTGTGGCAAATGTCGTCGTCATTAGCAATGTTTTTTTTCCCCTTCCTTGCTTTGGTGCAGTGAACTCTAAATAGTTGGTTAGATCACACATCTTGAGCATTATAGGGCAAAATTCTAAATCTGTTTATAAATTCTAAATCTATGTACATATAAATGTTGGATTCAGTGTTAAATAATCTATTTGGAATGCCTGGTTTTTACAGCTTCAGTAGCGTATCACTAATGCATTCAGGCTCTCTGTGCATGTATTATTGATGGTGCTGGTTATTAGATCCCTAAATAAAGCTTCTGAAGTTAGAGAGGTATAGTCCATGGGCCAGAGGCCTAAATTTCACATTTTGGTCCATTTCAGGGTGGCAAAGTCTATCCATATTTTTTAAAAATATACATGTCTCTAGTTAATATTTTGGTATGATAGCCCTTCCAAAATGGTAGCAGAGTCATAGTTATGAGCTCATGAAGTTAACCGCCCCTTTGGACAAATTCTGATTTTTGAGACTGGTGAGGCGATACTGAGCTGTAATTTGAAGTCACAGACTTAAACTACAACCTTTATAGGTTCTTTGGTGTTTGTGTATGGGATTTTGGGCGGCGGTGTTTAGGGTGTCACTCGTGTCTAGTTTGTAAGTTATAAAAAGGTTAATCAGCAATAGTAGAAATTTACACTTAAACTTTAGGATAATGTACATAGGCCTATTAATCAGATTTTATGAGTTTTTTTCCAACCCTGAGCTACCATTATGTATTGTATGTATATGTATGTATGTACCATTATAGAAACATGGCAGCATGGTAGGCTCTGTGGGGGATTCCACCTTCACTAAATGACAAATTCTGATGTAAAAAAAAAAAGGAAAAAAAAGTTTTTTTTGCAGATGATTAGGTTACTATTGACAGCATAATCGGGATTATTATATTACATTTCTGCCAACAAATGATTATGACCGTAGGCATATTGGTCCCTACTATATTATGCTTGCAGATGTTGATTTCAGTCTGGCCCACAAATGAGTTTGTTAAAAAATAAATAAAATGAGTAAGATGGACTAGTAAGGGGGTCAAGTCATCACAATATTACAGCTAAGAATACCAAATGTCAGGTGGAAGCAACCTTTTCAATAAATGTTTGTTGTTGAAATGGAAATAGTCATCTCAAACCACAACAGATGGCTTGTAGTTGGGAGTATTCAGTTGGGACTTTGCATTCCCAACTACTGGGAGTATTATTAAGACCCCGCAGTAGTTGGACTGAATACTCATTTTTTGGTGTCTGTTTGCCATCAGTCCAAAGCAGAAAGGCAAAAAAATTGGTATTACTGAGCCTGTCACAATAGCAAATTTTGCTGGATATTAAATTGTCCCAGAAGTTATAAGTGATAATGTTGTTTGCTTTGAGATCATTTTCAAGTAATGTAATGGCAATGGCATAATAATGCAAGAACACATTCTCAAAGATCAAGAAACCTTAAATTCTAATGGACATTTAACACTGGAAGTGGAAGATACTTTAAATATCCAAAATAAACAAAACAACTGAAACTACAAATGAAATGAATTATGAAGTCTCTGTGCACAAAACTGTATCTCAAAAAGGGTTAGTTGCTCCCGACTGAAGACTTATCATGCAGTTTCTGGTAGAGAGAGAAAAGAGAGACAGTAAATCATGCAGTTGGAAATTATTGAGCTCGTTTCAGTGATGCAGTTAATTGATTTATTGCTTGTTGCGATGGGCCTAATTAGTATGTCATGATCATAGCACTGAGCAGTACTCTTCATATCTTATGTTTTCCTTCTGTTGTCCATCCATGGTATCGGTATTACATCTTTAGTTCTTTTTCTATGCAGTGCAAAGTAATTTGCAGAGAGATGCAGCAATCAATAAGTAATTCTTTGGAATCAGCCAATTTTCCCTGTATTGATTTTGTGATGTACAAGACAAATAGTAAAAAGAATAAATGAAAAAAAAATTTGCCCAGTTTAAATGCATCAAAACGTCCACCATTTCCAGTTTGCTAACACATCTACCATTGATGTGTACGTTGGTCTTTTCTTTTAAATAATATATTCAAAGCTACCACCTCTCAAATATGCTGCAACATGTTTACTTCTCTAATGTGAAATGGACCTAAAACAAATTCTGCTTGGAAAATCCTGATTGTTGCATTTCTACATTTACGACCCAGTGTTTGTACAGATTTGAGTTGATGCACAGATCAAACTGAGGCGGGTGCATTTTTGGAAAGCATGATTGTTGCTTGGCTAACGTCCAAGGAGTCAGCCAGCAGAAGTTCAGCTGGTGCACCATCTGAAGTGTTTAGGAGTCTTGTGTTTGTTATTTCTGCCAAAATGCAATGCTTTTTCGTCCTACAGTAAAATTTTATATACTTTTACATGAAATTAGTGAATGAAAATACACTCGCATGAATTGTACATCAATTTCACTATTTTAATCCCAACCTTCAGTGTGTGTTTTAAGTGTTGATTTGTTGTACTGAAAACTAGAGCTGAAACGATGCCTTGAATGATTCGAGTACCTCGATTATTGAAATTCTTTGAGGAAAATTTATCTGCCTCGAAATTTCGTTAAACTATTACTACATATTTATTATGTAGCGCACCGTGTTCCGCCCGGATCATTATTTGTGGAGGGCAGCGCTCTTACTTCCGCCTAGTTGTGAAGTGCTAGCAGCATGGTGTTGAAGTGTGCGTCGTTTTGCCAGAGTTTCGGGGACAAATGAGGATTGTTGAATTTTGCGGCGCGATGGTTGGACTACGACAGCTTTTCTGGCGTCGGAATCGCTTCGTCACGGTTGAGAGGGAGAGAGAAACAGAGAGAGAGAGAGAATTCCTCGGATAATCGTAAAAATATTCAATAGAGTACTCAGTTACTAAAATATTCTTTTACAACAACCCTACCAATATGAATATTTCAGTGACTTACTGTTGCTGATTAGAGCTGGCAAATAATAAGAAAAAAACCTAATCCATCTTTTTCCTCTTAGTATTTTTATATTGTACAGATTTCACCTCATAGCTTGCGATCTCTGAACTGCATTTTGCCTTTTTGAATTGAAATAACATTGTTTTTATAAGAGGGGATCTGCCTGGAACGATCACATTTGGATTTACAAATCATTGGAACTTGTTATCCTTATTGGCAAAATATATTAGTCTTTTCCTTTTAAACAGAAATGGTTTTGTAAATCAGCATCTCTGAGCTGTTAGTTTTACTAGATTTCAGAAAAAACACTAAATGTTTCTCATCTACAGAGATGAAATCGACTCGCTTATTGCTTTTTGAGGTATGTTTTGCAGCCCTTCATCTCATTATATAGTCTTTTATAAGTTACATCAGTAAATTGGTTACTGAATTTTGCTGAGGCAAATAATCGATCATTCAATAATAGGTTATTTAGTAACCAGTTTTAGAGTGTTTATTAACCTGACTTGACATAATGGATTACAGGTTGTTCTGTCCTTTCCTGGGTCAGAGCGTTTAGCAACTTATTGATTCATTTACGCCTAGATCACCTGGTTAATGACACATGAACAGAATTCATAGTAATTACAAAACACAATGACAACGTTGTCTTTTTTGAGGTTGAGACTGTTTATTATCAGATTGCATGGATTGTTAATTTCTCTTTCATCTCATGTTTTTTCAGGCAGAAAGGAGCCAAAGATTATTCCTGTTTGATGCAGGTCACTTGCGTGCAGAATGTAAATTTGTTAGGCAGCTGACATTATAATTGTTGGTTATATTTAATTTGAACTGGTGAGGAAAGGTCAGGAACAAATAATTTCTCATTTCCTTACCTAATGTAAAAAACAAACAAACAACAGCTTAATTTGTTCATTCAGTTTCAGTCTAAATCTTCTATCAAGAACGTCCTCAATATGGTGGAACAAGCAAAGTTTTCCATTTCTGATTCTTAGTTTTTATTTCCCCACAGAGGGGACAGCCCTCTGCCATCAATTGGGATTGAGTGGGAACAGTGGCTAATGCAAACCACCCTAACTCCCCTCCCATTTTTTTTATATTTAAAAGGTCCTCCAGTTCCATTTCTAAATCTTCTCTTGAAATTAGTTTATTGACCTCTGAGAGGTGTGTTTGCATTGTTAGACAATTTTTTTGTTATTAGTTGACAATGGTCTCAAAATGACAATATTATTGTATATCGCAATAATTTCTGGGACAATTAATCGCCCAGCAAAATTTGTTATTGTGACGGGTCAATGTGTGGTTTTTATTTCACTTTCATTGTTTTTGGTTGTCACGTTTTATTTTGGATATTTAAAAGATCTACCAGTTCCAGTTTTAATTGTTCTTTTCAAAATTAAAGTTTATTTCTCTTTGAGAGGGTAAACTTGCATAATTATGCCATTAACAATATACTGCTTGTTAATGGTATAAACATAATTAATAATTAATAACATAATTAATAGCTTGAAAATTGACTCAAAACGGCAATATTATTGTTTATTGCAATGGCTATTTGGACAAATTTACCGTCAATTACTAAATTAGTTGGCGATTATTTCAATAAACGGTTCACGATTAATCGGATTAATCGTGTCAGCCCTAATGAGATTGTCAGAGATGTTGATTGAAAAACAAAAATATAAAGTTGGACAAATCAATCAGTGCTTTAGTTGTGTGTGGTAATGTGGTTCTGTTCCTTTTTCACGTGCTATGTAAAATAAAAAATATAGCTTTGTTGAACATTAAGGAGCCCATGGCACTTTATTTCAAGCTTTTACCAAATGGGTTTTAAATAAAAGCCAAAGCTAAACTGTGTGGTCTCCATGTTTTAGTTAAATAAAAAGTGGCCAGGAATACCAAAACAATGGCGAGCTGTAATACCCGTCATCTGTGGAAGATCCTAATGGGTCATCTCTTATGGCCCGGATTTAGCTCCATAGACCGTAGACCGGTGTTGCATGCAGCTTGTTCTTATGCCAGGTATGGCATCTAAAACTAACGTCACCAGGACACAACCTGGGGCAATTTAATCCAACAAACTATTTCTAGTGTGTGTGTATTCTATTTATTCAATTAAAGTAAACACAACCCATGCCCTGTTTGGAGAAAGTTATTTTGTGCAACATTTTCAAATGTGATGGAGATCTACATTTTAAGGGTCCCATATGGGTGGCACATATGTGTTTATTTACACATTTGTGCATGTCTGTGTATATGTGTGTGTGTGGGGGGGGGAGGTTAAGCCTAAACCCAGTCCAGCTGCTTCCACCACTAACCACACATGGGGACCCATGCAGCTGGCACTCACACAAACCGGCTGTGTGCTGATCAAGCCAGTGTAAGCCAGTTCAAACTGGCCAGAACTAGTTCTTACCACAGACGGCCGGCCTTTTTTTTTTCTTCTTTTTTTCAGGAGGTTTGGGGGGGTTGGGATGGTCGGTTATTGGTTTATGAGGTAGAGTAGGAGCAAAATATTTCTTTTGCATCATTTTAAAATGGCTGAAGTTTATCTTGCTCAAATGGAATTGGGTGGCAAAGTTAAAACGCTAAACTAATTATTCGTTGGCGCCAGTAACTGCAGCTCCGATTCCTCTAATTTTATTAAAGAAGTTGAATAAAGCGATTAAGCGAAGCTGACATTGTTTTTTTTTTTTATGGGCCGCGTGATTTAATATTCTAATAAAAATGCCATGGGGTGATGAGATAGAATTTTCGGGAAATCGAAGTTAAGTTGATTAGCTCCCATGAATAAGCGGGCCTTCCCCACTGCACCAGGAGTTTTCATTAAAAGCAGTTCAACAAAAGGAAATTATGGAAATCCAGAAAAAACATCAGATGAAGGATTTTTTTGTTTGAAGCAGCAGCGATTGAATTAAGTCAGGTTATCGGTTTCCATGCGGGTTCTGCCTGCCTGCTGCTTTGCTTCAAAAATCTTAGCAATAAATCCTAGCGGGTGAATATGAGCCCCAGTCGTTTGATTTTTAACCCCGTGTTTTCGCTTTCTTTCTAGTAAATGTCATGCGGTGTTCGGTTTGCCACCAGGACTACAAGCAAAGTGACATCATCGACAATTACTTTGTCAAAGACACAACGGAAGCTACCAGCACATCTGATGAAAAAGCTGCACAGGTATTGCAAACAGTCGTTTTTGCCCAACTTGAATGCTTCAGTTCTTTTCAGCTGTCTTCCAAATGAGCTGTGACGCTTATTTGCGTTTCTCTCTTTCTCTGCTTCTGTATTTCTAAGGTGTGCACAAGTTGTGAAGACAACGCTGGGACAGTAGGCTTTTGTGTTGAGTGTGGCGAATGGTTGTGTAAAACCTGCGTGGAGGCCCATCAGAGAGTGAAAATTACCAAAGACCACAAAATCCGTACAAAGGAAGATGCTGATGCTGCGTCTGGTAAGAACACTTAAGAGTCAGAAGCTAAACTCCCAAAGCCTGAGACGGAAAATCTTTTGGGAAGTATTTATTGGACACTACAAATAATGTTGTCATGGTTATTGGAGAGCGGATTATTATGAAAACCCTTGAGGGTTGAACCAGAATTAGATTTTTTATTTATTTATTTATTTATTTTTCCCGTTTGGATTCTTGGTTTGATGGCTGAGCCTATAAGATCATTCTGTAAATAAATATGACAAAACATATTGGTAGGACTTCAACAATTAGTTTTAAAAAAAATTTAATATATGTTGATACCGTTTTCAACTTTGACTTGGAAAAAACCCCTAAAGACTTAGTCATTATATCTTAAATTATTCTTGCACACAGTTATGCTTAAAATTATTCATACCGCAGACACATTTAGATTTTAATCAATATTTTCTATTGATCTACATGTTTGTTCTGAATGGAAGCAATACTAGTGATGACAAATCAAAAATGAAAGTGGAGACATCAAAATGGAGAAGAAATGAAGAAGTGTAACATTTTGTGAATCCCAACTTATCTTTCAGTCAAACTATGTCATTATTGTGAGAGGAAGACGCTAACCTGCCATAAAAGTAGGGTTGGGCAATATGGACTTAAAATTTTATCACAATATTTTCAGCACTATTGTGATAATGACAATTGACAATAAGAACAATTTATTACCACTACTTTTTTAAGTAACTAAAAAACTTTGACTGTATGACACAGCATTTGCAGCCACACAAACACAAATACTCTTGAAAAAAAATCATGCCTGTATTTCCTTAGGACAACAGTCACATGAAGAAGTGATTTGTGTCACTATACTGCAGCACACAGTAACTGCATTTAATCATATGATCAAGTTTATTGGCTTTTTGATACTCTCATTGAACAAAATGTGGGTAAAATAGTAAAATAACACTCCCGACAATACGGACAGTTTTGGGGGTTCTGAACATCATTAATCGGAATTTATTGAGACAACAATAAATTAAAATTCTTGTCATAAGAAATGTATCACGATAAATGATAGACATGCTCACCCCTACACAAATGACGCAGCAAACAAAACGGATGTAATATTATTCATTTTTTGTGTTCCTTCTGTGCCACGTCTGGTTTGGTGCAATCAGGCGACCCGTTTAGCAGCTGTTAAAAATTTTAAATGTTGTTCTTTGATATGTGTTTTTTTTTTTGTTATTAAATTTCTTCCCTCCATTGTTTCAACAGATTCTGTCACAACAGGACAGAGGCCAGTTTTCTGTCCCATCCACAGGCAGGAACCTCTGAAACTTTTCTGCGAGACATGCGACACTCTAACGTGTCGGGACTGTCAGCTTCTGGAGCACAAGGAGCACAGGTAGGTCCAACGCTCTTGCACACATCTGTTTTGTAGCTAGTAAAGCAGATTTCTATCCTCCAAAAAAAAACCATAATTCCATAATTACTAAAATAATATTTAGTTGCAGCCTCATTTTTTTTTCCTTTGTTAAATGTGCGGAAAGGGGATGCATAAGCATTATGTTCCTACGGCATCGTGTCTTTCTACCCCATAGAAATGAAATGAATTCACTAGAAAAACTAAGTGTAAAATAGTTGAGAAAATCAAACTTAACTATAGCGTTGTTTGTTTCATGGAATTATGAAACCCTCTTAAGTTTATTATTATTATTATTATTATTACACTCCTTCCAGAAAATGAGTTTATGAATAATTCTCTACAAAACCTTGACTCATTTTTGGACTCATGTCCATATCTGTTTACTTCTGGTGGCATGTAACCTTTAAGGACTGTAAATACCACACAAGCGCTGACAAATGGATTTATTTATGCGAGGTTGCTAAAACACATTTTGTTTAACTTACAAACAAGCCAAATACAGAACTTCTGGTAAACCAAGATGGTGGGAAAACAGCCTTTTTTTTCTCTAAACCCTGAAAATAAGAATAATTCAGTACCTACAGAGTATGTACAGGCCTTCAGAAGTTAATTTAGTTAATTGAACCTGATCGTGACTTGGGTTTGTTCTGTCTTCTATCAGGTACCAGTTTCTGGAAGAAGCTTTCCAGAACCATAAAGGAATCATCGAAGCCAACATGGCCAAACTACAGGAAAAAAAGAACTATGTCCATTACTCTGTGTCTCAATTGCAAAACAGGTGGGTTCAGGTTTCTCTGTGCTTCATCTATTTTGCACAATTTCTGAACAGTTTTGTATTTGACTTGTATTTGTGTGGAATTAATTTGTGTGTGTTTTGTTGTTGTGTTTTTGTTTATTTGTTTTTTACTTAATACAGGTTAAAAGAACTGGGTGAGACTCATAGAAAAGTGGAACATGAGATCAAGATTGCTGTATTCACTCTTATAAATGAAATCAACAAAAAGGGCAAAGCGTTACTTCAGCAGTTAGAGGTAAGACTGTATTGAAACTTATTTTAAACTTAAGAATCACTATTTCTAAATGCTAAAATCTAAATAGAACACAGCTGACAGTTGTGAGATTCAATGACAGTGCTGCGATAGAAGACTGGGTGAAAATACAAAAGTTTTGCATTTTGAAGGAAGATGCTTTTTCATTTACGTTTGAAGTTAATATTTAATTTACATCTGATATATTTTTTGGAGCTTTTTGTTGTTTTGCATTTTTTATTACATCAGAACCTTAAACTCCAGAGCCCCTTAAGGGACAATGGAAAAAAAAAAAAAACGTTCTCATGCACACCATATACTATCTTGTGCCCATGATGTACACATCACATGCACAAGATCTCACACCTCCATTTTCCTGCTGCAAGGCAAAAAACTGATGATTACCATTGGTTTTAGCTGTCAAATTGTCAACAAAGGAGGCTATGTCTTACATGTATGGGTGACGTATAAAAGAAAAAGGGTCGCAGTGCTTTGATAGTAATTTGTCAACAATACCATAATTAGATAGCAAGACCAGGAAAAAGTTTTATTTAAATTAAAAACGGTGAGGGAAGTAGGTCAGCTATGCTAGCTTGACTTTGACATCCATGACATCTACAGTGAGGAAAATACGTATAAGTAACACCCTGCGACTTTGGAATTTCTCCCACTTAGAAATCATGGAGGGGTCTGAAATTTTCATCTTAGGTGCATGTCCACTGTGAGAGACATAATCTAAAAAAGATCCAGAAATCGCAATCTATGAATTTTTAATTTGTTTGTGTTATACTGCTGCAAATAAGTATTTGAGCACCTGCCAATCAGCAAAAATTCTGGCCCTCAAAGATCTGTTAGCCCGCCTCTAAAAAGCCCACCTCCACTCCACTTATTATTCTAAATTAGAAGCACCTGTTTGATGTCGTTAGCTGCATAAAGACTCCTGTCCACCCCCACACAATCAGTAAGAATCCAACCATGGCTAAGACCAAAGAGCTGTCCAAAGGCACCAGAGACAAAATTTGCCTACACAAGGCTGGAAAGGGCTACTGGGCAATTGCCAAGCAGCTTTGAGGAAAAAGATAAACTGTTGGAGCAATTATTAGAAAATGGAATGGAATGAGTCAGGGCTGTGTGTAGTGCAATGGAGACAGCATTCTCTGTGGACCGGTTCCTCCTATAGGCAAACTGGTGCCTCTCTAGACCAGCAGGAAGGTTATCCTTAATGTGTTTTAGGATTATCCTCTCAAAGCACCGCATAATGACTGGGGTTAGTGCAACTGGGTGGTAGTCGTTTAAGTCAGTCACAGCTTCCGGCTTGATGATGGAAGACTGGAGGCAAACAGGGACAGATTGAAAATGTCTAAAAAGTCTTGGACTTGTTTTATGACAAGTTTTCATAGGAAAGGCATTTTAAATAATGTTAGCTTTGCATTAGAAGCTTTATTATTTACCGAATGACACATAATGACAACAGTCATAAATGTTATTGAAGAGTCCTTCAGGTTCATGACAGGTGTTGTGTCATGCTTATGACAGTGTCATGTCCGTCTTATGCACACCCCTTCAAATAAAATGATCTGATCTGGTAATTTCAAGCTTTACTTGTGTTATGTCACCAAAATCATAAACGCAAAATATATGATTGACAGAAAACCTGCCTGAACTGCTTCCTTTCGCATGTCAGAATCTTCATGCTAGCATTGATACTTTTTTATGTGTTAATATTCAGTTGTTTGTCATTGAACTCCTTCCATATTTTCAACCTAAGCAGCTGAAAATTGTTGGATGTTTTTTTATGGTTTTAGTTCAGATTCATTCTGTTTCTTTTTATTGCAAAACACAAACATTCAAATGCCCTCCTTACATGGCAAGATGCAATGTGGTTTGGAATCATTTAGGAGGCAACTTTTAGCTTTTTAATTCACTGATTCTTTTCTGGCAATGCTAACCAAATCCCCATGTTTATTCAGAGCGTGAACAAAGAGAGGAGCTTGAGGCTGATGGGTCAGCATAAGGACACCACCCAGCTGGCTCAACAGATCCACCATGTGCTCAACTTCTGCAACTGGGCCATTACTTCTGGCAGCAGCACTGCATTGCTCTATAGCAAGAGGCCGGTATGTTTCTCATAAGACTCACTTATTCACTCAGGGAACATGCTAACCCAAGTAGTTTCTATCAAAACCCACACACTAATGAATTTTACTTGAAGAAGATCCCAGTTTCTATTGGTTAACTTGTTAACTTTTTAACAAAACTTAAGTTGTGTAAGATCAAGGTTGGCAGGTTGCGCTTAACAACAGTTTATAACCTCTAAGTGGGCATAGAGGAACATACTAGGGCCACAACATTAGCTTAGTGTTTCCTGTTTAGATGTGGTGTAGATTTAATCCTTTAGCATAAGAGACCACCCAAATGAGTTGACTTTATGGTGGATTTCGTTGTGACGTGTTCTAAAAATGACAGAATAAGATTTTAGTTGGTCTCTTTTAGACATAATTATTAATGTAATAACCTTGCTCTGTTTGTGCGAATGGATGTAGATCATGTACCAGCTTCGACAGCTCTTCAAGGCGAGACTGGAGCCAGCCCCACAGTCCAATGGAGTTGTAAGGTTCTTCTGTGACCCAACTTTTTGGGCTAAAAATGTTGTTAATTTAGGTGAGTAAAACATTCTAAAAGTCCCATAAAAAAATAAAAAAGTTTATGAGTCGTTTTTAAAAATTGTTTTTGTTTTGAGTCATTGCTTTTAAGGTGGCATTTCTCAAAATAATGTAAAAAAAAAAAAAAAATTACTTTCACAACTGTTTTTACAGTGTTTTCCTATTTTTAAATTATGGTATGTTTGTTTGTTTGTTTTTTAAATCCTAGGTAATTTGGTTATTGAAAAACCTCCTCCAGTTCCACAACCTCCCGGTGTGATGGTAGGCGGACCGGCCATTTCACCAGGCCAAAGTCACCCCGGCAAACATCCAGGGCAGATCAACCTGGCTCAGCTCAGGCTGCAACACATGCAACAGGCTGCATACGCACAGCAAAAACATCAACAGCATCAGCAGCAGCAACAGCAGCAGCAGCAACAACAGCAGCAGCAGATTCAGCAACAAATGCGATTAGCCTCCCAAATGTCCCAGCAGCATCCCAGGCCAGGCGGCCCGCCTTTGGTTCAGCAGCAGGTATGGTGAACGTGACAGTAATAGAAGGTGAATATTTTTTTATACTGTTTGTTAAAATGCTGTCTTTTGTTTGAAGTTATGTATTTGTAGCGTTTTATCAGTTTGTCTCCAGTTTTTGATTTGTGATTTCTGATAATTTTATCAATCCTGAAATAATCTCTAAACAAGTTTAAACTTAATGTGGTATATTGTGGTATGCGTACCAATAACATTTATTCAACTTAGACAATGCCCATTTGTTTTCTGTTCTCTTTACTTCAGGTTTATTCAGATACCTTCCCTCTTAAATTTAATTCACTAGATTGTGAAGCGATAGCCTACGATGGAGGCTAAGCAGCTCGCACTTCGTTTCCAGATGTTGTCAGACAGTATTTTTATAAGGCTGCCAGGTCAGAAGCTTCTGCATACTTGGTGACACTGATCAGTTGGAATCTGATAACACTGCTTATATCAAGTAATACCAAGAAAACGGGAAAAGTCAAATTGCCGATGCAAAGCCAATTGCATCAGAATAAACAATCTTGAGTTACTAAATCAAAACTTCCTGAGAGGATGGATAATTGTTTTGTTCTGGCTCTTACGCAGTAGGAAAGAGCAGATGAGCTGCCCGCGCAGGCTACAAAGTGAGATTCAGGTGATCGGTTTATGTGATCGACGATCACCGATCATAGACTTTTTCACGGAAGTTGACCTATTGTGATCAATTTATATATGTGTGTGTGTTCTTTCTGACTAGCCTCCCAGGCTCATCAGCATGCAGCAGCTACAAAGAACTGGAGCCATCAATGGTGGGACCAACCCTTCTATGTACCCCTCCTCCCATCATATGCGTCTGGCTGGTCCACCACAAGGCCGGATGCCCACAGCTCAGCCCAGACATAACGGACAGCAGTATGCCCCTATGATGCAGCCTCAGTTACAAAGACAGGTCAGTATACGCACACACACATTAGAATTGTGTCAGAATGAGTGTGCATGTTATCTATTCTGATACATTTGCAGATATTTTAGAGATATGATAGATAAGGCTGATCTAAACAGCCAGGAACTCATTTTGGGTGGATTTTACATAAAAATCCACTTTGCATACTTTTAGTTATACATAGGCTTAACTATCCATTGTTAATTCAGTATAATTAAACAATCTTTAGTAACATTAAAGTTTGGTCAATTTGTGTTTGTTTTGTTGTGATCTGCTGTGGTTCTCGTTTAGATAAAGATAATCCAAAAAGTTTAGCTGGAAAAGATTTAATTCCACTTTTTAAAAAATCCTTCCACGAAGAATAATTTGTTTAGCTGAAGAAGTGGTAAAATTGAAGATCAAAGCTCTTAAATGCACAAAAACGAGACATTTCAAAGCAAAAATGTCAGAAAAACTAGATACATAAACTCAGAGTGTGCAATTCATCAAATGTCAGAATAAAGTCAGGCTGATTTTAATCTGCGATCCCTAAATACATTTCCATGTCTGGTAGTAATGGAATGATCCGTAACTATAACCCGGATTAAAATAACACATTTTCACTCTTTTGGTACAAAAATTTTTTTTTTAAGAAGAGCCTACTAAAAATATTGTTTGGTCAAACGTAGCCAAGCTATTTCCAGACTGATGGGCGTCTTCTGATCTTCCCTCTTGTTTTCGATGTATTGATGATGAATAAATATAGACAAGCCAACGACAGTTTCTAAAAGTTTTATCCGAAAAGATTTTTTAGCTCTTTGTGAATTTTAACCTAAGGAATTTCCCTAAAAAGCTACTGGCTGATAATAAAATAAAAAGCTACGTTTTTTGTAAGATTACAGGTAAAGTCAATCAGTTTTAGATTGAGCCTGTATATGCTTTGATAGTGCATTTAGGATGCATGCTCATCCTCAGAATACACGGAGTTCTTATCAATGCTGTTAGATCTTCACCACTTTGCAGACATGGAAATGTGCTGTTTGTTTTTTTTGTACATGTGAGACGAGGCAATAGAAACCTCCACTATATCCAGCCCCCCTTTTTTTTTCTGTGTCCAGATGTCTTTAGAATCTGAGATGAGCCACCAAAGGTTTCGTTTCTTACTCCAATCAGGGGTTTGGCACTTTTTTCCTTCTTTGTCATTCATGTGTCTTGTGCAGCATGTGTGGTTGATCACCTGCATGTTCATGAAGTCGTGTTGTTTCTCAGGCACATTATGAATAGTTGTTTGTTGTTTTTTTTAAGAGTGACCTTCTCTTTAATGTTCCCAACCGTTCTTCTCCTCCCATTTGTTTTTCCGTATATCTTATTTTACTTTTTTCTTTTTTTTGTGTGTCCTTGCCCTCCATTTTTCTCTCTCCGTCTTTGTGCAGCATTCCAACCCCGGACACGCTGGCCCCTTTCCAGTGGCGTCCCTGCATAACGCCAGTCCCACGAGTCCGACCAGTGCCAGCATGGCCGGGGCCCACGCACACCGCGGCCCTGCCAGCCCCATAATTGGTCCCATCGAACTCATCCCCTCCGTCACTAATCCTGAGAACCTGCCCTGCCTCCCTGAGATACCGCCCATCCAGGTGTGCATATTTTAAATTAAAATTTTTAAAACCAAAGTTTGATTTGTCAAAACACTTTAGCAAGACATGGCTTAATCCAGCTGTATTCAAGCATTTGCGGGTGTAATAATGTGAACAAGTTGAGTGCTTACATTATTGGGACCTTACATTATTGATGCGACCGCTAGCGGCCTAGCGGTCCCACTATTTCGCACAACAGATTCTTACATCTATAGCTCTTAAATATCAATATCTTGAAAAATGCAATTAAATACAGTTGTGCATTAAGTGATACAAGTGCACTACATCATGCAACTATTAACAATTAGTAAGTTGTTCCTTCTTAATAGGTTTTAAAGCACTTTGTCATTATCACAGGAAAGGGCACAAAATATTGTGATAAACTTCCACCTCTGTGTGATCATCCTTGTTAATCACCGTATTAGAAATGTACTGCATCTATTCTGTCTAGACAACATGGCATTTCTTTGTTTTTAGTATTGCAACCAATTTTCAGGATTTCTAAAAAAAAGTGTCCATTCCCATGGTTTAGATAACATTTCCCCGAGGGGTGGACCCATCGATCGCATCAACCCCGATTTCTTTAAATTTGGGCAATCGGCCGATGCATGTGACAACGATCCTTTCCACCGACCTCACTTACATTTAAGTAGCCTCCAAGCTGCTGCATTTGGTGATTTATTTTTTTTTTTTTGCACTACAAGGAAACTTGAAACTCAGGACACTTTTTTTTTTAATGTTTTAAGTTGTTTTGTTTTAAATTCTGCTGAGCAGTGCTGCACAATGTGCAAACCAGCCAGAGCCAGCAAAAAACCCTGAAAGCTGAGTAATGCTGCTGCCTGCAGATAATGTCAACTAAATGATGGCTAGTTAATCCATGCCGGTATATCATGTTAAGCTGGAAGAGCAACTGATGTTGTTGTTACCTATGTTTGCTGGTTATTTAATACTAGGAATAAATCCAATCCTCTGTAGTTTCAGTGCAGGACTTGTGCTTTCCACATATTTAAAAGAAATCTTTATTGCCACAATAGAAAGAGCAAAGAGTCAGGGAGGAAGAATTAGACCAGAGACCAGCAGCAGGACGGTGATGCAGGGTCTTCTCAGGTAAGGAGAGATTATGACTTGCAGAGAAAAAGACGTAGGTTGGTGGGAGAAACCAGGCAGGTATCAGGATTCAGAACATTCATTCATTTACACTCCAGAATATGTTCAGTCTGTACTATAGGTGGCACAATGAGAAGGTCATGTATAGTTTATATTTAGACAGCTTTTTGTTTATTATTTCAAGACACTATTTGTGTTCTTAAAGGCCACATATATAAGTAATGAAATTTGAATTCATCTAAATTTTGCACATATGTGCTGCTACATTTGACTAAATTTAGTGTTGTCACTTGCTGTGTTTATGCCATTAAAATGTCCTATTATTCTTCTACCTTGTCCTTTCCATTCTATTTTGCGTTCCAAGTAGTAGCTTGCGAACAGGGATGGTGTTTTATTGAACATTTACGATCACTGTTGCCATAAGATACATACATGTACATGTGTAACCCTTCTTTGCTCGTCTCAGATCCAATAGGCCGACTCCTCGACAGATACATTCAGGTTCATCGTATTTATTCTTTAGAAAAGAATAAAACAAGGAGGTGGTTATCTCCAGTCTAGCAGCTTCTGCCCCCCCAGTAACGGACATCAACAGAAAAAGGGGACGAGCTGTCAATTACCGGTTACTATGGTAACCACCCACTGCCAAGAGCAACATAACAGAACTTAAAACACCAATAAATGTCTAAAGAAGTATATAAAAAAAATAAAGTCAAATAAACAAACTTTGACAAACTTCACATTTACAACATTGTTACATTAAAACCTTCTTACACATGCAATTAATCTTTTGCATGCTACCAAAACAGACCCTGGCTAGAATGTTAAAAAGGAATGCACCATACCGTTTCCCTTGCAGACAGTTTATTTCTCATGCGCCATTGTCTGATTTTGCATTTAAAGAAATGGGCTTCATAGATTGTAAACAGCTTTATTAGTTTTAGCTGAAGATTATGCTAAGCTGAACATTGCTTAGAATTTTCTGATGACACAGGCACACTTGCATGTCACTGTTTAAGTCATTACTGTCCACTTTGCAATAATAAAAATGTTTATTTAATTTTAAAGGTTGCAAAAATATTTATTTTCGTGTTTATATAAAATAGGAAATCTGTTTAGTGCTGCACTCGGGTCAGATCGGCTGTAAAACTGCAATTAGTGCACCCCTAATTTCAACACTTTAAATTACATATTCAAGATCCTTAAATGGTAATTAAAACACAACACAAATGTTTTATATCAATTGAGTAAGAAGTACAAGTTCTTTAAAGCTTCAGGGTTACTGAGTTTTAGAAAGCTGATGTAATTTGTTAACATGTGTGGCTTGGATCATTTCTAGAGGACAATTTAAGTTGTACAAAACTAAAGTCTTTAATTGTTCTACTGATTCACATAGATTGGAGTTTGAGAAAATATGATAACATTATCAGCCTTTCTTCTTGACATGATTGCAAGATTTACCCTTGAGTGGATTAAGCATACAGAAACAATATTCTCCTGCTTCTTAAATTTAGTGTTTTTATCTATGTTACGTGATTTTTAATGAGCCGTTCTTTGCGCTCCCACTGACGGTAACCAGACCCTTGACAGAGCAGCTCGCCTCATGCACACCTAGAGAGGAATCTGCAGCGATTAAATTGGCTTGTGTTTCTCGCTGTTTTGTCATCGTGAACATCAGTTTATAAGTGAAAAGTCCCAAAAATCCAAATTTGTCCAGTTCAAACCAAAGTCAGTATTTTGTGTTTTACATCAAATTCCTCTATGCATTTTAGTGGAAGATGAATGGATCAAGTAAATATGAATAACAATCTTCTTTTTTTTTAGCAATTTAATTGCTTTTGTGATCATTTGGAGCAGAAATGTAAACTGAAAGACTAATTGAGTAGTTGCACAGCCGTGGTTGCACATCATTTTCAACTAGATTTTAACATAACTATTAATGTCTTTGTTTTTGTTAAAATGATTCAATAAAACCTGTTACACTCATCAAGTTTGTATTTTCATAAAACCTTAATCTGCTCATTCCCAACCAAAACACACTCTTTACTTACCTTAAATGTGTCCTAGATGTTTTTAGGTACTGCATTACATTAGGAAAACATTACTTCATAATAATAAAATGTAATAATCTGATGAATGAAATGCTAAGTAATGGCCCTCAAATATTACAGCCTTCCAAATATTGCTGTCAAATAGACCTTCTTTATTGTAATATTTCACTGATTTCTCTGTTGTGCAGCTATGCTATTTGATTCATTAGCCAAATCTTGTTGAAACTTTTTAATGTAGTTTGTCATGTAAAAATGTCTATCTTTGTTCACCCGGAGTTGGAATAACCACCAACTACCATTGTAATATAACTCTGTCGTAGCTGCAAACTCTCTGCATCTACACACACTCGTTGACACGTTCCTAAACTCTGACTTTTGTTGTCAGCTGGAAGATGCTGGTTCCAGCAATCTCGGATACCTCCTCTCTCGTTGCATCTCCGCCAGCCAACAACACCAGCTGGGCTCCACAGACATGAACCCCTCTCCCGGACTGTCGACCCTTTCTCCTGGATCGTCAGGTACTCGCATGCTCAAAGAGAGTCATACTTTAAACCCCCATGAACTGTTTAGGTAGAAACGGTAAAGTTTGCAACTTCGTCACAGCACAGTCCATGTTCTCCTCTGGCAGGTCTGTCCAACGCTCACACACCGGCGCGACCTTCCAGTACGTCAAGTACAGGCAGCAGAGGCAGGTAATGCAACGGGAAGCTTTGTGACGCAATGAAAAGGGGTTTAAAGAAATGGAGAAAGCATCAACAAATCAGAGCTTCAAATATAACTTGGGAAGAAGACCAGTTGTCTTCGTCTGGGATTTTAGTTGTAGGTAGATGTGCTTGTTGGCTTAATACAGTATTTTGGGGTTTCTGCTCATTCTTAAATTCATGTCTAAATCTAAACATAAGGCCTTAAAAAGTCTTAAATTTGTTTTAAAAATTACGGTGTATTTTTAATGTTAATTACATTGGACAACAATTGTCTTTTATCTCTATTTGCAACTGGCAAAAGTCCTTAATTTCATTCATAATAGTCTTAAACTGTCCTAAAAAGTCTTAAATTAGCACAAATTCTGTTCGAGACATGGGAAGACATATTTTTTATAATCTCACTGCTGCAGAACAAATGAAAGTGCAAAAAGCAGGTTTCTTGTTTCAAATACGCAAAAAGAAACCGACCAAATTAAAGAAATAAATGGACAGTCGAAGCCACCGTCAATTCCTCTCGGCATGCAAAGTAGATTAAAACGTGCTGAAAAGGGAACAGCACCTTAGTTAGAAAGAGCTCCTCTTCTGTATGTCCAACAACTTCCCACCATTTCCTGCTTGTAGAGCCGCCACTCAGAAATTTATTGATGGCTCTACTCCTGCTGGAAGTAATAATCTCAGACGAGGTACGCTCAAGTGCTCTTAGTCAGACCAGGGGAGAGCATTTCATTGTGCAGCAGAATGATGAACACAGGCACATGTCCAGAAAAAGCCAAAGAACTATTCTTGTAAAGATGAAGGGTGTCTTTGTTTTATAGAATCAGTCACCGAAGGCCAAACTAAGAGCCAAAAAAGCACTCGGTGTCTGCAGTGCAGCAGCGACTTGGAGAGGATCACCTGGGAGAATTCAATGTCTCTTCTGGTGTTTCTGAATGTAATATTTCAGGCTGTCCTTAAGCAAAGTGTAATCCATCAGCCTTTAAACATTTGCATTTTAGTTGGAGTTAGTGTTACTTTTTCACATCTGAAGCCTCCGGAGGGAGAAATGTTTCCTGATTGTTCCATAGAAATTCTGTCTGTGGGAAGAAACATTCAGACCAAGTGTTGGCAGAATGATGTAGTTTTTATAAGAATGTTGAAGCACAAAGCAACACGAGATATGAAATATATCTTTAGTATGGAGGAGTTTCTTTTACTCAGTAAGTTTATGACTTTCCTGATATTTGCAGTTTTTCTAACTTCTTATAACACTTCTGCTGTTGCTTACTCATACCTGCTGATTTTTGCAGAGTTTTTGTGTATTTCTTGTAAATAATCTCTTGCTGTTTTCTACGTACAAATATAAAAATCAAGTACATTTTTAAAAAATATCCTACTTTGTGCATTTCTTTTAAACTACTTATACCATTTTTAATAACTATACAGAATATTTTTGCTTGTGTTGTACTTTTGCTCATACTTTGCAGTATCTTATTTTTAATTTTCTGTTTTTCATAAATATTTGTTTTACTTTCATTTGAATATGCATGTTTCCATGTACTTTTAACTGCCGCTTGTGCAACATTGTCAAGATTGTGGGAATATAAATATAATTTTAATAAGAGGGTTTCAGCAAAGTCCTTAAAAATCTTAAAATGATCCACATTTTTCCACATTGTTATGAAAACATGTAAAATTTAGCCATAATCAATAATTTAGGATATTATTGCAAGTTCTCTGTTAGTAATGATATATGGATTAATTACACAGACTCATGTTTTTTTTGGTTAATTCTATTGATTTTCTGCTTACAGCTGGTGAAAACACAACATTTAAGATTAGAATATTACATCAGATCAACACAGAAGCCATATTTAATACAGTAATGTGAATTTAGTGAAAATTATGTTAAATGACTGATTATGGGGTCTTTTCAAAAGGTTCTTTTAATCTTAAAAATATAAATTTTTCCATCGCGCTCTCTAAAACGATGAGCAGCGACTGGGATATTGCCTACATTAATATCTCTGCAACATGATTTCATATATTTTGCAGCAATATTAAAAGCTATGAGATAGAGGCCCAATTTGAATTGTGCCCACTCTGTAGTTTTGTGGTAAAAAACTTAAGACAAAACTGCTATAAATGTTATCGAATTATTTAAATACCTTGCATTCTTTGTGCATTTTTATATATTCGGTGACACTAATCCAGTATAACAAATGTTTTAGGCTGTGAAGTTGTTAAAAAAAAAAAAAAAAAATTACAGCTGAATTGTTTCAATGGCAGTCTTGTTTATGAAAATGTTAGATTTTTTTTCTTCCAGTAGCTGGAATAACTATTGATGTTTGCTATAAACCCAAAGCAGAAAGACAAACATTTTAAATATTTGTTTATTTTTGGCTGGTCGTCGTGTTATTGGAACATTTACCAATATCATCAAATATTACGTTTTCATAACATTGTGCAGCCCTAGTGGAAACCAAAACAGCAGCAGGCATTTTTATGGTTTATTTATGTTCGGTTTGTCCTGCCCCCCGTTTCCAGTAAGCTACGAATGAAAAACTGAAGAAATAACGGAGAGGGAACAGTAAACAATGTCATAAGACTGATTTCATCCAAATGGCCACCTGCTGGTTTAGCACAGGTTTTACAGAGTTTTGATTGGAGAGGAAAAAATCTATGTAGCTACAGCTTAACATGGACCTTAGTGGGCTGATAATCTGTAGGCATAAAGAGAGCGGTCTGAGTTTTATGGTGAATTTGATCAGGTTCATTGATATTTCGATGCCTGGGTTTTGTTTGTTTTCAGTTCTAGCTCTGCTGGCAGAGCGGGGACAGGTGGTGGATCGGCTGCAGAGCAGCTGAAGGTGAAGAAAGAACCCTGCACTGAGGATGACTACAGCTGCTCCTCTTCTGTGAAGACTGAGCGAGGCAAAGATGCTGGGAGGAGCGCCTGCATGGTACGGACAACAATTCCCAGGCTGGATGGAAATGAATGTTTTTCTTTGAAATGTAGTTTCTGGTCAGATAATTAGGTCAAAATTCTTTTGTATATATTTTCACTAAGGCTGGGCGATAAATGTCAGCACACCCAAGGCGGTTATCTTGTTTGACAAGCACGTTTTACAGCTTCTATTTATTTCAACTTTGAATTTCTTAACAATAATAAAGTCATGATATTGCAAGAATGCCCTCGTATTGTTACCAGAGTAAAAACATTTAATGAGAATAAATTGGTAATTTTATGAGAGCTCCATCAATAAAAATAACTACAAATTAAAATGAGGAATATTGAGCATCTTGTGAAGTTATACTTTGGCATAAGTTTTAGAAATAATACATGATATTATACTCTAAATCTTTAAGCACATCATCATCAAATTATTTTCAGTTGCAGGACTTTGAATCGATTGTGCTAAGTGTCTATTTTAGGGCTGTAACGATTCCTTGAATGATTCTAGTACCTCGATTGTTAAAATTCCTCGAGGAAAATGTATCTGTCTCGAAGCTTCATTAAGTTATATTTTATTTAGTGCACCGTGTTCCGGCCGGGTTATTACTTGCGTTGCGTTTTTTCCTTGTATTTTTTAGACGTTTTTCAGGTACAACTATATCTTTATTCTGCTAATAGTATGACTATATTCTCGTAATTTAACAACATTAATTTAACATTTTCGTAGCCTGGCCCCATTACTCTGTCGTAGACTTCACAAAATGGATGACTGAAGTAAAAGCCACTTTTTAAAAAATATTTCCTGTCATTTTATTATTTAAAAGAAAGCGAGGAAAGAAAAAAATCAATTAAAATCAGATCTGGTGTAAAAAAAATTGAAGATTTATTGCCCAGCTTTAATGTTCTTGCATGTTTCAGTGTTAAAGAGGCAGGTTTAAGTTATGCACCATAAAAACATTTCTCTAAAAGAAGTGCACCTTTTGTGTTGTCGCTGTAGATGAGCAGTCCAGAGAGCAGCCCACTGGGGGTTCCATCCGCAGGGCCAGACGCTTACAGGGATGTTGGCGAACGCGTCAAAACGGAGCCCATGTCTGAGACGTCTTGCTCTGGACTGAACGGCACGTCGTCTTCCACCAACACTACGACAAGCCAGACAGGCTCTGCACTCACCAATGGAAGCGTAGTCAAAAGAAGTGGGTCGCATGATGCAGCGCAGGGCGGTGGTGGGAAAGATGACGACCCCAATGAAGACTGGTGTGCTGTTTGTATCAACGGCGGTGACCTTCTATGCTGCGACCGCTGTCCTAAAGTATTCCACATGAAATGTCACGTACCCACCATAAAAATCTTCCCACAGTAAGTGCATCCTGTGCGTTTGTATGTTTTGCCATAGTAACATTTCAGAAAGCTCATCTTTGTGGCCATATTTCGGTAAACTAGATCAATCTAAAGGCTCTACTTTGTGTGATTTATTTTTTTGTCCCTTAGAGGTGAATTTCTCTGCACATTCTGCCGGAGTATAGCTGACCCAGAGATCGAGTATTGTGATGAAAGTAAGAGGATCAAAGGAGATCAGAGCCTGAGTCCTGAAGACCAGCGGGTCAGCACTGTCAAAACATCAATCGAAGACGTCTTCATGACCACTACAAGACGTGTAACTTTGTCTTTTTCTGTCTGCAGAGATGTGAACGCCTGCTTCTGTATATTTTCTGTCATGAGCTCAGCATGGGCTTTAGGGAACCTGTTGCAAGCTCTGTAAGTGTTCCCACCTTCCACACACACATCATTCAACAAGCTACACTTCATGAATTACATCAAATATTTTACTTATATTAGCAGTGACCACATTCATGATCACTAAATAGTTTTTGCTTTAATCCACTTAACTTATTAGTGCACACTTTCATTCATCTCCACTGTTTTTCACAGTAGAGAAAAACAGTAGAGATTGGCATCCCAGCAGGGCCAGACTTAGGATTGTGTGGGCCCCTGGGTTTGAGCCAATGTGCGGGCCCCACTTAATCATGATTCCATGTCTACAGTTGCACATAACATGTACACAGACACACAAACAGATTTATTGTGAATGAGAACATCAATCTGTGTAACCAGAGCTTCTAGTCAGGCATTGAGTCTGACTCTGTTAACTAAAACACAGTGGCCATCTGTAGTCCCAACATGCACAAATATTTCACTGCTTGCTGTACTTCTTTCAGCAATTCATAATTGATCATCAAGGATCATTTATATGACCAATGTTTTTTTTTTGTTTTTTTTCTTCAGCCCATCCTCTGGTTATCTCTCTTAACTAAATATGTTTTCTTCCGTAACATAAATTTAGGTAAACAATCCAGTCCAACTCGTTTAGCTTAAATAAAATGCATCTAGCTAACTGGATGGTCTCTTAACTCCCCTTTATGCATAACAAACTTATTTTTTCAGTGACCGAGATGGTGGCATAACTGGATGTTTTTCTGACATTGTGCCTTGTACTTATTTACTCTACTTGTGTACAATCTGAAGTAGAAATCTTACATTTGTGCTATTTTCCCAGATTCCCCAGCCTACACCTCGATTTTATGAACACTGTTTTTTATTTGCAATATTTCAGTATGTAACATACCTCTGTCCTTGGATCTAGGTGCCCAACTACTACAAGATAATTAAGCAGCCCATGGACCTAAAGAAGGTGAAGAAGAAGCTGCAGCTGCGAAGCTCCCAGTATTACAAGACCACACAGGAGTTTGTGAATGACATGCGCCTTATCTTCAAAAATTGTGCAAAATACAACGAGGTGAGCAGCATGAGGCTTCAACCTGCTTGGGGAATGGCAGTGACTAAAATTGTGCATGCAGACACAAGTCACACTGATGTACACGGACGTTATGCAATCCTATTGGAAAATATAGAATCTCCACTCTTGGATGTAAGCTTATGAAATTCCTTAAAAAATATTTTCTCCTTCAGTTACAGTTGGAGCAATAGGTCAAAAGCAAGAGAAGTGTCACCAAAAACAACAAAGTTAAAAACGTTCCGTATCGTATGAAATACAAACTTCTTTAAAAAAAAAAGTTAAAATTGTGAAAGATTCAACATTTTTGTCACTCAACTCAGAAAGTAAAACTCGTACTATATAGCTTTGCTAGGCATAGTGAAATATTTTGAGCCTTTGTTTCTTGTAATTTTCATGACCAACTAATTTCACGGCTGACAGGTGAGCTGGGTATGTGCTTCACTTTCTGAAACGAGCGACAAAAATATTGAACTTTTTCCACAATATTTAAATTTTTTGAGATGTATAAAGCAGGTGCAAGTGATGAAAACATAGAGGTTGACTTCAGATGATGATCAACAGGATTACATATTTGTAGCGTTTATTTCATTCATTTAAACTTGTAATGAGCATTTAGTTACATAGAAGAAAGCTAAATATATTAAGTAAATGAGAACAGAGTGGGGAAGCAGTGATGAGGACATTTTGTATTATTACTCTGAGACGTAGTTTAAAAGAGAAGTTCCTCTTTTGACTTTTAAATATAATCTATACATCAAATGTATTCTTTTTTTTTTATAGTTCTTGATTTCACCTCTCCCCCAAGCTGCTTATGGTTTCATTTTTTTTGATTGAATTTATTACCATCCAAGAGTAGCGATTCCACATTTTTTACCACCTGCTCATTCATATTATTTTTATTTTGCATTTAACCTGACCGACTTTATTTTGAAGCCATTAAAAGGGTACATCTGCATCTCCATAAAATTGGAATATAGTCAAAAAGTACATTTTAATAATTCATTTCAAAAAGAGAAATTCATAAACACACATTTATATATTTATATGTGTTAATGTAGACGATTGTTGGTTACAGCTAATGAATGAACCACGGCCATTAAAGCAGGCATCGCTGCTTTAAAATATCTACTATTAGAAATTTGCCATTTTTAATGAACCATCATTTTATTTCTAGTTTTAGGATTTAAAATAAACATAACATTTAATAAAGGATATGGATCTTTCTTCTTTTTTTTGTAGGATAGAAAATTATGTCAAAACTAGAAAAACTCATAGATTCCAGCCTAATGACAGCAGACCTAAAACCTATTACTAGGACTTTTAAGTGTTGTTCTTTGTGGAAATTCAGGACAAATATTGCAGAAATAAACTGAACAACATTTCATTGTTAAGATATCAAAAGTTAGAAATTCTGTAGTCAAAGTTAAAAAGAGCCATTGTGGGACTCCAAGGAGCCCAAACTCAGCAGTTACTTCTACTACTTATGTTCTACCAAACTTTTCTACTCTTGTGGTAGAAAAGTTTTCTCCCATTAAACTTTTACATGAATTTAGCTTTGATATGTCACTATAGCTTCTTTATTAATGGGCGAACAGGATTGTGTAGGCTGTAACCCAACACTTCCATATTCCTTTTTTTGTATTGATCAGTTTCCAGAGGATCTAACTTTTGGCTTAGCATCATCTGTTGGCCACAATCTTCAAAACTGACAAAAGCAAATTAATCTATCACCATTCATCTCTGCAACAAGGGAATGTCACGTTATGAACTAACTTTCCGATGGTATTTCAAAAAGAGATGCACTTGTATGCTCATTACTCTTAACCACGTTTTGAACCTGGCATATTGGTTGTGATGCTTGCAGTTTTGTTCGCTTGCACTAATTGTTGTCAAGTGGAGTTTAAAGGCATCTCCTCCTCTCTTCACATTTGCCATCACTCATTACTAACACCGCTCTACCACTGCTTCACATCGGTAAACCACACGGTTGTTTAAAAAAGCTTTCATTGCGAGAGAAAACATCCACATTCTTAATAAGAGAGGAAGGTTTCCAGGTATTTATTAAATGATATTTATTGTAGATATTTATTAAATGCACATGCTGGTATTTATTCATTGAGGAAAAACATCATGTAAAGCTGAAGAGACGATTGGATGCATATTATTTGGACCAGAAAACAACATGGTGAAACGTATACAGAGGGGAAAAAGTTTGGCAAGCGACCATGCTCTCCGTTTGTCGTTTGCCACCTTCACTTGCTGTTAATTGATGCACTTTTTTTGACTGGGTGATTTAACTGAGCACAGTTTAAAAGAAACAGATTCCTTTATCTGTTATGAACTAAACTTTCCTGTGCTATGAATTCTTCTCTCCTCCTCCTGCTTCACTGTCTTTGTTGTAATGTTATTACCCCCTTTAGATGTCTCGAATAATCCAAGTTTATGATGAGGAGAAAGAGATTAATACCCAGGTAAGCCGTTTCAAATGGGGCACCTATCTCCTGCTCCCTCCCACTGAGGCTCCAAGAAATGTGCGGAAACGCCCCGAGTGAAGCTCTTAGCAGCTGCCTTTAGATTCAAAGCACCTTTAAAAAAGAAAAAACAATGCTGAAAATTGGTTGACACAGATCTTATTTCTCAATAAGTGGCAAAACGGGTCACTAAGTTTGCTTTCCTTTCACTTTTTTCTGTGACTGTTTTCACTCTCAGATCCAGGCTTTCACTTTATATTTTGCTGGCTTTAATACAGCAGATGAGTGTAACATGAAAATATGCTGCTGACAGAAGATGCTCTTATAAAGCTCACTGACTTAAAGCAAACTAATATCGTAAACAAATGTAGACTTCACTTCTAAGAAACTAACCATTTGGGACACGTCTGTTTTACATTACTAACATAAAGGAGCTTTTATTAACTTTCAGCGTCGACCTGCAGTGAGCTGCTCAAGGCGGTTTGAATGTGTGCTTGCCTCATTCAAGTCGCTCAAAAATAGAAGGCTTGCATAGAAGACTTAAAGTTACACAGTAGAAAAAAAGGTTTTAAATATGCAAAATGACTGAGCGTGTATAAATGGTTAGTTTTATCAACACTAAGAAAAGTTTGAGATAGTATGCTGTTTATGCAAATGTTCCTTTAGTGTCCAGGGTGTGGAGTATTGGTGCAGGATCTGTCAGTCTTGGGTTTATTTGGTTGTTTTTGTCTGACATGTCATTTCCAGTTGAGTTCATTTTACTGCCTTGGACCAAAGTCAAAGAAATATTGTAAAACGGAGTAATAGAAGAACTAGCATCCTCTGCTTCTGTCACGTTTAGCAGTTTATTCCAGTAACAATTTTTACCGAAGCAGTTTCAGTTTTTAAAGAAATATCTTGGATGCTAGTTACCAGGTTTACTGTGAATACACCTAAATAAAACGGCACAAAACACATTAGAGGAATGGAGAAAGAAATCTGTAGAAATGCACCGATCAGAATTATACGACCAATTCCCGATATCCGGTTTCACAAAGGTTTGGCCCCTGATGCAGGGGCCAGTAATTTTCCGTATTAGGAGTAGAGACAGCAGACATTACAGGACTCTTTTAATATACTGAAGCAAAAAACAAAACTACACAAGTGATATTTTAGACGCCAGTTTCTGTATGTGCTCATTGAAGAATGTAGATGTTTACCTTTACAGTGAGATTTTTGGCAGGTTCCCTAATCAGGGATTTTCCATAACAGAGAAGTCGGCTCTATAAATCAGCAGGAACAATTATGAAACTGTTGTTCGTTACTATGCAGTGCCCTCAGTACATAGCTTCTGACAGTAAGTATTTAAATAAAAAGCCTTCTGAACAGTTTGACTGTACTGTATTTCAAAATAGTGTTGGAAGCAGATGTGCTTTAGTGCATGCATGATACAGGTACCTAATGCTGATATTGGAATTCACTCCAGTATCATCCAATAAACAAGTATCTAAAATCTCCGCTCCAGCATTCATTCTGTCCCAGTTTCTATCCAGCAGCACTTATATCCTGAAAACACACCAACAATAAATGGGTCAGTTGTTCTCATGCCTATCGCTTCTGACTACTGTTCTCTGAGTAATGTCACTTTCTGAAGCCTTTTCTAAAGTTCCACTCTACAGAAGAAGCAATAAAAGTGTTCATCATTCGTGCCGATGTCACATTGGTATCGGTATCGTCCACTACTGAAAACTATGACGTCTGCATCGTATTAGAAGGGAAAAAAATATTGTATTGGGACACTTACAGTGAAAACCGTTTGAATTAACATCAGTGGTGTAGATTTGTTTCAGATTTCATCTTCAGCAGTGTTGAGGCTTTCAACATCAAGTTTCATGTTACCGCTGATCAATGCAGGTTAGCCTTTATTTAGTTTAATGAAAAGCTCTTCATTGAGCCATGTTCATTACATTCTTACGCAACCTTGGAAATCTCGTTTTATGGAATAGATTTTTCTTTTGTTTGTTTCGGTGGGTGTTGTTGAAAACGGCCTCTTTGACCTGTAAGTCACTAGCGGAGATGTTTCATGGAGCCACAGTGGGACCGGAAGGCAGGACATCCTCGCTCTGTACAGCAAGGTTGAGCTGGGGCCACTTTGCCACCAGGAGTCTTAACCAAATCTAATTTGTCTCCTCATTCTCCTCTTCCTTCTTCCTGCCTCCAACCCACTCATGTTTCCCCTATCCCGCCCACACTCAACGGTACTCACACCTTTCCTTCTCTATGTCACTCCTCACGCTCTTCTTCTTCTCCTCCTCCTCCGACCTCTTCCTCCTCCTACTGTTCCTCCTCCGACAGGCGGGATCAGAGATGGCGATATCTGGTAAGGCGGTGAGCCTGTACTTTGAGGAGAAGCTGCAGGACATATTCCCGGATCAACACTTCCCCGACTCGCCGGACCCCGCGTCCTCCGACGAGAAGGAGAGGGAGGACGTGGACACGGAGGACTCCGAGGAGGACTTCGTTCAGCCTCGACGCAAGCGGTTGAAAACGGACGACAAGCTTGTTCACATCAAGTAAAAACCCGGCGTAAAGAAACGACAAGTTAAAAGACTGTCTTCCTTTCATCTCCCAGCCTCTGTTTTTTTTTAATTATTGTTATGTTGGAGAGACAAAAAGTATGACGTTTTCTAAACCAACTCATTAGATTGTTGCCTTGGAATGAAAGTATTTACAAGTCGTCTGCCATATTTTATTCTGTTTCCCCCCGAGAGCGTAAACATGGATCTTCTATTTCATGGACACTGACCCGCTTGTACAGATTTTAAAGTAGGACTTCTTGTTCTGTTGTAGCTACCAACTGATTTGTTTTGTTTTCTATCATCCATTTGCATTTGTAGAGTTGTAACAATTTCTTTATAAAAACATTTAACTTGACTTTTTCTGTTTGATGTATATTATCTATGCTTTGACATTGAGCCTACTAAGTATTTGTATGACTTTGTGGAAACGTTGTGTACATAAGAGAGTCTACCGTATATGTGTTTTGGTGCGTCAATAAAACCTGTTCTTAAAGCACAGCAGAGGAAAATATTTGTGCAGCAGGTTGTCGTTTCCCTAAGTTTTAACTACTGCAGGTGCAACAACAACATCCGGAAGATAAACGGCAATATTCGTTCAAACAATCCAGCTTACTGTGGCGATACTGAAAAACAAAAAGAGTGTGGCAGCTCAAAAACAGAAGAAGTGCAACAAACGATTATATTAGTAATCAGTTATTCTGATGTTTATTCTGATCAAATGTATGCAGTACTAGAAATATATTAAACAATGCGAAAACCCCCAACTCGATTCCATTTTTAATCAAGAAAATAAAAACTACTGCCTAAAATGCAATAATGTAGAATGTGCAGAGTGTATTTGAACAGGTGAAGCTGAAACTAAACCACGTGAGTTTTGGCTAAAGCATGTTTTTATCTTTAAAATGTATTAATATTTTTGTACAGTTTTGACTTAATTACTGCTCATTTTTTCAGCAAAAGACTTTGAATCTGTTTACTCTAGCTAACGATTAATCGACTACTAAATTGAAATTGCCTTCCACCTTTTCTGTCTCTCTCTGTTTGGGTTGTGGTAAACTTCAAATCGGATTTCTTTCAACAATGGCTTGTTTCTTGTCATTGTTGCGATTTGGCTAAACCTGTGGAGGATATGACTAATCCGTAATCCGAATAAAACACATTTTGTAGTTGTAATGTGGCGGGGTGGGGATGTAAAAGACTGTTTTCAGAAATATTTACAGTTGTGTTTTTGTTGCCACTAGTTACTTTCTTCACCGCAACAGATTATTTATGTTCAAGAAGTCTCCGAGTCCTCCTGGGCTGCAGCAGAACGTTCTGCTGACTTTCTCACAGCTCCTCTCTGACGGATGATCGACAGGCGGGTTTGTGCTGATTCAGCATTTGATAAGAAGATCGTATTTGCGTCTGTTGGATCTATGGGGGACTGGGTTCGGTTTTTGTTCTTTGGGGGCTGATGGGTTAAGGTCGGAACGAAGCACGTGATTCCAGGAAACCTTAAAAAAAAAAAAAAAACAACAGCTTTTCGTGCTGACTTCAGTGAACTTGGTGCTGAGTCGTCAGTCTGGCGGCGGGTCAGCTGACCCCTGGCCAGCACCAAACAAACCCACAAAATAACAATTGGAAGAAGACCGGTTTGTATTTGGGATTCAGCTTCGGACTTTAATAGCCTTCCTGGTAGGTTCTCTCTTTCCTCTGTTCACATGTTTTTTTGATAAATATAGTTATAGTTATTACAAAGTTTACATTTCTGATTTAACGCAACTTGGTTTCCAGTTGTTTTGAGGGCTACATTGCTTAATAGATTATAATAAACATGACTGTCAATGTAATTTACGTGACAGGTCATGATAGAGGGGACATTTTCTAGTAACATATGGAAAATACGAACGTAGCTCTGTGATCTTTGGCGAGGTTTGTCATTTAATGAGGAATGTTCGAGGAAAAAAAAGGTTTATATCGGCTTAGAACCAGTTACAGAGTTAATGTAGGTTAATGAGGTTGATCATATGTGCTGAGAAATGTTTACTATGTGGCGATTTTTTCTTTCTTTTCCTTATTATCGTAGTTTGGAGCTTTGTTCAGACCAAAGCCGCGTTCTATGGGATGTATGGCAGGCCGTTTTAACATAAATTCTGTTTTACCGCCCTTACATTCCAGATATCATAAATTGTTTTATGACTACATGTTTTAACGATTTAAGATATCTCTAATTACATTTTTACTAGATAAAATAAATACTTGAGATATCTCTAATTACATTCTGACTAGTCAAATAGAGTTGTATGGAGAATTCAATTCAAGATATCTACAATGAATTACTGACTGAAATACACATTTCAGATATCTACAATTAAATTATGACTAGTCATAAAGTAAATTCAAGATATCTCGAATGGCAACATAATTCAAGATATCTTAAATGTATTTTTGGATAGGAGAAATGTAGTTTTGATTAGTGAAAACTAAATGATAGATATCTTAAAAGCAAATAATGACTTGACAAAACTAAATTAAATATATCTTGAATTGTAATTTTGACTAGTCAGAATTCCTTTTCAGGTATCTCCAAATAAATTAGAGATATCTTGAATTGCACAGCTTTTCCATTTAAGATATCTTAAATTAACATCCTGACTAGTCAGAATGACATTACTGATATCTTGAATATGTATTCTGTACAGTCTACTCTTAATGCGGAAAATTACAGGCGTAGGAGAAGGTTTGTGAGGTTGTAGTTAAAACGTCTAAGTGTAGAAATTTAACGTTTGTAGAAATTGTAATTGTGTGTGTCTACTTTTATTTTGTATTTGCAATTTCTTCATATGTGTGACCATATATTTACAAGTACCTGGAGTTGCGCACAAATTTTCTTTTTACGGTTAACAAAACATGTTTCACAGATACAACTATCCAAAGTTGCACACAAAGATGCTTACACGAGTTACAAACCCAGTATTACACACGCACAGGTATTTTGAGACTATTTTCACTCCATACTATTACAACATTGCCGAGCTCTTTCTACGTTGTGGCATTTACAGATAATTTTACAGATAAAATTCTGCAGGCAACTGTTTGGACAGCACAAAGGGGCTTCCACGCAATTCTTAATTCAGATATCTAAAATTGTAATTTTGACTAGTCATAATTAAGTTCAAGATATCTTAAATTGTAATTACGGATGTATGGCCCTTCAAAGGACGGATCCAGTGACGTAATTTGAGATATCTTGAAAGGAATTTTGACTCGGCAAAATGTAATTGAAGATATATCTTGAATTATTATTTTTACCAGTCAGAATGTAAATGCAGATAACTTAAATTACAATTCCGGACAGTCAAGATGCATTTTTAGGAATGTAATTACAGAGAGTGAGACGAAACCGAATTTGTGTTAAAACGGCTTGCCATACACAGTCACTTACGCTCATTGCTACGTTTGCGGATACGTTTTTAAAATCAGCCAATCAGTGGGGAGGACGGAACACCTTTGCTGTTGTTTATCGTGATCTTCCGCGGTATGTTCCCAAACCTCCGGGCCCTGGAAACGAGTCCACAGGCGAACACCACATATTATTCATGTTCACATTGTTAAAGGTGAACCAGTTTGGTCACATGTGGGAGGTAATGTAGATAGCTTTTGTTGCTAACCTCTGCAGTAGCTACTAAACAGCGTGTTTATTGTTTTGATATCGACCTTTATAGATGTGTAACCTTTACTGGTAGTTCTGGTTTCTGCATCTGTTCTCCTGCGTTCAGATTCATTACCGATGTTTTTCTGTTTGTTTTCATCAGAATAAGCTGACATTTGAGCCACAAGGCCGAGACAAGCAGTTTGTTTGCTTTGGTTTCCTTTAAAGGACGGCGTCAGTCTTGCTTGTATTGTTGCGACACATTGAGGTCTGGAGGTTTATTTCTGTATTTTACTTCAATATCTGTTTAGAAAAGGTTTTTTTTTTTTTTTATGAAGACTTAACAACATTGACGAAAATGCAACAAGGAGGCAAACCTTTTCTGGCCTATTCCAATTTTTTGTTTTGCTTTTTTATCTCTTGCCTTTCTGGTTTTTCTTTTTCTTTTTTTTTTAAATAAAAACAACACTTTAACATTTTAAAAAAAGAAAACATGCCCTTTATGTTCTTCGATAGGGGCAGTGGCTTTGAATTCAGACAAAAAGGAAGAAATTACACGAATATTACAAATTATGCCTCAAACGACGAAGGTCGACCTTCATTCATTATGGGTTTCTCTTTTGTCTGGATGGACAGATTCATTTTAGGTCATGAAACTCATTTTAATGACTTTCATTATACTCATTAAAATGAGTTTTGAACTTAATATGTCCTTTTATTAATTGCATAAACAGCGATCAAAAGGCTTTGAGTCGTTTTCATCATGGCGGAGCAGTGTTGTTCCTCTTTTATGCAGAATTGTTTGGAGTAGTTTTTAAGCCTGCTAAAGGTGATTGTGTTATTATTACTATGTTATTGTTTTATAAGCAGTTCATGAATCAAGAGGGCGGGAAAGGTCGAGGTTTTTTCCATATTGGATCTGCGACTCATCCATCAGAACTAACTAAGATTTAGGTTTTTCCTCTCTCTGGTTATTTAATCGGTGCATTTCCACAATTGAAACGTATTTTCTCGTGTTCACTAACAGACGTGCCTCTTGACCGGCAGACTATGTGGAAAGGCAGCGTCTTCACCCAGAGCTCGCCCGGATGGACAGATTCAGGAAACTTCACCTCGTTGTGTCCGAATGGCTCCCGGTGGGTTTGGGAAGGCCTGGGGGAATGCGCCCAGGATGGGAGGGACATGGCCAGCGTCTGCCTGGGCCTCCTGTCCATCGTCTGTTTCATGGTGTCCTCTCTTCCGTAAGGGTTTGCTCTTTTAGTCAGTTTTGCAGTTTGCTTAATTGTCATTGGCTTAAAAGTTCATTCTGCTCTCTGTCTGGTTACAGTCAGTACTATAGTTCCTGTAAAAAGGGGAATATGGACAGTGCCCTGTCGGTTTGGTTCCTGCTGCTGTGGTTGGGAGGCGATTCCTGCAATCTGATTGGCTCCTTTCTAGCTGACCAGCTTCCACTTCAGGTGATTATTATTATTATTATTTTTTTTTTTACATAAACAACTTAAATATTTTATTTCAAGTTTGTCAAATGTTCAGTATTCATGATTTTTTTTAAAAACCAACCTTTTATGGCTTTTGCCTTGAAAATAAGAAAAATAACGTCACCAGAATGCTAACAAATGACCATATATTGCATTCTTATACATGAAATCATATTGTTATGGAATATTCTTGTATCAATGAGTTATTTTAGTCGGCTTGAAGCATCTGAGCTCATAGGAATCTTAGTTTTTTGTTCACCTGAGACGTGTGTATCTGTTTGTCCTCGTCATATAGATCTACACAGCGATTTATTATGTCTTGGCTGACCTGCTGATGCTCGCCATGTACACCTACTACAAAATGAGACACAGAGTGGCTCACAGTGAGTGTTTTTATTTTCGTCAATTAAAGTTTGGTTTTTACCCTATTGGGTATTCTGAAATAGAGTCTGGGCGTGCCGTGGTGGCGTAGCGGTTAGCGCGACCCGTGTTTGGAGTCCTTGGGTCCTCGACGCGGCCGTCGCGGGTTCGACTCCCGGACCCGGCGACATTTGCTGCATGTCTTCCCCCCTCTCCTTCCCCATTCCTGTCAGCCTACTTTTGTAAAAAGGGACACTAGAGTCCACAAAAAAAAAAAATAGAGTTTAGTTCGTTTGGACCGTATTTAACACCAAAGTTAAAAACTCGCACAACAACAAAGTGCGAGTTTAGACATGGAAACCCTGAGGCTCCTCACAAAACCTGCAGCCACACATAAAATATACTAAATAGCACTAATACACTGTTTATGTACAATAATGATTAGCAAAATATCGGTTCTAACGTTGGTGTTGGCCAGCAGTAGTCATTTATCAACATATTTTAACGGTCCGATAAATAAAACTGGGCCGATATTAAGAACTAATATTTATTTCCATACAAATGGAAATAAACTACAGCAATATTAATACTGGATATTGATTTCGTCCCAGTAAGACATTTTGCAGAGACGGCTATAATAACTAAATTTGAAATCCTTGTGTGCTGAAAGCCAGCTTTGCATGTTTCTGACTGGTAAACGGTGAGCCGACGTTACTCTGATATAATGGTTTTTGTACCTGCTTCAGTTTTCCGTACTTGTGTCGACCTCTGCTTCCGCATCTTCACCAGGGAGGACAGTTCTGAACGTCGTGGGCATTTCTTGCGTTCTGGGCCTCACTGCTGGTCTGGCCCACTGCCCTGGGGTCGACCCCGAACCTGAAATGATCTTCTCTGGGTTCAGGAGCCGCTCTTTGCTCTCAACCTCTGATGCTAGCTCTATTCAGGTCAGACCTGCTATAGTCTACTCGTCTAAATGAAGTTTGCCAGTTTTGTCTGGCTGTTTTTGGTTATTGGTAACATTAAATCTGTCCTGCTTTACCCCAGCCTTTTACCCCTAAAGAGATTGTTGGTTTCTCCATTGGGTCGGTGTCATCAGTCCTCTACCTCTGCTCTAGACTGCCACAAATGCACAGAAATGTGAGTATGACAAGCAGGCTTGCAGAAATGTTTAAGGAATGTTGATGCCATTTACCATTTTCACCCCTTTGCCGTTTCATGCCGTTGCAGTTTTGGCCATGTCGTGTTGTGTTGACTTTCAATTAAATGAAATTAGAGTTCAGCATTTTTTCTTTATGACGGTTTATCTCTGCAGCTCCTGGAAATCTCAAACTACAATAAAAACAAAAAACTCTTCAGAAGCCAAAGGATGCAAGAACCAAGGCTAGCTTTAGTGGAACTAACATTTTTTTGTATAATTTATTAAGTGAAATGTCTGTTTATGCACATAAATGTTTGTCTGTTTTATTATATGTTGCTGCACATGCAGCAATATCAAGAATCATTGGGAGGGTGCTCAGTCACCAGTTAGTAGGTGCCATTTTTTCCATAATTTTATTTAGCTCTGAGCTATTTAAATGGATTTAGAGCCTCAAATTTTTGTTACCTCTTGCAGAACATCTGTTGTTTTAAAATAGTAATATTTTTATCCCCGTTTTTAGATTTTAGTACGAAGAAAAACATAAAACGTGTTCAGAAACGTAATACGTTGATGTTTGCACGTAGTTTCCAGCCTCGGAACGAGAAATATAGATGTAAATAAAAATGACGGGTAATTTTAATGCCATTCTGCTGTGGAAAGTAAATGTAATTATTCTATGGAAGAAAACTGGAAAATAGCTAAAACCTGCCTTTATTATTAGATCTATTTTTAAAACGTAAGTTGTTCTTTATCATTTATAGTCAATGCTATTAAGAACCGTTGTGGAAGGTCTAAAGAGCAGCCTGCAGAGCGTTGCCATTGGCCGTAGTTCAAGTACGTTTGCTTAGAAAAGTTTATTTTTTTAGTAAATTAGAAGGATCAAAGCGGGAATGCATAGAGACCAGTTGGGGTCTGAACTGGTCAAAGTTTTCTTTACATTGAAGTACTGATAAGCACTTCTTCCAAAGAACATAGTGCATCTTCTGTGAGCAACACATTACTGGAGAACTCTCTGTGAAAAACCACAGATTCAATGTTCTTGTTAACTGAAAATGCAAAAGTGGAAGTGAATGTAATCCAGCATAAAGCAGAGCTGCTGTTCCCTGTGTGACAATGTGTACAGGAATATGAGTAGGTAGAAAATGAAAACGTTCCACATCCCTCGTTCAGATGATTCACTTCCCTTGCTGTCGTCTCGTTTCTCGTCGCAGTTTAAGAGGAAGTCGACGGAGGGAGTGTCTTACTTCTTGTTTGCTCTCGTCATTTTGGGGAACACCACCTACGGCCTGAGTGTCTTACTGAAGAACCCTGAGAGGGGCCAGAGCGAGAAAAGCTACCTGGTCCATCACCTCCCCTGGCTCATCGGCAGCCTCGGAACGCTCAGCCTGGACCTCATCGTATCCTTCCACAGAGAAAACAATGACACTGCTGCACAATGCGCCAAGTAGAGATGATGGCTGTCAGTTTCTGTTCTACATCCTCTGGTTGTGTTTGAAACATATTCAGTAGCGAATACACTGGATCCCCAGATCTATGGGAAACTGGAGTAAAGGGCTTACCTCAGCGCCCCCTGGTGGCTGCTTTGCTACAAACCTTCACTATTAGTGTTTATCAGATGAAGCTGCAG
This sequence comes from Xiphophorus maculatus, assembly GCF_002775205.1. Taxonomy (NCBI): domain Eukaryota; kingdom Metazoa; phylum Chordata; class Actinopteri; order Cyprinodontiformes; family Poeciliidae; genus Xiphophorus; species Xiphophorus maculatus. The sequence continues at coordinate 6,948,258 of NC_036443.1, read as the reverse complement.
TCTTTGCCCAAAATAAGCAACATTTTAAAGATTGGAAAAATCTTTTTCAACTACTAATGCACCCACATGAAGCACATAGATTAGTTCTGAGTGGATCCAGCAATTGAGTTACACACTGATCTGTGCAACAAGTTGGTTTGATAAGCTTTTTAGATCTTTATATCTGAATGCTGCTTCTCCTCGTTTGGCTCTGGAGAGCAGAACCAGAACCAAAAGACTTTAGGGGTCTGGAAGGTTGATACAACAACAGCAGATCTTTAATGTATTGTGGTGCTAAACCGTTCAGTTATTTTTAAACTAACAATATTTTAAAGTCTATTCTCTGAGCTACAGGGAGCCAGTGTAGGGACTTTAGGACTGGGTGATGCGCTGTATCTTCCTGGTTTTAGTCAGAACGCGAGCAGCAGCGTTCTGGGTCAGCTGCAGCTGCTTGATTGCAGCTCATTTTTTTAGACCACCATCATTTCCAACCTGCACTGGTGTTGGACTGCACTGTGAACACATGCCTGATTTCAATTTATAAACCCAATATATGGGTCCATGACGTCGCCTAGAAAAGTATGAAATTGAAGTCATTTCTACATCTGGATATGTATTGTAAAACAAATGGATTATTGGAAAATATCACAATTTCCAGACTAAATTATCTTTCATTTACTTCCTTAATCTTGCCGCTCAGATCTCAGTGCAGTTCTTGATCTACCGTAAGGCTCCGGTTCAGAACGTGAACGGGAGCCTGGGAACTGATGAGACGGCGCCGCTGATCCCGAGCTGAACCGGCGGACGGAGGAGAAGCTCCAGGATCTCCAATCAAACTCACTTGGTCAACACACGCAAACTGCAATCCGTCAAGTTTTAGTTTTTATTTATTGACTGTTCGTCCTGATTAATGTTTACAGATGGGACTTTTTCTTATTGCCGCAATGGAAGTACAGATAAAAATTCTTAATTTATCTGCCTTTTAATTTGGGTTTCAGACGTCGGACGTGGAGCTTTGAGTCGTAACGTCAAGCATCCTGTAAATGTTGATGGTATTTGGCAGACTAGACCATTCCACAGATGTTTTCTCTGAACCAACTACGGTGCTGTAAAGTTTCTGAACCGCCACATTCAACCCCGTCTGTGGTGGTTAAATGTGCCAGAATAACTCCACTGTCTGGTGTTGTCCTTTTAAGACTTTACCTTGTATTTACATCTGCTCTCCCTCAACCTGCAGCAAAAACATGTCAGAACAGAGCAGATCTTTTATGCAGACCGTTCATATTTTCCTTGTAGTTTCAGGTTTTTACTCGGTGTTTTTGTGAAGATGCATGACCAGTTTTGATTGCACTTCTTGAGTTTTAAAACTGTCTCAAAACAATGATTTTTTTTTTTTTTTTTTTTGCCTCTTTAATTTGCACATTTTGTTGTCTGTTTTTGCACATTTTAATGTGAAAATTGGTTTTATATTATAAATGATAAACGTATCTAGTCGGTCTGTGTACTGTAAAGAAATAAACAAAATGAAGACGACGTTTTCTCCCCTGTTGTGATGTCGTGTGTGACTCGTTTTTCCCTCCTCAGATGCATTTATTAACCAGCACCTTGTGAAAGTTTTACTCCTCTTGAACTTTTCACATTTTGTCACAATCACACATTTTAATGCAACTTTATCTGGATTTCATTAGACCGCGACACAATGCAGAACGTATCTATGAGGCGAAAGGGAAATGATTTTTCAGAAAATCTTACAAGTAAGAATCTGAAAAGTGCGGCATGGATTTGTGTTCAGCTCCTCTGCGTGACCTCGACCGGCTCCTGACAGCCTGGCCGTTCTTCTTCATTAGCAGGATCGCGCTGACCCTTCTGCCGCGCCATTCTCCCTCCTAACACATGGACACACACACACACACGTTCCCTCCTCCGTGAAATCGCACACCCTGAAAACGGCGACGGCCCACCCAGCGAGGAGGTGATACTGAAACATGAAATATCAGCTCCGTAGTAAAGTGTGTGTTTGTGGTGAAACAGTGGCAGAAAGCTTGTCAGAGGAGGAGTCAGCAGCAGGACACATCCATCCATCACCAGCGATGAACAAGAGCCTGTTTATAAACAGTATATGCTGGGAATGTCTTTAATGAGACGCTTCCAGTTCCTGCAAGAACTTTTTTTCACTCTTCCTGCCAGTAAGTTCAACCCAATAGGCCCCATACGGTACAACTTAAAACTCCTTATTCTGTTATTTACTATACCAGATTTGTTTATCCCATTTCCCCTGTTGCACAAACGACTCTGTTTGCTTGTCTACTGTATGTCTAAGTAATATGTACGTCTAAATGTTGGTTTGCACTAAATGTGCGTATGAGATGAAGTGAGGCAAATCTCAGTGCTGATGACATGCCAATGGCCAAGAAAAAAAAGGGTGAAGGCTGGGCAAGACGAAAAGATGCTGAAACACAAACGGCTCATCAGAGAAAAACTCTGAAATCGGCACAGAATCACTTTAGGATTCAGTGGACCGTGTTGTTGAGTAAAGGCAACAGTGAGACAAAATAATACCAGTAGAAACACTCTTAGTTTAATCTCCTTTTTTTTTGCCTCTGCCAGTTTAGTTTGCTAATACAGTGTCTATCAGAAGTTAACATAGCCCACATTATTGGGAACGCTATAAGGGTTTTAATGGTCCATTTAAATGGTTCTTTCCCCAGGGCGGTGTGAGAGCACAAACATTAACTTCAGTGTTTTTTATAAACAGGAATTGGGTGCAAAAGTAAAAATTCAGGCCTTTATGGGAGTCCTCTGATGACTTAGTGTTGCTAATAAGCCGTTTAGATTGCCTATCATTCAGGACTGGCACTGGTGCAAAGCTAGGGAACGTTGTGGCATGTATTACTGGTACTCTTTACATACAAGGAGTACCAGTATGTGGTACTCTGTACTCTTTTGTCCATCACTGGGCTTGTCACAGATTTGTGGAATGGAGGAAAATGTCCAAATACAAAAGCTTTAAGTGACGTGGACATTCTTCCCCAGGACACCCCGAAGCCCTCCCTCTCCTGCCCTGGTTCAGATGTCGGCCCTGGACTTTGCTCTCTAAATCCAGGGGCCACTTTAAAGTGAGAGCTGGCTCCTTTGAGTGCGTCAGTAAACAGAACAGGCCGTTATCGAGCCGCAGCTACCGGCCAGCACACCGATAAAGACAGACAGACAGACACTGCGTCCAGGGTGGGATTTATGAAGTGCTGGATTTATCTCTTACAGCTTGAGTTATGAGGGACTAATGAGTTTGAAGGTCTGAACACTCCAAACGGTTTGTTTAAAAATGCTGTGGGGTTTGTCTTATCTTTTCACATCCTCTGTTTTTCAGAGCACTTTTTTTTTTTTAGAAGTCTTGATGCAATTATGTTACTAATGTCCCAATTGTCCTTCCCCTTCCTCCTCCTCTTCTTCTTCTTCTTCTCTCTCTGACACTCCTCTCCCATGGGACGAGTCCTCGTACTTAGGCCTGCGATCAACAATGTGTCCAACAGCATGACACCTCCAGAAGATCCAGGGTGACATCTGCACTGTCAGATGTCGTCTCCATCACTTAAAGCCTCTCTCGGCCCCACTTGCCTGCTCTCTGTCCTCCGCATATCCGTCAGAGGTCGGCGACTATTAGGCGGACGCTTCATCACTGCTGAACTTGTCACAGATTCGTGGAATGAAATGTGGTTCAACAATAATCCCCCCCTTTTTACTCTGCATTTAGGCCAGATTCGGTTAACAGTCATTTTTATTCCACACTCCACTCAAAGGCGATGAAGAAAGAGTTTGAAGATCAGCTGAGTCCTACTAAACACAGTCATTTTGACAGTTTTTCTGTTTTTGTGACTGGTCTGCAGCTCAATGCTGGACATTTCTGCACCAAATTTTACATTTGGTGAAACCGTACAAAGTCGTTTTTAACTTCAGTTGCTGATAATTCAGTAGCTTGCCACCAAAAGGACACTTGGTTCATTCTGTTTGAAACAGGAAGTAGGAATTCTCCATTTCCATGTCAGACAAGTGTAACAGATTTGCCCATGAAGTTTCCCTGAACCTGGAGTTTGGCTCCAACACAGTTGATCATTTCTATGCTGATAACATTCAGATCTATTGTTCTTTTCAGCCTACTGAATGTCTAAAATTACCCTCCTTGATAAACTGCCAGTCGCATCAAGCAGTGGTTCAATTACCCTTTTTCCTAAGACAGAAACACTCATCTCTCCTGAGAACCAAGCAACAGAAATCAAACTATTCCTGGGTTACTTTGGCCTCTGTCACACCGCAGCTCAGAAATCTTGGCATCACCAGGACTGATCCTGAAGTCGCTATTCTGAAAAGTGAAAGTTGAAGGTCCCTGAGTAACCCTGAGTTTCCGTATCCAACATAAGTCAGTAATTGTACCACTTTTGTTCAGTAACGAGTAATCTATTACTTCAAATCCAGTAATGGGATTGAAGTCACCCTGGGGAAAAACAAATATACTAAGTATGTTAAATTTAGGCTTTAAGTCAGACTAATCATGAGTGTACTTCACGTTCTGTTAGGATTATAAGAGAGTTCTCTTCAAATTAAAGACAGCGTGTATCATACATAAAACATTCCTGCTTCCCTTCTCTCTGGGACCGATCTCAGCTTCAGAAAGAATGATTGCCTCTCCCTCTCGCCTCTTGCCATCCTCCAGCCGGCTCCCACATTGAGTCAGTGAGAGGGGATGATAAGGGGCCGGGAGGACACCATCAATCCACCGTAAACACGCTGCACGTCTTAGGGGCCCCCCTGCTCAAGGGCTTACATGCCCTGGGTCGGGGTCGCTCCTCTGTCTTCCTCCGGCAGGACAGGCCTCGACACCCTGCTGCTTTGGCTGAACCGTCTTGCTCGGGGAGGCGGAGGTCCCGGAGACCCTTCAGTATTAACTGCTGTCTAATATTAACTGCAGCGCAAACAAATCAGCAGTAAACAAAAGGCCAGAGTAAACAAACTCCCAGGGCCTGGAAGGGGACGGGCAAACTTTTATGATTCTGTTCCTCTGGTTTTTAAGGACTAAAAAACAAAACAAAATTTCGGCTCATAAAAAAAAAAAAGTGATATATTTACTCTCTTCTGCTCTGGGAAACAAACAACTTCGCGTTCACACATTCTGACGTGCAGTGAGTGTTGAATACCTCGGAGGTCTCGTGTGATTTATCAAGTCGCAGGCAGGTCCAGCTGTGTGGACAGCGGTTCCAGCCCCGTCCTTCCCGGGTGTCCCCACTTTCCCTTTCGTCGACCCCTGAGGGACGCTCAGGCCCTCCTCCAGCACTTCATCACCACTGACGAAGAGCCTCAGCTGCACTCTTCCTCTCTGTGTGTGTGAGGTTTTTTTTAAGTATATATCAGTCGTGGAGACCTGAACACATCGCGGGGACTAAGGAATGTCTCCTCACCATCCAGATCCGTCACGTTCTGTGTGAATTCTCGGACTGCTTTTGTGTTTTCTTGGTGCAAGAAAACAGACGTAAAGGTCACAGACTGGAGAGAGGATTCCTGAGTCCAGATGAGAGAGTGGACGGAGTCTGAGATGAGCTTTCCAGCAGGGGGGTATCTCTCCACCTCGGAGGGCTACTGCTCCGCTGAGCCGCTCCAGTACTACGGTGAGTCCTCCATTACACTCCACGCTCATTCTTGATGGCATAAACATGATGGCTTTCTTTTCCATCTTTTATATTTTTAGGTGCATCTATGGAAAGTCTATCACAGAATCTTGTAGGGCCAAAGACTTAACTTTAAAAAGCACAATTTAGGTATTTTTTTCCCCCCAGTATTTGCACCTCTAGATTACACGCAAAATACATTTGACATTATTTTTCTATGGACAATTTATTCTGTAAACCGCGTGGAAGCGATTGTACCGCGATACAGTGGCGAAGCAACGAATCAATTAACCGCAAAGTGAATTAAAATGAACTAGATCATTGCCTTTCTAATGATTAATACTTTTTGAAGGGCAGTTTTGTAATGTTCCACTTTATTTGCAATTTTAGCTGAGCGTGTTATTTTTAAGTTTCTGTTTTATTCGTTGTTCTCGGTTGTCTTTGTTTTAATTTGGAGATTTGAAATATGTTCCAACGTGAAGTGTTCTTTACAAAATGAAAGTTTACTGCGCTCTGAGAGAGCAAACTTGTATTATCATGGCCTTGTCAATATCTTACTTGACGTATTATCAATATTGATAATATTGTTGTTTCAAAACAGCAATATTATGATTTATCGCAATCATCACTGGAACAATTTATTGTCCAGCGAAATGTGTTATTGTGATAAAGCTAAATAGGAGACAATGGACTCAGCTGCTGCGCAAAAATGTTAAAACACTTTTTATTGTTGCCTATTAACGTGTCAGACCTCATTTATAAAGGCAGCATATTTAAGCTGCACCGCAAACCAAAGTCCCAAGCCGATTCCAGAATTGTGTTGTTTCACAAACCCACTGAAGTAACTTCAGATTTTAGTTCAAGCAGCTAAAAGTTCATATTTTCCACTCTGGTGTTCAGAATGTAATAAAAGCTCCTGAAACAAACAAAAATGGAAATTCAAACTTAGAAATCCGAGACATTTTAAAAATCAGTAGGATGCCTGTTGTGTACATTTGAGTAAAATGGCTTGTTGAAAATTATTCATACCTTCATAACTAATGGATAGAAAATCATTTATAGGCATTACAGAAATACAACCTATTCATAACTGATGATCGGCTTTTTGCATGTTTCCACTGGTATCTCGAGGCTGGAAGGTCTCCTTGCCATAACCCTAATCTATAGCTCCTTTGAAAGGCGCTCTATCAAACTCAGACCATCACTCTGGCCAAAACATCAACTTTACGTCCAGTCAGAACTGCCAAACACTTGAGCCGAGCCGAGGGATCAAAATTGAGCCGGTTTTAGATTTTGAACCTAAAATGTGTGAATTTGTGAAAGATAAACTTAGTGTAGCAGTAAGTTGTGTCAACTTTTTATTCATTTTGTCAAAACCTCCAAGAGTTGAATAAACTAGATTAGCACTTTAACCCCCCCCCCCAAAAAAAAAGAAAGAAGAAAAAGACAGGAGTGGGACCTATTTCCCACAATGCTTAGTGGCATGTTTTTGGAAGCGCGCAACACCAATCTGACTTCTGTGTCACTAATGCAAATGTTTATTCTTAATGCAACTCACAGTTTCTGAAGCTTGATGATGACATCCTGTTCAAACTAAATGTTTCTGAATTCATTGTGATGTTCAGTAAAATTCAGGATCAAATCAGAAATTTTATTCATGCAATCTGAAACATGAAATTAAGTTATTCTAAAATATAATAAGTAGTTATTTTAACTTGAAATTGTAAGTATAAAATAATAGAGACATGTGTGCACTTTAACTAGGCCAGGGCAGTTTTTTTTCTTGCTTATTATGAAATAATTATTTGGGTTAAATTAGCAGCATTAAGTTAAAATTCACATTTCAAGATTAACGAACTTATAAAAAAAAAAAAGAAGTTTGGCTTGTCTCTTGTTATTAAATCAACGTCATGAATTTTAATTTCTCAGTCAAACCCAATATAATTTTCCTGTTGACTTAAACTGCATTGCCAAGGCAGCAGGTGGACTTTCATTTTCAAGTTGAACCACTTTCACACGTTTTACAGTAAAGAAACTTGTTGACAAAATTGTGCTCGACTGAATATGTTGTGCAGGATTTCTATTTTTAACCTTTGGAAATGAGTGAGTTTTAAAATAAAACATATTGATGAACTGAAATAAAGTAGAGTGTAGCAGCATTAATATCTCAATGACCTTTTCAATAACATCTAACAGAGTTAATGGGTCAAACCTTCTTGACCTAAAATCAAGTTATAAAGTCTTATGAAACGTCAGGCTGAACACTGTAAAAGGACATTATTATGTATTTTCCAGGCCTTTTGTAGCACAATCAATTAACTACGGTACCTTCAGTCGCTATATATCAAATATGACTTAAAAGAAATTTGAGGGCTTAAAATTGGGTCTCTGTTCTTTAGAAACTCGTCACTTTCTGAAACTCCGCCATCAGGAAGTCATCGCAATAAACCCTCCTCTATTAACCCTTTAACTAACTTTAATCTAGCTGCCAGTGTTGCACTAAGTCCTACAATGAGCTCAGCAGACGCTCAGCTCCTCCAGGTCTTGCGGAGGTCAGTTGAGGAGTCGCTGCTCTGTGAGGCCGAAGCCCAGAAACCTGAAAGCTGCAGCTCAGATGAGGACCTCCCCCTCTAAGGCTCGGTCCACCCAGGCGTTTTGCACAGCCAGGTGGTTGCCATGGGAGATTAAAAGGATTTCTAAACATGCGTGAAAGAATCAAAGCAACACTCCAAGTATGTTTTCGATGAGGGGATGGATGACGTTATAGTGTGACGTACAGCTCACATGTTATACTCATGGGCCGGGTCACTTCTGGTGTAGAGTATTTATTTAGGCTAAACTGTGAGCAGAAAGCACAGCGGCTATAGTAGCTGCTCCTAATATCCACTGAAAGCTGTTTTCTCAGCAATGGCGAACTTCTTCAGCCTGCGTCAACCCAAAGAGCGGCACGACAGGAAACAGATATGCTCACTACTGACGTCACTGTACATCTACGCCAACATAACTTTCACTAACTGAACTCAAATAAGATACATACTGTATATGTAATCATTACTTTAGCCTGCTGCTAACTCTGACGTCACATTCGGCTCGGCAGTTCAGTTCTTATGACGGCCAGACGGTACTTATCAGAGGCTACTAGCATTATAATCTATATGTATTACTTATGACCCAGCTTACCTGTGAACAGAAAGCTTATATCTTTTCTCAACAATGGCGCTCTTCTTCAGCCTCTGATGGCGAAATTCCTACATTGTTAGATATAATAGATTCTAACGCTAGTTTCTCTCTCCTCCCTCCATTGTTTACGTTTCTGTCGCTGCTGGTAACTGTCGCATAGAAACGGCGGCCACTCCCCAAGACGCGTAGTGGAAATTAAATTAAATTACAAAAGAAAATAGCAACGCAAAGTGGTTTCGATAAGTAACTGTAGTCTGACTACTGGATTTGAAATAGAAACGCGTTAGATTACTCATTACTGAAAAAAGTGGTCCGACGTCAGGAATCACTGCCTATAATGTAAAAAACTAAAGGTGTGTGTTGGGGGTAGAGGGCCTCAATTTTCATACCTTGTTCTCCTTCAATAGTGCCACATCTCTTTAAAGTAAGCTCCAGCTTTAACATAAGTTTACCAAAATGTCAAAGGTCAACAGGAAGGGTCAGTAATGTATTACTTCACAATGAGTGACTGCCTGCTTTACGCAACACAACCTCCTATCCTCTCTCTGTGACAGCTGACGAATGAGAGCTGAGCTTTTATTTTGTCGTCTTCGAGAACCCAGAGACATGAGACAGCGAAGAGAACAAGAGCGGCGTTGAGGTGGTTCAGCCGGACGGCATCATGGGATCTATTAATACTGATGAGTGTCATTAAGAGCCGGAGCGGGGCGAGCCGTGGGGGGTTGTTTAGCTCCCTGGCGTGCGTGGGATGGAAGGGGAGGCTGAGGAGTGTTTAGACAGCGCTCAGATGGTTTACAAACAGTACGAAGCACAGCCTCTGTCACACCGAGCAAGCAAGGACCCCCCCACGCCTCCTCCTCGCCCCTAACCCGCCGCCAGCGTCGTCTAATGAAGACAGGAAACATCTGGACGCAAAGAGAAGGAGAGGATAACAATGACAGAGCATAACAAGGGTGAATGAGGGCCCATCTGATCGGTCTCTTAAATTCTGAGACACAGCAGACGTTTACAAAAGATGGGTATTTGAATCATTAACATTTCAATATGTCAAACACTGATTTATCGGGAATAAGTCAGTGTTAACGGCTCATAGACGCTAACACCGACTGTGATTCGGCTGCATTTACACGCCCCTGGTAAAGATCCCTAAATGAAGTCGCCTTTTATTGAAGCAGCTGTTGATCTCAGTGTCTTTAATTAGGAAGGAAGAAAGTCTCTGTTTCACGCTAAACTAGTGTGTTTTGTTGCCAAAAGCTCAATCTCATCTGATCAAATCAAACAATTCAGAGCCTTTAAGTATGAAGGCGTATTAGGACCATTGTTTTTTACTCCTCCTTTTTCCCCCCATCTACAACGGTCAACACGCTGTCGGGTGGAATAGTTTAATATTCAACATGTTTCCGTTTTCAGTAGCAGGATAGTAAATACTTGCCTGGCATTCCTTTTAAGCTAATTGTTCAGTCAAATTAACCCCATCATCACAACAAAGCGCCACATAGAGGGTCCCACACATCAACAGACATTGATGTGTTGGACCACATCAGTCTCTGTTGAGATCAACTTGGGAACTAATTCTTCTGTTTCAAGCTACAAGACTTTGTCAGATTTCCTCCTTCCTGAAACCAACTCAGGCTTTGAAACTTCTTGTCAAGCAACATAAACAATTCTCTCATCCAGTTCTAACTAACTAACTAACTAACTAACTAACTAACTAACTAACTAACTAACTAACTAACTAACTAACTAACTAACTAACTAACTAACTAACTAACTAACTAACTAACTAACTAAGTTTAACATTAGCTAGAGAAATTAAAGGAATGCTACAAAAGACCTGCAGAAAGCTTGAAGACATTTTGACCAAAACTTAAAAATTAATGTAACTAAAGCTGGCCTCTTGGAAGGGCCTGTAAATAAATTACTGCTTCAACTGTATTTTTTTTGTTTTTTTTTAAAGATGGCCTCACATTTCCCTCAAACACGCTCTGATATGGTGGAATGATGCCAAAACATGACTGAGCAGGTTCTGCTGTTCCTGTTGCTGAAAGGCTAAGCCATAGTTAGCTTAGCCTTGAAAGGCAAACAACTTAGTAAAACAATTTAGCTTTACGCTAATCTGTCCTAAAACGTTATTCAGAAAGTGATTGTGTTCTTTGTGGCCTTTCTGCTTGGGTAGACTTCTTTTACTATCTTGTTTTTGTGAACTATCTTCGCTGTCTTTCAGTATTTCAGTAAATATTTGCTGTCCATATTAGAAAAACGTCCAGGCTTTCACAGGGTGTCCTACTCGTTACACCCGACACGTCTCTGCACGTTCTGGGAGCTTAAACAGCCTCCGATCATATCATGGATCCTGTCGCTTGTTTACGTCTGTGTCTCCATCCTCAGCAGAGCCGATCCTGACAGTGTGGCCGCTGGGTGGGCTCTCTGTTTAATCAGCGTGTAACGGCTAACTGCTCCCACAGCGACCTCATTTGTCCAGATGCACTTTCATGCGTTGCCAGGGGCCCCACATGTTCTCTCATCAGCGAACATCTCGAAGCCCCTGAACAACCCTACATGGCACGCAGAGATCTCAGCTGCATCCTGTTTAGGCAGTCTGAACGAGTTCACGAGGTCTCACTCTGGGCCTTTTATTGAGTCCCACTAGAGCGATCAATACGGTGAAGTCACTCGGGGTCGGCTAGAGCCACAGCGCTATGACGCTCTTGGCTTTCGACCAGGGTCATCTTGAAACGCTCAGTCCGATCTCGGTCATGCTTGTGGCATCTGGTTCACTCGATTGTTATGCTGTTCGCCCCTCTGGAGAGTTTTAGATGATATCATTGTGGGACACAGGAAGCGTGAAGCAAGTGAAGCGGCAGAATTATCTAAAATCAACTCCACTCTGTTATAACAACGGTATTCCCTCATCAAAAACACACCTGGAGTGCTGCTTTGACTCTTTCATGCACGTTTGAGAAATCCTTTAATCTCCACGGCAACCATTCGGCTGTGCAAAGCGCCTGGGTGGACCAAGCCCCGCCTTAGAGGACGGAGCTCCTCCTCTGAGCTTCCGCCTCAAAGAGCAGCCTCTCCCACGACTCCCCCATTCAGCTCCTCCAGACTAGCCAGCAGAAATTAGCGTAGAGTGGAACTGCACATCAACTGATCTAATTATACCAGATACTTCTCAGTGCAGCGCTGGGGGAAAAAAAAACAACCTTGCTGAAGGGTTAATATAGGAGCCATGTTGTGATGATTTCCTGAAGGCGGAGTTTCAAAAAGAGCAGGAGCTTTTTTTTTTTTTAAAGAGACAGAAGCCCATATTTAAGGTGAGTTTTTAAGTCATATTTGATGTAAGCAGCATTTTTATAACACATTTATTTGACTGTGCTATAAAAATGACATCATGTGCCTAGAAAACACATAACGTCATTTCTAATCACATATTAATGCGTACATAATTTGATTAACAAATAATTTCTAAGCAAAAATACCAATGCCACATTTTTCCTTCTTTAGTGTTTTTACTTTTAATTGTTGTGTTTTTTCTATTTTGTATATTTTTGATATTGTGTTTTCTCCACTGCTGTGTAGTAATTATTTTTCTCATGTGATTTTGTCAAATATTTCATTTATTTATTTAGTCACTTGTTCTTACTAAAAGCTTCTGTAGCTTCATGACTCTGACATGTTAAACACATTTTCTGGGATCTGACACCTTGATAACTGGTTACACTCTGATTGTGATCAAATAGCTTGTTTTTCTTTATGAACTGTGATGTCAGAGAGCATCACAGTTTATACTTTGCTGTCCAGACAGAAAAGTGTTTGTCTTTATGTTTTAATCAAACTTGTGTTTGTTTGTTTAATTATTATTATAATTTTCTCTGTTGAGTAAACTGAAATTCTTGCCTCCAGAATTTCCTAATCATCCTCTCTCCTTCCAGACGTCCTGGCCGACCCTGTGGGCTATCCTCTGCAGGACCCGGACCTCCAGCTGCTCCCTTACAGCCAACAGCAGTGTTTCCCTGCCAACCTGCCTTTCCCCTTCTACAGCTCGCCTCCTTCTTCCACCTCCTCACCTTCGTCTCTGGCTTCATCCTCTCAGCTCTGCCATCCTCCGTACCAGTACGGCTCTCACAGCCTGGAGGGCCCCTGCGATCAGGGCCCGGAGCCCCTGTCTTTGGGGCTGAATCAGGGGCTGGCACCCACAGGGCTGCCTCTCGTGCGCAGGCCTCGGATGGGGTCGGGAGGAAAGGGCAAAGGCCAGGATGAGTTGTGCGTGGTGTGTGGGGATAAAGCGTCGGGTTACCACTACAACGCTCTCACCTGCGAAGGGTGCAAAGGTACTCACTCTGAGCGCTGGCTTTAAATCTGTTCACGCTTTCAAAGCTAACGCTGGTCTGGGTTTTGACTTTAACCGCAGGTTTCTTCAGGCGCAGTGTGACTAAGAAGGCCGTGTATCACTGCAAGAGCGGCGGCGGCTGCGAGATGGACATGTACATGAGGAGGAAGTGCCAGGACTGTCGGCTGAGGAAGTGCCGCGCCGTGGGAATGCTGGCGGAGTGTAAGGAAACTAATTCAACAGGATCGACATAAAATCACTGATACTGGTCCTACAGTCGAGTTTATTTGTAGAGCTCATTTCCGCAGCAAGACGGTTTAAAGGGCTTTACACCATAAAAACATAGTACTGCCATCAGTTATGAAGTAGAGATAAATATTACATTTTGCCAAATTACATCATCAAAATCATCAAGCAAATACATTAAATGAACAATAGTATTTTAAAGTCTATTCTCTGAGATACAGGAAGCCAGTAGAAGGACTTTCTATTTTCCTGGTTTTAGTCAGAACAGGAGCAGCAGCGTTCTGGATCCCCCTGAAGCTTCCTGTTTTTTGTTGTTGTTTTTTTCAGGCAAGATACTGTTGCAGTAATCAGTGCAACTAGAGATAAACACATGTATGAGTTTCTCTGTATCTTGCTTGGACATTAATCCTTTAATTCTGGAAATGTCCTTCAGGTGACAGAAGGTCGACTTTGTGACCGTCTTTATGTGGCTCTGGAGGTTCAGTGCAGTGATAGCTTTCTTGACAGCTACAGCGCGCAACAGCACAAATGATGGAAACGTCTCCGTGTTTGGACTCCGTGTTCATATTGTCGTCGTTTACCTTTCAAGGCCTTCTGACAGAAGTTCAGTGCCAATCCAAGCGACTGAGGAAAGGAGGTAAAAGCAGGGGGCAAGAAGAGGAGGAGAGCGCAGACGGTCGGAGAGTCAGCTCCACCTGCCGGTTACCTGTGCAGGTACCGCGGCGATACCCTGAGGCCTAACCCCAGGGGTCAGGCCTGGGTTTCTTAACCCCGTCACTTTTGTCCTCCCCATTGCAGACTCAGCCGGCCACGTTGACCCGGGAACAGAAACACGTTGTGGACAGGATGGTGGAGTCTCACCGACAGTTCAGAGATCAGGACAGCAGCAGTTACATGGTGGGGACATGTGCAGACGTCACGTCCGCCCGGGCGAGGCGGCGTGCTCATGTCGCTGTCATGTGGGCAGGTGTTTGAGTGGCAGTGTGCTCTGGAAGGAGACGGCCTGATGGAGGTCCCCTCCCCACCGCTGCAAAGACTCCTGCAGTTTGCCAGAACGGTGCCGGGTGAGTCGGACGGAGGTGTTCGCTCGTTCAGAGGCGCAAATTTCTGTATCTACGGTGTTCACATAAAAAGGAGGGAAGGAAAAAGAAAAGAGATAAGATTTGAAGTTTCACAGAGACATTGTAAAGGATGAATCAACATGTTTATTTATTGATTTTGAATTTAAAACTATTTCAGTAAATGTTGTAAAAAAAAAAATTTAAAAAGGCAAAAACACAAAATCTTGCCAAGTGTTTTTGGTCTAGTTTCCAGTGTGAATATTTTAGTACGATTGAAACAAGACAAAACTTACTTAGCAGTAACTTTTCAGAAAGATATAGGAGCTTGTGTTAAGTCAGTAATTCACTAATAATGTGAAACAGTCTGCCCAGTGGACCTTACACTTTTTCATCAACATTAAGGAACTACTGACTTAAAACAAGATCCTGTATCTTGCTGAAAAGTTACTAGAGCTAAGTTAGTTTTATCTTGTTTCAAGCGTACTAAAATATTTGAATTAGAAACTACAAGACCAAAAATCCTTGGTAAGATTTTGTCCTTTTGCCGTGAACAAAACTTCTTCTTCTTCTTCTTCTTTTTATAGCACATTGAAAACATTAAAATAAAACCAACTAGTACACATACAATGAACAGGCACAAAATATATGAGGGGTATAATGGGGAAAATGTTAAAAGGACAATAAGACAAAAAAATGAATGTAAGGTCAACATCACAGGGAGGGCAAGAGAAAAAAATGTTTTCTTAATTCACTTTGAGCTCTTATGATTATACACTTAGTTTACAACAAATACTGAATTTCTTCCAATTCTTAATAAATTATGCATAAATTAGTTGAAGAGATCATCCTCTCCATGTTGAAACACTATTTATTTACTTTTATTGGTCGTAACATAATCAGAGATGAAAACCTTGCAACAGGGCCGTCCAAAGTGCGGCTATTTGTGGCCCTTGAATCTGTGAGCTTGCTGGTAAAATAAACCCAGTTCTGACCTCCGACCCAGGATTTGACCTCCTGGATTTCTCAGACCAGATGAGCCTCCTGTCTGTGTCTTCGCTGGAGGTCATGTTCCTGCTCTCTGCCCAGCAGTTCTCCAGCAACCCAGCGAGCCCCACTCCAGGTAAGGAGAAAACACACACACACACACACACACACACACACACACACACACACACACACACACACACACACACACACACACACACACACACACACACACACACACACAAGACTGGAAAAGAAGATGGCGCGCTCAGAAATGTAAAACCCACCGACTCAGAATATCTACGCGTTAAACCTGTAACTCTTGCGGCCGTGTCATCAGCCTCGCAGCTTTTCAGTGCTTCCGCTTACGGCTGGCACCGACACCTGGACCCGAAGGAAAACCTGGACATCAGGATGCCCGTCAGCTCAGGTGAGCTCATTGCATACTCTTTCATCTCCACACCCTGGACACGATCGGTCCAATAACAGCACCGGCTTTCTGCTTGGACAGGATGCAGCGAGGATCTCCTCGGCTCGGTGCTGAACTTCCTGCACAGCATGGCAGTGCTGCGTGTGACAGAAGCTGAATACACTCTGCTGACCGCCACGGCTCTGCTCTGCTCAGGTCAGACACGTCCAGTTTAGTGAAACTCTGGCTGCAGTTGTTCCGGTGAACAGAGTCTCTGAATGCACCTCTCGTTGTGTCAAATGATCTAATTTAGTTTGTGCGAATCACTGTAGCTCCGGCTGCATGTTTAGAGTTGTTTTCCTGCTGGAAGTTTATATTTTAATCTTTTCTACAGATTCTCGCTCTTGAGCTGCGGATCTCTGCAGCTCCTTTGGGCTGCGTCTCTGATTAGTGCTCTTTTTATTTTCTGATAATGGATTCAACAAAGCTTAGAAGATTGTTTTTGCAACAACTACATTAATCACACGTGGACTCTGTTGGTTAATTAGACAACTTCCTGTAGGGTATTTGTAGCTTCTTAACTACATAGCGACACATCAGACAGGCTGCGACTCTCAACGTTTTCCAGGCTTATAGCACACTGGCACTCAGTTGCTTTTAAAATAGCATTAGTTGATTTTTTTCCCCTATTTTTTAAAATCTTATTTTAGTTTTTTTTATATGTTGCTAACTGTTTTTGTTGTCCGTTTTCAAAGTCTTTTTGTGTTTCGTTGCCCTTATTCATGCAGCCAAAAATGCAGACGTTCTCATAAATCAACATGAATTTAAGTAAATGCATTCAAATGTTTTTTGATTTTAACATGTGGGAAAAAAAAAAAAGTTTTCTTTTCACAGTTATGATCCACTTTGCATCGGATTGTCACATCCAGACTCCAGGATTGGCCATCCTGAGTTTTGCATTTGTGACAAGACAAACTGTGAAAAAGGTTATGAATGCTTTGAACATATGATTTCTTTTTTTTTTTTTTTTTTTTTTGTGCGTCGCGTGCAGATCGAGCGTCCCTGCAGGCGGTTAGTGGTGTGGAGAAAATGCAGGAGCTGATCCTGGACCTGCTGTCCAGGGTGTGTGGGGCCCAGACTGGAGCAACAGGTCGCAGAGGACCGCAGCGTTTCGGCCGCCTGCTGGGCAGATTGACGGAGCTGCGCACCCTCCATCACAACTACCTCCTCCTGACAGGACAACAGCATCCACACTAATGCAGACACTGACCATGTCTTCATGTGTGAAGGCATGATAAAGACCGTCGTTCTGTCTTTTTGAGATCCGAGAGATGGACCAACAAAAGATTGTTTTTGGGTTTGTTTGTTTTTTTCATCCGACATGTCCTTTGGTCACATCGCTTCAGTGGCTTGTTGTAAACAATCTTTTTCAATATGTGTTGAAAACTGTTACCATAAACACTTCGAGGGCAGTTTGTTTTGTTGAGCAGTTTTAAAACAAAGTGTTGCCTCTGCATTTGTAAAAGTTTATCTATTAAATAAAAATTAAGAAAGAAAATGATGCAAATGACCAGTTTCTGCTGACACGCTCTTTCCTATAGGTTGGTGTATTGAAAACCCGTGAGAATATTAGCTGATTTATTTTAAAAATATATATGTTGGCTTTCTTATTTTAGGAGCCACTTCAAGCATTCAACATGCAGAGGTGAGTGAATCCTCTTCAGTATAGACAGAGCATCTGCGTAGCAATATTTGAGGAGCACTTTTGTCAATTCTGTAGCTGTGGCACACACACATATATATTATATGTATATATATATATATATATATATATATATATATATATATATATATACATATATATACTGTATATATATGCTTAATATCAAAGGCATTAAAGGAGCAACCCTCAAACTGAAGACTAAAAAAAATTAAAAACCAAGTGGTAATAAATTCTGAGTTGAATCAACACAAAATTGTGAGTTGAATCAGCGAAATCAACTAAAAAATGTAAACTTGTAAGTTTGATAAACTTAATTTAAAAAAAAAAGTAAATTCACAGGTTTAATCAAATGTAAAATTGTGAGTTATTCTTTAGATTATACTTAGCTTTTCATTTAGAGCTGCAAAACTGCATAGAATGAAGTTGAATCACTGTAAAACTGTGAGATGAATCAACGTTAAATCAGCTTAATAAAAACGTAAAATAGTGAGTTCAATCAACTTAATGACATCAAATAGCAAGTTGAATCAACGTAAAATCTACCTTGCTATAAATGACAAAGAGAGTTAGGTCAACGTAGTTTTGATTAAGCATTTTGCACTTGACGGTTAAAGTCGATGTAACTTAACCGAGGCAAAGCAACAAGGACATTTGTCAAGAGTCAAGTTGAGTGAGCAAATCTTTTTTTTTTTTTTTTACAGTGCAATATTGCTCAGTTGGAGGATGTAGATAAAGTACGGTTAGAAGATCCTCCTTTATTACAATCAAGCCTAGCATGAGTTGCTTTGTGCTTTTCACACTGCATATGGCTCTGTCCCATAGTGTCAAGATAAAAAGTTTTACTTGCACAGAATCCATTCATCTGTTGGTGACAGACGTGAACCAGTGGCGAAAACAAACACAGACACAAAAAGAGCTAGCTAGCGAGAGCAGAGGTATGTCAGCAACTACTGGTAGTCTTAACTACCTTGAGTCACAAAAGGCATTGAAGAAAGTCAAGCCTGACAGAAAACAACATATATATAAAAGTTCAGCCATCTTAAGACCTGACATTGGCATGCTTAAGGCCAACTTACTTTCTTTAAAAAAAAATCAAGACATTTTAAGGCCTTAAATTTAGATACATTGAGACTTTTAAAGGATGTGTGGACACCCTGAAGTAGCAGGAGAGGGTGTGACAATAACATTTAAATGCCTAAACTTACAAAAATCCACCGGCTGAATCTGAATTCTTTCAGAGGCTTGTGGGAAAAAAACCCCAGTATACACAGGGCTTACTATTTCCAACCATTATGGGGTTTGTGGTTTTGTCAACTGCCCAAATTTCTCAGCCAAAGCTACCTCATACAGATGAATGTTCTTTTTTCTACTAAAACAATTGTCTGATTGCAGCTGAAAGTTGCAACAAATAAGTGGAACAGTATGTAATCTCAAACCTTATGTGAATATCTGCATTTCTTTTGAATTTGATAACATAAAATTTATATATTTTTTTTATATATATAGTTATACCACAACTGTTAGCCTATGTCACTGAGATATAAAACAGTGACAGATGACTAAACAAAAAATCCACAGGACTCCAGATACATAAACATTTTTTTAATAGAATATTTTCCAAAATGTGGAAACTGGTTAAAGAATTTTGCTGAGCTGGTAAAATATAAACAGTAGCGATAAGCTTATCGGGGTGAACGTTTCATTGGATGGAATTGGGCTCTGGGAAATAAATAGAATCATTGAGTGGGTCAATATTAAAAGCTTGTGCTTGGTATCGAGTAAAAAAATAATAAAAAAAAATCAGTTAAAATGCTGTCTGCTTTTCAATTAAAAAACCTCACTCCATTTTTTCTTAAATAAGAACTCTCAATTTAATCAATATAACTTTATTTCTATAGTTTGTCTTCCATAAATAAATTATTTCTCTGTATCAAAAGAGATTTCAAATATAAAGAGCATCGGCTCATTTTGTCGAATGCCAAGATTACACAACAATGCAAAACACACAAACTATAGTTAATTTACAGTAAAGACAAATATCTCCATACTCTGCAGGAATTATGTCATGTCGAGTCTCGCGTCGCCCTTTAAAGGGCTGATTGAAGTACGCATTTTTAAAATTTTAATTAGAATGAGCTTGATAACGCAAAGTCGTATGTACAACAACTACTAGCAGTAAAATATACATGAGTCTTTTGTAAAAAGTGTAAAACATAGAAAATCTATTGTATAAAAGAAGGCAGCGATGTGTTCGTCGGTCTCCGGCAGCTCATTTTAAATCTCTTTCCTAATGGCTTGATCCCTCAGCAGCAGGATTAGCAGAACCTCAGGCTCTTTTACATTTGATTCGTGATATCCGGCTGGAGTTGAGCACACACCTCTGAACGTCCCTGAATGGGGGGAATTAACGCTTACTGCAGCAACGTGAGGCTTAATGTAACTTCATTTACACATCGTCTCCCTAATGACACAAAACAGGTTCTGTCGGAAACCTGTGATTCGGTCTGGGACCCGACAGCTGCTCAGCGGCGTCTACAGGTAGTTGGAGGTGACGAAGCAGTGGCTGTGGCTGACTCGGCTCTGGTGGATCATGGCGCGGTCGTACGCCACCTGGACGGACTTGCGGATGCTGGACTTGCGGCCCTCCATTATGCGCAGCTTGTCCGCCGTGTCGTCTGCGCCCAGGTGCGTTAATTTGTCGCGGGGGAGCCACTGCCTGAAACACCGGAGACAAGAGTTTGGTCCAGGAGTGAAGACATTTTAAAAAGGAGTAATCATCAAAACAAAGGTAACTTCACCTTTATTTGGTCAAAATACATGTGGTTTTTATGTATATTTTATTAAAGGACGACATCTTTCTTACAGACTTTAGAAAAATATCCATTTATAGAGAAATAGTCTGTTAGTATAATTCAACCCAATCAGTGTAGACTGATTCAAGGTCAATTACATGGATGTCAATTTGATTCTAGTGCTTAAATTTGTTCCAGTTGGATTTTATGTGATAAACCAACATAAACAAAACATTCATATGTGAGTCAAGGCAGGGGAGCGAATACTTTTGTCAATATAGTGTGGCTTCCTTATTCTCTGACAAACTAAATAAATGCAGTAATGTGTTTGTCTGTGAATGAGTTTCGATGATAAATACAGAGACCTCAATAACAATAATGACAGTAATATTAATGATAGAATAATATGCAGTGCAAGTAGCCTATATCTCCTTAGATCTTCTTTGATGGGGGGGCAGTAAGGGACCTGGATAAGGGACAGGGGGGGTCCTGGCCCAAAACAGGTTGAGAAACACTGTCCTAGAGACTGAATCTGTTAGCATAAATCGTTCAAGTCACAGACTCCAAATAGGGTTTAGATTTGGACTAGGCCATTCTAATTTGACCTAATGCACTCCACAGAGCTGGATGTGTATGGGGGCATTGTGAGCATCCCTTCTTAGTGTCCTGAAGTGTCTAGCAATTTTTATTTTTTTTCCCCATCGGGGTTTTGCTCTACATTTAGCTACATCCATTTTCCAAAAAGCTTTCTTGTCACTTCTAAAGAAAGTGAAAGGTTTTCCAAACAACGTTTGGCGAGTAGACCTCAGGTCTTATCTGATGGCTGTAGCTTTGCGGTTGTGCCATACCCTCATGTTGGGACGACTGACTGACACACATACTCCCTGAAGTGCTGGAAGCCTGGAAACCCTGCATTAAACTTTCCCACAGCTTTATTTCTGACCCATGTTCTATGTTCGTGATGCCGTTTGCATACAAACGGTTTTCAGATCTAAAATGGATTCGACTCACTTTCCTTCCGCCTCATCATTTTTCCTTTGTGTTGAGCTAAGCTTGTGGTCTCAACAGAACAATCAAGACAAGTTGTCCCTTTTCAGCCAGACGCTAAAATGTCTCTACCCTTTAGCCGAAACAGATGGTTCGCAACTTCGTTTAATATCTGTGACACTCACCACGTCCGCTTATTATCAAAGAAAAGCACCAGGTAGAGTCTGTCGTTTGTCTCCTCTTGTCTCTGCTCTCCCAGCCTGAGGACGTCCTTGGGTGGGACGGGGATAGGAATCCCGTTCAGCAGCAGGCCTTCCTCTGGCATCTCTGGGTCGATGATCTGAACCAAACAGAGCAACGGGGAACGTTGAGCCAAAAAGTCTTTTGACAGCTCAAACGAGATGATCGTGAATATAAACAGCTCACCAGAGCGGGATAGGAGGGATATCCTCTGCACTTCGCCCACACCAGCTCCAACGGCTCCAGCTCCGTCTCGTCCTCTAACGACTGACTCCCGTTGCCTGCGAAGCAACAAATTCTGTGTTTAACGCAGATCAAGAAAAGAACATGCGTTATTACGGCACAATGTCAAGTACCGGTGTAATCCGAATCTCCGTTGACTATGTCAAGAAGAGGAACGTTGGAGAGAGAAGGCTTTCCGAGGCTTCGTTTGGGTGGCGAGTTTCTGTAGGATCAAACATGCTGGACTGTCATCGACTGATCAGACATCACCAAAACCCGACAAAGGAGATAATCACCTTCATCTTACATTTCTTTGTGAAGGACGGGACAGGATCGTGACTCTGCGTCGGAGTTGCTGTCTTTGTGCCTTTCAAACCTATTGGTCAGTCCTGAAAACAAACAACGCATCGGTTATCCTCAGTCTCGTCTTATTACTACTATAAAAGCTTCACATTTGAGCTAAAACAATTTAAATCAAATTTACATCCTGATGACACCAATTTAAAATTGAGATAATAAATAGAATCGAATGCATTTCAATAGGGCTGCTGCTAACAATTATTTTGATTATTCAGATTATTAATGGATTAAAAAAAAACACATTCTTATCTTAAAACAGCGTATTAGGAAGAGTAGGGCGGTGTGGTCTTAGAATTTTATGTAGTACTATTACTATCATGACAAAAATGAGGATAAAAAACTATTTGTTTTTATAGGCAACTGCATGGCAGCATTCACAGCGTCACGAACATATGCTGGTCTTGCAAAACATTCCTTCTTTTTTTTCTCCGGAGAGTTTTTGCGGCGCTAGTGGCTTGTATTTTCTCTACAGTAGGCAGACAGGAAGGAGGACATGCGGTAAAGGTCGTCGGGACCGGGAGTTGAACCCGCGACGTCCGCGTCGAGGACTAAGGCCTCCAAATGTGGGGTGTGCTAACCCCCTGCGCCACCACAGCACGCCCCAAAACATTCCTTCTTGATATAATATAAGGCTAAACTGCAAATAGCGACAGCATTTCATTTGCTCGTATTTTTAAATTTACCTGTTTCTCGTGAGGATAGCGGGAGAAAATAGTACAATTAACAAACTTGTCTGGTTTTTTGCATTAACTGACATTCGCAGCAACGATGAATCAAAATTCTTACAAGAAATTTTTCACAATATATAAAAAATGATAAACAATATGTGTCCACCTCTAGTATCAGTATGAGTATTTCTTATACTTTATGGAGATAAAAGGTCACAAGTAGGCTCAAACTTCACATTTATTGTGATTTAATTCTATATAGCTTTCTGAAAATGTGATTTTATACCATATTTTCACACATTTAGAATCTGATTCTTGTTTAGGCCTACTGACTCTTATGATACATTATAGGGTTGGACAATATGACTGAAAAATGTATCACAATATGAGCGTTTCATATCAGATGATATTGATATTTGTTGATATTGATAATTATTACTTTGTTTTTTTCCCTAACATTTCTCTTTTATCCACTTTTCACTCCACGCTATTATTTTTTTATTTTATGAGACACGGTGGAAAAACCTGAAACTGCTTCTGCACAAGTTCCTCAACAGCCTGTTGCTAGGTAACCAATGAGTGAGTTAATTGATGTCACAAATCTTGCTAAGCTCCTTGAGAAGGGTTGAGCCACTAATGTCTTTGCTCTGCCTACATCTCCCAGAATGCTGTGCGGTTCTGGGTCGGAGTTCCGTGGATATTCTACACACTGAATATTCTATGAGATGTATTATCAATAGAGGGATCATCAGTGGATGTCACGTTGCGTCAACAGCCACTCTTACTGCACATGTAGCCTTCAGAACGAATGCAGAAACCCATTATTCTAACTGTTTAAGCCATTTAAAATTAGGCTAATAAAATAATTTACAACTGGCAGCCAGCGCAGATCACCTATCTTCGCCCAACACATCTCCCGCTGCTGTCAAGAGGTTTTATTTTTAGATCAGCGTCTCTGTACCTCACACTGCATCACGTTCACCTCACTGCATTTTAATTTCTGAAGGCTAAGTTTATCCCCCGTCTTGATAGATGAAGCTACATCTTCATTTTCCCTCTAACTGAGACCAAACTAGGAAGAAATTATGTTATTTGTCCTTTGTCTGAACCGAACTGGAAGTAATCTGTGCCACTGAACCGCCATCTTGCTTAACAAGAGCAGCACAAAGCATAGATAAGTCATGGCTTCGAGACCAGCAAAGACAAAGTATAGTACTCAAAAATTGTAATGTACTTATACTGTTTATAAATTACAAGGAATGCAGAAAGAGCTAAAGCGTGGAGCTTGTTCATTGTTGTCATAGGTGCTATCATGTCAGTTACAGACACCTACCAAGATGGCTGTAGGCTACAAAGTTTCTGGAAGTGTGACGTCAAATGAGAACAATATATAAATAATTTATCACGTGGTAATAATATAGGTCATTGAGGAAAGACCTTCTTGAAAAAGTTTCAACAGTCAGTGTTTCAACCAACAGCTTTACTTTCTGGGCTGCAGTTACCACGGTAACCCTTTCAAAACAAGTAAATTGTAAACTGATTGAACTTTATTTGTGTATAACACCAGACCAAATTAATCCTTGCAATTATTTGTAATGCATCTAAAATTGGTATTTTCCACAACTCTTCAGAGCTAAATAAGAGTCTCTGCTAGTCGTAGTAAATTGTTAAAGACCAGGAGACCACCCATCTTTAAAAGAAGCCATTCAAGTGTTTAACACTAGTATGTAAAGCTTTCTAACCGCTTTCCAGAGAATGATTCACTGTCCTCTCCGATTCTGTATCTGACGACGCTTCTCGACCAGGGGTCCACACCTCGTGAAGAGTGGGAGGTCCAGGGCTTTTCTGTGGGGTTCTGGACGCTGGTGTGCAGGATGGGGAGCTGGTTGTTGAACTAGGGCCGGTGGGGTTGCTGCTCGTATTCTCGTCCTGCAGCCCCTTCCCATTAAACACGGGGTTCTCTTTTTCCCTGCAAAGCTTCGCTCCGTTCTTTGCTTTCTTGAACAAGACAGAGGTCCGCCGTCCGACTCCCCCGGTGGCGGGCAGCGGAGAGACGGAGAGCGGCGGCAGGGCGTTGGCTACAACCTGCCCCTCATAGTGCAAAGTGGGAGGAGGTGTCACGCAACATTCTGCTCGTGCTTTAGTGCAATTAATGTTTTCTGAGGCGCTGTTCAAGTGGTTGCTGTCTATTTTAAGGCGTTTGCAGAACCAGGAGGGGGACTGGACCTCCCCTGTCATGGGCCGCAGTGTGGGAGGCTCCAGAGGTGGTTCTCCTTGTCGGGGAGGAGGAGACGGGCCTCTAGGTTCCAGTCTTGGGGGTGAAGTGGATTTGAGGTCCTCTAGAAGAAGAAAAAAAAATATGTAAAGATAATTTGAACACAATTCTTCCCAAATGATTGGTTATGCTGTACGTAGTATGATGTGGTAGTTTTCACACACACGAAAATGGCGTCTTTTTCCCAATGGATACATTTCATTCTTACACATTAACCACAGCCCGAAAAGAGTTAAGATATTCAAAATGGAGGACTTCATCAAGACAAGTGACTAAAGAAAATCGCTCTCACAACTGTACACCAGCAACATGGCAACATTTTACATAGAGATGCACCGTGAAACCAAAGGGTGACCAGAACCAGACAACCTTCCGGTTGAAAGGCCAGGAATTGAGATCGATCTGATGGTGGAACAAAATCTAGAAGCTACCAGGTGTGGAGGTTGTTACTGAGGGAAGAAGACTCAGGATATTTTCATTGCGTTTCCATTATAAATTTGTTGATATTCTACTAATGTCGAAAAAACACAATTTCGCAATTGTGATGTCATTAAATAAGAAATGCAATTACCATCACATGTGAATCTACTTGTTCAGGTGATTAAAAGTCAGGTGGGAATGAATGTAAACAGTTGCATGGGCAATATTCATATTTCAGCCACGGCGCTAGCGCTCATCTGTCAGTCATCAGAGGAGAGGTTGGCGTCTTATTCAGGCCTTGGAGCATCAAGTTCCTTATACTTCAGGGTGGTTATGTATACACGGGGCGTTTTAGCGATATTGCCATTTTAGGCTGCGATTTCACATAAGAGCTATAGATTAAGCACTTTCAAATGACAAGCTCAACTTTTGATGAACATTGCCATGCTGTGAGATTTCTGGTTGGATGCACATAGGCCATGGAGATCAGTGTCCATTAATATGCGAGTTGTTGCTGTACACAAACTGGCGAGTTGCGAAAAAAGTGTTTCAATTGCAATTTTGCATTCCAGCGCAGAAACTTTTTATCAATACACTCGAGTTATTTTCAAATTTATTCTGTAATTCCAATCTGAAAAATTTCATGATCAATGGAAATGCAGGGGTTTTGAAAATGAAGACAGAGAAAACAAAGTCCAACTTTTGTAAATAAATTAACATCTGGACGCTCTAGACTGCTGGAGAAAGAGGAAGACAGAAAGGCTAACAGAATACAGTAAACTAAGTTGCTTCGTTTTATCCTTTTTAGCTTCCAACATCTGTCATGAACATGTACAATTTGGAAATATTAGTAGCCATTTGTGAAATATAAACACAATCCCATTTTTGCAATGCAAGCTGTGCTAATCACTCATATTTCTTTAGCTTAAAAGGTTAATTCTGTTGGGGTTTTTTTTGGTTTTATTATTACAACCCCAACAGCAACTGTTTTTGCACAAAGTGTGACGTTGCCTCTACTCTTATAAAAAAATTGCTTGGGGCAGGAAAGCTAGAACTAATATTTTACATGATAATTCTACATCTTCTTACTCTGTAGTTTTTAGAGAGAAATCCAGCAATGCTGGTCAATAAACCTCTCATCAGTGCATCCCTAATTTTACTGCTAAAAATGTGTTTTGATGTTGTCTTTGAGTGTCTGACCGGACCCGTTTGTAATCAGAAGTGAGATGATATGGCATGACTGAAAGTGGCCCAAGGTGTGGTGAATCCATGAGAGTGATGCATAAAGGAGGTGCAAACACAGCGTGCACTAGAAGAGAGGAGTTGTGAGGCAGCCATGGCCAACAAGACTTTCTGGGCCCCTACTTACTAGACTGGAGACAGTGGGGTGGTTGGGGTTGGTGCGTTAGGGGAACCCTGGCTCAATTACCTGAGGACAATGTTCCATTAGCTCAAGTTTCACAACTGATCTCAATGAAACAAATTAGTCTTTCAAAAGATTCATGCACTGCAAATTTAATTCTCATGTTAATCTAGTGCATTTCATTGCCCTCTCCTCTCACCTTTGTCTGAGGAGGACAGGCTATTATCTGCCTTGGCATTGTTATTGTTGTATTCGTCGTCGTCGTCATCATCTTCGTCTTCGCCCTCTTCTTTAAGATGCCCGTTGTGGATGCCGTGGCTCATGGGTTGACCCTGTCTGAGCCGGAGCTTGTTGATCTCGCGTCGAAGATGGTGGATGCGTTTGGCCCGGGCGCCGCTGCACCGCATGGATGTGACAAAGTCTAGTTTCTCCAGAAGCTCCTTCAGCTGCTCTTCCATCGTCATGTGGAGTCGGTTATCTGGATCCAGAACACTGTCAACTGAGCACATCGACAAGTTCAAATAGGAATGGAGGTCTTAAGGAAGTGTTTCCCACAAGAAGAAGTTCCCACTAATGCTGCAAGACCTTACCGTCCTCCCAGGTACAGCTGTAGAAGTCTCTTTTCTGGGGTGACTCAGGGAGGTGCATCCCCGTGTCCAGGTCAAGGCCGGCGTTTGTGGCTTGTCTTTGGGCATGGCGCAATACAGCACCCCCTAAGTCACGCAGACGCAGCGCTGCTTTGTAGAAGACTGTGTCTTTGGTGTTATACAGGAGGCAGTTTGACACCATCAGATTAAAGTCAGCCTCCAGGTCAGCCACAGAACGGTAAGCATGACTCTCAAGCTTGGAGCGCATAGTGGAGAAGTCCATTGGATAAGTGATAAACTCCAGGTAGTCTGGAACCTGAAAATGGAACAAATGTTTTCCCTTCAAAAGTATTGAACACACTTAGATTAAAATGTACAATGTATCCACAAGTTAAGATGGCTTTACAGTGGAATAAGATAGAAAATTCAATTTAGGAGGAGTGTGGAGTAAGTAATTTTATCTATGTAAATTTTCTCATGTTCAATATTATCATCAAGTGTCACAACTTTTCTTTCTTTTCTTCTGGATGTCCCATTAAATCATGACATCCCATCTTTACCATAGACATATACGTGCATGGTGTTTACTTTGAGTTTCAGTCAGGTATGGTCTTTGCAGCTTTCTAAGTTTTAAAGCTAACTTCCATAAGTATTCTATAAAATTGTATTTATCTGGGAACTAAAAAACATTCAATGAAGCCTGCTACAAGTTCTCCTAGAGTTTACACTACAATACTAAGAAGCCTTACCTCCTTCAAGTTAACTGGCTGGGCAAAAATGTGAGCAGTGTCCTTCTCCTGAAGATGGTCCAGGGTGGCACGCAGCAGCATCAACATTGGCGTGAGCTGCATCTCTAAAGTTGATTGGTGAACTTTGACCTGCAGTTGAAGAATACAGACTTGTCAGGTTTTAATAAGAAAAGATTTACTGAATTTGTCACAGTCTACATTTAGCAGTCTTAAATTTCCAAGGAATGTTTAAAAGTGACACAATTAGCAAAAATTCCATAGGATAAGAGACAGGAGGTAAATTATTATTACAAGGACATCAAATTACATAAGACTACTGTATGTTTTGTTTTTAAACCTTTATTAAAAAACAACAACTTTTTGTACAATTTCAAAACATTTAATTGGCAAGGCTTACATTTAAAGCTTTGCCAACCAAGGACTTAACTTATTTCATGAACTCTGATTTGGTTTAATCTCCTGCGTGTCCGTCTACAACAATGTGGTGAAGAAGCAGCTAAACTGCACCAGATCAAGGCCTCAAGTCCAGTTGGTTTCAGCTTCTATCTCTTTACATTTACATACGATAGGATGACAATGTTAGCATAAAGACTAGTCCACTGTTACCTGTTCCCGTTTGAGCTTCTCTCTTTTGCGTATGAGCTCCACCAGCAATCTGGCTTTTTCAAGATCATGCCGGAGTTTCTGCCAGTATCTCAGAGCTTCTCTTGCTGCAGAAATCTTCTCGTCCACTTCAGGCTGAACAAAACATCCCATTTTACAGCTTATAAAGGTACATCTCATAAACAGTAAGTCATGTGTTTTTTTTGTTTCGTTTTTTTTGTTTCAATAATTAAAACAGAAAAAAATACCTGTTCTGTACTCTTTTGTGATTGGATGTTAGAGTGCAACTGCCGAACCAGTGCCACACCGTTTCTTGACTGACGTTTTAGCAACCAGTAGCTATGCAGTCTGTGCATAAACTGGCTTTTCCTTTGCATGAGAATTCCTTTGGAAATTATATTCAACCTGTAACAGATGAGAAATAAGCATCTTACTAAATGGATTCTGAAAATGGAATACAAAACAAAAAAAACAATACTGGACATGATCAAGAAAAGCAAACCTGCTTGTGGGTATCTGCAGCACAAGCTGTGGAGAACCTGTGGTTTGGGTTGTACACTCTGTATTTTTCTTCCCTTTCTTCTTATCTGCTGGCTCATCTTCACACTTCCTGCCTTTTTTAGGTAAAGTAGGACCATCTGTGTAAGCGATGCGTCCTCTGCTCGCCCTTCTCCTGCTGCCCACGATTCGCCCCTCACTCTCCTCGTCGGACTCTGACTCCTGTCCCAGGGGCGAGTGCGTCTCGCAAAACGCCGTCTTCTTTACTGAGAACGTTGTGCCATTGATGCCCGTTTCCCTGACAGGATCGATCTTCATGAACAGACCGGCCCGCTGAGCACATGTGACGTGAAACGCAGTGTAACAGTTGGCCTTGTGGCACTGAATACACGCGCCACGGCCTTTCTGCTTGCAAAGGTAGCAAGTTAACTTCCAGCGAGCTGGAGGAATGTTACTAACCCCTTCCACCGGTTCTAGAAACACAGTGTTGGCAAAGCACACTTCGGGAATCCATATAGCACACACAACGTGCGCCCAACGACCCTCGCTTGTTTGTTTGAAAGCTCCTCCCCGGTTAGGACACAAGACGCAGTCGACAGGTTTCTGAGGAGACTGAAGGCAGCAGCGGCAGAGCCACTGCCCTTCAGGGACGTAGGGAACGCCGTAACACTCCTGGTGCACAGCCAAGTTGCAAGAGTCACAGAACAGAATGACGTTGCTATTGAGGCATTCATCATCCAAGCACACACAGCAGAAGGCGTCGTCGTCAATAGCGCTTTGTGGAGGCGCTCGGATGCGTGCTTCTCTGTACGCCTCCTCCTCCAACCGATCCACCAGTAGCTCGAAATTGTCTGGCGAAATGGCTGAGAGACCCTCGGAAAGCCGGGTGGCGTTAACCATTTCCAGCCAGGCGGAGTCCTCCTCATCCATGTCATATTCTGCCTTTGTTTCCTGATCCTCAGGGGAGCACTCGATGTAACGGTAATAGGCAGCTGGCAGGGGAGGCGCCTCAACCGGAGTGAAGCTTTCCACAACACGAAACTTAGGCTCAGGGAGGGTTATGTGGGTACTGTTCGATGTGCTGGACTTTTCAGGTGTATGAGGTTGGGAATTGTGGCATTGGTTCTTGGAAGGCTGCGTTGACCTGCCAGAGGTCACTCTGGAGTCTTTCCTGCGGCCTCTGAGCGTGGAGACTTTCCGGGGAGTTTGTGCACTGCTGGTGGGCGACATCGACTGCTCACTGTTCTCTTTGTTGCTGTTGCACTCGCTGATGTCCTGAGCCACTGTCTCATCATCCGTGATGACTTCCAAGGGCTCCAGGACAGAAATGCGGTGAAGCCTTCCGTCCAGTTCAACCTCCACCACCTTCTGAGACTGAGAATAGGAGAGAGTTTCTCTACTTGGAGACGCTTTGAGGCTGTACGGGGATGGAGATCGCTGGCGGGTGCCCCCACGCCCGCCAACTGTCCCGTTGGACTTCTTGCCATTTACTCTACCTCCTCCACCGACCTGGCAAGTTCGCCGTGGCTTCCTCATAGGCCACTGCTCACACTTTCACTCCTGTAAATCAAAAACAAAGAAATTTAGGGGACAGTAGTGTATCTTACTTTGTAGAAAATTTTAAACATACCACCAAGTAGGGATATGCGATACAGACTTAAGGTTTTATAACAATATTTTTACGCTACTACTGTGATAATGATAAAAGTGACAATAATTTTTTTTTTTTCTTAAGAAGCTATATGGCTACGACTGTGTTTTACATCATTTATAGCCCCACAAACACAAATACTACTCTTAAAAAAACAAACCATTTGTAATATGCTTCTGTAGGACACCAAACACATAAATTTGTATCACTAAACTGCATTTAATCATATTTTTAAATGTATTGATATTTGCTGCTACGACAGACTGGCGACCGAAATGTCTCGTTGGAGATGGGCACCAGCACCCCTCCCAACCCCATTAGGGACAAAGGTGTAAAGAAAATGGATGGATGGATGATACTTGTTGATGCTCTCATTGAATAAACACTGGAGAAAATATTAAAACGAACAATCCGAACAATACAGTTTTGGAGGGGCTTAAATATCATTAACTGGAATTAATTGTGACAACAATAAATAAAAATTCTTATCATTGATAATAAATGTATCACTATAAGTGAAATGCCCAAACCTACTACCAAATTCTATATTTATTTTTTGTGAACAAATGTACCCAGACAAAACACAACTCAATGTATGAAAAAGAAAAAAAAAAAAAACAAATGCTGCTCTGTATGCATTTTAGTTTATGACATCCCAAAAGTCACAAGAACCAAGTTGGCAGAAGAAATCGTCATGATGGAATAGCAACTTTTTCAGCAGATTCTGAATCATTTAAGTTGCACTTGAGTTGCAAAGGGTTCAACTGTGTTTGAGCCAGAGTATGACTTCAGAGAAATCTGTGATGGATGCCACCATGGGTAGTGAAAGTAAAGCAAGAAGTGATTATGGTCTTCAGAACTTTAACTTGTACAAATTTGTTTTCATTCCTGCTTGAATTTTTTCATCTGATTCGTCTCTTATGCACATTTCCCTCTCACATAATAACAAACAGCCAGATTATTCTTGTATTACCATAAATACATTGCCCTGATGCCATTTATAAAAAAGAAAAACATCTTCAGTAAAGAAAAGCAAGCCTTGCTGTTTGCTGGCTGTCTAGCTATCACTTGTTGTGAGGACAAGATAGTCAGGACGCCCTGACTATTCTGATGGCGGATGTCTGTGCTTACAGTC
Source organism: Xiphophorus maculatus (assembly GCF_002775205.1). Classification (NCBI taxonomy): domain Eukaryota; kingdom Metazoa; phylum Chordata; class Actinopteri; order Cyprinodontiformes; family Poeciliidae; genus Xiphophorus; species Xiphophorus maculatus. The sequence continues at coordinate 6,916,139 of NC_036443.1, read as the reverse complement.
GCTGACTAATGGGCGAGTTTTCTATGGTACCAGAACCAGGCAGGATGTCTTCCACAACACTGGAACCTTCTCTTAGGACCACACATCTCCGATATTGCGCTTTTGTAGTTTGCTCTCTAGCTTCCTCCTATTCACCTCCTTGCTGTCTCTAATCTTGATTTTGAGCTGCATCTGTACACGCCTCTATAACTCTTGCTTTCTGAAGTTTCTTTTGTTTCTTCTTTAACAGTTCCTTCAGGCCACTGGTCATCCAGGGTTTACTATTAGAAAGCATCTCACTGGGGATGTTGTTGTCCACACAAAGGTTTATGTAGTCAATCACACACTTCGTTATGGCACTGATGTCCTCTCCATGTCACTGGCAAAGAACAATCCAATCTGTGCCTCAAAATAGAAGTGGAGTAGCTTTTTTGGCTTCCTTTGACCACTTTCTCATAGTCTCTGGGGTTTATATTCAGTGCACAGAAAAACAAGGCTGTGACCTGACTTTTCCAGAGGAAATTTTGGTCTGGAGATATATGAATTGACATTTTTGTAAAACAAACGTAATGTTTTGTTTCTCTGAAAGAGCAACTGACAAACTGCTTAAATGTTAGTAGTTTAGCAAAGTGAAGCGCGATTAAAATCACCAGGTATTGCCACAAATGCATTGAGGTGTTGTGTCTCTGTCTTAGCTTCAACAGGACTGATGACATCATGTGCACTGTCGACAACAGCTGAAGGTGGAATCAATAATGCTTAGGACTGCAGAAACAACATTTATTGTAACAAGTCCTGGATGACATCTATTGGTGACAAGCACTGCTAATCTACCTCCTTTACTGCATTCCTATGCTCTAGCTGAGTCCTTGTTCATCCAACTTGTTAGCTAGCCATTGTGATTGACAGAAGACATGGTTTTAACTTCTTCCTTCTCTCTCTCCTTTTTGACCCTGCTCTGCATCCACAGTGCCTCATTTTCAAATCCTCTGAGACTTCTGGCTTCATGTGTGGTATTATTTCAGCTTCGTGGTGTTCATCAGCTGCTCCCTGTTGTAAACCACCTTGTTGCTAAGGCTACGCATCATAACAAATAAGTTGAAAAAGTGTAATCAATCCAACTCCACAGCATCCAAAACCAAAGGCAAAAAAAAAATACATTTTTTTGCCAGAAACACCGGAATTAAAGTTTAAGAAATGAGAAATTTTAACTGAAATTAACTGTCTGTCTAGTAACTATAATTCAACATTGCAAATCATAAATGTAACACAGAAGTTCTCTCACTGATAAAATGTATTTCCGTGAAAACTATTTAAAGAGATAAACCATTCAGTTGACAGCTAGTTAAATGAAAAGACTATGGGCAAACCTTCACTCCAGACACTAACAAGGTTAAGTGAGCAGTGATTTTTCTCGACTTTATCTCATAAACACTTCGTTAAATTGACCTATTCCACAAAACAACGGTCATAGCCAATCGGCTTTCAAGAAAGCTGACTGATCTGTACAAAAGCCAATCAGCTTCAAGAATACCTTAAACCGAACACATCGGAACCCTCCGTTCCAGCAGTAAAATGTCAGCCATATTTACAATTTTAAAATGCTGTCAAAAGCTTCTATGTGTTTAACATATAGACATTAGTTCAGTGAACTAGATAAAGGGCTTAACATGTGAAGTCGGTACAAAAATGGCACGGTGATCTGCCGACTGGCAGTGTCATACAGGACTGTCACAAGTCAAAGTATACATGACAGAGCTAGCCTGCTAACTTTTTAAAGACGGTAGCCGGTTTTATTATGAAGTTTTCTAAATAAAACAGAAATAAAAGTTCCAAAAGCAGTAAACAAATAGAAAATTGCAAAAAGAGAGCAAGTTTGGTAAGTCTTACCTAAAATGCCAGCAGAGTGAACAGGGGGGATCAGTAACCGGCGGTTTGGAGCCGTTTTTCCAGTAATGGTCGCTCAGTTCGGCGGTGGGCTTTGCTACACTTCCTAAGCTAACAGCTAATAGCCTGTCACAGTTTGCTACCACAGCCGGTACATTTCACCTTCTTTATAACATTCCATGTTTTCCCCAAACTGCCCTTAAAAATAAAAACAGTTAACCCTAAAGCCATAATGAAAATAGTAGGGATATATCAAGTCCAATAAATAAAGGGGCACCTTGTTGTTGATCAAATATTATGAGGAGGAGTGCTAGCTTCTTTCGGCTAGTTGGCTAGCTGTTTAGAGTCCAGCTTTACTGTAAAAGCGGAGATAACAAGCTAGTCAAAGTATTTGACTTCCGGGTATAAATTTCACAATAATATAACTATTAAACATAGCTATGCGTATTCTACTTCCAACTACACATAATAAAGACGAGAGCGAATCTTTTAGATATTTTGAAAATAGCAAAATAATAGTAATAATAATAATACCTAAACATAAGTCAGAATTTAGTTTGTAACTACTTGTTTTTTTATGAAGAGGAGTCAAATGATAACAAACTTATGTTATAATATTTTGTCAAACCTCCATATGGACACCTATACCTACCACTAGTTTTTTTTTTTTTTTTGCATTACATCTATCTTTTCTTCTTGTTTTAGCAAGTTATTCTAATTAGAAACAAGCAACCTTTGTTTTCTTTTTTTAAAGTGTAATAACTGACAGCAATGGTTTATCACATTAACAAAAGTAAATTCTTAATATGGCAGGAGCACAGATTTAGAAAAATCATATGTTTACACTATAAACTCGTTCACTCTTGCTGTAAATGTTTATTTTGCTATTTTACTTGCCTCATAAAAGGTAACATTTCCTGGCTCTATATCCCCGTCTGTGTTCCAATAAAATAAAATAAAAAAATCAACTCATGAATTGAGTTTGTAATAGTGCAAACCTGGATTTTTCTGCATTTATTTTGAAAGCAACGTGTCTTGCTTCCGGTTGATGGCATCTTAAAGGATTTGACACCAGCTGGTTGGTAAAAGTTTAGCCTGCTCAGAGTCCTCCCCCTTTACGTCACCAAGCCACGATTTTCGCGGGCAAGCCTCTTGATAGAAACCTCGTCTCGTTTATCTGACGAGATGTGCGACTCCTGATGCTGTCCCCGTCGTCCATCTCTCAGTGTGACATAATAATCTTAGTAAAACACACGAAGGACCTACGGGGCTTGTCTGAAAATCTATACATGAGAATATACCTGATCTATGGACTATGAAAGAAATGAGACATAAACAAAGAGTGGATTCATACATCCAGATATGTATGTCAAAACATCTGCTTAAATGTTACATCAAATTATATAAATTCTCAAAAGACCATAAAAAAACCTAAAACAAGTAAGTAAGGAAGTCCCATGTGTTTGATAATTTAATTGATTGAATTTGAATAATTTAATTTCCCTTTGGGATCAATAAAAAAAAAAACCCAAAAAACACTTAAAACACTAAATAAAAAGAAGCAAGTGATTACAATAAGCTAAAAATAACTTTAAAAAAAGACTGAAAAAAGGCAAGGGGATTTTATAAATTACATGAATTGCTTTTTATTGTAAAACCAAGGCCTTAAACAGTGTTAAAAACGTCTTAGGCACAGTGTCTTCCAGACAAACTCCAGTGTGCACTGGCGACTTAGTGTACATTTACATGATATCCATTTACCTTCTAGAAATCCAGTAGCCTCAATGCCCAGCATTTGTCTTCTTGGCTTATTAAAAGCATATTCAAAAAAGATTTTTACTTAAATATTTACACCATATTGTTGTAATAAAGGATGCCACAATGCAACAAGAATGGGGGGGGAAAAAGCATATACAGATACTGTCTTATTGTTTAATTGGGAAACGGTATAACATTAAACCTTACAGGAAATCCTGCAGCAATTTGTCCCAATGAACTTGCAACACGATTCACCGACATGTAAGAATTTACATTTCAGAAATAAGTTCACATTCCAAAAGAAATTGGGGAAATCTTTATTTAAATAGATCACTGACAACACTGAATCTAAAACACCTCCAAAGTAAAAGAAATAGTGTGATTTTGGGTCAGGAATATACAAGGGCACCGTTGGCTGTGTGTGGTCTTTGTAGGGGAGTTACGTCATGTCTGTCGTATCATGGAGACATAGTAAGAGTGTTTTTTCTCTTGGAGTCCCGCCGTGGAAATGGCACGAAGCTATTCACCTCCTTGTAGCATAACCCTGTGAGAGAAAGGGGAGGGCAGTTTGGTTTTCTTCTACACAACCACATTTTTGTTTGCAGAAAAAAATATGTTAAATGCGTCCATATTTACACCTAATTGCCATAAAATAATTTTGAAAGAAAGCTTTTATTGTAGCAGCATGCAGAAAACAAAAAAAAACAGAAAGCAAGAATTCATGGCTGAATTGAGGTATATTTATTTAATTGCCAATTTTCTCAAAAACAGACCTTGTCGTAGGTTCACCTTGAGCTCAGGTTGTGAAAAGTTTCCTGCTGGCAGTTGTTCTGTTTGCTACTTTTAAAAACATGGCTCTCCATCTTGGACTTTGCCTTGTTTTTAGTTAAGTAAATTAGGATGTTTGCTGCATATTCATTTGATAGCATTTACATTTACAATACATAACATTTATTTCCTAAAGACTAGTGTTTTCTAGTTTTGTTTTTTTCCCTACTTACGTTTCCACTCATCTAGGGACATGGTTGCGTTGTCATGGCTGTCGTCGTATGGCGTAGGCTCAGGAAAGTCCTCCGGTTCCCGTAAATTGTCAAAGTACGGGTGCTCCAGAGCGAGCTCAGCAGTGGGCCTTTCATCTCCATCCAGAACCAGCATCTTTTCAAGCAGGTCAATACCTGCCATGGACAAAACAAACAACAACAAAAAAAAACACAGGAAAATATCAAAGTTAAAGCCATCCTACTGAAAAATCGCAAAGAATGCATCAAAGACACATGCCAGGCTCCACACAAAGACTAAACTGTGTGATGTTGAGGTCACACTATGCAACTAATCTAAAATTATTATTGCGCAAAAATACAGACAAGCAATTATGTCAGTTCTGTTACAGAATACAAAATGGAACATCTCTATTACCGTTCAATCAATCAATAATTTTGTTGTCATTATAGAAACCATGTAATAAAAATAGCATGAACTATAATGAAAATGGTTGATAAATAATACTAGGTAGCATTTAATGCCCTTATGGCTACCGGGTATAAACTGCTCTTCAGGCTGTTTGTCGTTGCTTTTATGCTCCTGTTTCTGCAGCCAGATGGCAGCAGTTGGAACAAATCGTGATCAGGGAGTGAGGAGTCTTTTAAAACCTTCCTGGTTTCCTGAGGCAGTGGGATCTGTGGAGATCTTCAAGAGAAAGCAGAGAGCAGCTGATGGTCCTCTGGGCAGATTGTGTGATTCTCTGGAGAGTCTTCCTCTCTGCTGCTGTGCAGCTGGAGAACCACACAGAGACAATAGCAGACGATGCTTTCAATAGAGCATCGATGGAAGGACACCAGTTTTTGAGAAATATTGTTTTTTTCTGAGGACTCTCAGGAAATAGAGTCTCTGTTGGACTTTCTTTGCCAGTTCTGCTGTGTTTACATCCCAGATCAGGTTATGAACTCCCAGGAAACTGAAGTTTGACACTCTATCAACCTGATCTCCAGAGAAGCACAATGGTTGAAAATCTCCTAAAATCCATGAGCTCCTTGTTCTTGGCTGTGTTCAGGATCAGGTTGTCTGTGCATCACGCTGTCAGTCGCTCCACCTCATTCCTGTAGACAGACTCATTTCCCCCCCTGAGATGAGACCCACTACAGTTGTGTAGTACAGAAGATGAGGAAGTGCTCATATTTCAGAGCCAAAAGGAAACAAAAATCATAATTTCTTTTCAAAATAACCAAGTGAAAAACTGGAGTCTGCTGTTTTAAATATGCCCTTTGAACCATCTTCATATGAAGTTAAAAATAGATAATTAAATAAACTGTGTCAGACAATGATACATTTGAACTCACCCTGTTCACTGGCTCTGGGAAACAATGTTGAGAAGTCTTTTCTAGGATGGCGAGGGAGGCCCTTAATGTAACTTCTGGCCTGTTGCAAAGAACAAATCAACAACAGAAGTCAAGTAACAGACATGTTGATATTTTACTTTAAATAACATTAATTTGGGGTTTCAGTGATTCATTTGAACATTCGTTTTTCATGGTGAAATTAATAAATAGTATAATAATGTCGAAAAACAACCTTTAGCTTGAGGGACTATAAACATAAATGTTTCTTTTAAAAGGTGATAATCAAGGAAATTCAAAATAAGCACATTTATTGTGGATATTCTTTAATCCAGACAAGGTTAAAGCTATACATATAAGGTTAACATATACTATTTTTTTTAGAATGACATCTTAGCATGATACGATCAAGATCTGCTAAGCTCTGGCTGCTGATCATGATGACAGCAGATGGTCCTTTTTCTTTGCCAACATGAAAACGATTAGTTTGGCAGCCTTAATTAGGAAAGAAAATATGAAATAAAGATTTCTGAGTTAAATCATGACTGACTTTTATTAGCTACATCAACATATTGACACTACATCAAGTCTTACCTCTGGACTTTCAAGCTTCTGTATAAACTCTTGTCCAGGCACGCCACACACTTTCATGATCTGGGATAGCTGGTCCATGTCTGGTTATTAAAGGGTTACGGTCAAAAATCCTGGTGCTAATCATTGATGGCTGCAAAACAAGCTCTGGGAATGTGGTTTAAAAAAAAAAAACATGACAGATTAATTAAAAACAGGAAAGAGCCAATTTAAATTTCTAATAGGCTCCATAAATCTGTAAAGTACATAGGAAGTAGTAGATAAATCTAAAGTAAAAACACGATACCAAGTCAGGAAACATGTTGCTCAAATACGTAGTTTGTGGTAATAGTACCGTGTGATCCACTTAGTGCCCGATTTACTGTTCTCATCAAATTGACACGTTCCTGCTTGTGATAGATGCTATCAACCTCTTTAATTACCACACAGTCATAAAGTCATAATAATAAAAACAGATTAAAAGATGACAAACATTAAAGGATACAGTCTTTTCCTTTAAAGAGGGTTTTTCCGTTGATCATTTCAGCCATGATGCAACCCACAGACCAAATATCCACTAAAAGAAGGAGGGAAAGAGAAAGAAACATCAGTAACAACCAAAGCAGAATATGTCATATCTACAGCAAGGTGGAATAAAAATGAGGAAGGTGGCATTTACATGGCACCACTCAGTCTTTATTCACAACAGATAAATGGGGAACAGCTACGGGAGGCTGTATTAACATAATTAGAGATATCTCAAATAGGTATTTTGTCTAGTCAAAACATAAGTAGAGATATCTTAAATTACTTAAACGTCTAATCATAAAACAATTTGAGATATCTGGAATGTAAGGGCGGTAAAACAGAATTTATGTTAAAACGGCCTGCCACAGAACATCTGGTGAGCAACACAATCCCAAAAAAGCTGCTCTCTGTGTGCCGCAGTGTGTTTTGAACAACTTGCTTCTAAATTTAAAATCATATCCTAGAGAGACAGACCCATCACAATGACAGACCGTCGGGGCAGTTCAATCAGGCTAACAGTAAGAAAATAAATCAAAAAAGGAAGATCAAGGAAGATGTTTCTAAATGTAACCCAATCATAAAAATGCATTTTAAGAACTAATATTCCAGATTAGGAACTTGCTGGCTCTGGAAAGCAAAGACAAAGCAAAAACATGAGCTTCATGTAAAACAGGAAGTTTGCACGTGACGAGCAAAGGTTCAGAGTTACAGAACGGTAAGGCGAGAACAGGAGTACATTAATAATATGTAACAGCTACAGATGTCTTGCCAGTCTGGGTGTAGTGCATCCAGTTCAGAATGACCTCAGGTGCCCGGTACCAACGGGTCACCACGTAGCCCGTCATCTCCGCATCAGCACTGCGAGCCAGCCCAAAGTCCAGGATCTGTACCGGACACCAGAGAAACTGGTAACAATCTGCACCAGGAGCACGCCATGTCTGGACGCAACGAGCACAACCTGCTTCTAAATATCTTACATGGAAACATACTGTACATGTTTAGCGTTATAAAACAAGAGTTATATATATAAATGTTATGCATTTTTAAACCTAAACTAAAACTGGGCATCTACAAAGGAAGTCACAACCCTTGAAATTTCACATTTTGTCACTTCCTATTAATTTTGACATATTTTATTGGGATTTAATGCGACACACAACACAAAGTATTTGTGTAACGGAAGGTAAATAATAAAGGTGGGCGGATCTGTCTAAAACACTGATAACACTGATAACATTGGTATTAGTATTGGATCGACACTAGAGTGGTAAGAGCAATATTTTAGTTTCAGATTCCCTATTGAAATGTCATTTTATTGCACTTTCTCAGCTTTATCTCAATTTTTTGTTTTGTTTGGGATTTTCTTTCAGGGTATCAGAGTTAGGGCGGGCGATATGGACATAGAATTTTATTGCAATATTTTGAGGAACTATTTTGATTTAAAAGAAATATTTATTATTTGTATTTTTAGACAATAAATAGTTTCGCTGTAGGGTAACTGCATGTCACAGCATTCATAGCGTCACAAACACAAATATCGTTCTTGAAACACATTGTCATCTGAAATAAGCTTCTTCAGGATGCCACTTGCTTACAAACGTGTGATTTATATCACTAAACTTCACAAAGTGACTGCATTTAACCATATTTTCAAATTTACTGATATTTATTGATGCTCTCGCGGAAGAAAAAGTGGAGACACTAGCAAAAATAATGCTCCGATCACAGTCAGTAAGTCAACATCCATAACTGAAATCTATTATGATAACGATAAATCCAAATTCTTGCAGCGAAAATACATTTTTCAGAATAAATGATAAACAACACCCGTAATATCATATTAGGGTCTGAATACAAACACAACCCAGATTACAGATTCTTATTTGCAAGCATGTTCTACACAATATGTCCCTCTCCTTCCATTTGTGCTACTTTGTGTTGGTCTGTAACATTAAATCCTAAATCTAAAGGACTTCAGGATTTGAATGAATACTTTTGAAAAAGTCATATTATAAATCTTGTACCTTCAGTTCGCAGTCTTGGTTAACAGCCAGGTTTCCAGGCTTAAGATCCTGCAAAATGAAATCAGATGAGTGATGGCTAAGCGGGTCACACAGTAATTAACAAGAAATCACAGTGACTGGACTCCCTCACTCAGCAAAAGGAGCTTTAACGTCTCAGTTCCCGTGGAGATGACGAGGCTCAGCTGTTTGTTTCAACGCGTCATGTAACGATTGTTTTTCTCCTTTAACACAAGCCTCATCGAGCGATTCAACCGCAAGCCAAAACACGAAATACTACGAAGCATTTTGATACTGCGACATAATGTGTTGGTGACACCCGAACAGGTTTGGGTCTTAGCAGAGGAGTAGCAGGGTTGCACTTCAAACACAGAGAAACCAAACAAATCCCCACACCACCAACCAGACACGATCTGTTAGGTGCATGAACACAGCTTACTACAGAATTAAAAAAAACTACGTAGAGATGGAAGAGATGAAGGATCACAGCTGTTCTCATGTTGCACAAACTGCTCATTTCGGCCCACTGCAAGAACCTTTTTGCATGCGTAGCGGATCCAGTATGTTCCCGTCTTTCAATTACTGCAGGCAAATTCTATTCATATTCCGTTTCTAGAGTTGCGCTGCTCAAGGCATGCTGAAGTAGCTCTGCTACTTTAGTTCTGATTTATTGTTTTTGTGGACTTTTGTTAATCATTTCTTTTGGTTGAGACATTGAATGTTTGGAAAATTATTCCCTCTGGTTTTGAAAGCCGTGCAGCTGGAACAATTTTTGCTCATACTTTTTTTTTTTACTTTTGGATATCTTTTATGATCCATAAACATGGCAACAAGCTGTTCAATTTTTTTATTATTTATTATATTTACAACCTGGAATAGATGGGCATTCCCAACACTCTAGTAACAATAGATCTACGTTCCCAAATCCCAGAGGAGTTGAAACGAACAGATCAGGACCAACGAGCAGAGAATAAGGACGGCTCTTCCATCCGTCATATTGGGCAAGGATCACATTCTCAACTCTTATGTCTTCAGTCAGAGGCTTCTTTAGATTTGGTGCAAGACTGACTGCTACTGGAAATCCTCCCTGCTCAGAGACTGCAGATCTACAGGGACTTTTATGAACAACCATAACTCAGGTTTGCATAGAAAGGTCAGAAAAGGGAAAATATCCAGTGAACAGCAGCTGTATAGATAAATATGTCTTGTTGATATCAGAGGAGAATGGGAATACTGGCTCAAGATAACAAAAAGGCAACAGTAGTACTTTACACTTTACCAGGACTGCCAGTAATTTTAGGGGATGCTGGTTTTGGGTTTGTTTAAAATGCTAAAAGAAAATTCTGTCAGCAACAAAAAAAACCACAAACACTTTCAATTTATGTCAAATGTTGTGGAAATCGAGATATGACGAAAGATGAGAACACACTTCTCTAAAACACAGACAGTAATGAAACTGGGAAATCTGAAGGCAAGCTCTGTAACTGTGAAATCACTCTACAAACCAGCAGGATGTCTTTTGGTTGGGAAACATTTTAAAAACAACATGTGGCATAAATATGCCACATGAAATGTGGTTTGAGTGGCTTCAGAAGCAGAATTAATGACTTTACATCTGCCTCTTGAAACCCAGATAGTTTTCTACAGACGAATTAATTAATAGACTCTTATTCCGATAATCAGCCTCCATTAGGGACAGTCTTGTGGTTTCTCCCTGATGCCTTCTTAAACATCCCTCTGTGATCCTCAGAGCCATGAGCGCTTTGCGTGCCCTTCAGTGCTTTTAGATGGAGAAAATAATGAACTGACCGAAGCAGTAAAGAACAACATAAGGCTAACCTACAGACCCTGGGTGTGGCCTAACAACTCTAGACATGCAGTCGAACATCAGAGGGATTCGACTCATCTTACCAGTTGGGGCAGATTTTTTTGCTGACTCGTTATTTATTATTTATTAAAATAAAAAACGGCAAAGTGGAGGCAGAGTTTACATTTCTTTGTAATACTCAATGAAAGTTGTGTCAGCTGCTTACCCTGTGGATGATTCCTGCCTTGTGAATGTACTGCAGAAGGAGAAGCAGAACCAAAGTTACATTTCTTTATTTGTTTATCTAAACCTCAAGCTGTTTTTATGTGTTTGGTTTTTTTTTTAAAATAAGTAAAAATCACATCCTTAACATTTTGGGAAAAGCCTCACCCTCAGTCCACAGAGCATCTGGTAGACGAGGAACTGGACTTTGTCTTCAGAGAGCTGACCCCTCACCTTTGACAGGTCAGTGTACATGTAAGGCATCACCAGGTAGCTGGGGAAAAGATGTGGAGATGTAAAAGGGGAAGGATGCAGAGAGGTGGGAAGGTGTGAATGCTCTGCTAAATTCCCCACCCTGCTAAAGCTGCAGCGCTATGCTTTAGCTTAGAGGAGGCTTGTGTACATTGAAGTGGATCTGAATGAGATTCAACCTCCATTGGAAGATACTCCTGAAAAACTCCTTAAAGAAGTGTTAGCATGCTTTTCTATTCAGTCCCATTTATAAGGCTTGAACTTCATCATTAATATCTGCCTTTGTGTAATTAAACTGTGAATACAGCTGTTCAGTAAAGGTGTCTGTTTATGAGTCAATGCTTTGTAAAGACAACTTTTGCTGCAGTTACAGTTGCTTTGCACACCTGAAGTGTTTGCCAATTCCTATTTGCAAAAAGGTTCAAGATCTCTAAAACTGGACAGAGAACATCTGTGACAACAAGTTTTGCTTTATTTTCTAAGTTGGATTTAGGTCTAAACTTTGACTGGGCTTAAACCACTCCATTGTAGCTGCGGCTGTATGATTAGGATTGTTGTTGAGCTACAAGGTGAACCGCCACCTCACCATTAAGCCCTTTGTGGCTGTTAGTGGGTTTTCTTCCCAGGCTAGCCTTGATTTAGCTCCATCGGTTCTACAATTAAGTCTCAGCAGCTTTCCAGTCTTATTGTTAGTGCCTTGCATTAACAATAAGTTCTGTTTTGTCTTATCTGACCATGCTGCCACTTTTCCATAAAGGTCATATTCTTGAATTGCACAACAAATAGTTGGCTATTAGTCATAATACCGTAGTAGCCTTTGACAGATCCTTCCACCTGAGCTGTGGAGCTCTACAGTTCTTCCAAAGTTACCATGGTCCACCTCGGTTTTCAAATGCCTCGTTTCCACTGAGTGGTATAGCGCATGTCAGTGTGGTACACCAATTAGTCTGTTTCCATTGTAAAAGCGGGACATACAACCGCAGCATTCCTGGACCCCCTTCAGTCGTAGGTCCATAGAACAAAGATACAGTTAAGGCGGAGCTACGGCCATCAGACAACACCGATCAGTGATGGGAGATAGAAAGACATCACTTTTTGAGACAAGCCAGGCATCATGTGTTTGTCAACACACTAGTAAGCCATGTTGGGCGTTTGGGTTTAACCCCATCTGCCTACTGAGAGTCCAATTGGCAGTGGAAACATTCTCCCTAATACCATAAAACAGCGCACCGACCCACGCAGTACCGCTCAGTGGAGACGAAGCAAAACAAACATCTGAGGACTTCAGAACAGCTAGATTTATATTGGGAATAAATTGCACTCAAGTAGAGTTTAGATCAAGCTTTAAAAAAATCCAACCTAACCGGGCCTGAGCCCACAGGCATTGTGTCTGAGCCCAACTCGATTCAATTCACTTTAATTATAGGTTCGACGTGATACTTTAATTAAGATTTTACTGTTTTCATAAGCAGTGTAGCTTCTCCCTTTGTTAGCTTTTGTTTAGCGTCTCCCAGCTCCATCTTGTCGCTTGTTGTAACCATGAGGTGAGTCAAGGTCAAACCGTCGGGGATGTGTGATTGATAAGCGTGCAGTAGGGTGGACCTGTGTGTGCATGCAGTGTGCTGTGCTTGTTACAGTCTGATTAATTTCTGCACCCTACTTACTTTCTTTATTTTCTTAACAGATTAAACTATGTACTCCTCTATTTACACTATAATAAGCAGATTACCACGACTTTATATTGTGTATTCTCGTCTGGTTTTCTCTGTGCTGAATGTATTGTAGGCTTAAGAAACTCGCCACAGAAGTCCACGCCCGGCCCAACCATCAGGCAAATAATTCTGGCCCGTTCAGTTCAGACAAGGCCATAAATCTAAACTTTACAAAAAGGTTTATTACTTAATTGATCTCTGAATATTTTTGGTCGCTCTAGGCTATTTTTATTTGCATCAGAGTACGGGGCGCTGAATCAAAATGCAGAAGTTAAAATCAACCCTTTTCTATTTGTCTCGTTCCTTTATTGTGTGCCTCTAAGGGAATTAATTTAGCGACAGTTAAATTTACGATGAAGGAATCATTTTAAGAACACACTTCCATCCACATGAACATGCCTTCCCTGGAAAGCAAAACCCAGAGTACATTTTACAAGCTACTCCAGCTTGCAACATATTTCAACTACTACAGAAATATGTTGCAGCAGGTCAATGAAAGTAATTTGGTAAAGTCCTGCCTAGGCCTGTCACAGCAAGCAATAAATAAATTAATCACATAATAAATTTAAGCAAGCTCAGTAATTTCCTTTTGCGTGATTTACCGTTTTTTTTCTTTTCTCTCTTTTTACCAAAAACTGTATGATAAAAGTCTTCAGTCTGGTGCTTTGGGCTCAACTGGCCCCTTTTTAGAAGGACAATTTTGTTTACAGAGACTTCAGACTTAATTTTATTTGTTGTTTCGTTTATGTACTTTGGATATTTAACACATCCTCCAGTTCCAGTGTTAAATGTTCATTTTGAACTTTAAAGTTTATTCATCTTTGAGAATGTGTTCTTGCATTATTATGACATTACGATTATATTACCTGAAAACGCTCTCCAGACAACAATACTGCAGTTTATGGCAATAATTCCTGGGACAAAGAGAAAACCTGCTTCCTGCTTCTCATAACCGACAACAGCTGCCTGTTCCCAGAGCCTCAGGTGTGTCCCAAGCTCCTCATATGTTGCAAGTCGATGTCAGTGCGGTAAAAAGTACTCACAAGTCCTGGAAATCATCCAAGCTGCAGGCAGGTGTAAACACATTCTGGAGTCCTATCACCTGCATGGAATGAGAGCTGGATGAAGCAAGTGATTTATTTACTGGAAGACTTTCATTTTGAGAAACTACACACACACACGCACACACACACACCCACACAAAAACACATTTGTAGTCTGTTGTAATATCATCTCCTCACATTCTCGTGCTTCATGTGTTTGAGCAGCCGGAGCTCCCTGTACGCCCTCTTGGCAAAGATCTCCGACTGGAAGGGCCTGTGGAGCTTCTTTATGGCCACTTTCTCTTTACTCTTGTCGTTTATTGCCGAGCTGTGGGAGGAAGGAGACGAAACATCAGCAACAACGCATCATTAGCTCGGTGCTAAGCCCGCGCGGGTTTCACTACGAAGGCGTCCGTGGGAAGCCAGAGCAGGGGGGGGAATGAAAGGATGAGTAGCCTTGAGGTTTTGCCCTTCGACAGGATTAGCATCTAGGTACAAAGAATGGCTGGTGGTCTGCTGGTTTTTTTCTTGAGGCTCAGCGTGGAAATGTTTGGCAACTTTTGATGTGCACGCTTGCAGTGATCTGCAGAGCACCAATATGTGGGAGGAGAGGCTTGTTAGACTATTTGGAGCCGCATGCACTAACACACACCACACAAATCGCTTGTGCTGTTTTCAGCCCTGACGCACCGGTTCAAAAAACCACAAACAGGATTTTACAGTCGCTTACAGTACGTGCGCCGCAGCTAATGCATGTCACCGTACGTCTGCAGGAAGTACAGTACCTTAAACTGCTCATTTAATGAAGTGTACCATCTCTACGATCTCTCTGCTTTACTGTTTCCATAATGAGAGTTTAGACAAGATGTGCTGTTTGGGGAAATTAGAGGTAATGGCGGCAGAGTTCATGACATGTTGTTTGTATTCAAATTCAGCCCTTTTTAACTTCCACTTTGTTCTGTTTAGCAGCCTGATGAATTGTTTTTTCACCTGTAAAGCTCCTCTGTCTACACAGCAGCTAAAGGATCACAACATAAATATAAACCATTTGGCTGTAATTTGACACACAGCTGACTAGAACTGCATTATATGTTTTTTCTGAGGAAGCCAATTGGAAAAAAGACATAACTTCAAAAACAGTTTTTTTTTTCTGAAAGAAAGTCAACATATTTTTTGAAGTGGATCTAATTTAGATAAACTACTGATTAATTATGACTGGAATGTGGTTTCATTTTAGTCTTATGTCTTATGATGATTATTTTAACAATGACAACTGAGTAAATCTTATGTTTGTTTTACGTTTTCATCTCTGATTTGCCTCGTTTCTGAAATGTGCTATGCAAATAAACTTGCCTTGGCTTTTTATATTAATAAATTAAGTGGCAAGTAAATATTTCTGATGCATGGGGTTCTGTAGGGCACAATGAGACACATTTCTCATGCATTCACTTATATTACCTAAATATCATGACGCCAACTGGAAAACTGTTAGTCCCATGACAATTTTTAACATTTAAATATTTATGGCTGACACCAAATACTATTAGCTTGCAATACCTGTGTTACGTTATAATTTATTTATTTTGAATTTTATTTTATTTATTTATTTTGAACATGACAGCAGTATAAAATAACAGACATGAACAGGCAATGCAAAAGACACATATTTTTTTGTACCACAATAATCTTAACGTGCTCGGAAAGGAGTAGGAAGAAGTAAGAAACTTATGAACTCCATAAACTCATACCGTGTTTTCAGATGGACCCTCATTATTAAAAAAACAAACAAACAAAAAACATAGGTTAATTAATAATGGTATTAATAATAATGGTTCAATTGGCAAAAAAATGATACTATTTTGCACAATAAAAAGCTTTAAAGCTGCTACTAAACTTAGCAGTCAGTTTGCTCAGGTCAAATAGAAATAGCTGATAACATTAATATAACTGTAATAACCTGTATGTTGCACCATTTTAACAGCAGTAGGAATAACTGTTGCTCTTTTTTCATAAAAAAGCTACTATGTTTTGGATTTTTGTTTCAAGTTACATTACACACGATAATAAACATTACAAACAGCAATATCTTTACTCATGGTTGTACTGACTCCTGCCTGTATATAATATAATCCATTACATTGTCAAATCTTTCAAGCCTTTTAGGATATAAATGCAAAGTAATAGAGTACATTAGCATCAAAATCAATAGTGTGCATGAGGAATGCTGCATGAATCCAGTGCAGTCACCATATTCGCCTCAACATACTTTTCTCATCTGCATGACTTAATGGTTTCATAATGTAGCAACATAAGATACCTGCACATTAATGCAATCCATCTTTAATCCATATATTATCCACACTGTGCATTAAAACACATTTTGACCTGAAAGGCAGGTGTTTATGTGTCAGAAAGTGATTTTTATTTTTCTTTCTTTTTGATAGGAAGTGGTAGAAGCTTTCATCTTCCTACGTAAGTGTTTTGGTTGTGTCGTCAGGGCAGACAGACATCAGTGTTGTACAGGATATCACGCCAGGCCCACCACACGCTGCTTGCAGCTGCTGTAGGCATCGCCAGAAACTGAACATTGTGTATACACCGAGTCCACAGCTCCACACACACACACACACACACACACGCCCCCACAAGCCACTCACCACACTGCACCGTACGCCCCAGTTCCTATCTGCTTCAGCCGCGTGTATTTCTCCGGGACTTCCCACACCGTGCTGTTGATTTCCTCACGGGAGAAATGTCCCCGAGCCTCCATGATGAGAACGAGCAGGCGAAGCTAAGGAAAACTTCTGCTCCCTCCTCCTGTTTCGCCTGTCACTCGCTCAGGGGAGGAAAACGAAAACACCAACAAGGTAGAGGTGTTATCGCCTTGTTCCGGTTGTGGTGTTTCAAAATAAAATAGCCAAATTGTAGCTGTAAAAACGGACTGGTTTTGTTAACCCAGAATGTCGTCCAGATGCCAGGATTACCTGATGACTAGCCCTCTATCGTAACATCCGCTTTAGGAATTTAACTGGAGTTTTTTGGTCTTTCTAGATAAAATCTGGACTCTGTTAGCCAAAATCATCTTGAAGTCGACGTTTCCAAGTTGGAAGAATCAAATAGAACGGACACATAAAGACCGAATTCCAGCTTGGACAATCTAAGTTGACCCCAAGTTCAGACTCAGTTTTCCTGTTGGCTGTTGCCAACAGGAAAACTGGCTTGATTGAACTCAATCCACTCTTATTTGTCAGAGAGTCCAGAAAACTCAGGTGGACGCCTCAACAATCGGCTGGGATCTACGACTATCTAACAAACAAACCAGTTTGTGAGACTGAATGATTGTGTGTCTAATCAGGTCAGGTGGTCAGCAGTACATTAGTACCAAAGGGGACTGTACTCTCACTATTTCCTTTTTTCCTCTTTACATCCGAGTCTTCCAGCGTAAGTCACTCCTGATGACGTCCTCAGATGACTCTGCAGTCGTCAGGCGGATGGACAAGCCATACTGGACAGCCATTTTGGATTTTCTGTTTGAGGATGGTCAGAAACCCCATACTGTACAAATCGTCATTTCAACTCAGATGATAATTATGGTAACTTATTTTTTCAGACTTTGCACTGAGATCCACAACGTCAGACCACGAGAAAGCAAAAACTTAGTCTGCAGTCTGTGCAGTTAGCCGGCTCCAGAGCCAACAAAGAGCCAGGGGGATTCTGGAGTGTCTTTTTATCACTTTGTTTGTTTAAAATAACTTACAATATAATTAGTTTAAAACTAGCAATTTATAGATAGATAGATAGATAGATAGATAGATAGATAGATAGATAGATAGATAGATAGATAGATAGATAGATAGATAGATAGATAGATAGATAGATAGATAGATAGATAGATAGATAGATAGATAGATAGATAGATAGATAGATAGATAGATAGATAGATAGATAGATAGATAGATAGATAGATAGATAGATAGATTATTTATTACAGACTCAAAGTCCAAATTCCATAAAAAAGAAAACAAATACAATAAAAGAATAAAAAAGTAAAAATAAAACAGGCTCCTAACCACTCAGGAGACAATCATACCAAAGTCTCCAAAGTACAGATGAGTATTTTACTGCACTATATTTAGCATTAGTCAAAAGTAGGATAATTCTATTATTAGACTCATTTAAACAACAAATAGATTTATACATAAGCTTTCTTAAAACAGCCATGAAAGTGCTGATGCGAGCAAATACAAACAGTTCACTGTCACTGGCCCATCTGGGCTTTTTTTTAACTAAAGTCTTAATGCATCATTATAAGCCACCTTCAATCTAAGAAGATTTATCTGTGCACATCATTGTCTTTTTCCAAGTGTCTACTTTTAAATGTTCAGCTGATTCAACACACTGAATCAAAGGAACAGTTTGTTACCAGACAAAAAGCAACAAGAAAAGCAGAGAAAACTATTCACCTACTTATCTATCTAAGATAAATACCTTCGAACAGCTTCGTTCTTTTTCCTAAATTAGTGAATCCTAATTTTGTGAAACACAGCCCTCTGGAAACAGGAGTAAACCCAGTCTCCTGTAAAAACTGACACTTTAAACATTTACAAAGTAATGCCTTTATTTTATTTATTTATGTACATTTTTATTTTCACCAGACTATTATCAAAATAGGATAAAAAATAATAATAATAATTATACAACAAAAATAAAATGTCCCTCTTCAAAATTAAACAAAACTTTCATTTGAAAGGAAGGTCACTCAACTTCCTGTTGGATTTTAACATCGACTTTATGAATGGAATCGTGTGTTTTCAGATCCTTTTTTAAACTGAACTCTTACTGTTTATAGGTAGCATAGCTGAATATCTAACAGGCATTTATTCTTGAATATGTCAGAAAAGATCAAACTAAACTAAACGCCTCAAATCACATGATCTCCTGTGAGATAAAATTTGCCGCTTTGCCTGCTGAGACATGTCAACATGACTCGCTTTTCTCCCACCCACACGCAGTAGGTGTTACTTGTCATGAATAATTACTGTACATTGGCAGAAACGTATGAATCACGGCAGCCTAGTGAGGGACGGTAACACAAACAAGAACGGGCGAAGCATGAAGATCTTTGACTTTTTAGTCTCACACTGAACGTTCACTGTCAAATCCAGGAGCTTCAAATTGTAAACACTTTGTTATTCTGCTATGATGAAAAGTCTGAAATGAATTACGGTTATTAACTCCCAGGCATGAATTATTACATTTACATTATAGTTATGACAACTTGAATAACGTGGGCCTGACCTTTGTGAAATGTGTCTGAAAACCTCAGGGGCCTCCTGATCAGATACTTTACCATTTCTACTGGCTCCTTTCAACGCAGAGGTGCAACAGTTTTACTCAAAGTTCACTCTAGAATCGATGACTGCAGCTCCTCACCCTTTCTGTAAGGCATCTGATCGCAGGCTCCCTAGAAAAGAATGCAAGTTTTTTTTTATTTTTTATGTTCAAACCAAAGAATTACTCTGAGTTGTGTCACACACTTTGGTTTTCAATGTTGTGTATTCTTCTACTTTTGCATTCTTTTCAGGGTTAGTTTACAGTCCTTGTTCTTCCCTTGTGTTTGGTTTATTATAAAAAGCATTCCCTCTGCCACCTCTATGTTTCATTATTTGGATTATATATATTCAAGGTAATGTAGTTTTTCTTCCCCTACGCATTGAGATTTTCATGTGGGTGAAAAACCTTGTCTTGGTGTACTACACCAAATCATATGATACTTTATGGTTGTAACTCACAGGCAGGTGCAGAGGGGGGGTGGAGGGGGTTTGAGCCCCTGCTCCCTTGATGCTCCTAGTGCCCCTTTTTGAGTTTTTTTTTTTGTCTGTGTGTCAGGAAGCTTGTTTGTGCCCCTCAACAGTAATATTTAACTAAATATAATAATTTAGCAAAAGAAACTAGTCTGGCTGCCCTCGTCTAGTAATGATTCTCTGTTTCTCCTCCTCCATGTTGTTCAGACATCGGCCCCATGGTGAGGAGGAGGAGGGGGGCGGATCTGTGCCCTCTAACTATCAAATTATGGGCAAGAATATTTTTCTCCTAACATACACTTGTATGTATAAAAACGCAGGTCTGATGTTGAAGTTACAAAAACGGTTTGTTTATTTTTCTTAATTGTTCTTGCAATAGCAGGAAAAGCCTCATAAGTGTCGGTTTAATTTATCGCTCCAAATAGTCATTGGTGTGTGTGTGTGTGTGTGTGTGTATAATTGCTTATCCTGTCCGTCTCTGTGTTGCCCTGCGATGGACTGGCGACCTGTCCAGGGTGACCCCACCTCTAACCCAAGGTAGCCTTGAGACCCTTCTAGTGATAAGTGTATGATGATAATGGATGGGTGAGACTTATAAAAGAGTTATAACAAAGTGCAAAGTGTTGGGGAAAAAAACTGCTTTATCTCCTCTGACATCAAGTGGCCCACATAGTAACGACACTAAAACATTTCTTTCTTTTAACGTCTTTGAATTTTGGTAAAACCCTGAATTAAAAATCCATTATTTTCATCATTAAGCAATTATCACAATTGCTTGGTTGAAAAAATAAATAAATAAAAAAGCTGACATTTCTGGCCACTAACTTCAAATTTGGATTATCAATTTGAAAAATCATGTTTTTCTTCCTTCATAATGTTCAGGAGCAGCACTTGTGACAGCATTGACCTGCTTCATTTTGGCAGGGCTTACGTTTTATATATATATATTTATGCGTCGTCATTTTTTACAAATTGAATGTGGTGTAAATGTATTAACTTCCACACTAAGCTGCATTAATGAACCTATTACCAAAAGTCACATTTTAATACTAAACCAATTCTACAAGCTAAAAATATCCAGACTGCAGTTTTTATCTATAATAAAGTAGAGTGTCCCACACCAATGGGAATGTTTTGACTTATCTAACAATGTTCATGTTATATAACTGTGGTTATATAATAAAGATTGTAACCTTCATTCCAACTCTTGGGATGAAGCTTCATTTCCATCCCCAGAACATTAACAGAACTAACATAAGGACTAAAACTCTTTCTACAAACAGAGTTTCTTTTAATAAATACAGAAGTTTCTAAAACATCACAAGCATAATGCTACATCTGAATATGCGTTTGGTTGTCAGACAGACAGGCTTTTAGTGCAGATGCCAGTTTTAGTGCTAATATATTATTCATATGGAATATTATGTTTTGCTCTGCCATGCAGACAAAGTTGCTCATTCTGTTGGTGCCACATATATTGCTTTTACTGCTTGGATTTGACCTACTTTACTTTTGGAGGGTAAGACAATGTCATGAGCAGCATCATTGTTCACTGGGATTCTGAAGCAGGACCAGGAACTCTGTTGTAGGCACACTATTCCTTCTTTAACCCTTAGTCCTTCTGGTAGCTGTGACTGTGACAGAGGTTCAAACAGGACTCCTTGCTGACCTGCAAGTGGACCAGCTCGTGTACTGCACTTCACCATCTTCACCTGGCCAGCTGCAGCATCCCATGGGATGATGAAGTTCTGTCGCTTGTCGAGCAAAAACCTGGGTTCAGAATTTTCCAAAGAACTTTACAAATACACCCCTCGCTTCTTTGAGATTTTCAAGAGCAAGGGGGGAAGTGTTGCCCAGAAACTTCAGACGTATCTGCAACAAGTCAGACCCGAGGTGAGTTTCTCAGATACAAAGTCATTATTTTATTATCATGTTGGGAACAAAATGCACAACCCCACTGTGTATGCAGAGCTGTTAATTGATTATTCTTTACCACAGGAGTAATGTGTGTTTGATATGATTTTTCAGAGTTCAGATATTACTGCGAAGCGAATGGCAGTGCTCCGTGGCCTTCCTGTAATCCTTGGAGATGAGAACACAGACTTCTTCAAGACATGCTTTGTAAGTCATCTTTATTACATTTTTATACTTCCACACCGCAGTATGTCCCACTTAATTCTGCTCCTTATGTGACTTTGATAGCTTTAGTTTTAATTACTGTTCTTTCACTCAGCCTGAATCAGTGCTACTGTACTTCTTACATGATGCACTGATGAAATATCCCCAATCAGAACACTTTTAGTGGTTCTCTGCTGTCTTTCGAAAGGTTTCAGTTGCAGTTCTCTAGTGTCACACCATGTGAAACCCGAATGTCATCAAGAACAAAAAAGTACAATGAATTACACTTAGCTGATGAAGTGCAACATGTAAAAATGTTATGAACTTTCCCTTCCAACATCATCAACACTTATTTATCACTGACACTCTTGGGAAATGCGCTCGCTGTACTGTCATAGAAGGCTGATGATGAGTGGACTGCCATAGGTGGGACAGCTGTAAACTGTAGGAGAAGCAGCCGTGATGAAGAAGTGTTACGTTGATATGCAATTGTGGTGTTGCTTCTATTGTTGTTAGGACTGCGAAGACCCAGACATCTCTCACCCCCATTGGGATCCTGACCATCATTCCTGAGGACAGGCAGGCCTCCCCTGACTCACTGCACCTTGAGTCTTCAGGTACTGCCATCATTTTGGAAGGAAGTCTTGTCATGAATGACCTTGGAAATCTTCCACATGCCATGTGCTTGCTCTTTGGACTTATTTATGCTCTGAATTTGGAGTACCCTCAACAACTGAAGTACACCTTTGACTTCATCCAAAGGGTGCTTCTCTCACTTGGACATAAATCCCTAAAACCAAAAATACAATCACTCAAAAATCTTCTGATGCAATGAGTGAATGTGATGTGACATTATGGATCAACGTTGATACCTTTCCCCTTATTGGAAAAGTGATTTTTATTTCTTGTTTGATTCTTTTTTGTTGGAGGGAGCATCATTACGCAGGAATACGCAGGAAAATGAGCAGTCGAAAGAAACTAAATCTCCGGAAAAAATGGAGAGAAAGGTGAGTGAAAATCCACAAAGATCCCAAATGCTTAATCTTCTACGCACACGAGCAGAATTGGACGGTAAAATGTCCATATGAACAGAGCAAACGCATTCAACGACTGAAGACACAGAACCAGAAAAAGGAAATTCTCAGACGTACTTGCCAGAATTGATGGAGGAAGCAAACATGTCAAGAAAAGGCTATGTAGCAATGATTTCAAGCTTAGACAAAATAAACAAAAAACTTTCGGCTAAAAATGCACGCTATGAGATCAGATTGGATCAGGCATCTGAATTGTCAAATTATCTGTCAAGATTTAATAAAGAACTTGGAAGTGGCGTTGATTCATTGAAAATTCGACTGGAAAATTTTGAAAGGAAAGACCAAGAGTCATCTTTGAGACAAGAAAATGATGAATTGAGGGCTGATATTCAAAAGCTTGAGATGAAGATGGCAGAATTAATGGAAGATTCCAAAGCGTCCAAACACAAAGAAGAAACCTACATCGAGAAGATTTTGCACTTGGAAGACAAACATCACACAATTATCGCTCAGCTAGATCAACTTGAACGCACAGCAGAGGAAATATATGAAGTGAATGTCTCTCTGAGAGATTCAAATAGGGACCTGAAATTGCAGATTGAGACAAAAGTAGTTCATTCTAAGAGCTGGGGAAAAAGATGCTTAGACGGCCTCTGGTTTATAGTTAAACAAGGCCTTCTTGGTATTGTTGAAAAAAATGATTATTTTAGTACTTAATACAGTTAATCTTACGCATGTGTAAAAAGGGTATGTTTGACGCTCTTATTTTGAACCGGACAGACAGGGGTCAAAATGCAGATCACTAAATGGGGCCTCTTGCTGTGCGGACAGAACACAGAGCCATAAAATTAGCATTCCTGCAGGCAGTTGGGGGGAGACCTGCCGGAGGCCAGCATCTGCGATGGTGTATAATTAATGCAAAATAGAAGATTGAAACCCCGAACATTTAATTTCTAAGTATTAATACCATGTTTTTACTGAAGATTGTATTATCTCATTTTAAAACTACTAAATGATGAATGTATTTGAAAACTGTATTATCTGTGACGATATTAGAAGCAAATGGAAATTGTCTGAATGAAAATGTTTTGTTTACTATTAGAAAATGGTTCAGGAATTATACTTTATTTTGTCCTGTGGATTTCATGTATTATTTTGGCAGAACTCAATCTTTTGGGGGGGCTGACTGTGGAAAAGCAAAAACTGGGGTTTGCAAAGATAACATTTCCTTGAAAATTACCAGATGCAAGTCTCTTTGAGAACTTTAGGAGAGATAATGGAAGAGACGTCAGATTCCGAGGGTGTCTGCGAAATCTTATCTCAGGACTTTCGGCGCCGGGGACATCCGTACCTGGCACGGCCCAAGATTAAGTGGTCCGCCCTTTTGCTTAGACAAAAACCAGACGGACCTCCAATCTTTGCCGTAAATCAGGGAGGTTCTTAAGTTTCTCTGAGTCCCTACGAGAGTTTCTAATTGGTCGAAGAACGGAACGCCTTAATTGAATATATTAAATTGAAGAAACACCCACTCAGTATAAAATTTTGTGTAAGCGCTAAAAATCCAGAAAGTTGCCACTATTTTGCTTTTTTCCAGCAGCTATCTCCAAAGACGCGTCTTTGCTTTTTTTCTTGGGTTTTTTCTTGCTTTATTTTTCCTGTTTCAAGGTATTGAATAAATATCTCTGTTCCTCTGCAGTTTTGTTGATTGATTCATGCGTTGTTTTGTATGAAATTAAACTCTGTGATTCGGTGATGTCAACACGCAGTGTTGTGGTTTCCTTGTCGCTGCACGTCGCCCACTGAGAGCGTCACTAGCGGAGAACGTCACTCGCTGAGGATTCCCGGGAAGATTAAAGAGGAAAGAGCCAAACGATTTGTCCAAAGTTAACGTTAAATTATCCTCTTTTTTTAATAGTATTCTTCAACCTTTATTCGGAAGGTTTTACTCAAAGTTCACTCTAGAATCGATGACTGCAGCTCCTCACCCTTTCTGTAAGGCTGATCGCAGGCTCCCTAGAAAAGAATGCAAGTTTTTTGTTTTTTTGCTATTTTTTGCTAAATTGCCACACTAAACCCATGTGAAAACATAAGCTTCATATTAAATGACCACACTAATTAAAATGTCTAACAGTGTTTGGGTTAAATCCGTTATTTACTGGCCAAAACAGCCAGTAGCTCTAAATGGCAGCTCAGCCCTCTGTTTTAACTGAGTGTTCATTAGAACTACAGTGATGCGCATTTGTAGTCTTAACCAGCAGCCAATTGCCTCCTGTGTTCCATTGCTATGGTTATCAATCCTCTGCTAACTGTCATGTGTGTGTGAGACAGAGTGGTGGAAAAAGAATTCTATCTTTGTGAGACACCCAGTCAGTTTATATGGAAAAAGCAGTCTGAACAACTCCTTGCCGTTCAGGAACCGAGAGACGTATTGGAAAACTGTTTGAAGCGTATGAGAGGGCTATTTATCGTCTCCCATAGTACCGCGATTCATATTTGTAGCTCACTCACAGTAATTGCAGTAATGAGACAAAAATGGTGTATGCAGAGCTCAGAAATCTTTCAGAAATACATGGAAGTGAATCTGGGAGAGCGTCAGTTACCCTGGCGCATGATTTCGCTCTGAAGCACCTTGACAGAAAACCGTAAGCCCTAGAGAAATTTCGAAAACATTTTACCGGAGCAGGCATGCGTATCAATGTCATGACCGAGTTTGATACCAATCGGGCGATATTTGTGGGTGTGACGGCGATTTCAAAATTGTTTGGGGGTCTAAAATCTGCTTAAATTCTCACTCTAATGGAGCGGCAGTTGGTGTCAGTTATGCTCTGCGTTTCGGCAGTTGGAAATTTGGCTCATTTTTCGCTTTTTACGTCGCCATCGTAAGTCCGATTCCCAACAAAAGTAACAGCTCCAATGCCGCACGTTTTGATACCACGCAAGTCAGTACTGCTCTCCTTATGCATTACTATGGGCAGGCCCCAATAAAATTATGAAATGTATCATTTAAAAGGAGAAACATATGCAAAACTTAACCTGCAGAACATAATATGAAAGTAAATTAAGAGTCAATTTCAGCTGATTTTGGATTCAGATAGATCGAGTGACACTGAAAAGAACCGGATGAAACAACTACGAAGTGACAACCAATACCTTATTTTCTGACGTAAGATCAAAATGGTCCCAAACTACGAAACCTTTTGTTTGCCTTGAGGCTCCATAGTTAACGCTGTACCATAAAAGATCAAGAATTATTTTGGCAAATGCTTCCCGTTGACAGATTCGCTTCCATATATACACAGTTTGGCGCACCAGTGTCATTTCGAAACAGTTCCTGTATCGGTCACGTGACTTGCTGAAAACAATACGCGCACCAACGCGGGTTTTGGTCTATGAGCTTGACACATGCGCCGACGCATCGGTGTTGCCGGATCCATCACTAGTAAGAACTGCTTCTAGTTTGATGGTTTCCTTTTCTCCCAGGACTGCTGTTTGTGCTTAAGCTGGCGGCGTTTTTCTTCAACCAGGCTGGAATTTGGCTGACTGGAACAGTTGGGAGCAATGTGACCATCCTGTCCACACTTGAAGCAGAACCAGGGCTTTGGCCTACTACTGGTCTGGCCAGGTTTTGCTTTCTGTTTTTTCAGCTGATTTTCTGGTTTAGCAGAATTGGAGACTCTGCAGCTTCAGCATTTGCTTCCTCAAGTCTTCAATAGCACCTGAGTCTGATAGATGGCCACATGAACATGCACTGGTAGTGTGAGCTTGTACATTGACACGATGCTTGACTGATGGAATATGTTTTTTCATTAACATCTCTTTTGCCAACTGTCTGTCTTCTTCTGTTCTAAGTGTTAATAAAAGCTCTGAGAAGGGAGGTGGTTGGTATTTTTTCTTTTCTACTTGCAGTTTGTTTATCATGCCGTTATCCCAGCAACCTCTACAAAATTGTTTTAACAAATATTTGTCCATTTCAGTTGCTAGAATTCCACCACGTTTCACCACTGTGCTGAGAGCCAACTGGAGTCTGCAGATAAGATCGGCCGGAAGTCGTTCTGGCCGGGAAGCTTCATTGCTTCATTTGGCCATCACCACACAAACTTTCTGCGTCTTCTCCAAGTTCATTCTGTGAAGTTTCAGTCATCCAAATGTGATCATCCAATCTTCCAAGCTTTTCCGATCTCCAAACGTTCCAAGCAGGTCCAAAAAATGATTTTTTGACTTAAATGTCACGGCTTTCAATGTTCCAAAAAAGGCAAGGTTTTTTTTTGTTTGTTTTTTTTTTTTTTTTACCAGGGTTTGTATGTAATAAACAGCAAAAATGAAAATTTTAGCATTTTATTTAAGCTCTGCATTTTACATATTTTATAATTTGTTTAGTAAAATACACACTTATTTTGTCTAAATTTAAATGACCATTTTAGGCAATGAATTAAAGTTTTCCAAAGGTTGTCAGGCGCACAATAAACTGTTACAGATCCAGATAGTCACTTCACATTTGGAAAACTAGATTCATTATACTATAGAAATTAAGAATTCATCCCAGGTCTTATATTGTTCTAATTTAAAACTTCTTTAATTAATCTAACTGTGCATTGAGCTAATTTTCCATCTGTGATATCTGGATTACACACACACATATATATATATATTAGTAGAATGTAGATCTGAAGGTAAACTAGGTCTAATTGCTGGCACAGACGATGAGGTATAGCAGTCTCATGCTACCATATACAGAGGACATCAGAAGCTACAATGGTTATTGTTACTCCTGTTTTTTTTCCTATGTACCTGCATAACGTTATTATAAAACACTGTAGACACGCCTATGTAAAGTGTATTTCATAGACTCTTATTTAACAAATGTGTTCGTCTCTCTTCCTTCTGAATTTATAACGCTGATAATTATCCCTGTCGCGTCTAAAAGTGCATTGATAAAACGCATAGTGAAGGAATCACTTCATTATTGCTCAACAATTAGCGGCGTTGTGGGAGAAAGTAAGAAAATAAGTTTATTTATTTACGTGACGTGGCAGAAGCCATTCAAACTGACTAACAGCGCTGAGATGTTTGGACCTATTTAAAGCTGCGTGGCTCGGTACCGCGTTCAGTGGGTGTCTCAACTCTCTCCCTCGCTATGGCGCTGGTTCTTCGGACCATCAACCTACGTCGTGGCACTGCGCATGCTCAGAGCGATACCAGAACACGTACGCAACAGACAGCTATCGTGACGCACTAAGAAATCGGTTGTCATTGTGACATATAGTCATAGTGACGCCCCAGCGTAGGTTCTGTCTCAGTTCATTTGAAAGGATTTCTTTACAGGTCGTTTTGGAAAATCTCATCTGACATGTTGAACAATCGTGTTGGTAAAGCTTTTCAACAGCAACCGTCTGAGAATTTGACAGGACTTGAAAGAAGGTCTTACGCAGGAACACGCAGGAAAATGAGCAGTCGAAAGAAACTAAAAATCAGGAAAATATGGAGAGAAAGGTGAGTGAAAATCCACAAAAATCCAAACTGCTTAATCTTCTACGCACACGAGCAGAATTGGACGGTAAAATGTCCATATGAACAGAGCAAACGCATTCGACGACTGAAGACACAGGACCAGGAAAGGGAAATTCTCAGACGTACTTGCCAGAATTCATGGAACAAGCTAACATGTCAAGAAACGGGTATATAGCAATGATTTCAAGCCTAGACAAAATAAACAAAAAATCTTTCGGCTAAAAATGCACGCTATGAGATCAAATTGGATCAGGCAGGCATCTCAATTGTCAAATGATTTGTTAGATTTAATAAAGAACTTGGAAGTAGCGTTGATTCATTGAAAATTCCACTGGAAAATTTTGAAAGGAAAGACCAAGAATCGTCTTTGAGACAAGAAAACGATGAATTGAGGGCTGATATTCAAAAGCTTGAGATGAAGATGGCAGAATTAATGGAAGATTCGAAAGCGTCCAAACACAAAGAAGAAACCTACATCGAGAAGATTTTGCACTTGGAAGATAAACATCACACAATTATCGCTCAGCTAGATCAACGTGAACGCACAGCAGAGGAAATATATGAAGTGAATGTCTCTCTGACAGATTCAAATAGGGCCCTGAAATTTCAGATTGAGACAAAAGTAAGAGCTGGAGAAAAAGATGCTTAGATGGCCTCTGGTTCATAGTTAAACAAGCGCTTCTTGGTATTCTTCGACCTATATTCGGAAGGATTTATGACGCTGCAAAAAGCTACTTCTGAGTATCAGAAATCACGCTCATCATGCTAAACCGATCCTCTACATAAAACCATCCTCCAATGTTTGTTTATCACGTCAGAGTTTTAACAAGAAAGAAAAACACAGAGTACAACCGGTAAAACAGTTGTGTTATTAGATGCAGGTCACAACAGTTGGAAGTGTACATTTTATCTTTAGGATTTTATGTAACACCGTAAGCTACATTATTGTTGGTGAATAATATCACAGTGAACACAGATCCTAATCGTCTGTCACTAGTGGATCTGCTCTTCTCTTCTTCTGCAGCCCCTGGATGAACAGGAACAGTTGATGTTTGTTCGTTCTGTAGGACACAGTTTCCCTTTAAGGGGAAAAAAAATCTAAGTTTAGTTTGTTTTACATTGTTGTTTTTTCAGCACACGCAAATGATAGAGCACTTAATAAATTAAAATAAAAGTTGTTCATTTACATTATATTCATTTAGACCAAAAAAGGAAAGTTATTAGTTATATTCTACAATTCAGAGTAGAATTAAATTTTTAACGAGATCCAAATTTTTTTAAGGCTGGAATGCAGGCTGGAATGGGCTCGGGTGCGCCGGCTCAAACAGGCTGAGGTGTGCCTGCTGGAGATGCTGGAGTTGGGCTGGTGGAGCGAAAGTCCGGCTTGGGAGGCAGAGGGTCGCCAGCCATGACGGTTAGAGCTGCCTGGCGTTCCCACTCTGCCTCCCGCTGCAGCTCCACCAAACCCAGCAGAAGGAGGTGAGCGGACCAGTCCTCCAGCACTAGGAGAAGCCTGGTAGCTACACCCAGGCGTCGATAAGCGAAATATGGCTCAGCCATAATTTCTCTGTAGTCCTTGATGTTTCTCCTTAATTCGTGCCATTGTGGAGTGTTCATATTGATGATATTTTCTTTTAGCTTGTTTGCGTTCCTCACTGTATGTCTTGGTCGGGTCCTTCTGTCATGAACTGTTGTGGTGGAAGCGGTGAGGAAGACGCAGATGACCCAGGTGAGATGATTGATGGTTGTTTAATGATGAGAATAGAGTTACCCTTACAAAAAAATCCCATGAAAATCACATGTGATTTTCACATGTGATCACATGAAAACCACACATGTGGTTCATACAAATTTTTACATGTGAATGATGTGAATCACATGTGAAAGCACATGTATACGTGTGATTTTGGAACGTTTCGTGGTAAAATCACATGTGATTCACACGTGAGCACGTGATTTAAAAAAAGTCACAAATGTTTATACACGTGATTCTCATTATTTCAATGCATCTTTCACATGAAGTCTTATTGCATTTTGTTTACAAAACGGTTACAAAAAACTTGCTATGAATAAAGACATGTGAGACAAATATATTTGACCAAAAAAAATTTAGAAATTTATTTATTCCTCTTTAAAGCTATTCACAATCAGAATGTTGCTTATCTAAATGAGCAACATTCTGTGGCAGATCAAAGAATAAAGAAAAGCAAACAATTTCAACACACAAATTGCAGCACTGTGATCAGCCAGCCACAGGACGACCTGACTATTGGTTTACAGTACATCGTTTTGCCCTGGCTGCCTGTATATAGACATATTCAAAGATTTCTTGAGCAGAAGGTATGAAATAATCTAATTACATTACATTTAACTTAATGTAATGTCACCTCTCAGCGCGTCTCCTGGTGTCCTTCAATTTTTGTGCCATGCAAACTTTGATGTCAGAGACATCAACATCCTTGAACACTTCCTTGATTTGGTCTGTATAAATCAATGCAAAAAAGTATTTATCAGTTGATCAATATGTATTTGTGGATTTCACATGAATTTACTGCAAACTGAAAAATGCACATGTGGTTCACACAAATTTTCACATACGATCGAAGAGTAAGGATGGGTGGTGCTCCCTCACCCCCCCACTCCCACCCCCGCTCCCTTTAGAGAAAAAAAAACCGTGCTCGCGCTGTTGCTGAGTTAACGGTCGCTCAACAGCAGCGCGAGCACCTGTTTCAGCTAAGCTAGCGTTAAGTCGTTTCTACTAAGAGCTGAGGGAACTAACCAGTCAGTCTGTTAACAATGATCTTCGAACATAAAACACACACACACACATATATATATATATATATATATATATATATATATATATATATATACCTTTGAATTTTGTGGACGGATTTTTTTGTTTTCTACCCAGCGTTTCTCAGCGTCCCGAATGACCTGGATACTTTCTGTTATATGTATACATAAAAGCAAAAGAACAGCACAAGTATTGAATAAGACTCAAGAAAAGTGATATTTTTCATTCATTTGTGTTTAGTGAGAAAAAGGACACATTAGGGGAGACCGGGTATGGTTGTAACATAGGGAGAGTTGTAACACCACCAGTTCCACCAATCAGGGATAAGATAGGAGTCACATGATCATTTCAGTGTTTACCCGCTTCCTCCCCAATCCCATATTGTGATTGTCAAGGCTGGAAACAGGCACATGCAGATACTAAGGAGAAAAAACTGATTTTGAGGTAAGAAAGTAAATTTTTTGACCATGACTATATTTTGTTTAGTACTTATACTGTTGCAGATAAAACCATATGACTTACATTAGATGAAAGTGTAATTTCTCAGGCAAAATGTGATGCACTTTCCCGTGCTAATTTCAAACCGCTATGCTACTACAGCTAGCTAAACATGGCTGACAGGGTTGGGGTGGGTTGTAACACATCTTTAAAAAGTGTTACAACCATCCCCTTACATACAACTAAGAACATTTTGATTTTAATAATTTTACAGAATGCCTAGGCAGTGGATACGAAAGACTGATAGAGGTGTGCCTGCAGATGTTTTAAAAAAGGCATCTGATGAGGTCACAAAGAAGAGCAAGTCAGTCAGATCAGTTGCGAAGGCGCATGGGATCTGCCATGTAACACTGAGCAGATACTGCAAATCACTGCAGAAGCTGAGAGAACAGGGGTCCAGTGATCTTCCCAGTGTAGGTTATTGGAGCAGCAACAAAGTCTTCTCTGAGGTGCAGGAGGAAGTGTTGGCTGACTATTTGACTCAGGCAGCAGACCTATATTATGGACTGACTCCACGTGAGGTAAGCATATGACAGGTTAGTCACTGGAGACAAGAGAAGAATTGAATACCAGCGTAGGTGCTAGACAAATTTAAAAGCTCAAAGCCACAGGAAGTGCGGGTAAAATGTGCCCTATGCAGCCTCTGGGCCCACCAAGCCTGCACTCCTGGGCTACCATCATTCATTTGTCACCACTGTGACTCTGATTAAGGATACAGACACAAACACAAACACACATTGACATTGGTTTTTGTTAGACCTACATGTTTGTACAGTGTTCAATAAGCATACATTATACGTGTTAAGGAAGTTTGTTCTAGTAGAATAATTTACACACATGCACACACACACAAACAGAGTATATTTGAGTTATGGTCAGTCACAGAGAGAGAGACATTGTTCTTGTATTGTTCTTTTAATTCAGTAAACCTCTTTTTGAAGCATATCACATGGTGTGGCCTTTGTTTTTGCTTCTTTTGTCTAATTGTTACAACTTACCCCAGCAGGTGTTACAACCTACCTCGGTAGCGGGGTAGGTTGTAACAAAGGAACACCATGTATTTGACATGAACTCATGCGGTCTGTGATATTCTTGCAGAGGTTTGAATTGGTGCCATTTGTAGTAAACAAATGTGGGTATTTTGTATAATAGTTTGAAAACTCTAGCTCAAAAATTCTGTGAGTTAAAGGTGCTAGAGGAAAAAGTGTTACAACCATACCCGGTCTCCCCTACTAAAAATATGTTCTTACCATTTTCTTTGAGAATCTGAGCCGGAAAGGCTTTCCAACCATCCTTCGGTGGTTTCTTCCCAATGACACCATGTTCCACCCAGCCGATCCTCTTAGGGTCAAAAAGCATTTTTTTTTGTTTTTCACAAATGTGTCACTGCCCACAGTGACCATATTTTCTTTAACCCACCTAATTAAAACATACATATTTTCTTTTTAGTTCTGCTACCACAAAGAAGCTGCAGCCTCAGGTACAATTTCTTTTCTACGCAAACTTGTGAGAGATTTACATATATGTAATGAGGAATTTGAGACGTCAGTAAAATGAAACATGATTGGATGGGCATTTCAGCTCATCCAATCACAGATTAATTGTATGCAGATAAGTATAAGCTAAATACCATTGGAACTATTATTTTCTTGGTATTTCAATGCAAATTCTATTATGTATTTTTTTTATCACACTTAATTGTATTTATTCTGTCATTTAAATATCTATGATGTTGTAATTATTGTGAAGCACTTTGGTCAGTTAGGATTATTAAAAAAGGGGAAAAAATAAATCTTGGTATACTTTTAGTCTGGTCAAGTCAGTTTGTATATTTTGTTAGGGCATCCTGTTTTTATTGTAACTTTATGGTTGGGTCTTGCATAAAATAGGTCATGTTTGTATTGTTATCTGCCTTAGGAGAACTGACGAAAATTATCTTTTGTGCCAACTCTGTCATATTTACATTGATTTTTCTTTCTGACATGTTGCTTAATATGCATTGTTCAATTTTTAATAAACAAAAAAATAATATTTCAATGTTAAAAAAATAAAAATTGAATTACATTACAGATGCACTGTAACAAATTGCTGTATAAAAACAGCCCAAACTGAACAGTATCATACTGTTTCTATTGAAAACGGTACCGCATCGTGAAAAACAATGCATTCTGGGCAATTATTACTGTTTTTAATAAAATACTGTAATATACTGTGAGTAGCATTGCATTTTGGGAATGATGTTAGATTCAACGGCAAGGAGGCTCTCTTTAAACAGAACGCTACTGTATTTCTCAAGAAGACACGTCGTTGTGACATGTGGAAGCAACCTCTAGAATTTTCTTTACAAGGACTATCCATTTGAATCCTGCATTTTATGAGTCAATCCGGTAAGTTGGAGCATAATTTATTTGCCAGATGATGTTGTCATACAGTTGTCATTTTTAAGCAGACTGTAGCTGTTTGAAAGTTAGCTTAGTTAATCTGTCATGCTGTAATAAGGAAGCTAGCATAACATTATTTGATATATCTTGACCCTGACTCCTTAAGCATCATATGCTAATCTGAAATTACTGCATTTTCAGGCGCTTTCTTGATATCAACCCTGAAAGAGGGACCAAGGCCAGCTGTGGCAAGATCGTCTCCAAGAGGACAGGAAAAACTGTTCAAAAGAAGTTGATCACTGTCAACCCCCGTGTTTCAACTCTGCTAAAAAACCTCATGGACTTTGAGTGGAATTTCATATAGGTTAGTGAGAACTTTCTAACCAGGCTATAGATATTGTTGCCCCTCCGCGCAAAAACAAACAAAAAACTATACAGGCATGAAGGCAACTTATCCCTGAACAGGAGTGTTGTTGAGAGATTTTTTTTTGGTTTAAAGGTCAGCATAATCTTAGACATCTCTTAATTTATAGCATAAATTTGGTTAAGGCTCCCACTTTCTGTTCTTCAGATGTAATTTGTAATTTTGACTGTACAGGCACAATGTTTAACTTATCTTGGCAGTAT
This sequence comes from Xiphophorus maculatus, assembly GCF_002775205.1. Lineage (NCBI taxonomy): Eukaryota > Metazoa > Chordata > Actinopteri > Cyprinodontiformes > Poeciliidae > Xiphophorus > Xiphophorus maculatus. Next base: position 6,881,260 of record NC_036443.1, on the reverse strand, counting down.
GTTGTCAAATATTGTTTCATTGTTTTATCATTTGAAGTTGGAGCTCTGATTTTGCCCTAAAGGAAATTCAAGTCTAAATGTTTCATTTAAATTTTTATCAAACTAAAATTTGCATTTTTTTTCTATGCTTTAGATTGAAAGTTAAATGTTTCATTTGTTTTATGTTGCATCATATTGTTCCTCACTTCCACTAAAAGTAGTATTTTGTATTGAAAAAGTAGTGTGCCGAGTTGTACAATGCATTATTTCATGGACAAGACACATTGACAAGGACCCAACAGAGACGCTGAGACACAGGTGACATTAAATACACGGGAGGGTAATCACAGAAACGAGACACACCTGGGAAACAATCAAGGGGAAGACAGGACAACACGAAGACTCAGGGACACAGAAAACTCTAAATAAATACACAGAAAAACACAGATCCTGACACCCAACAAGGATAAGTTATAAAGTTCCTTCCTACACACCAGGATTAGTTTCAAGGGGGGTCAGCAGGTTATAGGTTAGAGTAGGTTAGGTCTTTTAAAATGACACTTTATCTGAATGAAATTTAACACATGAACATTTTAAAACATTTTCTCCCATTTTAATTATTTTTATCAGGGCCTTTGTATGGCAAATATGCCCTTTTTTCTTTTTTCTAATGATAAGAACAACCCCAAACTCATTTTTCAACCGTTTTCTCAAACAAACGTTACATCTGAGATTCTGAGTTTAATGTTTGAGATACCAACAGTGTTTTCACATCTTAACAAAAACATCTTGATCAGATCTTTGGAACACATCTGTAAATGTTGCACATTTCCTTGACATTAAAAAATAAATCAAAAACCTAAACAGTTGCAAAATCATGGAGCTCTTTTTGTGGCTCATCTAAACAATTTATCTCGAGCTAAAAGAGCGTGCAGTATGAAAGAGCGTAGGCATTCAAAGGAAAAAACGATTACGCACGCTATGCGCAAGACAGCAAGCAGATAGCTCCTTTTCCGGTTTATTTTTTCCCTCGCACCGCGCCTCCCCTAAAGTGCTCTGGCGCCCCCTAGGGGAGGCGCGCCTCACACTTTGAAAACCGCCGGGTTAGAACAAATAGATTTAGTTTAAGAACTTTGTCACAATAATGCTTTTATATTAAACAGTTGATATTAAAAAACAGAACGATTTGTTGAAATTTAACTAGAATTAGTCTTTAAGACTTAAGATTTAAAAGGATTCCCAAAGGGACCATGTCAAACGGATTCTCACCCAAACGTAGACTGTTTGGGTGAGAACTCCCATGCACCCTTTAGAATCCTACTGAGAGCGTAAAGCTGGTCCAGTGGTCCATGGCTGGGACAAAAATTGCACTGCTCTTCCAGAATCCAAGGTCTGACTGTCTGATGGACCCTCCATCCCAGAACCCATGAAAAGACCTTACCAGGGAGGCTTCAGAGTGTGATCCCCCAGTAGTAGGAACACGCTCTATGGTCCCCCTTTTTGAATAGGGGGACCAGCACCCTGGTCTGTCAATCCAGGGGAACTGTCCCTCTTGTTCACACAATATTACAAAGTTGTATCAACCAACACAACCCCACAACATCAAGAACTTCAAGGAACTCCAGGAAAATCTCATCCACCCACAGGGCCTTCCTCTGAGGTACTTTCACCCACCTCAGTGACATCTTCACCAGGAATTGGAAAGCTCAACTCAAGGTCCTCAGGCTCACTCCTGTTCTGTGCCTCTCAGCAATGGTAACTTCACTGTGAAACAGTGTCCAGTCCTTGTCAAAGAGAGTGATTCTAGAGCAGTGCGTCAAGATGAGTCCAACTAGTTAAAACCTTTCAAACTCGCACACCAGCTTCCGCTTCTTCCCCACTGAAATGCCACATTCTGAGATATTAATATGATGTACATTAATAATTTACTCTGAGATAATGTTAGACATAAAAGCCAATTTTACAAACTATTCCTTAGAAAGGAATTTCTGTTGGTTCATAATAGTAGGTGTTTGCAATTTCATAAACCTTTGTAATTATCGCTGCTTGAACAATACCCACCAGGGTGTATTTACCGGCAAACAAGAGGCCATCTACACACGTACTCCACCAACTCTTACAATTAGAAGAAGTAGACGTTTCACACTGTGTTGATTTGTCAGCAAAAGATTTAGATTCATAGGCCAAAGTTTGAGCTTGAGCAGATTTTCCAGTTGAATTCTTTACCCGTCTACTTTTGCTTTTCAAAGTTTGTGTTTGAGGTAATGTATTAGATGAAGTTTGAAGCTGCTCTTCTTTATGAGTCGCACTTTCCGTCTGAGTCCATATTTCCTTTGATTCAGCCGTGTGCGTAGATGTGTCGGCAGTAGTTTCCGGCAGTATTTCGTCCTGTTGTCTTAACTCAAGCTGCACTTTCAAGTCCCTAATTGAATCTCTCAAAGACTCTATCAACTCATTCATTTGTCCTATCATGCGCTCATTTTGGGCTATCTGAACAATAAGTTTGTTGTTTTCATTCTCCAAATTCAGAATCTTTTCCGTAGAACTTTCTTGTTTGTGTTTTGAAGTTTTAGCTTCTTCCATCAATTCTGCCATCTTCATCTTAAGTTTTCTGTTTTCCGCTTTCAATTCATCATTCCCTTCTGTCAAAGAGGATACTTGCGCTGTTCTTTCTTCTTCCAACTCCCTTATCTGATCGTTAACTGTTTGCAATGTCGATATTTTATGTTTCAGCTTAGCTATTGTGTGTGAAAGATTTTTTATTTGATGTTTGTATTCATTTTCAATGATTTCTATAGGAATTCCTCCATGATTTAAAGCTTCTCTCAACTGTTTAATCTCCTGCCTGTATTTTAAACACCTTCTTTCAAGTCCTATCAACTCCTCATAATGCTGCTGTCGATATGTTTCACAAACCTGACCGTTATCCATTCTCGTCATAAAACTACCAATTATTCCCACAATATATGTCTTGACAAAGAAACCTTTCCAATGAATGCACACAGTATTCTGTGTTAAGCAGAATACTAGGATGGTGACGTCACCAAAATCTGTGCTGCTTTGTGCGTCACGATAGCTGCCTGTTGCGTACAAAGCCTGTTCTGGTATCGCTCTGAGCATGCGCAGTGCCACGATGTAGGTTGATGGTCCGAGGAACCAGCGCCATAGAGAGGAAGAGAGTCGAGACACCCACTAAACGCGGTACCGAGCCACGCAGCTCTAAATAGGTCCAAACATCTCAGCGCTGTTAGTCAGTTTGAATGGCTTCTGCCACGTCACGTAAATAAACTTATTTTCTTACTTTCTCCCACAACGCCGCTAATTGTTGAGCAATGCACCCGCTTCGGATGTTATCATCCCATAGAATGGCGATTATCAGTGGTTATCAGCCCCATTGAATGGCCTCAGTTGGTCCCTGCTCTGCCTGCTATCAGGCTGTTATCAACCATTCAATCGGTGATAACAGCCGCTTGTCGCTAATGGAACCTTTTTTTTTTTTAACCTTTTTTTTAAAAAAAAACCTTTATTTATAATTATCTGCGAATTTGAACAGGATATTAAGAATTTTCTAAAAATACAAAAGCCAAACGTATCCGTCATAAGATTTTAATTAGGTATTGTAATAATCGTTACAGTGTTTAAAAACAACTCACTAAAATCTAAAACTGGAGTTGTTGTTTTTTTTCTGTTTTGTTTATTTTTGTTCGCTTTTTTAAAGACCTATATTTCCAATATGCCTTTTATTTCTTTGGATTTTTTCCAATAATTCACTCAAAATAAATGCCAAAATTTAACATACTTGGTTAATTTTATTGGATCGTTACAAGACGTGTTCTCTCAATACATGCCGTGTTTTTATCTTCCGATCGTGCAATTTTTATATAAGCATACAATGAAATTAAAAGGTATATTCTAGAGCAGGGGTGGGCAATCCTGGTCCTCGAGGGCCGGTGTCCTGCAAATCTTAGAAATCTCCCTGGTCCAACACACCTGAATCCAACAGCTGAATCACCTCCTAAGTGCAGTCAAGTTCTCCAGAGTCCTGCTAACGACCTCATTATTTGACTCAGGTGTGTTGAAGTAGAGATGCATCTAAAAGTTGCAGGACACCGGCCCTCGAGGACCAGGAGTGCCCACCCCTGTTCTAGAGTTATGTAGTGTTATGAGTTGTCCAACTTCATAGCCTTCCACTAGGTGGCTGTATGTACATCCGAAGTTGCTTGCAATCCATTAATAATGATAAGAAGAAGTTAGGGTTGGCCCTAATCTTATTTTTAATTAAAAAAATAAAAATACGGATGGATTTGCTCATATGATTATATGAAAATCTGTGTTTGTACCATATGAAAATGTTTAATATTTGTATTAGTAGTAATAATAATAAATTATGGATTGCACCCGACAAAACATTAGAGAAGAAGAAGAAGCTTACGTCATTCGACGCGACACTTTCCACGGTCGGAGCTGGTGAGCAGCCCCTGAATCTGTCAAATAAAAATGTAGTAAAAAACCTCAAAAGACCGAAAGTCTACATTTATAAATCTGCTGATGGTAGTTCTATGAGTTAATGTTAGCGAGTATGTGGCACAGCATGTGTTTGTACAGATTTAGACACGTTTTTAACCCTATTTGGTAGAAAAAAGGCTACTTTAGCGAGCTAAAGTAGCCTCTTAAAAGCCAGTCAGGTTCAAATGTAGCTGTCCTTCATACCTTTAATAACTGTGCTAAAATGTTGTTTTTTTATTATTATTTTATGCTTCTCGGTGTTACAGTATTTCTGTCTTCTTTCTGTTCTCTCCCACTTTAGAACCATGCCTAAATATAAGAGCAGTGTCCGTTGAATCTGTTGATATTGAGTGGAATCCATGTGACCCTCAACTTTAACAAGATTTCCAGTGCCGGCATTGGCCACACAGCCCCAAAGCATGATGGAACCTCCACCAAATTTTACAGTGGGTAGCAAGTGTTTTTCTTGGAATGCTGTTTTTTTTTCCCCCCGCCATGCATAATGCCTTTTTTATGACCAAACAACTCAATCTTTGTTTCTTCAGTCCACAGGACCTTATTCCAAAATGAAGCTGGCTCGTCCAAATGTGCTTTTGCAGACCTCAAGCGGCTCTGTTTGAGGCGTAATTGCTGAAAAGGCTTCTTTTGCATCACTCTCCCATACAGCTTCTCCTTGTTAACACATACTATCTGTAATAGTGCAGCTAAACTAAATATGAGAAAAAAGTGAAGCCCTGATCATAGTTTAATACACTACACACTACAATTACACTCTCAACGACCATATACATTACTTTATAACAGCCTCGCACTTACAACTCACAGGGTCTTATTGTTGCGGCACACGTTCAATGTTTGAAATTGAATGCGCCCCATCATTGACACACGGGGCGATGTCATGATTGAACTCACCAGTCTGAGTGGGTAGCAAATTCTGTTAAAGTAAGTAAATCACATTTTCCAGTCATAAATTGAAATGATCAGACAGAATGAAATCCTAATGTCAAATCGCATTAATAGTTTTCATTAAGCGGCAAAAAGTGTGTAACTGGTCACGTGGCGTGTCACCCATTGATAACCAATAGTAACGTGACGTTGTGGAACTACTGCATCCCACACTGGGATCTTCTCCAGCTGTGTCCTATCAACATGCCTGTCCTAACGATTTCGCGAAGGGAGTAAGTGCCTTTATCTGAACGTGTCGTCTTCTAACCTGGTCAATTTGTTTATTTAAAAGGAAAGATCTCACTCATTCTTTTGCTAAAGGGTATTATCTGTGCTACCATGTGGAAATTTTTCAAGTGCAATAGTAATGAGTTCAGCTAACATGCTCACTGATGTGTTCGTTTGATACCCAAATGTTTGTTACTATTTAAAGCACTCACATTTGACAGAATATCTTTTCAATACAAAAGCTTTTATTGATGCATTGTACATTTATCAATTGTTTAAGACAAACTACAGGAAATGCTAACATTGACAGCTTTCGGATAAACAGATGTCACAACTGTGACCAAATTAGAAGTGTCTTTTTTGCAGTCCCAGTGATACATAATACATTTTGAAAAAAACATGTTTAATGACAGATAGCACAGCAAAAAAATACATCTCCAATAAAAGCTTGTTTTACATTTTTGCTGAAAACAGAAGTGAATGATTTCACAGACCTGAAGATGTTGCACAATGGAGATCCATGGCTATAAAAAGCCCAAAACTACTTATATCATATGTTAGACAGTATCTTCGAACATACAGATTTGAACATTTTGGACAGTGAGACACCATGTCATTATTCCAGCAAAGAACCAAGTAGTACTATAAGACAATTTTTCAACGTTAAACATTTCAATCTGGAGAGACTCAGACGGAGATGAGAAGACAATTAGAAGAGTTTATTGACAAACAGAATTTAAAGTCTTTGGCGCTCGGGCCCCGGCTGGGGATAACGGTTATCGCAGCATTAGCGATAGGCTTCAGATGAGCATCCCCGATGTTGTTAGGAACGTCATCCCCCAGGGCCCGGCACTGGTGGTGGAGGTTGAAGAAGGGTGCGGGCCTCAGGACCGGGCGAATGGAGGAGAAGGGGTGGTGGTGGGTTGAGCTCGGCTGGAGAGCGAAGGACGCCATGAATGAAGGTCCTTATCAGCTGGGACTTGGTCGATGATTGGACGTGACGTGGCTTGGTCCGGCATTGATAGGTCGACGATTGTGGGCAGGTCGCTTCAATTAACGGGTCCCGGTGGGGATAAAAGAGTCTTCCAGTTTGAATTTGCGCCTAGGCTTCATGTTAATGTTTCACCTTCGCTCTGAAAGACATAACAAGGCTCAACTTCTGGGAGTCTGACAATGACGACACAAGTTTTTCTTGAATCCACATGCCAGGTGTGACCACTGCTCACATGTGTTGCAACGTAGCCACTCACGCCACTTCTTGGCATTTTTTTTCTCATCACTGAACAGACAGTGGCAGATGTTGCAAACATCCGTAGTATCTAAATAAAGGAAAATAAGTCATTTATTGACAAATGTAGTTTAAAAAACATAAAAGAAGCATAATGCCTTAATTTATTTAAATGCATACCATCTGTAGTCGGTTCTCTTGACAGCACTTCTGTCAAACCCATAGGCTCTGTTACGCTCCGCTCATCTAAAGAAGAATTAACAGTTTAGTTGCAATGTGATCTCAAGGTAGGTCATACCTTCAAGTAACGTTTAACATATTATACTTTATACGGGAATATGTTGAACTCAAGCGTTACTATCAGTTCTGTGTAAACAGCATATTTAAACATATTGAAACCGTTTTGTTATTAATACTTTTTATTTTTATTCATTGTCGTCAAAATTAGGGCCCTGAGGATGGGCATCCTGCATGTTTTAGTTCTCTCACCGGTGGAAGTTACAAACCTTTCATCATGTCAACCTATTCATAGGCCTTGCATTAAACCAGGAACAGAACTAAGAAATGCAAGGTGCTGGCCATTGAGGAACAATTTTGGGAACCCCTACTTTAAGCTATTGGTTAGTGTGATTTGTATGTAATTATTTCTGCAATTTTTTTTATGTTGAAAACAAATTATTGCCTGCTCATTAATTAGTTCCGTAATTTTTGATGTCTTCTACTTCCTTAAAGTTAAACAAGTGATGCAAGATAAGCATCTATGCTTTTGTTCTGTACTACTGTATTTTGTGGTACATCTAATTTAATAATTTCTTTAATGTTTGCATGTGTAATTAAAGCTGGAAATGTGGTTGATGTACATTTCCAGCTCTTACTGTATTTCCTGTTGAAGAGCTCCTGCACTTTCTTAACCATTGGATCAACCGGTTCTTTTGCAGCAGAAGTAGATGATGATTTTCCTTAAAACACAGTGCAAACAAGAGAGAAAAGATCATGTAAATATTAAGTCCACTAAGCTGTTATTTAAGTTTGAGGTATCCCTGTCAGTTTGTGAAAACCTTTGAAATGCAGTGCAAAGTTGTCCAGTACGTCGGTACTGTTGAAGAACGAAGAAGCACCTTTGCTGCTCACTTCTAGGACTTTTAAGAAAGGCTTTTGATGGTCATACATCATTACACCAGTCTCTACACCAAGCTTCTCAAGACTGGCAACCTTCAACAAAGATCAAAAGAAGAGTCATTCAAAACAGCAGATATACATAAAACAAAGGATAGGAATAAAGTTATGGAGCTAGAACATTTTCATTATTTTAAGTCAGTAAGAAATAAAACATAAGACAGGAAAAAATAAAACATAGAAATATGGCATTAATACATTCAAGGTAGCCTTTGAATTTTTATTTTCAATTAGAACACTATGCTTTGCCTAAAAATTATGTGACCCTTATAAATTTATAAGCAAAATAATACAAAAGCTTGGCAATACTAATTCCATTTTTAACAGTGAAAATTATTGTGTCACCTTATTTTTTTGGTTATCAAATTAAATCTTTATATGAAAATGTATTTTCTTTTTATTACCATTACCTTATATGATTAAACACTTTTTTATGATGTGAAACAGTTAAGTGGGGTAAACTGCAAGCACAGACTAAATATGTCATGCGCAAGCGTCTTATCACAGATAAATAATAAATGGCATGTGGAGCAATGTATAGTGCTTCACTCTAGAGGAACTGAAAGGACTTTATACTACATTAAGTAATTTACACGCTGATGGTGGTGGGCATTAGCTCACCACCCAATAGGGTTATAGCCACAGCTGGTTTCAGGCAGTCTGACAGAAGTGAGGCTGTTATGCACTGGCACCACTAGCAGCCAAAGCATGTCGACTAAGACAGACGTAGTAGGCATTCAAACTGGAAACCCAATGATTACAGGGCTAACTCCTAACACTATTTCCAATATACAGTTAAATGGCTTGAAAACATTCTTAAGGTCTTAGCATATATGGAAAACCTCTATTTTCATCTGCTTTAGGTGCTTCTTTAATTTCAGGCATCGCATATCTGAGCTCATGTCATCTGAAGTGCGCTGAACTTTTAGAGCTGCTGCCTCCTCCGCATATTGCCTCTTCTGCTCTTCTGCCAAAGTGGACCATTTCTACGTAATATCTTTCAGGCTTCCTAGCAGGAAAAACAAAACAAAGAAAAACAGCAAGCAATCCATTGACATTGTACAGATCTCGTATGGCTCACCAATGCAAGGGCTTTCACAATCTGCCCTTGCATTGCTCAGCCAGTGGGATCGCCTGACTGAATTGGATGGTCTAACGTATCGGCGGGTGTTTCGCATAGATGGCGGTGGGGCAGTACACCAACTCCTCCTGCCAAAGGCCCTGACTAAGGACATCCTGACTCAGGTCCATCAAGAGCATGGGCACCATGGAGTGGATCGGACTTTAGCTTTGCTGCGGTCTCGCTGCTATTGGCCAGACTGGTGTAAAACCTGCGAGTGGTGCCAGGCTGCCAAGGATAGCCAGCCACCTGCTCGTGGCTTCTTGGGCCATCTGCTTGCATAAAAACCAAATGAAATTTTGGCAGTGGATTTTACTTTGTTGGAGCCAACTCCATCTGGGCTAGAAAATGTATTGGTAATGACTGATGTTTTTTCTAAAAACCAGAGATCAGCGTGCTTCTACTGTAGCGCAGGTCCTGGTCACTGAATGGTTTGCAAAATTTGGAGTACCAGCACGCATCCATTGAGGCCAGGGCCGCAACTTTGAAAGCAATTTGATCCAACAGCTTTGCAGTCTGTACGGTATCATTAAATTCTTAAAGCAAGCCTGGTATCAGAAAAGGCAGAAAAATCCAGGCCACCTTTACCCATAGCATTAAAACGAAGCTACACTTATAACACAAGTTACATTAAGTTACACATCTGTGAAACATGCAGTTTCTGCTGTTTTTTAATCTAAATGCTTTTAATGCTAGGCAGCAGCTAAAGCTAACGTGACATTATCATTTGCACCTACGCTGTCTACAACACAGAACTGTTAATAAATAAGCAAATTTAAATCATTTGATTATTTTCTTACTGAAGTAACTGAAGAGAACTCGTGGTTGAGGTTAGGTCCAAGAAAATAGAAACAACTTGGTAAATGATTGAAACTTATGTGGAGCTGTAGGACGTTGTCTGCTTTGGAGCCTGACGCTGCGCTCTGATTGGCCCATTTGAATTCAGGCGCGTTAATGTGAAACGATGCTCCAGACTTAAGGCGGGAAACCGTTTCAAATGAGATACTGTTAAAATCATTCAGTTTTATAGTTTAAAAAAAATATATATATAAAAATATTATTTAAGTATGAATAAGTAGAAAAGACATCAGATTATTTTTAATACTTTTGGGATCATAAGATATATTTCAATCAATAATGTAGACAGTTAGCTGCAGGTTTAACAAGTTGTTTACTTCGAAATGTAAAGCTCATGTGTTTCTGAGCTAAAAAGAATGTATATTTAAAAGCTACACAAAGTGTTCTTTACAAACAAAATACATCCAAAAGAGAAGTAAAATATGCTATAATAAAAATCACAAAACAAAGCTTATCCACCTTATTCCTGGGAGGCTTACTGGGGAAACGATTATGAGTCTTACTTCCGGCTCCCACCGGAAGTAGCAGTATTTCACTGTAATTTGCAGGATTTTTTGCTAGTCTATATTTATGATAGAAGTTGCATCTCTCTTTTCGGCTATAATGCAATATTTAGCAAAATGTGTTTACAAATACACCGTCTGCCATCAAAGAGCTGCTCAGAACAGAAGCTCGCAATTATGAGTTTAAAGTTTTGTAAGGTGAGTTTGTAGCGCTGCTAGCAGCTCGTTTCTCTGAAGAATGGACTGTAATAAAGAAGAGAAAAGCAGAGAAGCTGGTCAGAGTCTGAGCTGCCGTTTAACACCGACAGTGTAAGACACCAGAACTACATAATGGTGTGATGTGAATTTTATTTTTCATTTGAATAAAAAAAATAAATAAAGTTCATGATCTGACTCATTATCAGCCAGCAACATTTTTTTAAAAGACAAAATAAAATATCTAGGTTTATTTAGTCCCTCATAACCAGAACCTCGAGGTTGCCCGAGGTCTGTTGCTGAGTGTCGCTGCAAATCAGCGGAGAAATAAGTGCAGCTGCTGCGCTCCAGACCATAATACGGAGAATCTCCCCACTGGACTAGAACCGAACCGAATCACATTCACCTCTTAGAGCAACTTGCCACTAGAAAGTGTCGTAAGATGCCCTTGTGGAGCTCGGGGTGCTGTTCGTGCACCACAGTTTAATTTAGATGATAAATTATTTAATTTAGGTTATAAATTACTATAATCTAGATTATTAGATTAAAATAATTTATAATCTAATAAATTATTAGATTATTCTCTAATAATCACACCAAGTTTAGTTTGTGGTAGCAACTGGTGTGTTTTGAACGTGCTCCCAAAACAAAAGCCGTTTTCATCGCTTACTGACAGAGAAGAAAACAAAGAGAATTTGACAAAAAATTGTAAACTTTGAGAACCCAAAGTGCTTTATGTCGATCATGTCATTGTGTGGACAAAAAGCCAACAGAAGAAAACCCGCATATACAGTACAGACCAAAAGTTTGGACACACCTTTTAATTCAATGAGTTTCCTTTATTTTCATGACTATTGACATTGTAGATTCACACTGAAGGCATCAAAACTATGAACAACACATGTGGAAATATGCACTAAACAAAAAAGTGTAAAACAACTGAAAATACCCCTTATATTCTAGTTTCTTCAAAGTAGCAACCTTTTGCTGTGATTACTGCTTTGCACACACTCTGCATTTTCTTGATGAGCTTCAAGAGGTCGTCACCTGAAATGGTTTTCACTTCATAGGTGTTGCTCTGTCAGGTTAATAAGTGGGATTTCTTGCTTATAAATAGTCGTGAAAATAAAGAAAACCCATTGAATTAGAAGGTGTGTCCAAACTTTTGGTCTGTACTGTACATCCGAAGCAATTGAGTCACTGAAGTAGCTAAATATGCTAGTGCGGGATATTTGCGGCCATTTCTTCAAGTCGCCATCCCTCCCGCAATAGCTGTAGATAGTGCGGAGTCCATCTGAAAATATTCAAAATATTTCCTTCAGATTGTGTAGAGATATCCACAAGACGTTCTCCTATACCTTTCTCCTATGTTGTGAGTAGACACTACTTTAGTATCAGTAAATGAAAAGTGTATCTTATGCTTTCCCCATCAAGAGATCTTTTCTTGACAAAATGGCAAGTTTGCTTTATCTGCTTAGCAGCAGAAAGACAGTTGGAGCATACCACAAAGAAAACTTATAGATCTACAATTAAAGATTTAGCTAAGTGCAAATTAAAAGAAATATAAAGAACGAAGATGATATCAGTTTTGTAAAACTGAAATTTATTACATATTAGGTTTTCTCATATTAGCAGTGATAAACTCAATTAATTTTGTCAACGACGAAGCAACAACTGCGTTTTGGGCCAATTCGTGATTCATTGCATCCAGTTCCTCCCGGCGGAAGGCGTTCTCCAACATGCGAGCCTCATGTATGTCCTCCAACAGCATGTTTACATGGTGGTCACGTTGTGCCTGATTTTCCTGCTCCTCTTCTGGCCAGAATGATGTCCGTGCTAGCTGAGTATTTGCAACGGCCGATACAAGGGCCTGAAATCAGTAACAAAAGAGGAGGACGGTTCATTTGCCAAGATGGGGGAGTAACAAGTATGCCCACTCCTGATCTGTGCCTCTCTGTCCAATCCTTGTCAAAGAGAGTGATTCTAGAGCAGTGCGTCGAGATGAGTCCAACTAGCTAAAACCTTCCAACCTCACACACCAGCGTTAGCTTCTTCCCCACTAGAGCGCTGACATGCCACATTCTGAGATATTAATATGATGTGAGTACATTAATAATTTACTCTGACATAATATGTTAGACATAAAGGTCAATTTTATAAACTATTCCTTAGAAAGGAATTTCAGTTTGTTCAAAACAGTAGTTGTTTGTAATTTCATAAAACTTTGTGGTTATTGCACAAAGGTGCAAAAAACAATACCCAGCATGGTGTATTTACCAGCAAATAAGAGGCCATACACACATGTACTCCACCAACTCTAACTGTAATGATCTCCCTATAGTGTCTTGTACCAAAACTACCCATCAGCCAAACTCGTTTCACACGAGTCAGGGTTAATTAGTTCTTCCTTTATTTGGAGTGAAACTGCCAAAACACAAACAACTCAGGATGAGCTCAGAGCAGCTAACATAAGTGTTTTACATACAGTTACAAACATTAGAAGTACAATTCTACAAGCTAAAAATATCCAGACTACAGTTTTTATCAATAATAAAGTAGAGTGTCCCACACCAATGGGAATGTTTTGACTTATCTAACAATGTTCATGTTATATAACTGTGGTTATATAATAAAGATTGTAACCTTCATTCCAACTCTTGGGATGAAGGTTCATTTCCATCCCCAGAACATTAACAGAACTAACATAAGGACTAAAACTCTTTCTACAAACAGGGTTTCTTTTAATAAATACAGAAGTTTCTAAAACATCACAAGCATAATGCTACATCTGAATATGCGTTTGGTTGTCAGACAGACAGGCTTTTAGTGCAGATGCCAGTTTTAGTGCTAATATATTATTCATATGGAATATTATGTTTTGCTCTGCCATGCAGACAAAGTTGCTCATGGGGCTTTTTGTTGCCATGTGACCAAGAAGGAAGGACTAGAAAGCTCTATAAACTTCCTCTCAAAAATGATTTTGGTGCAGTTCAGAAGCTCGCTGCTCCTCTTGGCGTCAGGCTAAGAGAGAAACACTTTACTGCCCACCATCACCGGTCGACATCATGAGCAGCATCGTTCAGCACCCCTGCGTTGGTCGGACGCCAGCTGCTAGGGTGAGTACATAAGATTGTTTCTGATTTTAAAAACTGAACTAGATGGGGAATAAGAAAACATAATATTGAAATGTATATAATTTCTGTTTTAAATAATACGGCTGGTTTGTTTTGTCTCAACCAAACTAAATTACATATTCAACAGGAAGATTCCCAAATCATTTTCTCTCTAAGGATTTGTGATTATTTTAGTAAGACAATATAAAATGTTTTTAAGACGTTCCAGTTTATCAAATGACATCAAACGAGAGAGAGAGAGAAAAAAATAGGAACTTTTTTCAATTATTTTTAAAATATCTGTACCCCCTAAACTGGGATAAATGATGGCTAAATGTTCAGAACAAATCTCATGAACTGATTTGTATTTGTTAAAAAGGTGTTCAATTCAGTTCAGTTTGTTTGCCTTAATAAGGCATTTTACAAAAAGAGTCCTTTCAATCCAATAGTCAATTTATTCCAATTGATCTTAGTAATCAAATAATAAAGCCAAGTGCAGATTATAATTCAAAGTAGTTCAAAAGAACCCATCAAACTGCATTGAGCTAGACTTTACAGCAATCCCTCATTCTGAGCATGCATGTGGCGACAGTGGAGAGGAAAACCTCCCTCTAAGAGAACGAAATGTAAAACCTGTTCTGTTTTTAAAGAATAGATAGATAGATAGATAGATAGATAGATAGATAGAAGTTTATTTAGCAATTGGAGTCACAAAATGAATTGTTAAAGATTTAAATATATCAAAATAAAATTTTAATATATAAGCAACTCTTCAGAACCTTCTAATTTATCAAACATTTTTGTGCACCGTTAAATTGCCTTTCATTGAATAATATATTCTTTATTTCAGCACAATGCTGACAGATTAATCAACTTCAATCTAACTTTTAATAGAGGAAGTGGTATCTCAGTATTGAAAAAATTCTCCCATACGTCTTCCTTATGGTCATAAATAGAGACGTAAATATGCATCAGACAGTTAAATAAAATCGTGACAATCAAACCTAACCTCCAAATACAAAAAGGTTGAAGACATTGCAATTTACACAATATTGTTAGGGCTTCTATTACATAGAAATTAATAATTTAGCGAAGAAGAAAAAATGTTTTCAGTACGTTGCTACTTCAAGAAGCCTAAATTCAATAAAGTTGTTATAAGGTATTTTTTGCTCTACTGTGGCTTTCACAAGGTATCTTATTGAGAGAATATGCTTCTGGGATAGAAATTTTCTAAATGTGTTGAATTTTTTTAAAATTGTTTTCCATTTAAGCATACAGGGCAATAGGTTGCACGTTTTTCAGAGTACATGGAGAAAACTTCTGACATGCAGAGAAAGAAGATGCACATTACAAACAAACAAGTGAAACTTACTCTGACATCAAGTTATCCGATATATAATTTCTTTCTAGATGCCCAAATCTGTGACTCGTGAAAGCAGTGGGACCTCCAGAAGCAGCAGCATCAGCAGCGACAGCAGTGGTTCTGGAGGGAACATCCGTTCTCTCCTATCCATGAGTGAGAGCGTGCACGCTAATCTGAGCAGCTTCTTTCCAGAGCAAGCACTGGAGAAGGAAAAAACCCGTCAGCGGAGTCATCAGCTAGAAGAGATAAAGCGCCTAAAAGAGGTTCATGCTGCTGCTCAGCTCAAAAACCTAGAAGATTTTCTGAAGATAAACCGAATCTCTCTCAAAGACAGTTTGGCACATACTACGGGGATGATTTACAGGTAAAACACAAAAACAAAAAAAAAACCCAACAGGATATAAATGGATGCAAAACCAAAGATTAGTGAGAACAAAATTTAATGAATAAAACTGGACATTTCAGGTATATAAATAATTTTAGGCTTGAGAATAATAATAATTAAAAAATCTCCATTTCTTATTGTTTGATAAAATGCAATAGTACATTTTCACAAAGGACTAACGCATTGAGATTCTCTGGTATATACTGTATGTATAAACACAATAATTACTTTATTTTTGTGTCAACAGAAATATGGGAAAATCAGGCCTGAGGGTGTCCTGTGTTGGATTAGGTAAGTATAAAATTAAAATAAAAGACAATCTACAATATCAACAACTACAATAATAAAAAAAAAAACTGCAGGCACGTTGGACAGCTCTCTATGGAAGTACATATGTGTCACCAGGTACAGACACAGTGCTAGCACCGGGGCCTGTGGGGCGCTCATGCCGGTTGAAGAGTTAAAGTTGGGATTTCTTTCCATAATCCCCTCTGCACCCATAAAAAGTTAAGTATTCCTGTTTTTGTGCAGGTACATGGGTTACCTTTGGAGGCCAGATCACAGATGAGGTAAGAGAAAATGTAACTACATTATCATGAACAGGTCAGAGGAAGGGCAACTACACCATGTTCCAAATTATTATGCAAATTGGACTAAAGTGTCATAAAGATTAAATTTTTTGTTGTGCTATTAAATTTATAGATGGTATTGTGTGTCAGGGCTCTTTGAATCACTATAATTAATTTCAGAGAGCTGGTTGATTAGTTTGTCTGGTGGCCTCATTTAAAGGAAATCTACCTAAGAAGGATGTTCCACATTATTAAGCAGGCCACAGGTTTCAAGCAATATAGGAAAGAGAAAGGATCTCTGTTGACCTAAATCATCAGATAGTGTATTTAACTAAAACTGAAGCGTTATCATACTGTGAAGAGATTTGCGGCTGATTCAGAACAAAGATGGGTTTGTACATATAAAGACATAATGAGGAAGGTTTCTGTTAGACAAATTCATCGGATTAAGAGAGCAGCTGTTAAAATGCCCTTACAAAGCAGCAAACAGGTATTTGAAGCTGCTGGTGCCTCTGGAACCTCAAGGTGGAGGATCCTCCAGAGGCTTGTGGTGCATGAAGCTACTAATTGGAATACTTGAAAATTATACTGACCATCATTTGCGTTGACCATTTAAGAAAATCTGAGAAAATGTCACTTTCATAATAATTTGGAACATGGTGCAGTATACATCAATTATGTTTGCTTAACATCTACATTGTTTTTGTCCCAGGTGGCAGAGGAAATGACAACTTTGGCATATGAGAGTGGAATCAATCTGTTCGACACATCTGAAGTATATAACTGTGGAAGGTGAGAGTGACCTTAAAGAGGAGTGTCTCTTAGAATTAGTTCTATGGAAGAAATCAAACTTTTTTTTAGATATTTAACACAATTTTTTTTTTCACCCTGTGTAATTATGTATATGATTTTTTAAATGTATTTATTTATTTACTGTAAATTCACCAGCAAAAATTTCACCTGGAAAAAAATTACTTGCAAAAAGCAATCTGGATTGGGCCTAAAAAAAATCTAACTTGACCCTGTCCAACTTATGGGGGAATATTACTGCCATAAGTCGAGAGCACACATCTTCAGTTTAAAAAAAGGATTGAATGTCTTTTGCTCTCAGAACCTTTAATACTTGTGCTTATATTTTCAGACTGAAAGCAGGATTGAATGTCTTTGTTCTCAAACTTGTAATACATATATATATGATTTGTTTTCCATTGTACAAAACATAAAGTAATGCAACTGCAATGCACATATAACAGTAGATAAAAGATCTAGAAACGAGTTATGCACCATGCCATGAAGGATGTGTTGAATTTTCAGACAACTGTTTGAGATTTGCTTCTACATTGTAAACCGATCTCCCATTTGAGAAAAGGGGTCACACTTTAAATACATGTGTTAGAGATTTTGCATTCTTCATGCACTTTGATATGTGATTTCTCCCTCTGCAGATATTTTTGATAGAATTTGGGATTAGTATTTGGGATTAGTAATCCCAAATAATCCACAGACTGTCTGTGTCTGTGCTAAACGCTAAATATCAAAGTATTAACAGCTTTCTTTCTTCTGCCATTTCTCAGGGCAGAAGCCGTGTTGGGAGGCATTATAAAGAAGAAAGGGTGGAGGTAGATTGTTTTTATGATTATTTTAATAGTTGCTTGTAATTTATGCAGTCTAAAATGAGTAAAATATAGTTGCCTTTTAAACTGAAGTCATTTTAAAATATTTTCCTCCAAAACAAGTTTTATTAACTAACTTAAATTAACTAGACATTGTGCATACAAAGCAACATTTCTGTTTCTTTTCTTCCCATGCATGTGTTCAATTGCAGGCGTTCCAGTCTCGTTATCACTACCAAAATCTTTTGGGGAGGAAAGTATGTACATATTGTCTTGTCTTCTATGTCTCTGTATGCAGCGAAAGAAATCTAGAGTCCAACTCGATTTATTATGATCATCCAATTCAATTCAGTTTATCCATGTCAATTTACTAAGTTTTTATAACTTAATTCATTAAGTGTGTTTAACGTGACAAATTTAAGTCACTCTTACTCAAATCCTTTTTTTTCTAATAAATAATTCAAATCTCTTTAACTTAACTCTACAGAAAGTCAACTCAAACGTTTAAGTTGTTCCAAGCTAAAAAACTAAAATATATAATTTACGTTATCACTCACATTTAGCTTAAAATACATCTAGAACTTCAATTATTTTAAACATATGTTTTAATATGTTATTTTGGTTTTTCAAAGATCCTGTACACTGAAAAACTGACATAGTAGAACCAACTTAATTGAATTGCTTCAACTGGGATTCAATTAAGTTGGTTCACCTTAATGTATTAAGTTGGTTTAACTCAATTTATCAAGTTGGGAAATTTACGTCAGTCTTACTCAAATCCTTTAGTTTCTTCAAATAAAGAAGCAAACTAAGTTTTTCTGTGGGTCAGGTGGCCTTTATTTGAGAGAAGTTAGACAGGAAGGAGAAATAATGACAGAGGAAATGCAGCGAAGGTCATCAGGCCAAAATCGAACCGGCGACGGCCGTGCAGAGGACTGAAGTCTCCTTAGTCCTTAGATTAAGCCCAGACCAAGGTCTACAAAGACTGTGATGTTTAGTCTGGAAGGACTTGACTTACCAGGTTTAGTCTTGAACTGAAGCCAATAAAAAAAGGAATTGGGGAATAATTCAACAGAGACTGGGTCTGACTGTGGGCCCACGTCACAGCAAACTCTGCTGATAAAGAATCAGATCTCATCAAAATTGAAATATGTTTGAAAGTAGAAGAAATACTTTTTTCATATCAACAATAAATACATTTCTTTCTGTTTTTTAGTGCAGAAATGGAAAGAGGACTTTCTAGAAAACATATAATTGAAGGTAAGATGTGGAAACAGCTTGACCAAAACCTTGCTTTGGTTTTCTAACATACACATATGAACATACATGTTGTTAGTGATCTGTTGTAATATTTTAATTTTATGAATCTTGTTATTAATTAGCAGAAAATTATTATATTTGACAGAAATAATGACATCAATCTCTGTGTAATTATTCTATGTGTTTCACTCAGTGTTGTAGTTACTGAACTAAATAAACTTTTCAGGAATATTCTAAATGATGGCATTGTGCATCTAAATTTAACAGGTCTGAGAGCATCACTGGACAGACTTCAACTAGAGTACGTGGACGTTGTGTTTGCAAATCGACCAGATCCATACACACCTATAGAAGGTTAGTGTACATGTTTTTGAGATCAAGCGCTTTTTTTCCATTTTGCTTTTTAAAATTATTTTTAAATTGTTTTTCTCAGTCACTTTGTGCAATACTAAAAGCAGAATTACAAATCTCAAATCTTCTTGTTCAATCTTCAGATTGTTGTGTCACCACAGTCCCGTCTATTGTCTACTTTAGTTATGGTACTCTTATCCACCACCTCCACTTTTTTCCTGTGTTAAAATAATGCTTGTATTCTAACTAAAAGTGAGTTTCTGTTTCAAACAAACACTTTTTTTCACTGCACAACCATACTCTACGAGTTGTTGGGTTTTTTCACCCTTTAAAATGAGCCACAACTTCTCCCCTTACTTGTGTTCCTTGGTATTGATGATGCCGTCTGTTCACTCATGTTCTTTATAAAGTACAGTTAACCCTTGTAGATTGTTGATAAAGTTTTCCTTACGAAAGCTTATATGCCATGAAAGCAAATGATCAGATTGCATTACAAGTCTTATAAGCCTGATTAAGTAGAATATCATCATACTCAAACCAAACAAAATTATATTTGTCTGAAAGGTAATTTGTCCTAGACTGCATGAAATGAATGCTTGGAATAGATTATGAAATAATTTCATTCTCAGAATCCCAAACTAATACTTTCATTCTGAACTGAATGATCAGATTAGATCTAGTCACAAAATAATCAATAGTTTATCTGTTAATAATCAGAATATTCTAGTGAGGAATTGACTAAAAAGATCTGGAAAACGGGATATTTGACTACCTAAAGGGATTTATTTAAGTTTGAGAATGAAGCAATTGATTCTCTTTAATTGAAAAAGTAACCTCATTAAATGGTCTCTTGGGCTGCATGGTGGAACCGTTGGTAGCACGTTTAGAGCAAACTGGTACTGGGTTTGAAAACTGGTCACAGGCCTCCAGTCTAGGGCTGTAACGATTCCTCGAGTGATTTGAGTAACTCGTTTATTAAAATTCCTCAAAGAAAATGTATCTGCCTCGAAGCTTCGTTAATTTATGTTTTATTATTTAGTGCACCGTGTTCCGGCCGGGTCGTTATTTGCGTTGCACAGCGCTCTTGCTTCCGCCTGTGAGTTTTTAACGAAAGCTAAGTGTTAGCAACATAACGTCCAACTTTTTATTTTGTTGTAGTTGAAAATAAATTTCATATTATCCTAGTCTCAACAAATGGCGGTACATAGCTGATAGATGAGTTTCTGTGTGTGACGAACGAAGGTGTTAAATCCCATCGCTAACATGAACATAAATGTCTGGCCAAGGTGAGAGTTCATCTATTAAATTAACTAAATGCCATTGCAGGGGGGGGGGCAGTATGGATGAATGAAAAAACAAACAGCTACACAAAAGTGTTTCACTGTAAAGATGGTTTATAGTTTGTTTTGTTGCAACCTGGAGTCTGAAAAAAACTTCAGTGGAGTTTGAAAACAAAATATGTGTATAGGTTTATGTCTGGTTGAACGATGTGTGTGGCCAGTTGATTTATTTTTTTTCTTTTTGGGGGGCATGTTATTGTAATCTGTAGGGGGGCCCAGAAAATCTTTGGGAACCACTGTAGTAGAAGATGAATACACAAAGTAAAAGCTGGAGCATAGACATTTTTTATAAGCATATTTGTGAGCATCTTTATTATTAAATTGAACGTAATTTCAGATTTTTGTATAATTTTTCATCAGGTTATCTTAGAAACTGAACCATTAGCATTACAAGTAAATCTTCTAAACTACAGAAAAGCAATCGTTAGGGAAGTTCAAATATGAAAAATGAGACTGATGTTGATATCCAATAGTAACACAGCTGTTATTTTACATGTACCAATATTTTATCTTATCAATTTTTTATCTAATTACTCGATTAATCGTAAGAATAATCGATAGATTACTTGATTACTAAAATATTTGTTTATAACATATTTACTACAGTCGTCTTCCAAACCTACAATCTATGCTCCACATACTTAGCTAACTAGCCGTCTGCCAGTTAGCTTCCCAGTCTGAACCAATGGAGAAAGGCAAACCTTCGGCAGCCCACCCACCCTTACCACATCCAGCCTGTCAGTCCTTTGCTTGATGTCCGTCAGCATGCTTTAAACGCTGGTTTCCTTTCACATCAGCCTTCTGTCCACCCAACCTACACCTGATTAGCATGTTAGCCTTACAATTCCCACTCAGTGAGACAGTGTTTCCTAAAGTACCCAGATATCTGTTTATCAAACCTCATGTTTTCATCACAAAGCCATTACTAGGTGCCAGTCCTAAATGTACTTACCTTTAAAAAATAAATACATACATTAAACAAAAAATAATAATTTATTGAACAGCTAGAAGTTTGGAAGTAATGCAAGTCTGTGCCCACATTTGCCTCACACTCCCCTCCTCAATCAGGGACTGTGGTTTCTTAATGTCAGTGTTTATGCTGTTGAAGCGAGACAGTCGTGGGAGGAATGACATAACAGAGCTAAAACGGTCAACAGAACCTGTGAATAAAAGTCCTGATGAATGTGGAAAATATTGATTTGTTTTACGTTGTCTTGAACAGAATTTACCTTGACAGGTATTACCTTTATTTTAGAAGGAGTTTTCTCCCTGTCCTCTTAACTAATTAACAATTCAGGGTTTCCCCCAGAAAACTTGCTAAGCCTGGTGGTTGGGGCGCTAGGTCAGTCATTCATTAAGTAGCCTGCTGTGTTTTTGAGTTAAAAAATGTTTAACGTTAACAGAAAATTTTAACATTTCACTTGATAATTATGTATTGACAGATTAATGCCTAAGTATCAACTATAAAGTCTTACAAAATGCAAACATAAAAAAAACTAAAATAAATAAGCAATTCTTAGCCTGGTGGGTGCCCAAGTAAAAGCCTGGTGGCCCACCAGGCTTATAATACACTGGGGGAAACCTTGCAATTGGTTAATGTATTCTGCTTGTGTACATTTCCTATTTGTTGTGGTCCAGTTTGTAACCCCTTTGGTCTTTTTTTGCCAGAGACAGTAAGGGCAATGACCTATGTAATCAACAGGGGGATGGCTCTGTACTGGGGAACATCACGATGGAACTCCATGGAGATTATGGCGAGTTTTATAACAAAATACTAATTAGTTTCTTATCACTAAAAGTAAGCAAGGCTTTTGTCTTGCTGAGTTGGAGTTGGTGGTGAGACCCAAGAGTGAATTTGTCATCAGAAAAGAGAACATGGACAATTCCATGTTGTCCATGGAATTGGACAACATGGACTCGGTGTTGTCCAATTGATATTTAATGCCTAAATATCGACTATAAAGTCTTACAAAATGCAAACATAAAAGATCAACTGAGAGAGATCTCGGTTGATCTCTCACTGAGAGTTTGATCTCTCAGTGAGAGATCAAACTCAAACTCTGTCTCTTGTCTTCACATTGCTTATTTTTTTCTCCTGCCACAGAGTTAAAACCCCTTAACTGTCAAAAAAAGTCTAGACTTCATTTCATCTTCTCCAGGTCAGAACATAAGCTGCTCAGGCTGATTAAATCTAAACTTGATCATTCTACAAAGAACATATCTAATAAAAATAACTGAGAGGAAAAGGGATTCTCATTTTCCATCCATCCATCCATCCATCCATCCATCCATCCATCCATCCGTGCATCCACCCAGACGTCCATGTCTGCATAATGAATTTTTGGCTCAAGCAAAACGTGAATAGCTAAAGAATGGCTTTTTTTCCCTGGGTCTGTCTGCAGGAGGCGTATTCTGTAGCACGACAGTTCAACCAGATCCCACCCATTTGTGAACAGGCAGAATACCACATGTTCCAAAGGGAAAAGGTGGAAGTGCAGCTCCCACAGCTTTACCACAAAATAGGTAAGCACCTTCCAAAGTATTTGGGAAAGATCCAGAACACAATGAAAAGCCTATGTTTTATTAAAATCTTTTATTACATAGCATTTTGTAATGAATTGAATTGACATTTCCACGTGTTCCTTCCTTGTTAAAATGCTGCAGTGGGAATCTTACTCACTTCCATCATGATTGCGTGAGTTTGAGGACAGATCAAAATGCAGACAGGAAATGGGAGCATGTATCATGTTGAAAGTTTAATGAAAAAAAAAAAAAAAAACTTGTAAAAAAATCACAGGGAGCCAGAGCAGAACAAAGACCAAGAAGTTAGCGTCTGCCTAAGCCAAAGTCAACTAATTCTACTTGTAAAATTATTTCTTTCATTTTTACCTGTAAAAGTTAATGCTAAAACTAGCTAGACATGATCGGTATTGTGTTAGTAGTTGGTGGTACGAAAAAAATTGTGAAATTTTTTACGGTTCCAAAATTATGGGCAGTTGAATTTTGCAGCTAGGTACGTAGCAATGTTTAATTAGCTATTATGTCGTAATTTGGCAAAAAAAATCAAAAACTCGCCGCACTAACTTCTTTTGTTTCTTCCTTAGCATATATTGCACTTGGTTTGATTGGGCTCAGAGTCGATCTTGGGGAGGAGAAGATCGGTTTTGGCTAATGCAATGTTTGTGGCTCTCTGCAGCCTTCCGACTGAGAGTCCATCGCATAACTCAGCGAGTTGTTCCACTGTATTTACTCATGTTGGCAGTGAAACCTAATTCAAAATGAATTGGTCGATTCCGCAAGAAAATGAAGTGAAACTCTTGCCTCAACCCAGAATCGAACCTGCAGCTTTCCAACTTAGAGTCAATCACTTTACTCACTGAGCTACATCTTTCGATGCATTCACATACACAGTCAAACAGAAAGAGGGGATTCGCTGGCTTTTGATTTAGCAATGAGAGCACAGGACTGCATTACTTTAGGATAAATTATAAAAAAATCTTCATTGTGAATGTGTGGTGGTCAGCCACAATAAAGTACATGTGGATTGAGCCATTTAAAGTTGATAGAAGTTGATATATATATACACACAAATGAAGCACCCTGACTGGGATGCTGACTGTTGCTGGCCCAGATAAGGTGGGTTTGGCGCCATCATGTGGCCAATTGGGATGACTACACGATGTGGTGAGCTCACACTCCTATATACCCCCGGCTTATAATTGTTTTTCACATATAGAAATATTGAAAACGTCCCTAAAATGTAGTTCATACCAGTTGGTGGCTGTTTTTTGCAAACTGCCAGTAAAAATCAAGAAGAAAAAGGAAAAAGGGAAGAAGAAGAAGAAACAGGTTGCAGGTGTGAGGGGAGAGAGCAAAAGGCAGGTCAGTACAGATAGAGAGAGAGTGGCACAGGGGTTGAGGGAGAGTACACAGGGGACCAAGAAATAAATAAACACTAAAGAATAACTAGACCTAAGAAATATAATAAAACTAAAGTAACTAAGAATAACTAGACACAAGAAATAAATGTAGCTAGAATCGCTAAGGAAGGACTGAACTAAAGTAAAACTGAAACAATCCGATCTATTAAAAAAGAAACTGAGGAACACAGAAAAGACAAACTTCAACTCAGTTAAACTCTGCATTATTAAGGGTAAATAGTAAACTCCATTCTGTTACTGAGCATTATTTTATATTGAATTTATTTATCTGGGAATTGCAGGCATTGGAGCTGTGACCTGGTCTCCATTGGCATGTGGGATAATCTCGGGAAAATATCGGAGTGGAATACCATCTTCTGCACGAGCGTCACTTAAGGTAACAAATAATTCTTCTGCTACAGCTTTTGTTTGCTAACCTTTTGTCTCAACCGTTAGCTTGTACACAAAAACAACTTCTGACGGAGAAAAGTTACACAAATGGGTTAAAACAAAAATATTCAAACTTTTTTCTGTGCCTAATTTTAACTGTTGCAGGTTTATTGGGCCGGTGCCATCTTTAGCAATTAGTGTGTCAGATAAACCTTGATGAGATCATCAGTCTAAATAGGCATTTATGTAGACAGTCACCGGCCACTTTATTAGGTACACCTTGCTAATACTGGGTTGGACTCCCTTTTGCCTTCAGAACTGCCCTAATTCTCCGTGGTATACACTCACTGGCCACTTTATTAGGTACACCTGTCCAACTCCTCATTAACATAAATGTCGAATCAGCCAATCACATGGCAGCAACTCAATCCATTTAAGCATGTAGACGTGGCCAAGACGCTCTGCTGCAGTTCAAACCGAGCATCAACTTGAGGAAGAAAGGTGATTTAAGTGACTTTGAATGTGGCATGTTTGTTGGTGCCAGACGGGCTGGTCTGAGTATTTCAGAAAATTCCAGATCTACTGGGATTTTCACACACAACCATCTTACAGAGAATGGTTCGAAAAAGAGAAAATATCCAGTGAGCAGCAGTTCTGTGGGCACAAATGCCTGTTGATGCCAGAGGTCAGAGGACAATAGCCAGACTGGTTTGATCTGATAGAACGATAACAGTAACTCAAATAACCACTCATTACAACCGAGGTATGCAGAGGAGCATCTCTGAAACCACAACATGTCAAACCTTGAGGCGGATGGGCTACAGCAGCAGAAGACCACAGCAGGTGCCAGTCCTGTAAGCTAAGAACAGGAAACTGAGGCTAAAATTCACACAGGTCTCACCAAAACTGGACAATAGAAGATTGGAAAAACTTTGCCTGGTCTGATGAGTCTCGACTTCTTCTGCAACATTCAGATTTTAGGGTCAGAATTTGGCGTCAACAACATGAAAGCATTTATTCATCCTGCTTTGTATCAACGGTTCAGGCTGCTGGTGGTGAAATGGTGTGGGGGATATTTTGGGCTCATTAGTACCAACTGAGCATCGTGTCAACGCCACAGCCTACTGAGTATTGTTGCTGACCAGGTCCATCCCTTTATGACCACACTGTACCCATCTTCTGATGGCTGCTTCCAGCAGGATGACGTGCCATGTCTTTCATAAAGTGCAAATCATCTCAGATTCGTTACTTGAACACGACAATGAGTTCACTGAACTTGACTGGTCTCCACCTGATCTCAGTCCAGTAGAACATCTTTGAGATGTGGAGGAACGGGAGATTTCCATCATGAATGTGAAGCCGACAAATCTGCAGCAACTGTGTGATGCTATCATGTCAATATGGACCAGACTCTCTGAGGAATGTTTCCAGGAACTTGTTGAATCTATGCCACGAAGCACTAAGGCAGAAGGGAGTCCAAACCGGTACTAGCAAGATGTACCTAATAAAGTGGCTGGTGAGTGAACATGTCTATCACACTGTGTCTGAATATGAACAGTTTTGTTTATTTTCCATAGTTAAAATCTGATCTGTGATATGTGTGTGCAATCTCCCACAGGGATATGAATGGATGAAAGACAAGATAATGAGTGAGGAGGGTCACCGGGAGCAGCGTAAACTGCAGGAACTAGAAACCGTCGCACAGCGACTACAGTGTACCTTGCCACAACTTGCTATTGGTAAACTATACGGGGTTTTCCTGTGACTGTCATTTTTTTTCTATCACATTATTTTGCCCATTCTGTTTTAACAGTTCCATTGCTGGTAAGGACTGAGCTCAGATTGAATCCATATGTCCTTCATTTTTACAGCGTGGTGCCTGAGAAATGACAAGGTGAACTCTGTGCTGCTGGGGGCTTCCAGACCCGCTCAGCTGCTGGAGAACATCAGAGCCTTACAGGTCAGAGGTCACACAGGAAGCTAATGTAATTAGCTCAAATATGCAACCAAGCAAAACAAAACAAAACCAATAGAGTGAATCTTTTTGATACTTTAATGCTCAGGTGTCTGTGGGGTTTTCCGCTCTTATTTCTGGTGATTTTACATATTCACAGTAACACTGCAAATACAAAAAAAGGTCTGATTTAAATAAATAAGAAGACACATTAAAGTTTGACTTTAAATTGGCAAGAGTTTTTATCATTTGTGATAGCACACTAAGTGGAACTTTAAGTAAAACTTTTTGTTTTACTTTAAAGGATAATCTTATTTTCTCCTTTATTTTTGCAGGTTCTTCCAAAGATAACAACGTCCATTGCATCTGAGATTGATTGCATCTTGAAAAACAAGCCCCACTGTAAAAACGGTTTCAGATTTTCAAAGGAGCACTGATAGGCTGCTGCAGACCCAGGGCATGGCAGGATTTTGATCCGGTGTAATTCATGCACACGTCACTGTTTTTAAAAGAAAACAAGCGACTGAAAACAAATAAAGACATTTAGACAACACTACGTCTTGAATATATTGTGATAAATTATCTGCTCCCACCAATACTGAGAGAAATGTTCAAAAGACCAGAGTTTGACACAAGCTGGTGAAAAAAGAAACCCAAAAAAAAAGAAATATGGACTGACTCTTGACCAGAGACGGATTGTTTCTCCGGTGTTGTAATGGGTCCAAACGATGTGCAGCACTTGGTTAAGTGTTTAGTCAAAGCTGTGTAAGACATTCAGTTAATGATTCTTCTTCTATTGCAAAGGTAGTTTTGTTTGTATAATGTAAACCACGTTAGGTAGCGATTTAATGCCACACAGAGTCGCTGACCAGGCGGGACGTGTTCTTGCTGAGCAAAAATGCAAGTAGAGAAAATTCACTTTGTGGAGAAAATGTCTTGTTTCCCTGGCCGATTATTTCACTTATAACTACTGCCTGTTTCATCAATATTAAGGAATTGGTGACTTGAAATAAGCTCATCTTTCTTGCTGAAAGTTACTTGTTAGTTTTGCCGTATTTCAAGTGTACTGCAAACTTCTCACTAGAAATTAGACCAAAAAATATTGGTAAGTTTTTGTGTTTTTACAGTGCAAGCTTTATCTGATCTTGGAGTGGCATTAAAAATGTAAAACTAAGCATAGTTCGCAGAGATGCATTAAATGGTAGGATCAAGGAGTTGCACATAATACTCTAAAGCACAACATTAAAGTAACTTTTATTTTCCTGATGTTCATTCAGATACCAGTAACATCACTGACCTATTCACACAAATATTCATGGAGAACTACTGAGAAGGGAAACCTGCACATCACATGCAGGGCTGGTAGTTCTGATATGCACACTAAGAACATCACAGATCAGATTATTATTAATAATAATCAACATTGCTGCTGCAATGATAGTGTGAATTTATTATAATGAAACAAACAAACATTAGGGTTACGGCTGGCCGCATCTGAAGTCGGGAAACCAAAATTGGATCTCTGATTATTGCTGTCATTATAACACGACTGGAGAGATTAAAAAAATTTACTTAAAAATTCTTGCACCAGAAATTATCTGGTGCGCACCTTTAGAGATTCCATACGATGGGACATTGAGTCTTTAAGTCCAAAAATAAAATAGTAGGTAATGGTTTTATTTGGATTTTCTTTTTTATGTAAACAGTACAAACACATGCTGTTTTGCTGCATCTGTGAGTTAACATAAAGCTGTGTGACATCAAGCATAAAAGAGAACTGGAAAACAAACTTTATTTCCACACTCACTGTCAAATCTGCAGAGTACTTATGTTTCCAGATTTATAAATAGGAAACTGGCACGAATGAAGCCCTAAACCAGGGGTGTCAAACTCCAGTCCTCAAGGGCCGCTGTCCTGCAGTTTTTAGATGTGCCACAGGTACAAAACACTGGAATGAAATGACTTAACCCTCCTGTTATGTTCCGGGTCAAATTGACCCGTTTTAAAATTTACAAATTAAAAAAAAAAAAATAGAAGCATTTTTTTTGCATGAAACCGTTTCTATTTGTCTTAATAGGTGCACTCTAGACATAAGTTGAAAATGTATTCATTTTACACATTTGTACCAAACCCTAGGTCTACTTTTTACATCGATACTGTTCGGGTCAATTTGACCCGGCAGTCAGGTTAAAGTGCAAAAAAAGATTTTAAAATGTCCAATTCTATATGTTTCCTTGCAGTTATGAACCATATTTCACCACACACACACTCACACACACACACACGCAACCACACACACACAAGCCCACTTTCTCACTATTCTCTTTACTTCACTAGGAAACTGCGAGAAAGCAGGTGTTCACACAACCTTTGACGGGAATCTTTTCTGTTCCTGTGGACAAACTCCACCCACTCTGAGTGACACTCAGCAGAAGTGGAGAAAAACATAAATACTCTCTGCATGACTCATTTATATTGATTTTAATCAGCGGGTCAATTTGACCCAGAACAGTATGTGTGTCTCAAGTTCAATTATAAAGATCACCCTTTGGTAAAAAAAAAAAAGTATAATATAAAATAATTTACCAAAGGTCAACTTCAAGGAAATTATTGTTTTTTTGTGTCTAGTTTTTTTTCAGTGGACATTAAAAATCTAAATTCCATTTTTTATGTCCAAATGAGTAAATGAGCAGGTTGTCGTCATTGATCCTTAATTTCTGAGAAATAATAAAACATCATTGCACAAATATTGATTGAAATGGTTAGTATTGGAGTTAATAATCAGATACAAAAATGTTTTGGAGGAATTTTTTGGTTTCTGACACTATTGCATGATTAAACACTCCCCGGGTCAAATTGACCCACGAACATTTTTGCTGTACCCTAGAAACGAACATAACAGGAGGGTTAATTGCCTCCTCCTTGTGTAGATCAGTTCTCCAGAGCCTTGCTAATGACCTAATTATTCCATTCAGGTGTGGTGCAGCAGAGGCACATCTAAAAGTTGCAGGACAGCGGCCCTCGAGGACTGGAGTTTGACACCCCTGCCCTAAACTGTGTTGCTTAAAACAGGAAGAACCAAAAACTAAAGGATATAAAATATTGCAGTTAGGTATAAAGGACAAGAAAATGTTTATATTTTTTTGGCCTTTGATCCTGAAGATGGCTGTAATGTGACAAATTGTTTGCCAACTGTTGTCATAAAACCATAAGAAGTTTCAAGGTCACGGTTCAATTCTCACCTGAAACCGAAAATCCCAAACACATCGATAGAAGATAAATTGATTGATTTTGTATTCTAAACGCTTATTTATTAGAGTTTGTAGATGTAAACATGTATGTTCTGGTGTTTTATCCAAATGACACTTTTGCTGCAGTTTTAACAAAAGAAAACACTATTTCCTTGTGTCAATCACTTTGGTCACGTGACTGATATAAACACGGCAGTCAGAGTGATCAGTGATTACTGAGTGCAGAATGGAAGCCAAAAATAAATCCACCAATCACTGCAGACTGGCTTCCTGTCCAGGGTGACCCCACCTCTCGCCCGCCGACAGCAGGCACCAGCACCCATCCAGACCCCAACGGGGTCAAGGTGTAAGAAAATGCAACACTTAGGCCGGAAAGTGAAACTCATATATTCTATGGATTCATTCACATAGAGAGAAGTATTTAAAGCATTTATGTCTTGTAATTCTGATGATTGTGGCTTATAGACAATAAAAACCCACAATTCAGTGTCTCGGGAAATTTAGTGAAAAGTTTAGAGTTGTTAACTCCTGTAATACCTCTAACCAGCTAATTGTCATGAATTGCGGTGGTGAGGTGGACGCAGTGGACCCAGGTTGAAGTGATGATCTAATCATCATCAACAGATGCAAGGAGCTCAAACGCTGGTAGCAACTGGCATAAAGGCAAAGATGTGACACAACAGAATAACAAGGAAACACAGGTGGGATTAAATACACAAGGAGTAATCAAGGAAACAGGACACAGCTGGGATCAATCAAGGGGTAGCCGGGACAACACGGAGACTCAGGTGAACACAGAACCCTAAATGAACACAGAAAACCCAAATCCTCACATCAATTAACTCAAAATGTCTGCAATGGGCTCTTGAGCTTTTAGATTAACTCTTAGTCTGGGCAGAACTGAACCCAAACATATTCATAGGAAGTTGAGTGAAAGAAAAAAAGTGTGATAAGAAACGGTGCTTCATCAACAGAGGATGATCAGAGCTCTGAGAGGATCACCAAGCAAAACCCATTTAAGAATTTGGTGGCGCTTCAGACGGAGTGGACCAAGGCTGGAGTCAGCACTTTGTTGACACCAAGTCTACCTTATCTAGATAAAGTAGCTTCACAATTAAAGTCGGCGATCACCAGAACATGATCCCTGTCCTTAAACATCTTCACTGGTTACCCTTAAATCACAGCATCCACTTCAACATCCTCCTCCACACCTTTGAAACGCTCCATAACTTGGCACCTCTGTACCTCGCTAACCTTTATTACACACCTGCCAGATGTTTCTGCTCCTCCTCATCCATCTCTCTTGTCAAACCTCCTGTTCACATGACAACCAGGGGGTCCAGAGTCTTCTCCTGCTCCGCCCCTCGTCTCTGGATCTCTTCCACAGTTCATCCATAAGTCTGATTCACTGTCTTCATTCAAATCTAACCTAAAAACTCATTTCTTACTATAATTTCTTCCTGTAATTGTGATGGATATATTGATATATGGCTTCTGTTGTTTCCTAGTTTTGAGTGCTTTGAAATTCGCCTTCAAATAAAACTTATTATTATTTTAGTGGTATCCCTATATTCCAGTTTTCTTCTGGTGTGTGTGTGTGTGTGGTTATAAGTCTGACATTACAAAAGAAAGCAGGTGATGTTGTGAAGAAGCATCATGTGTTTATTTGTGACACACAAACATAAATGATAAGATATCTGCGTCTTCCAAAGATGACACCATCACAGCTCGTGTGAGAACAGGACAAGGACGGCCGGCGCTCGAAAGGAACAGTTTCTGCAGCAGTCCGGTGCTTCTGTAACGAGACATTTTAAAACAAACTCTGAGAAAATCTGAGACCTTCACATATTTTCTTCCTGATAGAAAATGCAGAAAACAACACATGCATAATGTATTAGCACACGGCTAAATTAGAAGCAAAACGACACTTTTTCTGACAACTTACAAATCAGATTCTGTAACAAAGTGTGAAAGCAACTTTTTAGATTATGTAAATGAACTGTTAAATATTTTAGATATGTATTAATTTCATAGCTGTTTTCAATGAAAAAGGCCTGGGATGTTTCCTTAGGCTTTAAAACAGATCTGTACGCAGAGCCACCAGAACTGGTTGGAGATTTTAAACCAGTACCTCACAACTTCTACACCTTCCTAAAAGAAAAGCTCTCTTGTCCTCCCAGCAGTGCTGGCGTAGATTTTAATAAAAACTGATAAAACTTCTTAAACCGATCCAGATCATGTCATCAAATCAACAATCAGAAAATTTGCTTTGTCTCTCGTACCAAGAAAACAATAACATTGAGCGTTAAAATTGGAATATAAAAAATCATATTAGGACATTTTTTAAAAAGCTCAAATTGTTTCACAAACCTCTCACTTTTGCTGTCCTCCATGATCATGAATGGTTCTGTGAGGAAGCGACACTGGACTTTAGATGGGAAGCAGATAAAGGAGAACAGGAGACGCCAGGGTCAAAGACACAAACCAGCTGGTGACCAACACTGGAATGTATGAGAGGACAAGGAGGACGATGCATTTTCAGCAGAGCTCAGGATAAATCCCACATAATCAAACTCTCAGTCTTCAGAACACTTGAAGACCAAGAGAATGTTCACTTCAGAGAGAATGTTCAGGAAGAACATTCTCTTCCTGAACATTCTCTCTAAAGTGAACAGTCTGTTCCGCTGGTTCTCCAAGGAAACAATGTCCTGATGGAGAGAAACAGCCTGACTTTGGGATCAGATCGTTCTTCCTATCATGTATCACTGCTTTGCATTGTTTTTTTTGTGTGTGTTTTTTTCTTTATGAGTCATTTAAAAACCTTATGGCCACAAAACAAGGACTACTCAACAAAATAAGTAAATAATAAGAATAAGAAAACTGGAGGGATGTGGAGAAATGACTTCAGGTGAGGTTCCCTCCTCCTGACTGGGCAGGGTGACTGTACCATACTGGTTCTATCTTTTTTTTTTGCCACATTGGTTTTTTTAATTGCTGACCCATCAGCAGTGAATGACTGACCGACCCACATGAGGGAAAACAACCTTTATAAGCTCCGTGTTCATGCAGTAAACAGACACTGTTTCCAGTGAAGGCTAGACCAACTTTCTCACCTCAAGGTAAAATCTGAATTCTTGGACTTTAACAATAGAAAATAAAAAAGTATTTTGTAGTAGCAAAGAATTGACCAGTCTAGTGTTAAAATATACCTTTACCTTGTAAACAATCTCCTTATGAATTGAAACATGTTTGAATGATTTAACAGAGTCTCATATTAAAGGATTTAAACGCTAACTTGCAAAGATGGACTCGGTTCTACTCCACACTTTGCTCCTTTGTGGATTTGGGATTGGAGTTGCTGTAAGTAAAGTTAACTTTCATTAAATGTGCTACATACACTAACTTTTCACATTCATATTTTGATCCCCTGTAATAAATATGTCTTTATATCTTTTAAAAACGTCCTCAGTCACGTGGACCAGGTCCACCGGACACAGCTTCAGGTCCAGGTTTGTGCTTCCATCATTTTAAATAGTGAATTTTCATAAAACTGCATTTATAGCTGGTACTGTTTACTAAGTTCACTCTAATGTGAAACTTGATAGTTATTTGTTTGCCTGCATTCTGATGTGAGAACAGCACAAGTACTGCCGGCTCAGTTGTGCTGATCTGGTGACGGTATTTTCCTTTGGGACACTTGATATTGTTTAAATGATGCCAAATAATTAATTCAGATTTTAATCGTGGCAACACAGGAATATGAACTAGCTTGTTGGGTGGCTTAGACCCGACTGTCATTACACAAAGACACAACAGGGAACTAGTCAATGAAATATTGCTTGACTACCAGAGTACACACAGAATACTGATAAAAGCTTTACTACATAAGTAAATAAATAAATCCATGTATATAAATTAATATATTGTTGTTGCGCAACCCCCCCCCCCCCCCCTCCTTTCTGTCTCTACTCTCTCACTCTCTGCTTCCTCTTCTGAGAGGGGAGATGTGCTACCAGCTCTCCTTCTAACGGGTTAATTGAGTTTCCTAAATCTGCTGGGATTTACCCTGTCCAGAACTGAAGTAAACTCTGTTTAAGCTGGTTTCGAGAAACGATTCACCTGATTTTTGACGGCCTACATCCAGGTGTCCCAACCTTCTTCCCTCTGTGAATTAGCCAGACTGAGCAGCCTACAGCCAACTAGTTTCACAGAGCACACCTGTTAACGGTCGCTCGTTCTCTATTTTACAACTTGCATTTGTTATTGAACCAGGTAGGTTTTAGTGACTCAGGCGAGTCCCAAGGATGATGTTTTTTACATTTGGGCTACCAGCAACCTAAAAACATTTTCCACTTCTTCCTCTCCAGAATCAAACATCAGAGCTATTTTACAACCATCAAAGAACTTTAAGGTGACTCATTAACTGAATGTCCACAACATCTTTTAGATTTTCTTTATGCTAAATATTTTATTAGTAAGGCAGTTTTGCAAGGGTCAGTACAGCTTAATTCAGTAGCAGAAATAATCAAATAAGTAAAATCAATCATCTAGTCTATCTTTCCCTACTGCTGACACTGAGAACTAAAAAAGGGAACCTTTGAGAGAGACGGACGGAGTTTGACGTTTCGAACCCCAGACCTGGCTTGATGATGAAGAAGGTGAAGAAAAATAAGTATTTGAACTCCCCACTTAGAAATCATGGAGGGGTCTGAAATGTTCATCTTAGGTGCATGTCCACTGTGAGACACATGATCTAAATAAAAACATTTGGAAATCACAACATCCATCCATCCATCCATCCATCCATCCATCCATTTTCTAACACCCTTGTCCCTTAGTGGGGTCAGGAGGTGCTGGTGTTTATCTCCAGCTATCGTTCCGGGCGAGAGGCGGGGTCACCCTGGACAGGTCGCCAGTCTGTCGCAGGGCAACACAATATATGATTTTTAAATAATTTATTTGTCTGTTACTGCTGCAAATAAGTATTTGAACACCTGCCAATCAGCAAAAATTCTGATAGTCTGCCTATAAAAAGTCCACCTCCACTTGTTGTTCTAAATTAGAAGGTCGTTAGCTGCATAAAGACTCCTGTGGAGGACGAAGAATGAGCAGTTCCCTCCCAAAAACACCATCCCTACTCTGAAGCATGGGGGTGGAAGCATCCTGCTTTGGGAGTGTTTTTCTGCACATGGGACTGGACAGCTGCACTGTATTGAGGAGAGGATGATTGGGGCCATGTATTGCGAGATATAGGGGAACAACCTCCTTCCCTCAGCTAGAACATTAAAGATGGGTCAACATGACAATGACTCGAAGCACAAAGCCAGGACAACCCAGGAGTGGCTCCGTAAGAAGCATATCAAGGTTCTGGAGTGGCCTAAATCTCTGGAGGAGCTCAAACTCTGTTTCTCAGCGACAGCCTGGAAACCTGGCTGGTTTAGAGAAGCTCTGTGTGGAGGAATGGGCCAAAACCCCTGCTGCAGTGCAAACCTGGGGGAAAACTACAGGAAACGATTGACCTCTGTAATGGCAAACAAAGGCTGCTGCACCAAAGATTAACATTCATTTTCACAGGTGTTCAAATACTTACTGGCAGCAGTAACACACAAATAAATCATTAAAAATAATCAAACATTGTGATTTCTGGATAATTTATTTAGATTATGTGTCTCACAGTGTTCATGCACCTAAGATGAACATTTCAGACTCCTCCATGAGAACTTGCAAAGTCGCAGGATTCAATAATTGTTCCTTTCTGTGGATGTTTTCTTCTGCCACAGCTCCAGGTTTGACTTTCGATGATGTGATCAGGCTGCTGTGTTGTATCACCGTTCATATTAGTTTCCATGTTTGCTAGCAGCTGCCTATAAAAAGTGCCCTGCCGGTTGGACTCGGTATCGAGGCGACTGTTACCTTTATGACGACACTGAACTGACGTGGATTCAAGCTGAGGTACAGCACATGCATTATTATTTTTTATTTCCTTACTCTTAGGCTAAATAAGAGCTATAAAACAACCAACCTCATCAGTTCTGGGAGTTTTGATGGATTCCAGGTGTTGATCATAGAGTACAGGTAATGCTAGGTGAGGGAGTGACCAAGATCTTATTAAGAAAATGTTCTCTGAGTTGGCACACAGTAGAGAATTTCAGTCTGAAGTTAAACAATCTGTGCAGTCTTTACTACATCATATGGTACATTGGGCCACTTGGTAATACTCCTTTTTAACAGAAAAGCTTTCATGGCGTACATGCCTTTGCATTTTCAACACCTTTTGGAAAGGTTGTTTACCAGATTTAGGAGTAAGTTCTTAAGGACATCTTATCTCCTATATTTGTGATTTTGATGCTTTTGGCTTACAGATAATAAAACCCAAGATTCACTGTCTCCTTTTGCAAGAATGGCAGCATCCGTGTGCCATGGCATAGACGCCATCAGCCTGTGGTTCTGGTGCAGCTGAAGGTCATTTGCCTTGTTGTGTTTGGGCTCTGTCTCATTTCTCTCGTCACAACAGCCCAGAGTTTCTGTGTAAGGTCAGGGGGGGCTGCTGGCCAATCGACGTCATGGTCACTAAACCAGCTTTTGTTGCCTCTAGCAGTTTGGGCCGGTACCAGTTCTGCTGTAAAATTAAACCAGCACGCTTTGTCGTCAATGCAATGAGGAGTAATGACAGCAGAGGGAGCTGGTCAGCAGTGCTCTAGAATGTCCTGCTAGATGCTGCACTGACTGTGGGCTTCAGAAAACCCAGTAGACACGAACCAGCAGATGACAGAGCACCCAAACCGTCAGTGACCATGGAAACGTCACACTGGACTTCAGGCAACGTGGACCCTGAACCTCTCCAGTCCTCCTTCTGGGACCTGGATTTCTAAATGATATGAAAACCTTTTTCCCTTCATCTGAAAATAGGACTTTGAACCAGCATTGACCAGTTTAGTTTGTTTTTCTCTTTCACCCATGTAAGACTCTTCTGACATGCCTGGTTCATGAGTGGCTTGACACAATGTGAGACCTGTGGCCCACGTGGAGGGTCCGTCTGTGTGTATTGGCCCTGGACGCACTAATCAGATGCATGAATGAATTTAGCTTGACAATCCTCCCAAGGCTACAGTTGCCCTTGTTGCTTATCTACTTTCCATGAATCTTCTAGAACTTTTTTTTACAAAATTAAATTGTTTTGAGAGATTTTTGGGTTTCTACATCTGTAAGCCATAATAATCAGAATTACAAGAAATAAAAACTTGAAATATTTCACTCCAGTGTGTAATGACTGTCTACCTTTCTGAGGCGAGGGACAAAAATATAGAACTTTTTCATAATATCTATATTTTTTTTAAGCTGAACTTGTATGTGAAGTCAAAGACTGATGATCAAGGACTATCTCAGAGTCTCTAACGCTAATTAATCCCATTCCATCAGATTGAGGTCAGGACTTTGTGTAGGCCATTAACGTTCTTTAAAGCCAAACTTGCTTCTCCGTGTCTTTATGGATCATTGTAGTACAGAAGGGATCATTTCCAAATGGTTTCCACAAAAGTAGATGCAGACAAATGGCCAAGTTACCTTCACCACAATCTTCTCTGTGATAAACTTTATTCTTAACCAGGGGCCCAGTCAATCATTAATCAGAAAACAACTTTCCACTGGTTAGACTCCAGTGGTGCCAGGCATTACAATGGGATGACAGACTGGGGTGGACCTGCCTGGTCATGGAAACCCATCCCATCAAGCTCTCTGTGAACTGCTTTTTAAGCTTCACAGAAATCCAGACAAAGTTTTGAGCTCTGAAGCCATTCAGAGCTACAACCGACCTCACTGTGTGACTGTACACCTGGTAAAACATCTGGTCCATATTTTTGCTAAGAGTTAATTGAGTAATATTTAGTAATGATGAGCTTTCACCAGACTCCTGATAGAGACCTGTTCATGTACAACTGTTTGTAAGAGCAGTCTGCACACATAGATGCTGGATTTTATCCTCTTGTGGCCACAGAGGAGATGAGAATGGAGATGAGTGTGGAGAACTGGAGGGAAGACCTGATACCTTTGACAATATAGTTCATATAGTATTAATAAATGAATAGGTTTCAATCTGATTTGTTAAAAAATGACACTCATGTTCAGCCAACTGTAAGACTAGTAAATTGTGAATTCCTGGAAAGGGCAACCAACTCTAATGATTCATTGTGCAGCCTGCGATTACTGACTGCAGTGTCAACATGCAGCTCAGACCTCTGTGTTAGAGGCTTGTCTTCCTGGTTCCAGTTTCACCAAAATGCCAGACTGTCAGGGATCTACTTGCAACAGTTGAATTAAAGACATTTAATAACTTTATAGTTTATAAAATTAAGCCATCATCTACAAAATCTGACTGAATAAAGTAGTTTCCTTCTGGCTGGAAGTTACAGATGCAGGCACACAGACAAAAGCGACGTGGTGGTGACGGTTTTGTTGATTTCCATCTCATCTTTCTCTTCAGCTCCACTGCATTTCCAACCATGGAAATTTGGCCACCCTCCAAAACCGACATCAGTACGCCTTTCTGAGGAGAGTCATCTTTAAATCAGCAGGATCACATAAAAGAACTTGGGTTGGAGGCCACGATGGCGTTAAGGTGGGAGTTTCTTTAAACTCTTTATATGTGACACTACATCTTTCTCTTCTCCTTATTTGGCCTGATCTACAAATAAGGAGTGCTAAACTGCTTGAGTGAAATAAAAATAGAAAATAGCACTTGCCCTGTTGCATACGATCTACAGATTGCACATGCAAAGTGCTTCTCCTTAAATCAGGATTTTGCATGCTGGCTGTCATCCTGGAGAGCAGAAGTATAATATAATTACATAAGAATAAGAAAACATTTAATTTAGATAGCTATGCAATGTAGTCCAACAAAACAAAGCTGTAGAGGTTTTAGGTGCAGCTCCTCCGCCTCCCAGTATTTTGCGTTTTCTTCGCGTGTTGTTTGTAGATTAGGTTTGCACCTGCTACCAACTTTGCCCCTGTTTTTGTACACGCAAACCTTTAGAAGATCAGGTCTTAAATGTTTTGGCGCTAGGACGTTGAACAACCACTAGGTAGGGTGGTCTGTGCAGGTTTTGCTCTTACACTGATGTTTAAATTGATTGTGTTAGGAAGGCACTTGGCTTTGGAGCAGAGGTGAAAAGTTTGACTTTACCCCATGGGGCCCTGGAGAGCCCAACAACTTTGAGGGAAACGAGGACTGCATGGAGATAAACGTCCAAGGTGAGAAGTTATAACTAGATGCAGTCAGAATAACAGAAGATGTGATTTTATTTTGCATGCTGTGAATTACTAATTCACTAAATAAAGAAATGCTTAATTAGAAATTACAAGTAAAGTATCTGTCACTGGAAAGTGTGCTACAATTTTTTCATCATCTTCCTCTTTCTTTTTTTGTTTTTTTGCACGTTTTATCACAGGACGAGATTACGTCGGTGATTTTCGCTGCAACCATGAGAATTCCTTTATTTGTGTCAGACGGCGATAACTGAGTCCAGATTGTCCTGTTGTCTCATGACGATGTGTCACTTCCTGCAGGATGTCAACACAGCGTGGCCAACCTCAAATCTTATAGTTCATTTTTTTCTTTTATTGGTGTGATTTTAAGGTTGAGATTAGAATATTTTTGCCAGAATGCCGACTCATCAGCATCAGGCCACGATGCTGTTATCTATGTTCTGAGTCAGAGTTTCAGTAGAGAACAGTGAACATATAGTTATATTTTGTATAATTTAGCCTCCTGCTGTTTGTGAAAAACAGATGTTAGTCCAGTTGTTCAGACTTCACAATGAACCTTTTCATAAGCTGGGAAACAGAAAAAAGACTTTACCATGTAGCACTTTCTAAAAAAAAAATAACCATTCATACACGCATACTGTACATATTACCAAAAACAATGGCAAACATCGGTTATGTTACCTGAAAACCTGCCTACGAGGCACAGGGGATTCCTGACCAATCTGGCGGCCAAACATCAGTGAGGTCAGTTTGTTCCAGAGCTGGAGAGAATAGAAACTAAACGGTACTAATTGTTTTTGCTCTGATCCTGGAAGCACAAAGGGAAGAGGTTTCTGATAACCTGAGGGTTTTTTTTTCCTGATTTACACCTGACCAGCAGTGATGAGATGAGATAATTCAATGTAACTGAGTGTAAAAAAAATTAATAAATAACAAGAATGCACATATATAAATGTTAATCTATAAATAATCTCTAAATGACTTCAGATAAAATTTGAATTTATTATTTTAATCAATTTATCGTGTTTCCTGCTGATGCAGCACGCACACTGAGTCTAGTGTTGTTGTTGACCCATTTGTCTTCTGCATCTTGAAGTCTAAATGGAAGCATGTTTAAAAATAATAGAGGGTAAAACAAAATAAAAATAAATATCTGTATTTTAAAGTTAATGCTTATAGCAATGTCATAGTTTAAGCAATAAAGGAATGAATGCTGCAAATCAATGACTCAGTACAATCAGCTGGGTTTTGTTAGATAGAAACTTTTTAAACTACTTTGAATTAAGTTTACTGT
Source organism: Xiphophorus maculatus (assembly GCF_002775205.1). NCBI lineage: Eukaryota > Metazoa > Chordata > Actinopteri > Cyprinodontiformes > Poeciliidae > Xiphophorus > Xiphophorus maculatus. Next base: position 6,840,458 of record NC_036443.1, on the reverse strand, counting down.
ACTGTTTAATAACTAGGATCAATCTGAATTTATGTGTGATTGAACTGAAATGGCATAAATATACTGAATTGAACTGAGTTACATTTAATGAAGCCAATGATGTTCCAAGTTAAAACTTGAATTGT